>NC_087252.1:19327950-19978033 GCF_037042905.1 Lytechinus pictus | reverse complement strand
GATGTAATTAACCTTGCATAATGATTATCTATTTCTTTGAACAATGTATGATAATCACTTGTTCTTGAATCAACAAACAATTATGGAATATTGATAGATAAAACGGGTTGTAGATTATTCAGAATATTCTTCTCAATAGTTTTGAGGCTGAAAGAATCTGATTATCTTTCGTAATAATTTACAGTATCTTCCAACAATGTACGATAATTGCTTGTTCTGGAATCCTACCCGACAGGTAATAAGCAAAAATATATGGAATATACATGTAATAAAACAAGTTGTAGATTATTCAAATATGCTTCTGGTTTAAAAACAGAAAGAATCTATTACCCAACCTGAAACCATGCTTTGAAATTGTTGAATGAAACCATTTTTAAAATCAATTTTGAAACCAAGGATTGAAACCATTTTTGTCTCACCTGCATAGCAGAGTGATACAGGCACCGCTTTTCCGACGGCAGCGGCGGCTGCGTCAACATCAAATCTTAATCGAAGGTTAAATTTTTTAAATGACAGCATAACTTGAAAAGTATACGGACCTAGTTCATGAAACTTGGACATAAGATTAATGAAGTACAGTATTACTGAATATCCTGCTTGAGTTTCAGGTCACATGACCAAGGTCAAAGGTCATTTGGGTCACTGAACTTTGGCCAAGTTGGGGTATTTGTTGAATTATCATCTTAACTTGTACGACGAGTATCACTGAACATCTTCAGGTCACATGACCAAGGTCAAAGGTGAATGAACTTTGGCCATGTTGGGGGGAATTGTTTAATAGCCAGCATAAGTCTGAAAGTGTATGGATGTAGTTCATAAAACTTGGACATAAGAGTAATCAAGATGAAAATCTCATGCGAGTTTCGGGTCACATGTCAAAGGTCAATGAACTTTGGCCATGTTTAGGGGAATTGTGGAATAGCCAGCATAACTATGAAAGTGTATGGATCTAGTTCATAAAACTTGGACATAGAGTAATCAAGTATCACTGAACATCTCATGCCAGTTTCAGGTCACATGACCAAGGTCAAAGGTCATTTAATGTCAATGAACTTTGGCCAAGTTGGGGTATTTGTTGAATTACCATCATAACTTGTACGACAAGTATCACTGAATATCCTGTGCGAGTTTCAGGTCACATGACCAAGGTCAAAGTTCAATGAACTTGGGCCATTTTAGGGGGAATTGTTGAATAGCCAGCATAACTCTAAAAGTGAATGGATCTAGTTCATAAAACTTGGACATAGTAATCAAGTATCACTGAACATCTCACACGAGTTTCAGGTCACATGACCAAGGTCAAAGGTCATTTAAGGTCAATGAACTGTGGCCATTTGGAGGTAATTATTAGATTGCTGTCATAACTTTCAAAGTTTATATAGTTTATAAAATATGGATATAGTGGTAATCAAGTATCACTGACATGTCCTAGGTCGCATGATCAAGGGCAAATGTAATTTATTGTCAATGAACATAGTATTGTATCATTATATGAATTGTGTTTTTTGTGAATAATTATGTTATAGTAGTTTTCAAAGTCAGCATTGCTGCTATATTGAATCGCGTGATGCAGGTGAGACTGCCAGAGGCGCTCCACTTGTTTTAACAATGGATTGAAACCGTGAATTGAAACCATGCTTTATAAAAACTGTGGACTGAAACAATTTTTCAACCATGGATTGACGCTGTGGTTAAAAATCATGGATCGAAACTGTTATGAATTTAGCTATTATGAAATCAATTAATCAATCAATTTTCTTGTGACAGATGTATGTACTGGCTTTGTATGTGAAACCTTCTTTGGCAATTGTCTTCTTGAAATGTATGTCTGTGATGGCATGCCTGATTGCTCGGATGGTACAGATGAATTAAATTGTAATGGTGAGCCTTTTCTTGATAAGATAGATTAACTATTCCAAGTGTGATTTTGTATTTGAAATCATACATTAAATTTTGTCAAATCAATTTTACATTCTAAACATCAACACATCTTGTAATAATTTTCCTGCTTGTCAAATAAATGCTCAAATTGAACTGTAATGGTGAGTCTTTTCTTGATAAGATAGCTACATTAAAGGACAAGTCCACCTCATCAAAATGTTGATTCGAATCAAAAGAGAAAAATCAGAAAAGTATCCTACTGAAAGTTTCATCAAAATCGGATGTATAATAAGAAAGTTATGACATTTTAAAGTTTCGCTTATTTTTCTCAAAATGGCCTCCCTTTCTCATATGCACAATTTAGTCACATGCAATTGAGAAAATGAATGATGTCCCTCAATCACTATTTCTTTAGATTTTTATTGTTTGAATTATACAATATTTTAATTTTTACAGATTTTACAATAAGGACCAACTCGACTGAACCATATAATATTAAATAATGGTAATTCCACATGTTCAGTGAGAAATAAAACTTCTTTTCACTGGACAATGAGGAGGAAAATTAGAATATTTCATATTTCCTATAATAAAATACAAAAGAAAAAGTGAGTGAGTGGTGTCATCAGTTCCCTCATTTGCATACCGACTGGGATGTGCATATAACTATCATGTGAAATTAAGAAAAACTTAAAAATATCATAACTGTATTTTACATCCGATTTTGATGAAATTTTCAGTGTTATGCTCGTTTGATTTTTCTTGTTTTATTCAAATCAACTTTTCGTTAGGGGGGACTTGTCCTTTAACTATGCTGCATGTGATTTTGACTTTGAAAATCATAAATTTTGTAAAATCAATTTTATATTCAAAACATCAACACATCTTGTAATTTCCTGCTTGTCAAATAAATGCTCAAATATTACTCCTATTTTGAATTCGCTGCACTGGCTACCTATAAAGAATCAGATAATTGTTAAGATATTTTTGCTCGCTTTTAATTGCATTCATGGATCAGCACCCCAATACAATTTCAATACTATAAATCAACTAGGATTCTTCACATGTTGACGTCTGGTTCGCTTGAGGTTATAAAAGGATAAAAGGAAAGAAAACAACAAAGTGAACTAACATTACACAGTGATAAAATCTCAGATCATTCCATTCATGCTTCATCATTTCAATCCTTTTTTGTAATATTGACCCCAAATGAGTGAATAAAATAGGTTATTGCAAAAATGCCTATTTTACTGATTTTATCTCAGCGTCAATCAAAAAATATTTTTTCTCAATTCTGCTAACCCTACTGAAATAAGTTATATCATGAAATGGTTAAACTCTAGTAAGTCACAAGGATATAGATTTAAGTGCATCTATGCTTGAAGAAAATATTCATGGTATTGTTGGTCCTTTAACTTTAATTTTTAATCAATCTGTATTATTTGATTTGTCCAAATCTACTCAAAACTGCAAAAATTACCCCACTGTTTAAAAAAAGATCCTGATGAAATAAGTAGCTATGGACCAATGATTATACCTCCAAAATCTCAACAACAACAAAAATATGAAATATTTCAATTTTGTCCTCATCATTTGAAACAAAGTTTTATTCCTCCCTGAAAATGTGGAATTATTTTTGTTTTTAAATTTGGTGGTTTAGTAAATTCATTTTTTTCAAATCCACAAAAAATTGAGACATTGTATAATTCAAACAATGAAACGCAATCAATATAAAAAAATAGTGAGTGAAGAACATCATCTGTTCTCATTTGCATATCATTGAGGTATGTTTAAACTGTTTTCGTTAGAAAAAAAAAAAAAACTTTGAAATGTCCTAAATTTCTTATTTTACATCCAGTTTTCATGAAATTTTCAGCGTTATGCTTGATGAATTTTCTCTATTGATTCAAGGGGGCTTGAACCTTAACCACTATATATTATTTCACAAACTACATTTATTTGGAAAGTGGGGAAATGGACACGATGGTTAGAAGATTATGTATCAACTAGACAACAGTACTCTATGTTATGTAATAGATACTGTATGTTATGAATAGATTAAACCTTTAACCCTATTTCTTCGGGGGGGGGGGGGGTGCCATAATGGCCCCCCCCCCTCGACAATTTTCGCGATATATCTGCTGCGCGAAATTTGTTGACCTCGCCGCTCACTGACTTTTTACTTTCAAGTCTCGCGCAAATTTTGAGACCAAATTTGTGACGCCCGGGTACGCGGTTACGACATTACGCAACATTATGTAAGTGCATGTCAGACCCAAAATTGCTCATAAACGTGATTTCATGTACAAATCCAATGCAAATTGTGTATTTAGCCAAAATTCATAAATGTATCATTATTTCTACTTTTACTGATTAAACTTAATTAATTTTGCCTTGTTTATGATCAGAATTAAGTCTGGAACGATTTTCATTGAAAAAACAATAAAAAACAAAAAGTAAAAAAACAAAGAAATACATAAGAAATTCATAAAACAATAAAATACATGAGAAATTTATTTCCAAACCGAAGTTTTTTTTAATTGCTATTGTTAAGAATGCTACAAAGAATATTTTTACCAAAAATTAGCATTCTAGGAGCTTTATTTAGTGAATTAGAGCAAAAAGTATGATTTATGCATAAATTAGCATAATTAATTCATATAAAATAAAATTTCATTATTGTTGGAAAATTTTACCATACAGCCTTGTAGATTACATCGCACACTATCAGCGTGCAAATTTTTGCGTCGCTCGCGCGATCGGCGGCCGAGATCTTAAGGGGGGCCATAATGCCCCCCCCCCCCCCCCCCCCGGGAATGACAAGAATCAAAATACCCCGGGAGATTTAGGGTTAAACTGTTAAATGCGACGTGCCCCAGGGGTCGATTTTGGGACCGCTGCTCTTATGTCAATGATACAGTATATTAAATATTTCCCCTTTGTTATCTTTTATCCTGTTTCTGCAGATGATATTAATATTTAACTTTTTTTTAAACTATGAAGAAGGAGAAAGAGGAGGATGGATAATACATGCGTGTGTTTATACTGAACACATGAATATTACGTTTTTTTGTGTCATAAAACTCTTTGTGATTGATGTCTCTATTAAGATTTTTAGATCGTTCCGAACCCTCTTTAATTTTCTTTGTTTTTTTTTTCTACAGTTACGGAGCCCCCTTGTTTCCAATGTCCATCAGAACCAGACTGCATAAATCTTTCTTTCGTTTGTGATGGCGTTGATAATTGTCTGGACGGGTTTGATGAAGTGAATTGCAGTAAGCTCAAATCTGAACATTAATTTTTGTTGTTGTTGTTTTTTTTTTTTGGGGGGGGGGAGTGCATTATCCTCTCCACCTTGACATAAATTTGTAATATTTTGAGGATTGACTCTGTTAGATGTCTGTGCACGTTTAGCCATGTGAAGGTCATCTTTACGGACAGTTCTTGTCCTGACTACGCATAAAACTTGGATTGGGAGTTTTCCTGATGTGTGATGAAAACGTGCTCATATCTTTGTGATTATTGGACCATATCGCATAAAGTTTTCATCCAGTTGCAGAAACTGAATTTTAATTTACTAGTGTAAAGAGGAGAACAATATTTTTTGTGGGACACGCTTTATATGAAATCCTACAATCATGTTTTAAAATTCTATATTTAACCCTAGTAAGAAGGGGGGTCTGATTTAGCCCCCACCCCCCCCCCCCCTGACATTTTTTCAGATAAATCAGCTGTGTAAATTTTTTTGACCGCGTCGCTCGTTTTTTTTAATTTCAAGTCCAAAAGTGTGACCCCAGGGTACACGGTTCCATCATTACACAACATTTTGTACATGTAAGTACATGCACACCAAAATTTGCTCAAAAATATAAATTTGTGTACAAATCCAATGCAATAGTGTCCAAAATTCATAAATGTGTCATTATTTTCTACTGATTTTTTTCTAATGAAACTCAATTTATTTATCTTGCTTATGGTCAAAATAAAGTCCCCGACAATTTCCATTGAAAACACAATTGGAATAATTGATCAGAAATGAGATTCTACGAAGAATTTGATCTTGCAGTTTTGTCGATTACGCAATGGGCAACGTATGTGCCCATTTTTGTTGCTATCTTTCAATCAATGGCTGGGATCATAAGGGAAGGTTGCTGGAAATTGCACAGAAGGAGAGATGAAAGGAATTGCTCATGTACATGTAGTATTTAGTTGTCAAGATCACAACAACAAGCGTATTTCAAAGGACACCAAAAGCCAAGAAGAAAAGCAAACTAATTGGAAAGAGTAAAATGAGAGGAACAATTTAAAACAAGTTTAATCGAAATCGGTTAAAACAACAAAACAAGTTATGGACATTGAGAAATGTTTGAATACTTTAATTTGCGATAGATACATCAGAGAGTAGGTGTCAAAAATATTTGCTTAACCCTAAATCTCCCGGGGTATTTTGATTTTTGTCATTCCGGGGGGGGGGGGGGGGGGGGGGGAGAGGGGGTGGGGCATTATGGCCCCCCTTAACCCTAAAATGGCCGGGGGGGTTAAATCAACCCCTCCCTCAACATTTTATACGATCATTCCACCTTGCGAAATTTTTTGACCGCGCCACTCGCAGAGTTTATACTTTTAACTCTTGCGCATCTTTTGAGACCAAATTTACAATGCCCGAGTACGCGGTTCTGAAATTACGCAACATTTTGTAAGTGCATGTCAGACCAAAAATTGTTCCAAAACGTGATTTTGTGTACAAAGTCAATGCAAATTGAGTTTTCTCATCTTATTCATAAAGATATGATTATTTTTACTTTAAACAGCTGAAAGCAATTGATTTTAGCATAATTATGCTTCAAAAAGGTTGTGCAATAAATCTGGTGAAAAAAACAAAGAAAAACAAAAGGTTGAAAAACAGGGAAATACATAAGAAATTCATAAAACAATAAAATACATAAGAAATTGATTTCCAAACCGAAGTTTTTTTCAATTGCCATTGTTAAAAATGCTACAAAGAATATTTTTACCAAAAATTAGCATTCTAGGAGCTTTATTTAGTGAATTAGAGCAAAAAGTATGATTTATGCATAAATTAGCATAATTAATTCATATAAAATAAAATCTCATTATTTTGGAAAATTTTACCATACAGCCTTGTAGATTACATCGCACACTACCAGCGTGCAAATTTTTGCGGCGCTCGCGAGATCGGCGGCCGAGATCTCAGGGGGTTTGAATCAACCCCCACCCCCCCCCCCCCCCCCCGGCCACAGAACAGCCAAAAAAGCCCGGCATACATTGTAGTTAGGGTTAAGATCTCGGCAGCAGATTGCGCGATCACAACGAAAATTTGCATGATGGCAGAGAATGACGTAATCTACACAGTTGCATTGATAAATTTCAGTGAATTCAATATCTTTTTATTGTACAAGAATTAATTATGGTAATTTATTCATGAAATCATACTTTTTGCTCTGATTCACTAAATAAACCTAGAATGCTATTTTTTCATTGGTGAAAATATTCTTTATAGCATTCCTAACAATTGTGAATGAAAAAAATTCTGGTACGAAGACCGATTTCTTATGTATTTTATTGTTTTTTAATTTCTTATGTATTTCTTAGTTTTTTTTTACTTTTTGTTTTTTTATTGTTTTTTTCAACAGAAATCGTTCCAGACTTAATTCTGATCATAAACAAGGCAAAATTAATTAAGTTTACTCAGTGAAAGGAGAAATAATGATACATTTATGAATTTTGGCTAATACACAATCTGCATTGGATTTGTACATGAAATCACATTTATGAGCAATTTGGGGTCTGACATACACTTACATAATGTTGCGTAATGTCGTAACCGCGTACCCGGGCGTCACAAATTTAGTCTCAAAATTTGCACGAGACTTGAAAGTAAAAGTCAGTGAGCAGCGAGGTCCATAAATTTTGCGCAGCAGATATATCGCGAAAATTATCGAGGGGGGGGGGCAATTATGGCCCCCCGGGAGAATTACATGTAGGGTTAAAGCACTATGATGTTGGGACAATGTGTGAATTATGAGCCAGCTACGCAGAAACATGCCGCAACTTTATAGTGAATGTGTCGGGCAATACGGCACCACAAGGCGTGCAAGTCTCAACCGGGCATATATATAGGCTTGGTTTCATATTTTCAAATGTTATACACAGGAAGGTGATGGTAGATTTCTCCTTTACTGAAGTTTTGAAACCAATTCATTAGATTCAAAGCTACCTTCTTTTTAAATAGTCACTGCTGAAAATGATTGTGATTTCTTTTGCCTACATGTATACACTCATTTTCTATTCTTACCTTTACTTTTACACAAGGTGTACTAAGCAACATACCAGTTCTTATTTTTTATGCAATACTTTGAATAAACACCAAAAATATGAATGTATCCTTTATACAGTGATTTATATTTAGATGTTTTTTAAAGGACAAGTCCACCCCAACAAAAAGTTGATTTGAATAAAAAGAGAAAAATCCAATGAGCATAACACTTAAAATTTCATCAAAATCGGATTTAAATTAAGAAAGTTATGACATTTTAAAGTTTAGCATAATTTCACAAAATAGTTATATGCACATCCTGGTCGGTATGCAAATGAGGAGACTGATGACATCATCAACTCAATATTTTTTATTATATGAAATATGAAACATTCTGATTTTCTCCTCATTTTTAAGTGAAATAAAGATAAATTCCTCCCTGAACATGTGGAATTGGCATTATTTTAATACTATATGGTTCAGTCAAGTAGGCCCTTGTAAAATCTGTAAAGAATGAAATATTGTTTAATTCAAACGATAAAAAACAAAAGAAATAGTGAGTGAGGGACATCATTGTCTGTCTCATTTTCATGTCACTGAGTTGTGCATAACACTGTTTTGTGAAAAATAAGCAAAACTTTGATATGTCTTAACTTTCTTAATTTATGTCCGATTTTAATGAAATTATCAGCATAATGCTAGTTTGATTTTTCTTTATTTATTCAAATCAGTATATTTCTGGGATGGACTTGACCTTTAAATATCAATGAAAATATCATTGAAATATTAAAAAAGGTGTTTTTTTTTCCACAGTATTGTACATGTCATATACACACCAGCATTTAAGTGCGATTTAAGTCATATTTAACTCTTTGTAAAACACCACCCTAATCAAATATCTGACCGTTTTCTTCTGAACATTAGGGTTGGATGAATTTTTTTTAAATATGTAAGAGTGTATACATGAAGCATAATTTTTTTCCTCCATGAACAGCTTGTCCAGATGATCAGTACCCATGCTTCTTTGATGATTCAATCTGTCTTGATTATACTGATGTTGGATGTGATGGAAACTATGATTGCCCAGGTGGTACTGATGAATACAACTGTACAGGTAAAATATTTCTTTCTCGTTATATTCCCTCTATTTCTTCACCCCACCTTTGTTATAATGTTGTGCCATAATAAAGAACTGGTTCGTGTTCTTGGGTGTTTTTTTTTCTGATACATCACATGACGAAAAACTTCCATTTGAGAACACTATACCCCAGTTCCCCTTCTCATCAATTCTCTTCTCCAAGTACGACAAACCGTAACTGCCCCAAGCAAGCAATTTAAGTATCAAAACACCTGTTTCTTGACGTCGGTCCGAAGATAACAACAGCCCGGCATATACATGTACAGTCACAGCAGGGGGCCACACACGATGGGATGCATGCGCAGCGCTGAGTGCGGTCCCTGTAAGCATGCCGTCATTTTTATTCGCTTACTTTCCTTATTTAGAGGTCGATTTTCTTCGTTCGAAATTGAAAATGGACTAACATTGGATTACAGAACACAATATTCCTTTGAAAACGTGATTAAATATGGAATACAATAATTTCATTCCGAAGGTCCTACTACAGGCAGAGAAGTCTTACGTAATAGCACAGCTGTTGTTTATCTTTTCGTCCTTTGCTCAACGCTCATATACTGGCCTGTGGAGGTGAAATTGAGACAGCAGGGATTGCCCCTGGATTACCTGGCCAAGCGCGGTTGATAAGGGCTTGGAAATGATTTTTAAGAGATCCAAATATAAAATGGGGTATAACACCGCAGTTTGCAATCTGAACTGCGGTCTTTCTACAAATGGGGGTTTGACGTAATGAAGTACTATGGGTTTATTTCCAATTCGTCTAATGCCAATTCGTCCAATTGCAGCTCGTGTACTTTCATTTTGTCTACCATCAGTTCGTCTATTCACCACATGGTCTATTTTCATATAGTCTAATGCCATTCCGTCTAATAACCAGTTGGTCCCATAGCCATTTAGTCCATGTACCGTTTAGTCTAATTGGACTAAAGTGTTAATTTTGCACAATGAGTGAAAATGAAGTGGATATTAGACCAACTGGTTATTAGACGAAATGGTCAGACTAAATGATGATTAGATGAATTGATGATTGGACCAAATGGTTATTGGACCAAATGGTTATTAGACAAAATGTTGATGGACATACATTGCAATGGCATTAGACCAAATGAAGGTAGACCATTTGGTTAGTGGACGAGTTGGCAGTAGACAAATTGGTAATTTACTGTACAATGATTCCCAATATATGTAACATCCAAGATACTACATAAGGGGAAGATCGGACAGTACATAGACTGCGTAATGAAACGCTTGGGAAGAGCGCCCCACAGCATTGAGTAAGTAACAACCTTTTTTTTACCTTTGCGTATCGCGAGATGGTTGTGTACAAAACATGAGAGAAATGGTGAGGGGTTGAAGGAATAGAGGATTTAATTTAAAATGATTTTCATTCAATTTTTTTATACAAGGTGGAATTATTCCAATGCAACACCCTTGAGCCCTCTCCAAAGTCCCCTCTCTCATTTCCTCCATATGCTTTATACACAGCTGCGTGCCGATGTGCCAAACATGCAGTTTACATGTACATGTACTTACTCAACACTAGTGGGCATCCTTCCCCATGAGCATTTATCGGGCATTTTGGAGCATTTCAAACAATCACTGAAGTGTCTGATCTTCCCCTTGTACTATCTTTGGCTACATGTATGAATGTTTTTGAGTGTGATGGTGATGATCCATTCAAGGCCAAGCCAAGCTGAATGGATCATTTCATCTTACTCCAAATGACGCATTCTCTTTATTACATGAATGAACAAAAAATCAATTATTTGCTTTTATATATGACACCTCAATAGATCCTTGTCATTTGATTGGTTGATTGATGTCATTCATTCAGCCCATTTTACAATGATGTCATCAACCCTGCAATTTTGAATCCATTCGATTGTGTTCATTGCACGATGAAAGAACAAATAAATGATCCATTCAACGAGGCGTAGCCGAGTTGAATGGATCATTTCATCTTTCACCTCATGAAGGATTCTGTCTATTGCACGCATTAACATTCATTGTTTCTATGATATGGCACCTAAAAGTAGATCATTGTGATTTAAAATTTATGAATTTGGATGTGCATAGAGAGTGAGCGCAGTCTGTTGATTCTTGCATATACATGTATGCATGTAACATTAAAGGTCAAGTCTACCTCAGAAAAATGTTGTTTTGAATCAATAGAGAAAAATCAGACATTCAAGTACAATGCTGAAAATTTCATCACAATCGGTTGTAAAATAAGAAAGTTGTGACATTTCAAAGTTTCGCTTATTTCTAACAAAATAGTTATATGAACGAGCCAGTTACATCCAAATGAGAGAGTCGATGATGTCACTCACACACTATTTCTTATGTTTTTTATTGTTTGAATTATACAATATTTCAATTTTTACGAATTTGACGATGAGGACCTCCTTGCCTGAAGCACAAAATGTTAAAATAATGGAAATCCACGTGTTCAGAAAGGAATGAAACTTCATTTCACATGAAAATGACGAGAAAATAAAAATATTTCACACTTCATATAATAAAATACAAAAGAAATAGTGAGTGAGTGATGTCATCAGTTCCTCGTTTGCATACCGACCGAGATGTGCATATAACTGTTTTGTGAAATGAAGCGAAACTTCAAAATGCCATAACTTTCTTATTTTACATCCGATTTTGATGAAATTTTCAGTGTTATGCTTGTTAATTTTTTTTTATAGTCAAATCAAGTTTTTGTTGGGGTGGACTTGTCCTTTAATGCATGCTGCAAATGCGAGTGCTGGTGAACGTGCAGTGGACAAAATCATATAGATCCAAAATTGCACAAATGATGACATCATTGTTAAATGGATTGAATGATCAAGGATCTATCTAGGTGTCATAAGGTTGAAGTACGTATGACATTTTACAGGAATATGGTTTAATGTACATGTATGTTGTATTCATGATTTTCACCGTTGATTTTGTTTCTTCTCACAATTATGTTAACATGACCCTACCACTACATCTAGATCTATGAAGGTACAACAACATGTATTTTGAAGACTTTTCTCATGTTATTATTGTTTCTTGTAACTACTAGAGTTTATCTTTAATATTTTTGTTTCTGTGTCTTTCCTTAGGATGTTTTGCGTGTCCTGGTTTTTCATGGTGTTTACTTGACCTTCAAGTTTGTGACTTCTATAACGATTGTCCTTATGGGGTAGATGAGGCAGAAGATCTCTGCAAACACTCTGAGTATATCAGTAAGTTTAGATAGATAGATGATAGATAGATAGATAAAATGGTTTATTAAAAGATCATCGCAGCCAAAGGCCGAATTGTGATCAATTTTACAAACATGCAAGTTACATATAAAGTTCTCATACAAAGTATCGTAATAGTTTCTTAAAATGATACACGAATTGTACGCCATTCCCACCAATATTTTAATATTTCCCCATTCTCCCTTACTTTCTCAACTCTCTTTTTCATGAAATTGGCCTCTTTCTCTCTCTGTCTTATTCCCTCCCTTTCTCCCCTTTTTGACTAATTCCATTTTCTAGGTAACTTTGACATCCAAGTTGGGGTTTGGACATACTTCAGTGAAGGGTTTGTAAGAGAGAGAACTCTTGATGATCGCGATACTCCAGCAAGCGAATTCTACGATTTCACCCACTATGTCTTTGAAAGTCCTGTAGGATCTTCCCTGTTTATGGAGATACTGGTAAATATTCATGCATTTCACAATTTGACGATAATAATATGTGACTCGTCACGTCAAAAGCAGACAGAAGTCGATTTTTTCAAACATAATTTTTTTAATGATTATGATTCTCCATTTCTCAAGCTTTAATTTGGTATATACATGTAGCACATGCTAAGGGACATAGTATTTGCAGAGAAAATAGTCTTTAAATGTCCCAGGTACGAGAGTTCATAAAAAGTATTTTTACGAGAAAATCGCTTCTAAAGTTTCGCCCGCTTTCAGACTTCTCGGAGCATTTTTCACATGTTTCACGCGGAAACTCATCCTTTCGTTGACTGAAAGTGCTTAGCAACCGTCAATGATTTAGAATAAAATTGGGTTTTGCTGAATCCTTGAGATTTCTTCTCAAAGAAAATATGCTTTTGTAATCGTTTCAACCATTAATTATATGTTTTTTTAAGAGAGAAACACAAGCTATTTTATTGCACCGTGAGGCATTTTGCGTGCCTTTTGCCGCGTCTGGTATTGTTTCTCTGTCTATTGTCAGATTGTGTATCGCCGGTCTTTCAGGTGCGATTGTGTGTGGCGTCCATGTTGAATGCGGACTGAACCTTTTTGAGTCTATACCAGTCACGCCTGTATCGGCTCTATACTACCATGAGTCTAATCCGGGAGTTTAATTTGCCATCTCCTCATTTTTTCTTCTCCTTCTTCTCTTCCTTCTTTTTTTAAAAGTTATTATCGATTTCCGTGGCATCT
This sequence comes from Lytechinus pictus, assembly GCF_037042905.1. Classification (NCBI taxonomy): domain Eukaryota; kingdom Metazoa; phylum Echinodermata; class Echinoidea; order Temnopleuroida; family Toxopneustidae; genus Lytechinus; species Lytechinus pictus. Next base: position 19,964,314 of record NC_087252.1, on the reverse strand, counting down.
TAAGAACTTTCATCACCTTTGTGAGAAGAGTTTAAAACGTAAAATGCCGGGGTAAAATGAGTAAAGCAAACTGTGTTTATACCACCGTAAAAACCAACACACAGAGGCACACGCCGTCTTTGTTTTTATTCCGCTTTATTTTTCTTAAAGTCATGCAAGAAGTCTAACATCCCCCACTCATATACCCCACTTTTGTTAAGAACGTGTTACGTCTAACTTTGAGTGTTCGTTGTTCTCTTTAAAATTGATTAACAAAACTCACGTTCACTGCCGATCAATCTTTTTAAGGATTTGAAAATCTTTCTTTTGAAAATGTTAAAAACGCTAAGGAAATATCGTTATCATGATTAAAAGAAACTTTCTTAATTCTGCATATCCTTGACAATTTCAATGAAATTAATTAATCCTCACATACAACCGGTGTTTTGAATACGTCTTGTCCTTGGTTATTTCGCGTTTATTGTTTACTATCAAATCTTTTTTTTTTTTGTAGGCATTATGCTTGCACCATCAAAAGTAATAAAAGGAATCTTGACAGATTGGTTTCTTATTTATTTTTGTTATGATTGTGTTGTTTGTATTTCGTCACGAAGGCCTACTTAAGCCAGACACAGATGCTAACTCGAACATAATTGTTTGTTTTTTATTATGATTTTCTATCACAATAACTTTTTTATTAAACCACAAGCAAGATTCAGTATTGATGCCATGTTCTCTGATCAACCATCAGAGAACGCTATTATGCCTATGACAAATTAAGATTAAGCTTATTAGTCATTATTATTGAATTGGATATTTCATTTTAATAGCCACTACTATTGAGATACACCATTGTGAAAGGGGCTTCACTTGGATAACACAAACTTTGACGTTCGATTTAGTTTCTTTATTTATTCTCTTTAAGCTAATAGATTAGCTCACGTTCACGGACTATCAATATTTTCTAAAGATTTGAAAATCTTTCTTTTGAAAATGCCATCTCCGAAAAAAAAAATTGTTTTAAATAATGAAAAGACCCTGATCATGGCCTATGATAGAGATAGTACCTGTTATCATTGTCTCCTTGATAGTATCCTTTGTAATTTTAAGGAAATTAATCCTCATAAAAAAACGTGTTTTGAATACGTTTTGTCCTTGGCTCTTATTTCGCGATTATACTCGAGCTCGTTATCCATTGCCCACGCCCCCGCCCGGCCCAGTGCCATTATCGCCATACCTATGCCTTTAGAATTCGCATCCGCTTTGTAAACTTTTCTGAAAGACATGCTTTTGAGAACACTAAAAGCGATGTTTTTTATCTATCTATTTGAAGCGCGGGCGGGAAGGCGAGGGGATGCTTTCCTTTCTTTACCCCAATCTAGCTTTTATAATTAGAAGGAAAAAAAACCTAGGCTTTTGAAGTATTATACAAAAACTTTGCACCTGGCGCAGGCCGGGAGCATCCCCACCCCCATTGCTACATCCTGGACTACATGTACCTTCATTGTTCATTATCAAATATGTCTTTTTTTCTACGTAAAGGCCTATGCTTGCACCATCAAAAGTATAAAAATAGGAATCTTAACAGATTGTTTCTTTTATTTATTTTTGTAATGATTGCGTTGTTAACATTTCGTCATGAATAGGCCTACCAAAGCCAGACACAGATGCTAACTCGAACATACTTGTTTTGTTTTTTATTATTATTTTCTATCACAATAACATTAAACCACAAGCAAGATTCAGTATTAATGCCATGATTCTTATCACATATCAAAGAACGTTATTATGCCTATAGGCCTATAGCAAGAAAACACCAAGATTAAGCCTAGTAGTTTATGATTCTTAAATTGATTAGAATATGTATTATTTCATTTTGAAAGCCATAATTGTTGAGATACGGAAAAGGCAGTACAAGCTCATATTGATTTTTATATTGTAATTATTGATTTTCTTTTAATTATCATAATTATCATTTTTACGATTATCACCACCATCATCCCTATGATTACTAATTGTTATTTTGTATTATCATTATTATCATCGTTAGTATTATACTATCATTATCATTGTACATGTAGTTACCCTGAATACTATTTATTTCAAAATTATCACGATTATCGTTGGTGATTGTGATTGATTAAGCAATCAATCTTTTTTTCTTGTTTCATCTCTCTATTGGATTTGTTGCTCTCTTTGTTAACATGTCGCTAATGCTATCGTTTCTTCAAACGACATGAGGAAATTTGACGGCGAGAGGTTTGATTCATAAAGGGTTTGATGTGATTCTAATCCCCTATAAGTTTACAAAATGTACAGTACAGTATACATTTCCAGACCCCGCTTTCCCTATCTTGAATAAGTGATTATGATTATTCCCGCTACAATTCCAGTTCAGTTCAGTTCTTATTTTTTCTCATTTCCAACAAAAATACAAAAATCATACAAGTATCATGACAATAATGCAAAGTAGAGTACATGCAATCTATCTTTCAATTATAATTGTGAAACCAAAATTGATAAAATTCATTGCATAAAAAAAACGATGGTGAATTAATATTTCGCTGGAAATGGAGAGGTCCACTTAGAAGCTAGATCGTAGACCCCTCGGATAACAATAGTTATTCATAATGAATTGCATATTAAATAAATACCTATGACAATGGCCACTCACATACACAAAAAACATAAGACGTGGGAATACACAGTGACCCAACAGAGCGAGGGAAGAATGATATGATAGATTTTATTTCTTTCGTTGTTCTCTTGAATCTTAATAATTCAACACGCATTCACTGACAATCAATATTTTTGAGGATTTGAGAATCTTTCTTTTGAAAATGCCATCTCAAGTTTAACGCTTAATGAAAAAATCCTGATAATGGGCCTAAGATTAAATAAAAGATTTCTCAATTCAGCATATCCTTTGTAATTTCAATGAAATTAATCCTCACAAATCGCGTTCTGAATACGTTTCGTCCTTGGCTTTTATTGAGACCCAATACTCAACTCAGTATCCATCGCCCATGCCCCCATCCTTCCCAGTTACAACCTCCCCGCCCGCGCTTCAAAAAGATAGATCAAAAGCATACCTGTTAAGAAAAGTTTGCTAACGGGATGCGAATTCTAAAGGCCTAAGGCCTTAAAAGTTTACTAACGGGATGGCAATTCTAAAAGCCTAAGGCCTTTAGAATTCGCATTCCGTTAGTAAACTTTTCTTAACAGGCATGCTTTTGAAAAGCGATGCTTTTGATCTATCTTTTTGAAGCGCGGGCGGGGAGGTGGGGGTTTTATCTGATCTTATAATCCAAATTCGGCACGTTCTCTGTTCTTCCCTTTGGACTTTGCCGCCATAATTATAGGTGAACATGCTTATTTTGCTATCCCATTTCTTCAGTTAACCAAAATAATGGTATATCTGATTTGAGTTGCAAACGTTGGACAAGCCCACCCTACCCCCTCCCCCCCCCCCCCCCCCCGCGAGTTTAAATGGCTTCAGCTTAGCCCAGCTCATCGATTTCAGCTAATATTAATCCTCTTCGTTCACCGCCGGCCGCACGTGACTATGAATAGCCAATCAACAATGGCGTTCGTTGCTAGGGGCGGAGCTTAGTATAGCGCGAAGATTTGAGCTTGCTGAACGAGCAGTGTCAGAAAAGTTCGAACTGTCCGAAAAAAACACTCGCAGAAAAACTGCTTTTTTGACACTTTCCCGTTATCATTTTCGATTGATTTTTTGACAGAGTATACTTGAAACATTAAACATCCCTAAAATGTAAAAATAAAAATTTCAACATTTTTGAAGATTTTTAGCATTTTACCCATTTTCTCAGTTTGGTATCAAGCGGCTTCTGTCTGATTTAGACATGACAAGTCACATATTAATAGGATGTAAATTTGACCCTAGTAGGATTTAAATTTCTTCTTTGATTTGAGAACAAAAACTTTGTGAATTGTTAACAGATGACTGATGGCAATCAAAACTGTCTTGTCGGAAATGTTTGGAATAGAATCTTGTATCTGAATTTGAACCTCTCTAATTTGTTAGTTTTAAAAAATGTAAGCAAAAGCAGTGAATGATGATTTTTGTTCCAAGAAAATAGTTGCAATCAATTGCAAAATATTCTTTTGCAATTTTACAATTAATAGATCAAATTTAATTGTCGCAAATTACATTGTAGTTAGATTTGCATGTTTGAAGAAGCAGATAATTAATCAATCGAAAATTCACAATTTATTTCAAAACTTATGATTGATTTAGGGACCAAAAATAAACCTGCAATTGATCGCAAGTTTCTTGCAACACCCCTTCAGACTAGTAATCATAGAAATATAATTCCTATGATTCTGATTCTATTATATTACAGAATTTCACAATGAATCTGACCGGACCTCTCTTGGACCTTGTGGGTGTCTCTACTGGATATTGGACCAACCCAACAGATTTTGAGACAGTCTTAGCATTTGCAAGTGGATATGGAAATCTGGAGAGCTATACTTATAGTACAAACTTTACCCTATTTTTGAATACAGGGTATCTTCTCATTGCCATGCCAAAATCTGTTGCTGGTATCTTCAATATGACTTTCAGGGTGTCAGCTGTTGGTAAGACATGAATGATTTGTAATATATGTTAGCTTTTTTTAATAAAACATATTTCTTGTCATTTCATGGAATATGAGTTACCGACCTACATGGTTAGAATGTCGCATTCTAAGATCAAATGATCTGAATTTTGCATTGTGGGTATTAAAGAAACGACTGTGAGTTGTTGAGTGCTTTGAGCTATTGCCATTTAATGTCAGCGTACGTGCTCCATATGAGTAGGCTAAAATCTGCTTTTCTGAGAATTCAGCAGTTTGCTGATGGAATACTGCTTTTTAAAAAAGAATGTTCTCTCTCTCTTTCAGAATGTGAGAGTCCTGAATCCCCATGTTATCTCTCTCTGCATTGCCTGGACATGGTAAAGGATTATTGCGATGGAGAGGTTCAGTGTCTTGATAGTGAAGAGGATGAATACGGATGTGAAGGTAAGAATACTTGGATGGAGGAGAAAGAAAAGGATAGATGATGAATGTGATGGTGAAGTTCAGTGTCTTGATAGTGGAGAGGATGAATACGGATGTGAAGATAAGAATACTTGGATGGAGGAGAAAGAAAAGGATAGATGATGAATGTGATGGTGATGTTCAGTGTCTTGATAGTGGAGAGGATGAATACGGATGTGAAGATTAGAATACTTGGATGGAGGAGAAAGAAAAGGATAGATGATGAATGTGATGGTGAAGTTCAGTGTCTTGATAGTGGAGAGGATGAATACGGATGTGAAGATAAGAATACTTGGATGGAGGAGAAAGAAAAGGATAGATGATGAATGTGATGGTGATGTTCAGTGTCTTGATAGTGGAGAGGATGAATACGGATGTAAAGATTAGAATACTTGGATGGAGGAGAAAGAAAAGGATAGATGATGAATGTGATGGTGAAGTTCAGTGTCTTGATAGTGGAGAGGATGAATACGGATGTGAAGATAAGAATACTTGGATGGAGGAGAAAGAGAAGGATGGATGATAAATGTGATGGTGAAGTTCAGTGTCTTGATAGTGGAGAGGATGAATACGGATGTGAAGGTAAGAATACTTGGATGGAGGAAAAAGAGAAGGATAGATGATAAATGTGATGGTGAAGTTCAGTGTCTTGATAGTGGAGAGGATGAATACGGATGTGAAGGTAAGAATACTAGGATGGAGGAGAAAGAGAAGGATAGATGATAAATGTGATGGTGAAGTTCAGTGTCTTGATAGTGGAGAGGATGAATACGGATGTGAAGATAAGAATACTTGGATGGAGGAGAAAGAAAAGGATAGATGATGAATGTGATGGTGATGTTCAGTGTCTTGATAGTGGAGAGGATGAATACGGATGTAAAGATTAGAATACTTGGATGGAGGAGAAAGAAAAGGATAGATGATGAATGTGATGGTGAAGTTCAGTGTCTTGATAGTGGAGAGGATGAATACGGATGTGAAGATAAGAATACTTGGATGGAGGAGAAAGAGAAGGATGGATGATAAATGTGATGGTGAAGTTCAGTGTCTTGATAGTGGAGAGGATGAATACGGATGTGAAGGTAAGAATACTAGGATAGAGGAGAAAGAGAAGGATGGATGATAAATGTGATGGTGAAGTTCAGTGTCTTGATAGTGGAGAGGATGAATATGGATGTGAAGGTAAGAATACTTGGATGGAGGAGAAAGAGAAGGATAGATGATAAATGTGATGGTGAAGTTCAGTGTCTTGATAGTGAAGAGGATGAATATGGATGTGAAGGTAAGAATACTTTGATGGAGGAGAAAGAGAAGGATAGATGATAAATGTGATGGTGAAGTTCAGTGTCTTGATAGTGGAGAGGATGAATACGGATATGAAGGTAAGAATACTAGGATGGAGGAGAAAGAGAAGGATAGATGATAAATGTGATGGTGAAGTTCAGTGTCTTGATAGTGGAGAGGATGAATACGGATGTGAAGGTAAGAATACTTGGATGGAGGAGAAAGAGAAGGATAGATGATAAATGTGATGGTGAAGTTCAGTATCTTGATAGTGGAGAGGATGAATACGGATGTGAAGGTAAGAATACTAGAATGGAAGAGAAAGAGAAGGATAGATGATAAATGTGATGGTGAAGTTCAGTGTCTTGATAGTGGAGAGGATGAATATGGATATGAAGGTAAGAATACTTGGATGGAGGAGAAAGAGAAGGATAGATGATAAATGTGATGGTGAAGTGCAGTGTCTTGATAGTGGAGAGGATGAATACGGATGTGAAGGTAAGAATACTAGGATGGAGGAGAAAGAGAAGGATAGATGATAAATGTGATGGTGAAGTTCAGTATCTTGATAGTGGAGAGGATGAATATGGATATGAAGGTAAGAATACTAGGATGGAGGAGAAAGAGAAGGATAGATGATAAATGTGATGGTGAAGTTCAGTATCTTGATAGTGGAGAGGATGAATACGGATGTGAAGATAAGAATACTTGGATGGAGGAGAAAGAGAAGGATAGATGATAAATGTGATGGTGAAGTTCAGTATCTTGATAGTGGAGAGGATGAATACGGATGTGAAGGTAAGAATACTAGGATGGAGGAGAAAGAGAAGGATAGATGATAAATGTGATGGTGAAGTTCAGTATCTTGATAGTGGAGAGGATGAATACGGATGTGAAGGTAAGAATACTTGGATGGAGGAAAAAGAGAAGGATAGATGATAAATGTGACGGGGAAGTTCAGTGTCTTGATAGTGGAGAGGATGAATACGGATGTGAAGGTAAGAATACTAGGATGGCGGAGAAAGAGAAGGATAGATGATTAATGTGATGGTGAAGTTCAGTGTCTTGACAGTGGAGAGGATGAATACGGATGTGAAGGTAAGAATACTTTGATGGAGGAGAAAGAGAAGGATAGATGATAAATGTGATGGTGAAATTCAGTGTCTTGATAGTGGAGAGGATGAATACGGATATGAAGGTAAGAATACTAGGATGGAGGAGAAAGAGAAGGATAGATGATAAATGTGATGGTGAAGTTCAGTGTCTTGATAGTGGAGAGGATGAATACGGATGTGAAGGTAAGAATACTTTGATGGAGGAGAAAGAGAAGGATAGATGATAAATGTGATGGTGAAGTTCAGTGTCTTGATAGTGGAGAGGATGAATACGGATGTGAAGGTAAGAATACTTGGATGGAGGAGAAAGAGAAGGATAGATGATAAATGTGATGGTGAAGTTCAGTGTCTTGATAGTGGAGAGGATGAATACGGATGTGAAGGTAAGTATACTTGGATGGAGGAGAAAGAGAAGGATAGATGATTAATGTGATGGTGAAGTTCAGTGTCTTGACAGTGGAGAGGATGAATACGGATGTGAAGGTAAGAATACTTTGATGGAGGAGAAAGAGAAGGATAGATGATAAATGTGATGGTGAAGTTCAGTGTCTTGATAGTGGAGAGGATGAATACGGATATGAAGGTAAGAATACTAGGATGGAGGAGAAAGAGAAGGATAGATGATAAATGTGATGGTGAAGTTCAGTGTCTTGATAGTGGAGAGGATGAATACGGATGTGAAGGTAAGAATACTTGGATGGAGGAGAAAGAGAAGGATAGATGATAAATGTGATGGTGAAGTTCAGTGTCTTGATAGTGGAGAGGATGAATACGGATGTGAAGGTAAGAATACTTTGATGGAGGAGAAAGAGAAGGATAGATGATAAATGTGATGGTGAAGTTCAGTGTCTTGATAGTGGAGAGGATGAATACGGATATGAAGGTAAGAATACTAGGATGGAGGAGAAAGAGAAGGATAGATGATAAATGTGATGGTGAAGTTCAGTGTCTTGATAGTGAAGAGGATGAATATGGATGTGAAGGTAAGAATACTAGGATGGAGGAGAAAGAGAAGGATAGATGATAAATGTGATGGTGAAGTTCAGTGTCTTGATAGTGGAAAGGATGAATATGGATGTGAAGGTAAGAATACTTTGATGGAGGAGAAAGAGAAGGATAGATGATAAATGTGATGATGAAGATCAGTGTCTTGATAGTGGAGAGGATGAATACGGATGTGAAGGTAAGAATACTAGGATGGAGGAGAAAGAGAAGGATAGATGATAAATGTGATGGTGAAGTTCAGTGTCTTGATAGTGGAGAGGATGAATACGGATGTGAAGGTAAGAATACTTGGATGGAGTAGAAAGAGAAGGATAGATGATAAATGTGATGGTGAAGTTCAGTATCTTGATAGTGGAGAGGATGAATACGGATGTGAAGGTAAGAATACTAGAATGGAAGAGAAAGAGAAGGATAGATGATAAATGTGATGGTGAAGTTCAGTGTCTTGATAGTGGAGAGGATGAATATGGATATGAAGGTAAGAATACTTGGATGGAGGAGAAAGAGAAGGATAGATGATAAATGTGATGGTGAAGTGCAGTGTCTTGATAGTGGAGAGGATGAATACGGATGTGAAGGTAAGAATACTAGGATGGAGGAGAAAGAGAAGGATAGATGATAAATGTGATGGTGAAGTTCAGTATCTTGATAGTGGAGAGGATGAATATGGATATGAAGGTAAGAATACTAGGATGGAGGAGAAAGAGAAGGATAGATGATAAATGTGATGGTGAAGTTCAGTATCTTGATAGTGGAGAGGATGAATACGGATGTGAAGATAAGAATACTTGGATGGAGGAGAAAGAGAAGGATAGATGATAAATGTGATGGTGAAGTTCAGTATCTTGATAGTGGAGAGGATGAATACGGATGTGAAGGTAAGAATACTAGGATGGAGGAGAAAGAGAAGGATAGATGATAAATGTGATGGTGAAGTTCAGTATCTTGATAGTGGAGAGGATGAATACGGATGTGAAGGTAAGAATACTTGGATGGAGGAAAAAGAGAAGGATAGATGATAAATGTGACGGGGAAGTTCAGTGTCTTGATAGTGGAGAGGATGAATACGGATGTGAAGGTAAGAATACTAGGATGGCGGAGAAAGAGAAGGATAGATGATTAATGTGATGGTGAAGTTCAGTGTCTTGACAGTGGAGAGGATGAATACGGATGTGAAGGTAAGAATACTTTGATGGAGGAGAAAGAGAAGGATAGATGATAAATGTGATGGTGAAGTTCAGTGTCTTGATAGTGGAGAGGATGAATACGGATATGAAGGTAAGAATACTAGGATGGAGGAGAAAGAGAAGGATAGATGATAAATGTGATGGTGAAGTTCAGTGTCTTGATAGTGGAGAGGATGAATACGGATGTGAAGGTAAGAATACTTTGATGGAGGAGAAAGAGAAGGATAGATGATAAATGTGATGGTGAAGTTCAGTGTCTTGATAGTGGAGAGGATGAATACGGATGTGAAGGTAAGAATACTTGGATGGAGGAGAAAGAGAAGGATAGATGATAAATGTGATGGTGAAGTTCAGTGTCTTGATAGTGGAGAGGATGAATACGGATGTGAAGGTAAGTATACTTGGATGGAGGAGAAAGAGAAGGATAGATGATTAATGTGATGGTGAAGTTCAGTGTCTTGACAGTGGAGAGGATGAATACGGATGTGAAGGTAAGAATACTTTGATGGAGGAGAAAGAGAAGGATAGATGATAAATGTGATGGTGAAGTTCAGTGTCTTGATAGTGGAGAGGATGAATACGGATATGAAGGTAAGAATACTAGGATGGAGGAGAAAGAGAAGGATAGATGATAAATGTGATGGTGAAGTTCAGTGTCTTGATAGTGGAGAGGATGAATACGGATGTGAAGGTAAGAATACTTGGATGGAGGAGAAAGAGAAGGATAGATGATAAATGTGATGGTGAAGTTCAGTGTCTTGATAGTGGAGAGGATGAATACGGATGTGAAGGTAAGAATACTTTGATGGAGGAGAAAGAGAAGGATAGATGATAAATGTGATGGTGAAGTTCAGTGTCTTGATAGTGGAGAGGATGAATACGGATATGAAGGTAAGAATACTAGGATGGAGGAGAAAGAGAAGGATAGATGATAAATGTGATGGTGAAGTTCAGTGTCTTGATAGTGAAGAGGATGAATATGGATGTGAAGGTAAGAATACTAGGATGGAGGAGAAAGAGAAGGATAGATGATAAATGTGATGGTGAAGTTCAGTGTCTTGATAGTGGAAAGGATGAATATGGATGTGAAGGTAAGAATACTTTGATGGAGGAGAAAGAGAAGGATAGATGATAAATGTGATGATGAAGATCAGTGTCTTGATAGTGGAGAGGATGAATACGGATGTGAAGGTAAGAATACTAGGATGGAGGAGAAAGAGAAGGATAGATGATAAATGTAATGGTGAAGTTCAGTGTCTTGATAGTGGAGAGGATGAATACGGATGTGAAGGTAAGAATACTTGGATGGAGGAGAAAGAGAAGGATAGATGATAAATGTGATGGTGAAGTTCAGTGTCTTGATAGTGGAGAGGATGAATACGGATGTGAAGGTAAGAATACTTTGATGGAGGAGAAAGAGAAGGATAGATGATAAATGTGATGGTGAAGTTCAGTGTCTTGATAGTGGAGAGGATGAATACGGCTGTGAAGGTAAGAATACTTGGATGGAGGAGAAAGAGAAGGATAGATGATAAATGTGATGGTGAAGTTCAGTGTCTTGATAGTGGAGAGGATGAATACGGATGTGAAGATAAGAATACTTGGATGGAGGAGAAAGAGAAGGATAGATGATAAATGTGATGGTGAAGTTCAGTGTCTTGATAGTGAAGAGGATGAATATGGATGTGAAGGTAAGCATACTTGGATGGAGGAGAAAGAGAAGGATAGATGATAAATGTGATGGTGAAGTTCAGTATCTTGATAGTGAAGAGGATTAATATGGATGTGAAGGTAAGAATACTTGGATGGAGGAGAAAGAGAAGGATAGATGATAAATGTGATGGTGAAGTTCAGTGTCTTGATAGTGAAGAGGATGAATACGGATGTGAAGGTAAGAATACTAGGATGGAGGAGAAAGAGAAGGATAGATAATAAAGTGATGGTGAAGTTCAGTGTCTTGATAGTGAAGAGGATGAATACGGATGTGAAGGTAAGTATACTAGGATGGAGGAGAAAGGGAAGGATAGATGATAAATGTGTATATATATATATATATACAGTGCGTCCCAGAAAAAACGAAACCGAGATTTAGCGATGATTTATCATAACTTAATCATAAATAAAATAGACAAATGACCTACCAATGTAAAGCTTAGAATCTCCTCTTTCATCTGGTATTACTTAGATTATTCCTCATTCACGCATCAGTGAGCAAAAACAATTCGAAGAAAGGATGCCAAAAACTCATTTGGCGGGGGGTATCTGAATTTCAAAAAGAAAATCACATGACTAAAAAGTTCAATATCTGCTCTTTTATTTGATACCTTAATCACAGAAAATTGTCAAGAAGTAAAAAAGTTATGATGCCTCGAAACAATGCTTGTTTTTCCATAATTTCATTAAATAAACGTGTTTCCACCGGTTTCCCACAGAGGCTATCGCACGGTAACAAAAGACTTAATGCATGGTTGATCGTCAACAAAACGGAGTGTCGAGTGAGTTTGGACGCTTACCTGTAAAACCTCTTCATTTTCTTAAATTATTGAGATTCAAGCCTTATTTCAAATAACCAGAGCTTTGTTATTTCTTGACCATTTTCTGTAATTGAGGTATCAAATTAAAGAGCAGATATTGAACTTTCTAAAAATGTGGTTTTCTTTTGAAAACCCAGATACAGCCCGCCAAGTGACTTTTTGGTATCCCCTTTTCAAATTGTTTTTGCTCACTTATGCGTGAATGAGAAATAAAGTAATTAATTTCAGATGAAAGAGGAGATTCTAAGCTTTAAAATGGTAGGTCATTTGTCTATTGTATTTGTGATTAAGTTATGATAAATCATCAATAAATCTCGGTTTTGTTTTTTCTGGGACTCACTGTATACATTATATATTACATAATCTTGTTTTTTGCCTCGTCTGCATAGCAGAGTGAGACTTTACATGTAGGCACCGCTTTTCCAACGACAGCGTCAACATTAAATCTTAGCCTAAAGATAAGTTTTTGAAATGTCATCATAACTTATAAAGTATATAGACCTAGTTCATAGAACTTGGACTCTACTGAACATTCTAGGTGAGTTTCAGGTTACATGACCAAGGTCAAAGGTCATTAATGGTCAATGAACGTTGGCCATGTTGGGGGTATTTGTTGATTTCAATCATAGCTTTGAAAGTTTATGGATCTGTTCCAAGAAACCAGGACATAAGAGAAATCAAGTATCAGTTAATTTCTTTTGTGAGCTTCAGGTCACATGACAAAGGTCAAAGGTCATTTTTGGGGTCAATGAACGTAGATTATGTTTGTGGAATCAAATTGAAATGTAAACCAAGGTTAAGTTTTTAAATGTCATAACTTTGAAAGTATATGGATCTAGTTCATGAAACTTGGACATGAGTGCAATTAATTATCAGTGAACATCTTGTGTGACTTTCAGGTCACATGACCAAGATCAATGAACTTTGGCCGTTTTGGGGGTATTTGTTGAATTGCCATCATAACTTTGCAAGTGTATGGATCTAGTTCATAAAATGTGGACATAAGGGTAATCAAGCATCAATGATCATCTTGCACAAGTCTTCAGTCACACAATCAAGGTCAAATGTCATTTAGAATAAATGAACATAGTATTTCAATATCATATGATTGGTGTTTTTTTTGTGAATAATTCTATAGTCGTTTTTAAAGACAGCACTGCTTCCATATTGCAGTCGAGACTGCCAGAGGTGCTCCACTTGTTTATCATGAAACTCTTTGTGATTGAGAATGACTTTATTAGGATTTACCGGTGGATCCAAACCCTCTAATTTTCTTTGTGTTTTTTTTTTCTACAGCTACGGAGCCCCCTTGTTTCCAGTGTCCATCACAACCCGACTGCATAAATGCTTCTTACGTATGTGACGGAGTTAATAATTGTGAAGACGGGTCAGATGAAGTGAATTGCAGTAAGCTCAAATCTGAAAATTAATACTCCAGGATGGGGGGGGTGTTGTGCTTTACCCCCCCCCCCCTCCTCCTGACATTTTTTGCAATAAATTTGGAATGCTTTAAGGATCGAGACACATAATTGCATGACTACTCTTTTAAGTCTTGCATTTTTTAGACCAAATTTGAAATGCATGGATAGTTACGCTACTAGGAAATTGTGCAATGTTGTACTTGTATAAATGCATGTCATATCCAATCTTGAAAATTGAAAAAAAAGCAACAAAATACATAGGAAATTGATTTTTTTTAAATGAACATTTGTACGAGGCCCCAGCCAATTACGTTCTTGTTATTTTAAGTTCATCATAAACCGAAAATGGTAACATGATCGTGATTTGCTGGAGCATTCGACGCTCCAAAACCAGAAAATCAATTGACTTTGTTCACGTAGCGATAGATTATACAAACTCACGAACACGATGTAATATCAACGCTACTTCGTAAGATTTTGACAGAAAAGCGAGAAGTAATAAAATTTGCTTACCCGTTTGCTATCGGTGAGAAAACAGATCCTCTGAGAATACCTTTCATAATTCATATGAAATATAGGAAAGTGGAATTTTAGGTCAATTTTGGTACGAGGTGACAGAGTATTGCAGACTTGTTTCGATGGAATACTGCGTGGGGCACGGGAGGCTTGCAATGCGCATGCTTACTATATTTTCATTCATAAATTTGCTTGCATTGCAGTGGCTGGATGACGTCACCATTGGGGTTTTTCCACCAGTCATATTTCAAGCGACATGATTTTCGGGTACCCGCCCAAAAACTATCACGGGTACCCGAAAACAAAAAAACCCGAAAGTCCCAGGCCTAGCTGTAATGGCTCAGCTTAGTAGGGAGATCCATCCAATGTTATGTAGTGGTATGTCTTTTTGCCACATTAAGCCAAATTTATCTTAAGAGGGGACTATGCCAGATTATGTTTAAAACAAGTTCAATCTAAAGATTAGTTTTTGTATGCAAAACAATAGAAAAGCTGTCCCTTTCACATGTTAAATGTTCTTTTGTTGAATCAAGGGTTTCCCTGGCTGGTTTATAAAAAGGCTTTACCTTGTAATCGGTGTACCAACCGATTCTCTACCCAGTCGCCAATTTGAAATCTACATACTATTAGTGATCTCAATTTTAGAGCAGCTATAACTTTCTTATTGCTTGTCCGATTTCTTTCAAACTTTCACCATTCTCTTTAATTTATTTTTCTCCTTCCCAACACAACATTTTATGGCCAAGGCTGGATTCCCCTTTAACATGGTAAAAAATTAAATGACAAATATAGAAGTTATACTTAAAAAAAATCAACAAAAAAGCCACAAAAAACCCTGAACAAAATAAAACTGTAATACTGAATACAAGAGCCTATGTATCTATGCGAATTATATTGATCAAGTTACAAAGTTTTATATTTCTATTTAAAGACATTTAGTGACTTTGACAATCTTCAGGTGGAATTGAATTCCAAATTAAAGGACCTCGATAAAATACTCATTGTTTATACAAAGATGTATTAAAAGATGGCTAGTGAAAGTTTGTTACACTCCTTGTCTTGTACATACACTATTTGCACAAAAATATAGCAAAAGTGTCTTTGGTAAAACATTATAATGGCAAGAAAACTTGAAAATTACAATAACCTTTTCTCCCCTTTTGATCCTTCTCTCTGTTTCCTATCCTATCCTATCCTTTAGTTACGATTCATCCAATCAATCGTAACTCTATGGAAATCCATCGGGGTAATAATTTTTTTCTATTGGAGATTGGCACAATGTCCTTTGTAAACAAAGAGAAGCACAGTGAATTTTTAAGAAAACAATGAATGTATAAGTATACATCATAGTAAAAAATGTTTTGAACAAAGATGCACAATACATGATGACATTGCTGGCCGTCCATAGTTGCGATTGATTGGACCATCGTAACTCTTTGTAAGATTTATGGAAATAAATTAGCGTGGTGGAAAATATTGACACCATTAAAACTTTCACGGAATCAATTTTCTTGTTGAACTTTGCAATGAGTTTGTCTGCCATGCTATTGATCCTGATTATGGTAACTATTCCTGACAAGTGAGTCTATTATAAAATAACAGATTGCTCAGAGGCTAGAGATCAGTCAGATTGTCTTGAAAGCGAGTTTTCAACTTTGAATGAAGAATATCTACAATGAATATGCTGCATTTGATTCTTAACTTTAAAATGATAGTTTTGTATACATGTAATTTAATTTTGTATTCAAATGGCAATTCCATAAAAGGATAAACTTTTTTGTACATCCGACCCCCATTTCTCTCAATTCTTACTTATAATATGACTACATGTAGGTCAAGGTCATTTGAGATCATTACAGACCGTCAAAAGAACAAGAAATAGAGACAGACAATTTCATGAAGGTCCCACATACATGTATAGGGGGCCGGACGTGCATATTTTATGGCACTGCCCTAAAGACACATCTAATCATTTTTAGATCAGTCCTCTTGAGGATTTTAAACCTAGATGGTTGGTGTAGTTATATTTGATGTACATGTATATGTGATTGTCTGGAAAGAAAGTATTTCCACTTCACATTTATGAATAGAATCAATCAATCAATTTTCTTTTTACAGAAACATGCCTCGAGTTTGCATGCCCAACTATTAATCCTGCACTTGGTAACTGTATTTCTAACTACTGGGTCTGCGACGAATTAAATGATTGCGTAGATGGTAGTGATGAATCGAATTGTGATAGTGAGTTTTGAAGTGCATTTATAATGGATATGAATTAGATGGTGATACTGAGTCTTACAATGTATTAAGGAATATCAAATCAATTCTGTGATGGTGAACTTTTTTATTATTCTGAATAGATGAAATGTATGACCATTTTCTGTTGAACATTGGGGTTGAATTAATTAGAAAAATATATGTCAGAGTACATGTACATTTATATACCATAATATTTTGTTTCCACTAACAGTTTGCCCAGATGGTCTATACCCATGCTTCTTTAATGAGTCCATTTGTTATAATTACACTGCCGTTGGATGTGATGGAAACTATGATTGCCCAGGTGGTTCTGATGAATACAATTGTGCAGGTAAGATTCTTCTTTTCCATTATATTTATTTTCTTTCATCACTTCACCTTTCTTAGGAGGTGTTGTTTTAACCCTCTGAACCCGGTAGGCTGGGATACCGGCCTGAAGCCGTGTGACTTAAAAAAACATGTATTCTACATGTAAATGTCGGGTGATCTTTTATAAATGACGTCATCTCTCTAGTACTTGTAGGGATGTTTAGTCAATAATCTCAGTCAAGATTGGAAATGATTTAGGAGGGTTTTAGCATAAAAAATTGTCATAATATGCCACTCTACAGCGATGGTGTGGCGTGTGTGGTAATACCTACGGTACATGGTGTAATACGTGGCGAGGCACGTGATGACTTAGGGGGAAGCTATTGATCAATCTGACTTTAGTCAAAACAGTGATTTTGAGCCCAAAACAGGCACTTAAGTTGATATTTCTGTTTGTAGACTAGGTCTACGAGAAGCTAAACAACTTCAGCCGCCCTGGTCTGGATACTAACGGGGGGGAAGACACCATTGGGGTTTGAATCATGGGAGTTTTTTAACGTTGTTGATACATGTACATGCTAATAGTGCAGGGTATGTGTCACTGCCGCCCCTAGTAATTTAGGGTTAATTTGTAAAGTCATGCCTTACTGAATGGCTGGAACATGTTCTTGGGTGTTATATCAGCCTAAAAGATTATATATTGATTTCCATTAACGATATTTGATATATGTTTGTTTATTTAACTTCTTGTTGCTTTTATCCATTTGAATGTAAAGGTTTGCTTTTTTTGTCATACTGTACATGTAGAAAAATGATTTTGAACTTCTCACAATAACTTAAAATTTATTTGTCAGATCATTTTTGAACTCGTTCAAAAGACAGAAATGATCTGATTGGTTTTGGAGATATCAAAATGACCCTCCTAGTCTTTTTATGTCAAAATGAAAATTGGATGCCAATTTGATTTGCCCAGGTTATGGTTATTTTTCATGCATTACGGCATATAGGCATGTGCTCTGCATTATTCTTAATTTTCATTACGATATAGATTTTCAGCACATATTAATATATTTCTAAAACTATTTCACAAAGTTATGTATGCGTAACCTTTACTACATCAGTACTACATGTATGACAATATAACAATGAACAATCAGCCTTGATGACTTTATTATGATAATGCATCCTGCAATTAAGAGCTTATTTTTCATTTGTCTTTACTTCTCTGCATTTGTCCTCAGGATGTTTTGCATGTAATGGTTCTTCATCATGTCTGCTTGACCTTCAAGTTTGCAACTTTTATAATGATTGTTTCGGTGGGGAAGACGAGACAAATGAACTATGCAGACACACCGATTTCATCAGTAAGTCTCTATTCTGTACAGTAGTTGTTATAATTGATATGCAGATATGTGACCAGCCACCCTTAAACCAACAATAAGTCACCAGGAAGGGTTCTCTGTTAATAGCTAAAATAATAGTTTGGTCTTTATAATGATAATGATATTAGGTACATTTATAAAGCGCTTATTACACTTGGTTTCTAAGCGCTTTACATTGCAATTATTAGCCCGTTCATCGGATTGTGGCATGCCCGCACAAAATGTATGCACTTTCTCGATTCCCTGGGGAGCATTCCAACAAGAGTTCTAAGACTCAATTGCTAGGCATACTTATATGTACATGTAGGCTTTAGCTCGAGTTGCCTTTCGCGCTCGTGCATTCAAGGAATTAATCCTGCCGGGTACCCGTTCCCCTCACATGAGTCGAGCGCACGCAGTGTGGATAGATTTCTTGCTGAAGAAAAACATGGCATGGTTAGGATTCGAACCTTCGACCATCTGTTTGAAAGGCGAGTCAGAACCGCTAGACCACATATTCACTCTCTTGGTCTGTCTCGCAATCTCTCACAATACTTTCTCACTCTATCTCTCTCTCTCTCTCTCACTCTCTTTGGCTTCTTCTCTATATCACTCCCTATTTTTGTTTGGTTTCATTCTGTTCCCTAGGTGAAAGTGACATCCAGGTTGGGGTTTGGACAGACTTCAGTGAAGGGTTTGTGAGAGAGAGAACTCTTGATGGTCGTGATACTCCAGCAAGCGAATTCTACGATTTCACCCACTATGTCTTTGAAAGTCCTGAAGGATCTACACTGTTTATGGAGATACATGTGAATCTTTAATCATTTGGTTCCATGACATTTGCTCCTGTGAAAATTGCTCTTTTCTTAATTCCACACACTAAATCGAATGACCAACTTATACCCTACCCTAAATCTAATATAAAACCATCTTGCAACCATAACCCTACATCTTAGATGAAATTAAGCCGGAGCAATTGTCGCAGGAGCAAATGTTGTAACACCAATCATTTATTTATATACTGTGGTGCTCAAAAGTTAGTGAACCCCACCAGAAAATGAAGATATAAAGCGTTCAAGTTCTGCCATATGTTTCAGATATTTAATTGTGAAGTCTGGGGAGTCAATAGTACATTCAATAAAG
The DNA here is from genome assembly GCF_037042905.1 of Lytechinus pictus. Taxonomy (NCBI): domain Eukaryota; kingdom Metazoa; phylum Echinodermata; class Echinoidea; order Temnopleuroida; family Toxopneustidae; genus Lytechinus; species Lytechinus pictus. Next base: position 19,945,153 of record NC_087252.1, on the reverse strand, counting down.
TTTGTTTCTCTGTGCTCACCGAAAAATTGTTGTAGTAATGTTGTCTACATTCAACATTAGGGACAGTGATTTCCCGCGATCATGGAAAACGGACGGAATTTACGGAATCAGCCTTTTGAAACGGAAAGTGACTTTTAATACGAAAAATCACGAAAAACATTTCTTCTCAAAATGCACAGTATAGCAACAGAAATTACTCCCAAATCCTCAACGAATTACGAATTTCAACTGGAAAAAACACGATCTCACTTCGCTACAACAATCATGAAAATCCATACATCGTGACTGCACTCAAGCCCCTCCAGCACTCGATCGTATCGAAATGGCTTTACACTCACGTCCGCATAAAGGCAGAAACACGGCCGTGTGTTGCTGTCCTCTGCGTTCAGTCATAATATCATGATCGCGGAATTCAACAAATCCAAAAAAGACTATTGCATGTCTCTCTTCCTCTCTATCTGCCAGTGCTGCCAGGCAATGAGGGTCACTCCTCCTGGGGGGAAGGTGGATTACATCTGGGCGAGCATGTGTTTGTTGAAGGATTACAATTCTTGCAAAGGATTGATAATATAGTGATGGGAGAGGGGTTTGTTTAGGAACTCGAAATTGGGATGTTGATAGTTTAAAGGAGAATTTTCCTAATGGCTAAGCTTGTGCCCAAGAGGGAAGATGAAATGTAATGTTATCTTATATATGGACCAGAGGATATCTGTTTAGTCAATTTAATAATAATAACGGTAAATTTACCCAGGGCAGCCACTTCAGTTCCGAAAACTGTTCTCCCAGCAGGCCCTGCTATTATTATCAACCGGCTAAGCTAGGCTGCCTATTCAGGTGCACACAGCTTTTTGAGGAACAACTTCCTGCCGGTACCCATTTACCTCACCTGGGTCGAGTGCAGCACACTGTGGATGAATTCCTTGCCGAAGGAAATTACGCCATGGCTGGGATTTGAACCCACGACCCTCTGTTTCAAAGTCCAGAGACTAATCCACTGGGCCACGACGCTTAACATGTAAAATCGCCATCGGAGTCTACATTGACTTTGTGATAAACTTAATACACTGCTTGCTGCAGGTCAGATACATCATAAAAGAAAAGCGCAGGTAGCACATAACAGACATGCCAACCATTCCCTTTTTAGAGTATTTGTTCCTCTTTTTTTACTATGAATACGCCAATACTTTTTTGTATGATTTCTTACTTTTTTTTAAATTTCCGATCATGAAGTATATATTATACACAGTGCGCATCACTAGCATAGGTCCGACGGTCCCAGACCGGTAAAAATCACTGTTGGGCTAGTAACTTGTTGCATGAAAAGAAATAAATTCTTGCCTACGACCACGTTTCAAATGGTGAATTATCAAGTTTTCAAGTACATGTAGAGTCATTCTCATGTTTTTCACCAATCACTACAACAGGCTGGCGACTGTTGAGACAATTTTTTAAAAATACCCTTTTTTGGTCAATTTGTTTTTTTTCCTTCTAAGAATACTTTTTTTGGGTTGTAGAAGGTTGGCAGGTCTGACATAAGCAAACTCTCTGATTAATTACACAAGCTTATATACAGTGAGTGGCATCACCTCACTTAAAGATAATGCATTCTATGAAGTGAAGTGATGTCAAAAACAGAATAATAACAGAACCTGTAACAAATCTTCATTGATTGTATCATTTAGTTTCTGTATTCTCCTGTGTGTTGTATACAGAATTTGACAGTTAATCTGACTGGACCTCTCTTGCAACTTGTGCGTATCTCGGCTGGAGTTGGGACCGACCCAACAGATATTTGGACAGCCCTGGCATATTCAGATGGATACGGATATTTTGGCAGCTATATCTCCAGCACGAACTTTTCTCTTTTGGATAATGTGGGCTATTTTTTCATTGCCATCCCAAAATCTGTTGCTGGGACATTCAATATCAATTTTAGAGTCACAGCCGTTGGTATGAAGCGTTATTAATTAAAAGATATAAGTATTGCATTGAAAAATAGAAATCCATGTGTATGATATTTTAGCGGGAGCACATGAAAAAGTAATCAAGAAAGTAATGAAAAGTTCAACACACATTGAAATACATAGGAATTGCTTTTAAAAAATAAGTATACATGTATTTCAAGCTTTTTTTATGCTGTAGAGCAAGAAATACATGTATGACATATATTTTCTTTTGGACGTTTGATGAATGTGAACTCTAATGCATCATGTCATGGGCAACATAATAAGCTGTTTTTTGTTTGAGTTTTCTGAAAAATATGCAATTCACAATTTACATGCAGAGTACATAATGAGGGTGGTGGAAGGGGATGGCGAACTCACCAAAATATTTGAGCCTTGGCAGTTTTAAGAAACAAATAAATCCTTCAACTGATTCACAATAGATAAAAGATTGATTGGCCCTTATTCTGAAGTCAAGTTTAACTTAGACCATGGTCTAACTCTGTGCTAAAATTATGGGAAGCCAAAAGTGTCAAAATTTTCATGTTTCTTATGTTTGCTGTGCACTTTCCTGATTCATCGAAGGTGAAGACAATCATCTATTTATACTACCTAGACAATTATGAATGATTTAAGAGCCAAATGAGCTGAAATATGATGTCTCTACCATTAGTGATTTATGTAACAAAGAGTTTAAGTTAAACCCGACTTCAGAATACGGACCATTGACTTTGAGATCAGTGTCTTCAGTTAGACATCTCTGAATTAATTGCTAAGTACTTCCTCTTTTATATTTACATAGATTTGATTGATCAAGTATTCTTTTATTCTTGAAACGGAAGGGGATTTGTTTCACATACAGTCCAGTATGACGTGAAGTTTCATTTTTTCATGTGCTCGCCCTATAATGAGAACAATCCAAACAGTTATAGTCTGGTCTGTTAGTGTAAAAAATACCCTACTTGTGGACACGATGGACAAAAGCACAATTTTTTTCTCCAGACCTTTGTTTTCGTATAAGAATTAAAATTCTTATACGAAAATTAAAATAAAAAATCTAAGCGAATGCAATATAATGCACTGCTATTGAGTTTTGCACCGGCATTAGTCTACATGTACCGTATATATCAGACCACTTTAAACTCATTAATTCTTATATTTTCACCCATATTTTTCACTGCTGTCAGATTTTTTGGAGCATACCCTATTTTCAATCCTTGTACATATACAAAGGTCTGGAGAAAAATAATCATGCGTTTGTCCACCGTGTCCACATAATTTCACTAAAAGACCAGGCTATTAGGCTATGTGCTATGTATGTTATTGAGAGCAATTTATGTAATCAAGTTGGTCGTAAATGTTTATTAAAAAAAAAACCTCCAAATTCTCAATGTTCTCTTTTTATTGTTCAGAATGTGAGTATCCTGAGGAACTCTGCTACGGATCTCTGCACTGCCTCGACAGGATACAGGAGACATGTGATGGAGAGGTTCAGTGTCTTGATAGTGGAGAGGATGAATACGGATGTGAAGGTAAGAATACTTGGATGAAGGAGAAAAAGAAGGATAGATGATAAATGTGATGGTGAAGTTCAGTGTCTTGATAGTGGAGAGGATGAATACGGATGTGAAGGTAAGAATACTTGGATGGAGGAGAAAGAGAAGGATAGATGATAAATGTGATGGTGAAGTTCTGTGTCTTGATAGTGAAGAGGATGAATACGGTTGTGAAGGTAAGAATACTTGGATGAAGGAGAAAGAGAAGGATAGATAATAAATGTGATGGTGAAGTTCAGTGTCCTGATAGTGAAGAGGATGTGAAGATAAGAATACAAGGATGGACGAGAAAGAGGAAGATGGAGGAAAAAGAAAAGGATGGGTGATATACATGTATGTGATCAAGAAATCTGATGTTGACATAGTGAAAACCATGAATACAGATGCTGAGCTGCCTACATGTACATGTACCTTTAAAAGTAAAAAGGTGTAATCCAGAAGATAATTTTAAGATAAAATGAGTAATTTCATTTGCATTGTGCGGCATTATAAATATCTTTAGAGTGGTATAAAATAAAACAGATGTAATATGTAAATTTAATTTAACCCTATCCAGGCCGGGGCGGGCCTTGGAGGCACCCCTCAACGATTCATGCAATATTTTCACCCCTTGAACCTTTTTGACTGGGCTGCTCACAGACTTTTTACTTTCAAGTCTTTCACATCTTTTGAGACCAAAATTGCGATGCCTGGGTATACGGTTCCAAAATTACCTAACATTTTCTAAGTGCATGTCAGACCCAAAATTGCTAAAAAAACATGATTTCTTGTTCAAAGTTGATGCAAATTGTGTTTTCAACCAAAAATCATAAATGCATGATTATTTTTAGTTTTGCTTGTCTGAATAGATTTATTTTATGCTGTTTATGATCTCAAAAGGGCCCCCAACAAAGTTCATTAAAAAGTCAATGAAAAACAAAAAAAGATAAAAAGACAAAGAAATACATAAGAAATTTTAAAAAACGATTTATAACACATAACAAACTGATGTAATATCGCATTTGCGAAGAACACTACAAAGAGTTTCTACACCCAAAATTACATCATTTGGAGCTTTATGGAGTTGGAGGAAATTTTATGACTTTGCATAGTAATTACACATATTATTAATTAATTATTAATCAATAAATAGCAATTTGCATGAAATAAATTACCCTGCAATTTTGTAGATTGTGTCCCAGACATCCTGTGTGCCAATTTTAGCTAAATGGCCCCACATTTCCAGAAAAATGTATGGTCTTAAATAAATTCATAGTATACTATATGTAGTAAGTATTGATTTGTGCTGAAATATCACAATTTGTGCTCCAACCTTTAATGGAAAGACCCTAATATACATTTATTGCATCATGACATCAGACAGATCATACATGTACGTGTAGATGATGTGCACTACTGCCGAGTCATCATTAGAATACGTACATGTACAGTTAGATTATGTGCGCATGGGCGTTTAAGTATGACAAATATTTGCAATCAATTGCAAACTTCAGATGCATATTTACAAGTGATCAATTCTAACAAAAGAAAATCAAAATACTTGTTGATGTAAGAAGCAAACCATCAATCAATCGTAAATTTGCAATGAAATGTATGACTTTCGATTGACTTGTTTTACCTTAAAATTGACTTTACAGTCCAGAGTCTCTTGTTCTTTCTCTCTCTTCATATGACAGAATGTTTCAATGGCCAGTATTGCTTCTATGAAAATAAGTGTGTTCAACCTCGAGGTATCTGTGATAATGGAACTTATGACTGCGCAAGTGGAAGCGACGAGAGCCAGTGTCCAGGTAAAATTATTAAACGTGAAATTCTACTCCACCCCAAAAAAAAAAAAATCTTAAAATGATAAAAATTAGATTATAACACTGACAATTCAAAATGTATAATTTCAGATGTAAAATATAAAGCTCGTGGCATTTTAACGTTTTGCTGAATGTAAAAAGAAAACAGTTCATTGTACAACACATTTTGATATGCACTTGAGGACTTGTCACTTTATTTAACTTAACTTCTTGTTGGAATGGACTTGGCCTCTTTATTTTTAGTTATGATATAATCTTGTATTGAATAATTACGTGCATGCTAAATACGAGTTTATACTAGTACCCAGAACATACTTTAATTGTACTGATTCTTACATGTATATTTGTACTTACATGTACATGCATGTGTATGCTTAATCAGGTTTATATTTATGCTGAGTATAATATCCATATAATGATGGCTATACTGATACTTTAAATACATGTAAGTAGTGAGCCGGTATGAACTCGCCAGGGCACCCTCTTATTAAGAGTTGCGAGCGATCTGATCAACCACGACTGGAATGCCAGCAATGTCATTATCTAAAATGCATGTTTTTTCATTATATTTTCCAGATATATATATTTATACATTCATTTTTTTTTTTTTATTCAGTGTGCTACTCTTTATTTATAAAGGACATTGTGCAAATTTCCTGTAGTAGAAATGACAACATTGATGGATTTCTATGAAGCTGAGGTTGATCGGATCAATCGTAACTCATTGTAAGACAGGGTCCAGGTCTTGATCATTTCTGTCGGTTGGGACCCAGATTTGTTTTTGTCAGAGCCGATTCATTAAAGAAAAATAAATGAAAATTTTTGTATGAGGCCTGATAGATTTCTCTATTCTTTTTCCATTTTTTACTTCATATTTAAGTGACGAGAAAGATGGATTTGTGCACTGGGTTTCTAATTTTTTGTGTTTTTTTATTCATTGGCCTCTTGTGGTACTCCAACGATAAAGAAATTCAGAAATATTCTACTATTGTACAGCGTTAATTTTTTTGACATATGATTGTGGTTTTAGCCAATTTTCAAATACATATTCCTACTAACGACCAAGTAAAGCAAATAATGCACAGCCTTAATATTTAAGTTGTAATGCAAGCAACTTGGGTAATCATGATAAGTTTATTTGACTATCGAATAAATTCTGTCATAGTCATATCATTGCTTGTTAGAATGAGGTGAAGTTCTTGTTTAACCAATTTGCCTATTGGTTTGGTGGCTGAAGCATGCATCGCCATGCTCAAGTGCGGGCGGTTTTTATGTCACAATTGATACGCGTTAGTAAGTTGTATTGCGCTTCCTCGCAACGCAAATTGAGTTTCCATCCAAGAAGGTTTTTGCCCTCCACCCACTCCTCATTCCTCTAAAGGACTTTGTTGACACAAATTATGTAAAATCACTGTTTTGGGTCCTATGGTGCTTTAAAACAATGAGGTTTCAGATATGACTATAGTTACAATTGTGAAGACCACCTCAAATGAGGTGATTGAGTATGCTGCTAAACATATCAGAGGATTTTTTTTCAGATTACCATTTATTTGATAGGATGAGCAGCACTGTATCATTCGGTTTTGAGGTTGGACATATAGGCCCGAATTCACAAAGGTCGACTAAAGTTATACCCGGGGTATAAAACGCGTCATTTGACGTCATTTTAATCCATGGACTAAAGTTATCACCGGGGTATAACTCAGCCGTGGGTTAAATTTAGCACTGGGTGCTAAAGTTAGTCCATGGATTAGTTAGTCCACCGTTTGTGAATAGCGCGGTGGACTAACTTTATACCCCGGTATTAGTTAACCCCCGACTAAATTTAACCCCGGTATAACTTTAGTTGACCTTTGTGAATTCGGGCCATTGTCATAACTATTCTCTTTTAAGCACATTTGCAATTTATCACTTTATGTGGATGAGATGGCTGGTTGGTTGGGCTTGTAAATTCATGGCTTGAATACTTTGGCTATCATAAATTGGTTGTTTGTTTGGGATTGTATCATGGCCTGGATGTTTAGGCTTTCAAAAATTGATCGGTTGGTGATTGGGCTTGCATATTCATTGCTTGGATATTTCAGCTGGAAAGAAAACGGTTGATTGGTTGGTTGTTTGGTTGGTTGGGATTGTACGTTTTATCTCTAATTGGTTGGTTGGGCTTGCATTTCAACACAATTGGTTGTATGGTTGGGATTGTTAAAAATGGTTGGTTGGTTGGTTTGTTGGGTGGTTGGAATTGCATCCACTGTTGGTTAGATTGTTGGGATTGTTGAAAAAGTGGTTGGACTTGTACATTTATGTATAAATGGCTGGAGGGCATGTGGGATTGTTGAAGATGTGATTGGTTGCATGGCAACATCCATCGTAAATTTGCTGGATGGTTGGGATTGCATTTTGAATGGATGATTGGTTGGTCAGGATTTGTAAGATTTTATAAATTGTATTTTGCAGAATGTTGATGCCCTTATGCTAATATTGGTGGGGGTTTTTCTTGCCGATAACATATTTGAATTCCGAGGCTTGCAGGGGTAGTCGTGGCCAAGAGCTCTGTGAGCCAAGGCCAGTAATGGGTAAAGGCAGAGATTCTCAGATATTGGCCCGTATTCTGAAGTCTGGTTTAACTTAAACCTCGGTTTAATTTAAACCCAACTTCAGAATACGGGCCATCGTGTTTTATTAGGGGGATACTTTAGCCCTGGAAACTTGGACACTGGGGAGAGCCACCATCCTCCTAGTTTCTTAGCTTTACTCTTCCCTTCCTCTGCAGGCATTGTTGGTGTGATACACTTGTTAGCTTTGTACATTGTTGGTATATACAGTTGAGGCTAAAAGTTTACATACACCCATGTAATTCAGTGAAATTTGTTCACTTGCCATACATCTTAAAATTCACTATATTTCCAGAAATACAAATACTACCGTGATTAAGCTCTTTCACAGGATTGGGATGCCGTTGAGATTAAAGTATGTTTCAGGTGGAATTTTCTTTGAAGAAAAAAAAAATATTTGTGCCAAATGTATTGTACTGTTTGTTATTATATTTTCAAACATCGTTTCATAGAATTATTTAAATGTCAAAGCTATGATTTATATTACATTTTCCAGCATGATATGTCACCACTGAACAAAAAAATGATGTTTGTGTTAAGAAGTATCTAGCACAAATATGAAATGTTTTTGTCAAGTTTTTATTTTTAATTTGTCTAAGATATGAAGATTTTTCAGGAAAAAATGACACCTAAATATTTGTCAGCTTCTAATGACAAAGCAATTTGATGAAGGGGTATGACATACTCATTTGTTTGATATCAAATTTGTCATGATGGCACAAATATTTTATAAGATACTGTAGATTTTATGATGTTTGGCAAGCGTCAACTTTTCTTTGAATTTCCTGGGTGTATGTAAACTTCTGGCCTCAACTGTATATTTATTGATATTAATGTACAACCCTTATTGAATATTTTGGACACAGTTTCTGGAGGGAAGTACCGGTATGGCAAGTTCTGTGTAACCTGCTGTATTTCTTATCACGATCAATGTTATCGGACATTGATTGTAGATAACCTTGAGAGTACTGCATCGCCACTTTACATATTAAAAGCTGTGCATTATTTGTTTTATAAAATGTTTATTATTTGTATATTAATCCAATTTCTTTCATTTTGTCTCGCCTGCATAGCAGAGTGAGACTATAGGTGTGGCTTTTTCCGATGGCGGCGGCGTCAACATAAAATCTTAACCAAAGGTTAAGTTTTTTAAATGACAGCATAACATAAAAAAAGGATATGGACCTAGTTCGTGAAACTTGGACATAAGATTAATCAAGTTTAACCGAACATTCTGTCTGAGTTCAGGTCACATGACCAAGGTCAAATGTCATTTAGGGTCAATGAACTTAGACCGTGTTGGGGGAATCAACATCAAAATCTTAACTTAAGGCTAAGTTAGCATAACAGAGTGAAACTATAGGTGTGGCTTTTTCCGACGGCGGCGGCGTCAACATAAAATCTTAACCAAAGGTTAAGTTTTTTAAATGACAGCATAACATAAAAAAGTATATAGACCCAGTTCATGAAACTTGGCCATAAGGGTAATGAAGTATTACTGAATATCCTGGCTGAGTTTCAGGTCACATGATGAAGGTCAAATGTCATTTAAGGTGAATGAACTTTGGCCATGTTGGGGGTATTTCTTGAATTACCATGAAAACTCTAAAAGTGTATGGATCAAGTTCATAAAACTTTTACATGAGAGTAATCAAGTATCACTGAACATACTGTGCGAGTTTCAGGTCACATGATCAAAGTCAAAGGTCATTTAAGGTCAATGAACTTTGGCCATGTTGGAGGTAATTGTTAAATTGTTATCATAACTTTGAAAGTATATGGTTATAGCGTATGAAATGTGTACATAAGGGTAATTATGTTTCACTGACAAGTCTTAGGTCACATGATCAAGGTCAAATGTCATTTAGGGTCAATGAATGTGTATCATTATATGAATGGTGCTTTTTGTGAATAATTATGCTATAGTAGTTTTCAAAGTTAGCACTGCTAATATATTAAATCGCGTAATGCGGGCGAGACTACCAGAGGTGCTCCACTTGTTTTGCAGGCTGTGTACCTTGTAATGGAACTGGTTGGTGCCCAGATGACATCCTAGTCTGTGACTATTGGAAGGATTGCCCAAGTGGCGACGATGAGGCAGAAAGTCTCTGCAACCATACAGCTTTTATCAGTAAGAATCTTATGTTCTAATCCAACACTATTTTCGTAATTTGCCTGTGTGGTCGTGGACACCTTAACAAATGCCGCTGCCAGGTCTTCTGGCATGCATCATACCCCACATCTGTGCAGCAAAGTTTCTGCATTTCCCATTTATTTTGCCCCCCCCCCCCCTGACGAGCTTGAATACCTATTTTGCCCCCTCCCCCTGACGAGCTTGAAGACCCTTTTTTTTTTGCTTGTCAAATTTTTCAGCCCGTTTCCCCCCCCCCCCCCCTGTGGAAAATCCTAGGTACTCCACTGATCCTTGTATTCAGGCATATATTGTATTGTATTGAGGGAGAGTGGAAATACGCTCATTTATTTCTTTCAATAATATATACATGATAAAACATACAAATATCATACATTATTTTGAACATAAATATACAAATACAATCATGAAACATTAAGATGAGATTTAAAAAAAAATAATGAAAGAAAAAGGTATCCCAAAAAGCCTCAAAGGCTTGCAAAAAGGGAAAGGATATGAATGTACCCGCTTAGTACCGGCTTTGACCATGACAAGCCGACAACAAGATTAAACAGGTGTTTTAACAATGCCTGTCAGGTGTTTCAGCAATAGAAACATTTTTATTTGCCGACAATTTCTCAGAGCACATGATAAATTCAGATTCTTTCCCCCTTCTTAATGATGCATTAGTTCGTTTTGTGGGTGTATTGGGTATCAGTGAACAGAATAACCATAATTTGAATAATATTAACACAGTTAATAATCTCAAATTTACACAAGAACTCACACAAATTATACAAAATATGTTCATAACATCTTTCATAATGAGTGAGCTCTAAAGTAGCGCAATTTGTCAGAAAATTCTGAAATTGATTAATATTTGAAGTAGTTATAAATTGTATTAAGTCTTTTTACACCATTCTTATGCAGGCAAATATCACAAGGGCTTTCCGTTTGTTCATGATAACTAAGTTGAAATTTGTAAAAGAAATTGATCCAAACGATGCTTCTAGAGACAAAAATAGTAAATAGTGATAATACAATGATCACTGAATCAGCACCCCCCCCCCCCCATCTTCTTAGGCATCAAAATAGCCCAGTCTATTTAGGGTTAAACCACCCACTGTACAGTTATTGCATCGAGGCATTGCATTTCTAGATTCTGCCATAACTAATCCAACATTTTCCTCTCAACTCTAATGTCGAAATTCTTTCTGCATTCTATAGACGAGGTCAACCTGGCTATTGGGGAGTCTGTCGTCATAAACAGAAGTTGGTTAGATGGCGCTTACGGGGATCGCGACACACCCTCCAGCAACTTCTACAACTTCACCCACTATGTCTTCACCTCTCCTCCTGGGACAACACTCTTCGTCGAGATGCAAAACATCACAGCGCAAGACGATCCTGGACCTCTCCAGTATGTCTTTAGAGTTCTAGCTGGCACGGGAACGGACCCTACTTCTGTAGAGGATACTGTTGCATATTTTTTTGGACTAGATCACAGCCCCCGGAACTTCTCCATTCCTGATTCTGTCGGCTACGTCCTTGTAGCCATCCCGAAAGGTGTTCAAGCCAATGTCACCTTAAACGTTACTGTAGTCGGTAAGAAGCTTCAGGATTTCTTGTTTAATTTTCCTTCCTTCTACTGTTAGCGTTTCCTGTTTTTCTTGATTAATTTTTTTTTCATCCTTTCTTTGTCTTTTCTTTATTTTTTCTTCTTTCATCTTTTGCTTCTTTTCCTTTTTCTCCTTCTTATGCCTCTTGTGTTTTTGTATTTGAGATTACCCTGTCACTTTCGTAAATACCTAGACCAGAGCTATAAGTGAAATTAACTAATGGAAAATACATGAGCCACATAGTACAGCAGTGTAAATTTATGCAAATTCGTGACTTGACCGCCGGGTACATTGCATATATATTTTTTGTTTATATAAACAGTGAAAATGCATGAAACTTGCATTGTTGTATTCTGATTCTTCACAGCTTCCCATTATTAAATAATTGTTTTGGCTTCCCACATGGTCTCACGCAAAATTTATGATATTCACTCAGTGTAAAAAAATCAGTTGTCTTATATTGTTTAGTGGATTTCACGGTACACCATGTATCTTTCTTGGCCGATTGTTGGTCCTGAAAAGGACCAACCAATGTCGATGTTTCAACAAGTGCGTTCTTGCCGTTTTCAGGAGAGCGACAAGAAGGCATTTGTCAAATCCTCAAGCTAGGGTGGTCCTTTTTGGGATCAACAATTGCCCAAGAAAGATACATGGTGTACCATGAAAACTACTAACATCTTCTTCACCATGGAAACGTTTAAGTTATCTTATTTTTTTGTCCTCATCAGAGTTATTCATTACATTAACATCAATAATCAAACACATACAATATATACAATTAGTTTCACATTTCATAAGCTTTTTATTTCATTGTACTTTTTTTCTATTATTTTTTGTCTTATTATTACATTGAAATCAATAAACAAACACAAACAATATATACAATTAGTTTCACATTTCACAGGCTTTTTATTTCAATGTAGGGGAAGGCAGGGTAAGTTGAGCATAGGGGCAAGTTGAGCCACCACCCCCAGGCTAATAATGAATGAGTCAGACATTGTGGTGGTGTCATTTATTGATGACCCACTGCATAACCCTCAACCCCACCACATTGTTTTCAACTTTGAATCAAAAAGTATTTTTTAGAGCGAAAAATACCAATTTCAAATATACCAAATAGATAAGTGCTGTTTACCCACACACATCTTTAAATATATTATAGAAATAAGACCAAAATTGTTAGTCCAGGTATGGATTCTCACTCTTGGCATAGTCTTTTACATGATGGATGCATAAGAAATATGTGGATGTGAAAATATCGCAAAAAGTTTGGACGGGGCTAATTTAAGCCAACCAACATGGGGCAAGTTGAGCCATGGTTACTCTTATGGTAATGTATAATAAAAAATTAAAAAACAGAAAAAGCCATTGATATGCAGACAGAAAGGAGCAAATTCACATGACAGTTCTTTTATTTTTAGAAGATGTTAGTATTTGTAAAGAATTAGCAAGTGAAAAAACTTAAAATGAAAAATTGACATCCTGGTTCTCCTGCATACATTATGTATACAGTTTTTGTGGCTCAACTTACCCCAGACCGTGGCACAACTTACCCCACAGATGGGGCAAGTTGAGCCATTTGACATCAGTTTTTTCAAAGGTCACAACGAATTTCAGTGTGGGGGTAGAAAGTTATATATAGGTGAAAATATTTCCCAAGAATCAAATTTAAAGGCAAGGTACTTATTTCTACAATATTACTAGTCATATCAATTCTAACATGCAAAATGCAAAAAGTGTCACAACTTACCCTCCTTCCCCTACGGTTTTTCTGTTATTTTTATCTTATTACTCTTTTCAAGAAATCTTAAATTAATGACCAATTCTCTCTTGAAATCTGACAACATAGAAAAATAACTGAATTTTTTTAAAGTGAACTGAGCCAACATGTAGACTATATAAATCGTATATAAATTGTATGAAAATGTTAAAGTTATCTTATACTATTGTTTTCTTTTCTTATAGATTGTCAGCTCCCCTTCATACCATGTACTGGATCTCCCCATTGCTGGGAGTATAAAGATCGATGTGATGGAGAAACTCAGTGCCTCTATAGCAGCGAAGACGAACATGGATGTAAGACGAAGCATTTTACATTTTTCAATACTTATGCCCAGCGCACGCTATGCGATCCGATGGTGACGCAATTTTTTAATAAATAACATTTTCCATTAAATGTGAAAGTTCCGAGAAGTTAATTTTTTCCATTTAAAGCTCAGCATAACGTTATGAATAATAATACTATAATTTTGCTTTGCAGCAAACCCTGTGGTTGGATTAAAGTCCAAATCGGCTTCAAGTCACTGCCGATGATGACATTATGATTAAAACTTGAATTTGCTTTCATTCCTACAAAGAGGCTTAACCCTAAATAGACTGGGCTATTTCGACGCCTAAGAAGACTGGGGGGGGGGGGCTGATTCAGCCCCCCCCCCCTTATGATCTCGGCCGTCGATCGCGCGATCGCGACAAAAATTGGCACGCGCGTTACCCATGGCATTATCTACAAAACTATAACATCAAATTCTGCGAAAAATCTCATTGCTCATTAATTATGCTAATTTATGCGTAAAATCATAAGTTTGCTCTAATTAATAAAATAATGCCCCTAAAATGCTAATTTTTGTTTCACATACTCTAGATAGGCATCTGATCAAATTTATTTTTCAAAATTTTCAACATCACATTTATTTTCTTATGTATTCTATTGTTTTATAAATTTCTTATGTATTTCTTTGTTTTTCGACTTTTTGTTTTTGATTGTTTTTTCAATGGAAATCGTCGGGGACTTTATTTTGACCATAAAAAAGATAAAATTAATTGATTTTAAGCAGTAAAAGTAAAAGTAAAAGTAAAAATAATGATACATTTATGAATTTTGGCTAAAAACACCATTTTAATGATACATTTATGAATTTTGGCTAAAAACACCATTTGCATTGGATTTGTACACAAATTCACGTTTTTGAGTAATTTTGGGTCTGCATGCACTTACAAAATGTTGTGTAATTTCGGAACCGCGTACCCGGGGGTCACAATTTTGGTTTCAAAAGTTGCGCGAGACTTGAAAGTAAAAAGTCAGCGAGTGACGCGGTCAAAAAATTTCGCGCGGCGGATTTAACGCGAAAAATGTCGAGGGGGGCTGAATCAGCCCCCCCCCCCAGTCTTTTTAGGGTTAAACTAGTTTGAATTTCGAATTCAGAAGTCCTACCACTATTCTGAATTCAGGTCGCAAAGGTTTTTATTTTTTGGAAAGTTCATATCGGATGTTATTACAATTTCTGTGAAATTTGGATTGCAACAAGTCGCATAGTGTGCACCAGGCTTTGCTCTGCATTGTATTTATGTAAAATTTGATCTTCACCGTTTTTTCCTCCCTGATTTGCCTTATCGTTGTTCAAACCAAGTGAGTAATAATTTAACTCGAAATTAGACAAAACAGTTAAATTTTTTTATTCAATTCAATTCAAATGGACATTTTTTTTCCATTTTGCCAGTTTCTACATTTTTCATAAACATAGATATATATGAGGAATATAGATATGTGCATGTTTTTGTAGAAGAAGGCGTAAGACCTGAAAATCAAAGGCCTGTGGTGGGATAAACCTGTATACAGAAAAAAAAAAGGGCAGAGAAATGAAGAGGACAAAACCAAGTTGTTAGTACACCAACTTTATAGACTGTTTAGAATAACACCACATGGATAGTGGGTACATGTAGATTGTATGCAGACTAAGACACCGTTCTCACTACCATCCTTAAAGGTAAATGCTAGTTTTGGTAATGATATCAAAATGAGTTCGTACAGAATCCAATAAAATGACCACCAAAGTGTCTGTTTGTATAAATAAAACGTATGTGCCAAAGGATTCTGGAAGAAATTGTGTAATTGCTGAGAAATCAGCAAATAAGCACAGGATTCGGGTAGAGCGTCGGGCACGACATTCAAAGCAATAGTTATATACTGTCCCACGTGCGCTTATCTGTGTTGGGGATCTTCAGTCTGCACATTTTGCAGCGTAGATTTCAAGATTTCACGAAGTTCAGTTTATGTATCTGTACCAGATCTAGATCCTCGATGATATACAGACAATTAAGCCGTGTTTTACAGACTTTCTCATGAAATCAGTGTTTATTGCAACTACTGGAATTTCTCTTTAAACTAGTTTACTGGAAACTAGTTTAATGTGTAATGAGAATAGTCAAAGCGGTCGTGGAAGCCATTTTCCAAACCTGTTCAGAAAACCACCTCGCGATGCAGTTTTGAAAATCGCTTTGCCTCGTTAAACTGGGTTTTTTAGTGTGAGGACACAACCGTTCTTTGAGCGCTCTATTCCACTGTATGTGAAATGCCTACGCTGCGGTTTCAAATTTCGCGAGAAACATGTCACCCACTGAGAGTGTTCCCATAGCAACAATGCCACTTTTATATGTGAAGAGGTTTTGAAAACCTCTTTCGGCTGATCAAATGGGAACGCTAGCAAAGCGATTTTCCAAACTGGTTTCCTGAGCCGATTTCCAGTATTAACTAGTTTTTTTTTAATGAGAGCGATGTCCAAGTTTAACTACAGTATTTTCATAGGTTTATGGTTGATATCGTCTAGCTCCTGGATTAAATATAGGGTAAAGCGCATTTCCAATGCCAGCCCAGAAAACTTGGTGTGGTGAGGATCACTATAACAGAACATACACCTTATTTTTCGAAGTCAAGGTGGCATGATGGCCGAGTGGTCTTAAGCGCTTGACGACAGCATGGAAGATTGGGATTTGATTCCAAACAGGGCCCATGAGCATGCAAGGCGCTATATCTTCATGTACATTGCTCTCTTTCTCTTGCATTAAGTACATTGTAAATGATATGCATTATTGATACAAATGTGTGCACTTGTTAAGAATTCCAACTCCATTTGGATCTGTTTAGTGTTATAATCTCCCTGCAATTGGTTATCAGGGTGACACAAAATTTGCTCCTACGGCAATTATTGCTCTGAGCTTAATTTCTTCTCAGATGGTAGGGTTAAAGAGAAAGGCCAGTAGTTGCAGTAAACGCTGATTTTACGAGAAAGTCTGTAAAACCAGGCTTAATTGTCAGTATATCATCGAGGATCTAGATCTGGTACAGTTACATAAACTGAACTTTGTGAAATCTTGAAATCTACGCTGAAAAATTTTCACACTGAATATCACCAACACAGATAGACACACATGGGACAGTGTATTATTATTGCTGGAATAAAGACCCGATGGAAGTGACCGAATCCGCGCTTATTTTGCTTATTTCTCAGCAATTACACAATTTCTTCCAGAATCCTTTGGCACATATTTTTATTCATACAAACAGACACTTGGGTGGTCATTATATTAGATTCTGTAAAAAGTCATTTTGAGATCGTTAGAACTGGAATTTACCTTTAAGGTTGCAAATAGGGTTTTATGTTATGTTTAGTGTAAGGTATGGTGTTAATCCATTGTTGAAGCTGGTCATTGGATTAGTGTGTGGAATTTAGTGCGGAGCAGTTCTTCCATACTTTGGCAAAAGGAAGCAAGTTACAAAAGTATCATTTGTTGTAAATGAGCAATGTGTGTTCGTCATTTACATGGGCATCAATGCAATTTAACAGCATATTTCCTTCAATATCTTTCCTTGGAACGATCACTTCATCCCCAAATTTTGCCTGAACGTGCAATATACAAAGGTTGTTTCAGAAACAACAATAACTCAAATTTGACTGATGTGTCTCTTGCTTCCTTTTGCCAAAGTTGGGCAGAATTGTCACCAGAGCAAGTGTCATTGATATGGAGAGTTTTAATGAATAACATTTGTCTCATAGGTTCTGACTGCTTTGAATGCGAAATTATTTGGATTGATGACCCTTGCCTACCAAGTGAATGGAGATGTGATGGATTTATTGATTGTTCTGATGAAAGTGACGAACTGTTCTGCGATCGTAAGTTAAAGTGTCGCGATTGTCTTGTGGGAATACAGGTGATGTTACAAACTGATTCAATAACAAAAGTATGCAAGTGTAATCATTTTTCAACATAACTTAATTGTAAGCAAACATTTACCATCATGATTATAAACAAGAAATGCAGCACTATTCTAATTCGAATATAAATTATACTTGGGGAAAATTGTCATAATTTTTTTGTTGAATAGGAATATGTGTGGATATTATGCCATTAGTAGTAGTCTTTTTTTCCATTTTACTCTTCGTGCGCATCCAGATTGTCACTGCGTGTAATGGAGAAAGATCATGGGGAAACTATACTTAATCACCTGGTTAACTCTTTTTTACCAATCTTAAAGAAGATTCATAGTATGTTGAATACAATCTTTATATTATACATTGTTAAGCATCTTTGGTATGTTACTATTGAAAGGCGGTATGTAAAGGCAAAACTGTATGTATTTCCCTTGCTAGAATTTGCATTATACCATTGTAATGTAGATCACTGAACATGCATTTCATGTGTGAATATTGGTGTACATCCCAAGCCATTTCGACCTTTATAAAAAGAAATACCTAGCTCCCTACTGCTACCTGCATTATGAGGAGGCATTATGAAAATACTAAAATATATGAATGTATGTTACCCTTTGTATGGAATTCTCCTTCTTCCTCATCTTGTTTCTGCTTTTGTTCTAATAAGGATGATACATGTAGCATAGTCACAGATTTTAACTTAGGTATTTCATTTTCTACAATGATTTACACAGTAAGGTATTCCATGTCCCAATATTAGCATCAAATTCTAATAAGTTTTATTCAAATATATCGGGTCACAGACCAATCGTGAGGTGTGCGGTGGCCTTTCGAAATAATCCCCCACTCTCATGTTCCTTTTGAAACAGTCCTACATGTACATGTATCTCCCTCGGCTCTGCCTCGGGTGTGTTAATTACAGAACTGCTTTTTTATGCATGTTAAGTGACCTTATGCATGTAGCTCTTAAGGCCCTGTCACATCGTTCTGTGCAAGCCTTGTGGGTGACTCGAGGGTGACTCTTTTTGCCACCCGCAGGTCGCCCACATTGACAGTAACACATACCCTATTTCGCACATATTGCCCGCAGAAGCACGCACAAGTCTCTGATTTGCATGCAGGAAAGTTTTGAACATGCTCTAAACATTTTTGCTGGTGAGTCGCAGGCATTCACCCACAACTCACCCGCAGGGGTTGCTCGGAACGATGTGACAGACCCATTACTAATATTTCTAGATGATGTGTATTACTCATACCCTTTGCAGAAGAACTGCCTCCATTCTGCTGTGTTAACAATGCTGGGAATGACAGTCTTTGCATTGATCCTTCGAGGGTGTGTGATGACATTTACGATTGTGTGGATTTGTCTGATGAGCTGTCTTGCGGTGAGGTCTAGATATTATTATTATTATAGTAGTAGTGGAAGTAGCAGTAGTAACAGCAGTACTAGTAGTAGGAGTAATAGTAGTAGAACTAGTAGTCATACATGTAGTAGTAGTTAAAGTAGTAGAAGAAGAAGTAGTAGTAGCAGTAGTAGTGGTAGTAGTAGTAGAAGTAGCCGTAGTAGTCGTCGTCGTAGTAGAGTAGTAGTAGTAGAAGTAGTAGTACATTAGGAGTTAGTAGTGGTAGTAGTTAGTAGAAGAGGAGTAGTAGTGATAGTAGTAGAAGTAGTAATACACAGTGCGTATCAAAAAAAGTTAACACTTAGAAAAATTCCTCTAAAATCATACATTTGTAATATCCTGAAAATTTTCCCACATTTTAACATTGGTACAGATCCATTTAAGCAAATGACGAAGTAACTGTCGAAAAATATTTCCGCTTGAGTGAGCACCACTTACTTACATGTAATTGAACAGTTAGTGAAAAATGATTTGCACAGAACTTTTAAATAGTTTTGGGAATAAAAGTAGACCTTAATCATAAAGAACACGTGGAATTTAGCTAGTAAAAGTGATTTGAAGATATCTTTATTAACTTGTTTCCTTGCCCAAAACACTTTGAAGAGTGCATTGCGCACCACCCCACTCCCCCACACACCGAGGCCATCGTGACGATATTTGCTATACACTGAGCTGTGATTTACATGAAATGGCTGAGGCTTGATTTTCATTTTGTTAATCATTGTAAAGCTTGGAAAAGGTGTGGAGAAACAAGTATTAAATGA
The DNA here is from genome assembly GCF_037042905.1 of Lytechinus pictus. Taxonomy (NCBI): domain Eukaryota; kingdom Metazoa; phylum Echinodermata; class Echinoidea; order Temnopleuroida; family Toxopneustidae; genus Lytechinus; species Lytechinus pictus. Next base: position 19,925,333 of record NC_087252.1, on the reverse strand, counting down.
AAAATGAAATGTAAACCCACTTTAAATGATAAAAACTTAGTGAAAAAATGCTGGAGATGTCTGACATAAACTTTTGTTCAGATTTAGTTATGTCCTCAGATCCAGCTGGCACAAAAAGGGTAAGGGTTGTGTTTACTAAGTTTTGACATTTCAGTTTGGGTGGCAAAATTGTTACAAAATGCTTGAATGTAATCGGTTTTATTTCAATTGACTAAAAGTGCAAAGGAAATGTATGAGAAATATTTTGCAGGGTGAGTTTGATTTCGCCCTTCCCCCTTGACACAGCGTGTAAACAAGCATTTCTGCTCAAACAGATTTCTGCGAGCTTTATAAAAATGGACAGTGCTCACTCAAGTGTAACATTCTGTCAAAACTTTTACGTTCATTGGATAGATGAGACCCAAACCCAAGATTATCTGTGAAAAAATTACCCACATAATGTATATTTTTTAATTCCCAGGGCTTTTTCAAGGTGTAAACTTTTTTTTGATACGCACTATAGTGGTAGTAGTAATGGGAGTAGGAGGAGGAGTAGCAGTAGTGGTAGTAGTAGTGCCACAAGTGGTAGTAGCTGTAGTAGAAGTAGTAGTAGGAGGAGTAGTAGTATCAGTATTTTTAAGTATGATGTTGCATGATGTCAAATCTTGTTATATTTTCCACCCTGAAAATTTCTCAGTTACACATTTACCTCTCCTGGGTTGGGTGCAGCACAATATGGATCAATTTTTTGCAAATGTATATTACACCATGACCGGGATTTGAACCCTCAAACCTTTTATATTTAAGTCAGGAGACTTATCCACCGATCCTTAACTCTCTGCATGTAGCAATGTGAAGAAATCCCCTCTGGGTGAATAGGTTTGACCATGCCCCATTAAGCATTCAATATTTGTGTACATCTTTCATGACTTGACATGTTTTGATTGTTCTTTCATACAGCAACCACTCCTACCACCAGTTCTACATTAAGTCCCGATACTAGTTCCCCAACCAGTCCTACAGTTAGTCCCGATACCAGTTCCCCAACCAGTCCTACAGTTAGTCCTGTTACTAGTTCTCCTACCAGTCCTACAACTATTCCTTCATCCACTCCTACAACCACTTCTTCAAGTCCTACTGGTGAGTTGAAATTTACCTCTTCGTGCATTGACCTGTACCCCCCCCCCTTCATCCACTCCTACAACCACTTCTTCAAGTCCTACTGGTGAGTTGAAATTACCTCTTCGTGCATTGACCTGTACCCCCCCCCCCCCTTCATCCACTCCTACAACCACTTCTTCAAGTCCTACTGGTGAGTTGAAAGTTACCTCTTTGTGCATTGACCTGTACCCCCCTGTGTGTTGCATTATTGTAGTGCATGTAGCTAGCAGTGAACACTTCTACGTGGTATAATAGTCTGGTAAATAGCCATAACTTTTATCTAAACTTTTTTAAAGGAAATGTTGTGTCGTAAACTTGTTATATTGGCTTTAAAATAGCCATACCCAAAAGGGAAAAATTATAATAAGTGGGGACTTAACCATCTGTGCATGATCTAATGTCGAAAGAACACGCCAACTTCTGATTGCAATCGACAACCACCGTTACCGAAACAGAAAAAATTTATTTATTTTGGGGAAGGCTTTCGTGCTTGATCTGATTTCGAAAGAAGAATGCGATAATTTAATGTCTAAAATCCTAAATATAATCTAGAACAGATTCCGATCACGCTAGTTTTGAAAACATAATATTCAGATTATGGTCTATCAGAAGAGAACTGAAGTAAGCCTATAATGCTAGTGTGCCTTAGGGTAAATGCGGGGCACGGCCAATTGCAGACGTGGTCAATTTTTTCGTCCGGGCAAACACCCTCGTCCTCTCCCCTCAAATGCCCTCGGGTAGATGAGGGAAAGCCCTAAGGGCGTCCGCAGGCACGCGTGTGACATTTCCCACGGCCGACACTGTATTTCAGACCAGGATTTTACCCTTTACAAAATCTTAAGATAGCTTTTCCTCTAATTCATTTTTTTGGATTTTTAAGGATCAGAGGAAAGTTTCTCTTATTTAAATGTGATTGTCTGAGAAGCAGATGTGTTTAATCACTGTTGAAAAATAAAAAACTATTATATCAATCAATCTCTTTTTTGTTTTTGTCACAGATCAGTGCAATGAATTTTCATGCCAAACCGCTGATCCTGTATATGGTAACTGTATTTCCAATGACTCAGTGTGTGACTTCTTAACAGATTGCGTCGATGGTAGCGATGAAGAAGATTGTGGTGAGTTTTGAACCCGGGGGGCCACTTCCATTGACGAGTGGATACAATGTGCGACCAAGGGGTCTTGATAAGCACCCTAAACACGTATAGCTTTCTTTTTTCATTATTTTTGTGTTTTTGACACCCTTATCATGTTACAATGTACGTACGTAACGTGCCCTATCTTGAAACAGACATCCTTTTTACGTGATTTTTTGGTCGTGCATGGAATGCAATCGTCAGTGTAACAGGCCCCCCCCCCCCCCGGGTTTTGAAGTGTCATTAATGTCGCTCATTTCGGTGGTGTTAAATATTCATGGTGTCTGGAATGTCATATTGTGATGGTTAGTATACAAGTGATGCACGTATAGGTGGTTTCAAACCGCCTCGATCACAAGAATCCCCGTTAAATTACGAGAACATTTTTAGGCTAAAAAATACCCATTAATTATTCCTGCATTCAGACCGCCCCGAAACATACACTTCGGGATAAATTCCTGAAGTTAGGAGCATGCGCAGTATGGTCTAATAAGCAGGCAAGGCGCGAGATTCAAAACTACTAGCCCAGCAGCCACCCACGGCGCCGCACCCAACAACACGCTGGGCTAAAAGTTCCCGTAATTTGCTTTCACATCGCCAAAATACCTGCGACCTTGGAAAAATCCCCGCGAAAGTTCTCGTAATTTCGCCAAGTACCTACTATTTAGCGGGTATTTTCTTTCGGGGAAATTACGCGTAGTTTGCTTTCACATTACCAAAATACCTGGTATTTTCTGATCGGGGTAAATTTCCCGATCAGAGAATACCTGGAACTGACGAACTTCGAGGCGGTCTGAAACCACCTAATGTGAGTGCATTGAAAGGTTTTGTGAGCTATAAAGGGTTTAATCATGACAAGTAATGAAAAGAAACCTCAAACTATAACTTTTTTTGTTTTATATTTTCCCATGTCATGTGCTTCTTCTTGTGTCTTGATATGCATGTATCAAAGTAGATACGATGTCTGAAATAAACACTTTCTGTGTTTAATACAGGTGTTGTTTTCTCAATTTCATTTTCTTATTTTTTTCTAAGATTGTTTCAAATGCCCCAACGAGGATGCATGCCTCCTTGATGCTTATTTATGTGACTTCCTTGTGCATTGCGAACCTGATGGAGCGGATGAAGACTTTTGCAGGCATTCAGATTATATCAGTAAGACTTTAATGAATATTCTCTTAACTCTAAGAAGACTGGGGGGGGCTGATTCAGCCCCCCCTTGACATTTTTTTACCGCGTCACTTGCTGACTTTTTACTTTCAAGACTCGTGCAACTTTTGAGACCAAAATTGTGACCCCCGGGTACCCGGTTCCGTAATTACACATTTTGTAAGTGCATGCAGACTCAAAATCACTCAAATACGTGAATTTGTGTACAAATCCAATGCAAATGGTGTTTTTAGCCAAACTTCATAATTGTAAGATTATTTTTCCTTTTTTTCCTTTTACTGCTTAAAAGCAATTAATATTATCCTTTTTATGGTCAAAATAAAGTCCCTGACAATTTCCATTGAAAAAACAAAAAACGAAAAGTCGAAAACAAAGAAATACATAAGAAATTTAGAAAACAATAGAGTACATAAGAAAATAAATGTGATGTTGAAATTTAAAAAAAATAAATTTGATCAGATGCCTATCTAGAGTATGTGAAACAAAAATTAGCATTTTAGGGGCATTATTTTATTAATTAGAGCAAACTTATCATGATTTTACGCATAAATTAGCATAATTAATGAGCAATGAGATTTTTCACAGAATTTGATATTATAGTTTTGTAAATAATGACATGGGTAACGCGTGTGCCAATTTTCGTCGCGATCGCACGATTGACAGCCAAGATCCTATAAGGGGGGCTGAATCAGCCCCCCAGTCTTCTCAGGCATCGAAATAGCCCAGTCTAATTGTGGTTAAGTACCTTTAGGTGCAGCAAACAATTATTCTATGAGAAAGTCTTTAAAAAAACGATTGTTATCATGAGAAAGGCTTTGAAATCAAGATTAGTTGTCAGCATATTATTGTGTATGTAGATCTGTGCCCTTTAATACAAAGGCCATTAATCACTCAATTGAAAGAACAATCCCGATTGGTTCCTAGTCAGTCGACTGAGCAAAATGCGCATGAAACGATGATCATGATAGGCCATTTCATCAAATGATTAATTGCTACCCTTTGTGTTACAGGGTCCTGATTCAGTCAAATACATGTAAACCTAACTTAATGTGTCCTCATGAAATCTAAGCTGAAAATAATCACACTGAAAATCACCAACACAGATAAGCACATGTGTTGTCTATTCTTCAGCAATTACACATTTCTAACAGAATTATTTGGCAAATAAATGTTGTTTAATCATGAATACGAACACTTAGAAGGATTCTGTCTCACCACATTAATAGTTCCCAAGGAGGTGAGACAGTGACATGTTACAAAGTCATATTAACCCCTCGAGATTGGACAAATCGTTGTGACGCTATCACAAATTGGTCCACACCAGCAAAGCATAACATTCTTCATTAATCCCTCAATTTCTTTGATGTTTTACTGACCATGACAGGACCACGAAACGTCACAACTGGAGAATGGATTACAATAGAACAAAGAGCTGGAGATCCTGTGGAGTATCGAGGCACACCAGCTAGCCAGAGGTTCTACTTCTACCATTACGTCTTCCAAGCCGATTCCGGGGCAACGCTCTTTGTGGAGGTTCTGAACTTCACAGGAACTGCAGATCACTCCCTGGACTACCATCCGATTGTGACTGCTGGAGCCGGGGAAGACCCTCTATCTCCTTTGTCAGAGGAAGCTTACTTTGATACTTTTGGATCTGTGGAGAGCATCAGCTCAACAAAGAATTTTACACTAGAAAGCAGTACTGGATATGTTCTTCTTAACTTCCCGACAAACACAGAAGCTTATGTGAGATTCAGAGTCACAGCTGTGGGTGAGTAGCCTAAAAAACCTGAAAACACTGGTTTCAACTTGCATGATATGGTCATTCCAGACCACCGACATCTGTCCTATGTGATCAATTTCCAGTTAGATATTTTCCATTCCTTGGTTAACATTTTTATGTTGGCGTTGACTGTAGTTGGAAAAGCTGTTCCTATGATCAAATGCAGCAATAAAAGATAATACTTGTCTGATTAACAAGGTTTCAAGGAATCCACTTTCTTAAATTTTGTTGTTCTCATTAACATTACAGGTTTCACACTTGTAATTATTTCCCCATAGACATGTGTATTAATGTAGCAAGAAACAAAAATTCATCTACATGTAAAATAAGGATTACATGTAACTTAGGGGGACTGATGTTTACTACCATTGCAAAGTAAATAATCTGATAGTTGTTTTTCATATGCCACCATCAAGACCTAAAATTGACAGCCCTATTTTGGAAATAAATCAGTATATTCTGGCCTGTTGTAACTAGATCTCATTCATCACCTGCAAAAGTAGAATAGCCCCCACTCTTCCACTAGTCAATCACTTCGAAAACAGTAAATACATGTATTTCTTCCCCAAATTCATGCAACGGAAGGGGAGAGATTGCCCTTCCTAGAATCAGTGTCAGCTGGCGAATCATATGCATGTTTTGGGGGTCGATCTGCTATATATATCAAATTACAAATCTTGGGAAAAGGTTGGGGTGAAATGAATAGTTTTTGATGCAGGATTAGGTGCGTGCGACCTATGCACTTTGACATTCTAATTGCCAGCTCTTACAATTTTAGTGATATTCTTTGCTTTAATCGGCAGAGACGCTGGTTTATTTTGACAAGGAATTGTCATTGTGGTCACAGACCTCATGGAAAATTGATCAGAGCCTTGTCTTACAAAGAGATGCGATTGATTCAATCAGTTACATCTATGAAAAGCCATTCTGTCCATTCAAACTTGTTTTTACATGTGATGTATACCCATGTATGCTTCTGTTTGTTTGTGTGTGTTATTTGTGTCTTATTTTCTTTTGGATAATGTTTACATTCGTTTACCATAGAAGTGGTAATAATGGTGAAGCTAGTACCATTACTCTCCATGAAAAAGGCCCTAGAAGTTCATTTCATCTATAAGGCATGTGCTTTCAACCTTTTATAAGTGCATAGAGATGCCCGTGGGCAGTGATATGTACTATACAAGCACATATTATTATTATTATTATTTCCATTGTCCACAACTTGATGTTCTGTTGGTATATTAAACAGCAACCGGACTTCTTCCAGAAATCTAGGGTTATTGTTCTATATTCTATCAAATGGGTCATCTTCTCATTGTTCACTTCTCTTTCTAATTCAAGACCTTCCGTAGGATATGAGCTGTTCCAAGCAAGCTTGCCTTCTGTATCGTTTCAAAGGACACCTCGACTCCTAGAACAGCCAGAAAGCTTCTGTGTCTTGTTGTCACTGTTCCTATTATTATTATTATTATTATTATTTGATTTTTCTCTTACTTTTTTAGCATGTGTGGACGGTGATTCTACCTATTGCATTGGGTCTCCACATTGCTATGACCTGGTTACCGAATGCCGTGATGGAACTGTACAATGTCTATACACTGGAGAGGATGAAGATCTGGACACGGCTTGTCCAGGTCCTTAGTAGACATTTCTCGCTCTACCTGTTTCATCTTATGGTTATGGTAACAACAAATAGCAAGTTTCTATGAGAGACTTGGCATCAACCAATCAAGACGCATAATGTTAGTAGCTTTTAACTGTTATGATAATTTTGTCATGATAACAAGGTTTATGAAGCAGGGCCGTGATAATGATTCATTTCCACAGTTCTGAAATAGAAACTGAGCAATTGCATTTGAGGTACACATTGAAGATTAATTTCAAAACAATTCTTGTCACTTGACATATTGATCAGTATGCAGAGCTTAGAAATATTGTATGTTATGCATATATTATTGTTTTATGCAAAGCTTAGAATTACATGTAGTTGTTAACATTCTCGATATATGTGTTAATTTGTCATGATTTTTTTATTGTACAAGAACATTTGGAAACACTGGTACGTAGTAAAATCTTAACATACTTTAATATGCCTTAAACGTTGCTCTGTATCCTCTAGAAAATGTGAAAACGTTGCTCTGTATCCTCTAGCAAATGTGTTATAATAAACAAAAAACTTCTTAGAACACAAAGACTTTGCAAGAAAAATTTAATTATGAAAAAAACAGAATAAGCAAGAAAACTGTATTCCATGTATATGATTATGTTCAGCCCAGCGTACCCCTTTAACCACTTATTGTTAAAGATAGTGGCATTTTAAATGCCTTTAAAGGCTACTGCAGACATAGAATTAGTATGTGATCCAATTTTGGAATAAAGCTTTGTAACATTTCATATGAATACTATATATGGCATACTCTCTTTTTGAAATGTTCTTTATTTTTAGAAAAAAAAAATTGGAATAGGTGTGTTTTATGATATTATATTGTACTGCTGCATTCATGAACTTATTAAAGAGAGTTAACCCTATCTAGGCCGGGGGGGCCTCGGAGGCCCCCCCTCAACGAGTCGCGCAATATTTTCGCCGCGCACAATTTTTTGACCGTGCTACTCGCTGACTTTTTACTTTCAAGTCTTGAGCAACTTTTGAGACCAATTTTGCGTCACCCAGGTACACGGTTCCGAAATTATGCAATGTTATGTAAGTGCATGTCAGACCAAAAATTGCTCAAAAACATGATTTCGTGTACAAAGTCAATGTAAATCGTGTTTATAACAAAAAATCATAAATGTATGATTATTTTTAGTTTTGCTGGTCTAAATGTATGTATTTTATGCTGTTTATGATCTTAGAAGAGTCCTCAACGAATTTCATTGAAAAAACAATGAAAAACAAAGGGTCCAAAAAACAAGGAAATACATAAGAAATTGCAAAAAACAATATAATACATAAGAAATTGATCTGATATCACAATTTTTTTCATGTAAACTTGCTAAGAACACCACAAAGAGTTTCTATGCCAAAAATTAGAACATTTGGAGCTTTATTTATGGAGTTAGAGGAAGAAGTATGATTTCGCATACTAATTACGCATAAATTAGCATAATTACTTAATAACAATTCGCATGAAATAAATTACTATACAATTTTGTAGATTATATCCCAGACAACCTGCGTGCCAATTTTTTGCGCGATCGCGCGGTGGACGGCCGCGATCTCAAAATACCCCAGCCTAGATTGGGTTAAAAGAAGCATATTTCCTCATGTTGCAATGTAAGATTGGTTCTAAAAATGTGTACATATATAATTATATATCAATTTACAAGCAGCTGTAAAGGTACATTTCTATTCACATTTTATGGTGTATATATTGGAATCTGAGGGTCGTTGTATCTTATGTTATCTTTTAGTAAATATAAAACATGTGACCGGCCACCCCAAAACCAACAATAAGTCGCCCAAAAGGATTTTTGTTTAGATTTTTATTGAGTGTTAAAAAGCACATCCTAAGCTTGGAAATACACTTGTTGAAATCGATCAGCAATAACCCTCACAAGTAGTTGATTGAATGTTCAAGAAATTCAGTGAGATTTTTTTTTTTTAAATGAGGTGGAAACTAGGTTTGAAGTTTGGGGTTCACTTTGAGATGTGTCTCAAGTGCAATTTCTGTGAAACTTTCCAGTAGTGTGCAAAGAGTGTGTAAAAGAAATTATTTATCCTGTCTTTTATTCAACAGTACAACTTTAAATTTTGGCAGAATGAAGAATTACCCTTTCAAATAAAAAAAAAGAGCAAATTTTTGAATTTTTACTTTTGGGGTTCCAAATTGTGGCTATTTCCCTGGCGACTTAATATCGTTGATTTATGGTTGGTTTGTCACATATAATCCTATCATTATCATGTTAGGAAGAATTTGTCAATTAGTACAATAGCATTGCTTATATTTACATCCCTTCATAGGGGGTTCCTCAAGGCTGTGGTTTCTATCCCGAAGCCCCAGTGTTCTGTCTATGACGAAAAGTGATTGATTAGCAATAAATAAGAACCACTTGAGGAATTCCTGCTGGAAAGATGTGGCTCTGACCTTTGGTGGGGCACTTATATATATACACACAGTACTTATAGGTTTTTATATTCAAATATTTTTCTTAGAATAAAGTAGATTTTATATGTCAAAATCTTTATAAATTGTGTCGGTGTTGGTTGTATCATTGTAAGCCTTAAAGGCAGATGTGAAAGCAAGTTTAAACCCATGATTGTGTCTAAATGCATGTTAATAAAATAGTATACATTCAGTCCAGATGTCCCCATAAGTTTAAGGATGAATGGATTTATCCAACATATTTTTTTCAATAAATAGCCAAATTCAAGAACAAAAATCTCATAGATTAACGGAAAATAGAATATGTTAATGAATGACTGGGTTAAAAAATTAAATAACTTCAACCACATTCTTGAACCAGTTAAAGACACAATTTAAAATGGTAGTCATCCTGTGAAAAAGTCTTTCACAATATGATTTTCTACTGAAATAATGACTTGTATTTGTTAGTTTCTGAAATTAAAGAAATTATTTGATGTATACATGTATCAAATCCAAATTCTGTTTCAATTGTTTGGGATTATAAACGGGTATTTGAAGGCTTGTATATCCTTCCTAAGAATTTATGGCAAAATCTTGAAGAATTTTTATATCAACTGGTTTCACGACTTGTCTTTTTATGTTTCTGAAATAAAATAAGGAATGCTTTGAGATGCATCATTCTTGTATTCTGTATTTCCTGCTGGACTCTTTCAACTGTGCTATGACGCTAAAGGATTATATTGAAAGGGTTCCATGACATTTCTCCGGCAACAATATAGTTCCGCTATAAATTCCACACAATAATGGCATGACCATCTTCAGCACTGGACCTCACACCATACTTAATCCTAACATGAAACCCTAATCAAACCTTTAGCGTATACCTTAGACGATATAAAGCCCGGAGCAACTGTCACCGAAGCAAAATATGTTCTGGCGACATTTCCTCTGAGCTTTATTTCATCTAAGATATGTTGTGCCATCTAATGTTGTGTCAACATTCAGGTGATGGATTGTGGTATCATGTATTCCAACCTTTTGTGAAACAGACCCCCTATAGGAAAGCCCCATTCACAAACAATCATGAAACTATACCCTACCACTTTGATGGATTTCTCTGTAAATGCTCGTAACTAGTCGCACTTCCAATTGTGCAATTCATGCTACAGATACGTGGGGTAAATTTTCGAAACGAGTGGACACTATGGCCCGTATGCTGAAGTCCAGGGAACGTTTCATGAAAGGACTTGTCGGACATTTCATCCGATAGTAACATTGCCTTTCAGCCAATCAGATTTAAGGAAAGTTGTCAGACCTTACAACGTGTCAGACAAGAATGTTGATGAAATGCTCCCTAGTTTGACTATGGTTTAAAGGGGAAGTTCACTCTGACAACAAGTTTATTGTAAAATTAGCAGAAAAAATATTGCCAAAGGTTTGAGAAAAATCCATCTAAGATTTTAAAAGTTTGATATTAGAATGTTAAATATTTGATTTGTGACGTCATATGCGAGCAGCATTCCTACATACTGAATGATAAAAAAAATCAATGAAATGTCATTTTCTCAGAAAAATGAAAATATTTTATACTGTACCTATTGTATATCATTAGACAAATCATTTCACACCCAATCATGAATAGAAAACAAAAATAAGTCATCTGAGCCATATTAAAAAAAATGAAATTCATGCATTACATAACATATAGGGCAGCTGCTCGTTTATGTTGTCACAAATCCAAAACTTCTAAAATTCTAATGATGTTCTTAATCCTTAACGGATTTTCCTCAAACCTTCACCAATATTTTTTTTCTGCTATTTTTACAACAAACTTTAATTCAGGGTAAACTTTCCCTTTAACTCTCATAAAGTATGGGAAGCCAAATATTTCAATATTTTGTTTACATTGGATGCTTCTTATGCTCACAATGCTCTTTCAGTATGCTATAATGGCGGAGAAAACTAATTCATTTATCAGTTATTCCTACACAGTTATGAATGATCTGAGTGATAGATGGGATGGTAAATTGAAACTCTGTTGTTAGATACAACATATGCAGTTACCATAGTAATAGTCAGAGGGTAGTATTTCAGCTTTACAGCCAACCAAAAAGGGGCAAGGCAAATATATGTGTTCTTACTCCTAAACGGACGTACTAAGCGTCTCAGAAAATCTCATAAACACATAACAAAGGGTGCAATTTCTGGAAGTATGTACTTTTAAAAAGAGAGGAGAAACAATGTACAAGTTTTGTTACGAAAGGCGGGACAGGTACATGTTACCCCTCGAGCTGCTGCTCTTGGATCCGCGCATGGGATGATGAAGAAAGAAGTCAATTTTATACCGGGAAGCTGAAAGAACAGGGATGAGGGACGTCATGGTGAAGGAGTTCTTACTCGTCTCTCGATCACACGGTCGTCGATTCGAATTTCGGCCATAGCGTGTTTTCCTTCATCAAGAAATTTACCCCATCATGCTGCACTCAACCCATGAGAGGTGAATGGGTACTTGGCACAATTAATTCAATGAATGCTTGAAGGCAGCTCGAGCTTACGCTCGAGGTGTAAGCTCGTGCTTAGTGGAGCGTTGTGGCCCAGTGGATTAGTCTTTTGACTTTGAAACAGAGAGGCGTGGGTTCAATCGAATCCCAGCCATGGCGTAATTTCCTTCAGCAAGAAATGTATCCACATTGTGCTGCACTCAACCCAGATGAGGTGATTTCATGGGTACCCGGTAGGAAGAAAGTTCCTTGAATGCTTGAGCGCCTAGGCAGCCCAGCTAAAGCCGGGGTAATAATAATAGCAGGGGCCGCTGGGAGAACAGTTTTCAGAACTAAAGTGCCTTCCCTGGGTAATATACCTATATTACGCCGGTTTTAAAATAAGCGCCTTGGAATAGATCATTTCCGGATAGATGGTGCTATACAAATACCTAAATGACAGCGGTTTCCTAATTAGTACACCGCTCTTTATTTTACAGAGTAAAGCCGCCGTCACACCCCCACGAAACAGACTCCAGACCGATTTATTCTAGTACATTATTTTGAATGACATACCATCGGCCGGTTAAGGTTTTTGTGTGACTATAGCTTAACAGAGGGGGAAGTGAAACAAGTTGATGAATACCTAATAATTTTGATGAAATTAACGTGAGCATCAAATACAATTTTCATGATTGCACATACAATAAACCGATTTCTTATTCATGTGAGGGCCATACAATTCGCTGACGATGCCTTGCCTAACCTTTTAATAATGCATACATGTCCATCAAGTGAAGAATTTAAAATACAATACGCTCACATGGCTCGGGGAAAATGAAATATTCGCCTGCAGTTTTGACGAACAGTTGATATGTTTGTATTCAAAGCGGCACTCAAGGCTGACTATCATTTGGTTTCAACAGAGAAAGTAAAGTCGGACAAACCAAACGCTGAAAATTTCTTCAAAACCGGACAAGGACGAAGTTGTGACATAAACTTTGCATTATTTCGGTGAAACAGTTTTGAAACAGTTTTATGCATGTCTTCGTGAAAAACGCAATGAGCGTGCTGATGTCATATCCCATTCATTCTTTTTGTATTGTTATGTGAAATTATGTTTATTCAAGTTTTGTTCACTAAGAATGGAATGAATGGATTGACAACTGGTTTAATGCATCAGATATTCATTGGTGGAACTTTTTTTTATAAGGGAGGTATACCAAACACACACAAATGTATGAAAATATGAAATTATTACGATTTTATGTAATAACATAAGAAAGGGGAAAGTGGGGACATGATATCATCAGGTGAATTTCACAACAGGGCCTCATTGTGACCTGCTGTGTAATATCATCAATTGATAAATGTAGTTGTCAGGGGAGTCAAGAGGATACAAGTTAATGAATTGAAATACCACTATAGGCTGAGCGTTACGATGCATGATTTTAATTATCTGATTATAATTATTAAAGTTCCGTTCTCTAATCGGTTTTGCAACCCTGAGACCTAGTTCTAGCTCTGATGCGATGATCAGACTATGAATATTTCATAAGGGCTTTTATTCACTTTTCAGCGAGGCCATTAATCTTCATAGGATAGGCTGATGAGCCGTGTGTTGGTGTTTTAGAATTGTATAACAGGATAATAAGCGGGAAAATAAAGAGCTCCATGGGAATGATGGATGGAAAGAGAGTATCCAGAGAGGATGGACAAGACAGAAGGACGAGAAGGGGGCAGGGAAAAAAGAGATGAGGAATCTATTTGCAGATGAATACATAAACAGATAGAAATGTATTAATATATACTGTAAATAGATAGATAGATTAGATAGATAGATAGATAGATAGATAGATAGATAGGTAGATAGATAGATAGATAGATAGATAGATAGATAGATAGATAGATAGATAGATAGATAGATAGATAGATAGATAGATGGATAGATAGATAGATAAAGACTTTTGTTACAACTTTGTTAGAATTTTTATAAACATTTTATATTCCTTATTTTTATTGCATTCTTCCCTCAAAATCTAATGGTAAAGAGAACTTTGTTGATTTTTATTCACAGTGAACGATTTGAGTGTAAACTGGACTTATAAATGTAGCTTACAAGATCTGTGTCACAGCTGACTATCCATATTGTTAAACCACAACTTTAGACCAGAGCTGAATTTAAACCTGAGTTCAGACTACGGTCCGTTGAATCCAATATGCAAATTTTTAATTTATCACTTCACAATTTTGAAAGTCGTACATCATCTTCAGAATGATTTTCTTTATGCCATTGGTCTACATTTGCCACTCTCGACCCAGGAGAGGTAACTGGGTAGCTGCCAATAATGAATTCACTGAAATGCTTTTGCGATGCTGCAAATGACTGCCGGGCTGGGGCCAGTGTAATGAAATTACTAATAAGATCCCAAGTCTAGTAGAATCACAAAGAGAAGAAGAGGATAATGCGATATGTGATCTGCAAGAACGGGGTATCAATATTAATAATTATGATAATAATAATGATAATAATAATATTAATAATAATAATGATAATATTGTAATAGTAATAGCTGGATTTATAAAGCGCTTTTTGCCTGAGGATACAAAGCGCTGCTAATATTACACCGGCTTTAGCTGTGCTCACAGCCACTGAAGCATTCAAGGAATTTCTTTCCACCGGCTACCCATTCACCTCACCTGGGTCGAGTGCAGCAGCACAATGTGGATACATTTCTTGCTGAAGGGAAACATGCCATGACTGGGAATCGAACCCACGTCCCTCAGATTGGAAGACGAAAGAACCACTAGACCACATCGTATAATATTATTGATACATTAACTTGATGGAGAATGAATTTACGCGATGATTAATGGGTTCTGTATACGCATTATAACCCTGGGATGAAAATTTTTAATCTATTAAAAGTATTTCAACCATCTCAATTCAAGGGGCTGGGGTAACGAAATGCATCACACATCGGTGGCCATTGCGTGCTACTATGACAACCTTTCCATGGTAATGATGATGCTATCCAACCTGTTGGTTTTCAGATCTATCTCCTCGATCTAGATGATGCATTGCATCGCTTCTGTGAGACTCAGAGCACTTCTCTCTTCAACATCACAGACAGAAGAAAAGAAAGTTTATCACTTTTCCATCATCTCTTTATGTATATATATATATATATATTACGGAACAGTTTTTAAAACATGAAAAATTAACCTGGCTGATATTGGATTGTTCACTTCATCAACCTATAAAATAGTATTGAAGAGTGATTATACATTTAAAGGAACATGAGGAATGTGCACCTGTAGTATATCGTCTCTTATTGAGCAATTAATGAGTTGTTTTTTAATGTTCTGATGTGCTTCGGTATGATAGAATAACAGGATTGCGAGGCAGACAATTTGGCCGTGATCATCATAATTCATCAAGGTATTGAAGACGGAAACTGAACACAAACTTGCAGACATAATCGTTGTAGCTTTGGGGAAGCTGATCTTAGGAAAAGGTTCCTTTTTTGAGCAACCATGAAGATAAAGAAGCAGTTTGGACCTTTCCAGGTACGGAAAGTATTTATCATTTTCCAACAATTAATGTCAATTTAGGGAGAATAGTACACAACGTTGGTAATGATATTGTTCATGCTCGGGATATTTGCTTGATAAAAAGAGTCTTTGGTGGTGCATTTGGCGGTGGTAGTTGTCGATAGATCATGGAATTTTATCAGTAATTCTGGAGTGGTTGGTGGTTTATTTCTATATTGTCTTTGGTGAGGATTTGATGTGTCATCGATGTGAGTTTTACTCCTGTGTCATCCTTATTTTTGTGGTGAAGTTTTGTTCTGAAATCATACAAGCTTACATAAACTCCGGTATTGATTTAACACCAGCCCGGAATCTATATATGTCCACACCAGAGAAGTATTGAAACAACCCCAGTTTGGAATCAAAGCGATGCTGTTTTAAAACTAATTGGTGTATAAACACCTATCTGGTGTTAGACTAATACCAAACCGGTGTTGTTTAACACTTTTCTGGTGAGGGCATATATAGATTCCGGGCTGGTGTTAAATCAACACCGGAGTTTTTGTAGTGTATTTGCAAATTGTAACTTTATAAATCGATATAGTCTGACATGTCTGAGGTTACTTTGTCGGATTGTATGTTTGGTGTGCGTTGCAACTATATCGTTAGTGGAGGTCATTATTTGCATTAAATCATGGTAACTGTAAGTTTTGTCAAATGAGAAATTAAAAAAACGCTGACTGTGGCAATGAATATGACGGGGGCGATAATTGCGATAATTATGAGTATTTTTTTTTTTGTTTAAACAAGTTCACACCTAGTTACCAATAATGCATAAAGCATTTCCATTTATTTGAAAGCAGGATAAAAGAGCATTGTAGATTAAATGCCTTGCTCACGGGCATAGGTGCCGCGGCCGGGGATCGAACCCCGGACTTTCCATGTATAGCCAGGCGCCTTAGACCACTCGGCCACGGCACCTCCACGGATGATGTTGATGCCACGATAATCGTTAAACAACTGTACTTTTATTCAATTATTTTTGTTCGTATTCCCTATTAAGGTTCTTGGTTTGGTTCTCTCTGCGAGTGTAATATACGAATCAACTGGTGAGTGATTAAATATTTCAAAGATTTGAGATCTACCTTTAGATGCAGATTTTCTTTTTTATCTTAATACATTATATAATACAATATTTACACACATATTTCCTTATTATTGTTACCGTTTCTATTTATAGACTGGTATCTAAATAACGCATGTATCATATAATGACAGTGTGTCTAATATTAATGGAAATGGTACTAAAAATCCACTAATATAATCAGGGATGATAATGTTCATAGCAATGAAAACAAAATGAAATAAAATGATGAATAGATCATTATGTTGAGTTTCAACTGGTGAAAGTCCTGGAGCCCTTTTCATAAGTGTTACAAAAATTCTAACTTACCATTATGGCAACTATTATGGCTACTTTGATTTTGATTACCATGGTATTTGCCATGACGACAAAGCTATAATTGTTGTAACTGTTTATGAAACGAGCCTGTCCCGCTCTCTGGTGACTGATATAGTCTGACCACACACGTTTGGTGTTCAGTTTCATCGATCAACCTGTCTGTCTCCTCATTTAGTTGTAGAGAGTATTCTATATCATCTGGTCAGCATCACCAACTGCATGAACTCTAATTATAAAAATAAGAGTAATCATGGTAATGGTGATAATTACAGTAAAAGTGATGAAGCATTATAACATTATAAACCCCATAATGTGGAGTAGACGATCATCAGCAAGCCTGCCGGACTCTTGACCTGAGTTGCATGATCAGGAAGGTCATTACCGTTGGAGGTTGCAGTAAGGCTGAAGTGCACAAATAAATAAGGGTCGATGATAGAGCCCTGGGGTACACCAGTTTAACCTCCCTAAAGGAGAAAAAATGGATCAAACCATTATTCAGAAACCAGCAATCTAGCAATTGCCCAATCGTTTCTAGTTTCTGAACAAGGCGCTGGGTATCAAGCCACGATAAAAATTAAACAAACCAACTTTCAGGCTTTCCCAACTTCTTAGGTTTAGACTTTCTCTCATGCAGCCACATCTACGGACCTGATTCTGTGTCAGAACGAAGAAGGAACCATCGACTGTTCCCCTGGTATCATCAATATCCTTGACTCCCAGTATGGCCGAAGTGCCTCAGGTAGTGTGGCTTGTCCACATTCATCAATTCGAACTACAAACTGTGTACAAGATGAACTGACTTATGCCCAAGGTCTCTGTCAGGGTGAACAGACCTGTGACCTTGCGTGCCTTTTCAATTATGACCCATGTCCGAATACCTTCAAGTACCTCAATGTCACCTATAATTGTGAGTATAAGATATTTTGTTTCATGTTTTCTTTATAATATTTTGATATTGGCTCTTTCATTTGCTTGTTGTTGTAGTTGTTGTTCTAGCTTATACGGCGCGTATCATTCATTAGTGAATATTTGCTTCATTCCACTACTTTGTGTTCTTCTAACTCTTTTTTTTATGTATTACTCTCCTTATTTTTTCCACTTCTTTGTCTCCTTCTACAATTCCTCTTTCGTCTTTTTCTTCGAAATTCTTCTTCATCTTTCTTTTTCCTTGTATATATACTACTTTTTCTTCCCCTTTCCCCACTACTTTATCTTCTCCTTATATCTTTTATTATACGAAATATGTTACTAATCATTGTCGATGTATTTTGTTATTGGTTTCATCTAATCTTTATAATGATAATAATAGTAATAATAATATTAGTAATGATAATAATAGTTATTATTATTGTTATTAT
This sequence comes from Lytechinus pictus, assembly GCF_037042905.1. Classification (NCBI taxonomy): domain Eukaryota; kingdom Metazoa; phylum Echinodermata; class Echinoidea; order Temnopleuroida; family Toxopneustidae; genus Lytechinus; species Lytechinus pictus. Next base: position 19,907,185 of record NC_087252.1, on the reverse strand, counting down.
TAATTTTATTTTTATTATTAGTATTGTTATTATTATTATCATTATTCGTATTATTATTATTATTAGCGTCATCATTTGACCTATTTATTTTGTGCCTCCAGCATCCCCCCCCCCCTGCCTATACTACTCTCCTAATTTTTTTTGCCATTTAATTACGCACCATAATGGCGGCAAAGTTCCTTGATTAATTGCATTTTACACCGCCAGCACCCCGTATTTGTAGCTATGGTTATTATTATTACTGTTATTGTTGTAGCTGTTGTTATTGTTGTTGTTATCATCATCATCATTAGGTACAAACTACGTACAAATACCATACCCAAATTTCACTGCTATGGCATCCTTAAATGCTTTGAATAAGATTAGATAAAATTTCTGTTTCCGAGTCGGAAATGTGACTGCAGCATTAATTGTGTATTTTTGTTAATAATCAGTATGTCAAAATGACACAAAGTGTCAATCAAAAGTGAAAAAATGATAATTTGATCGTAGATGGGCGGGGACACTAACGTATAATGGTAATATCGGTATGCGCATCCCTTAAGCATGTTACGGCCCCCTTTTCACGCATTGCCATCAGTTATACTAAGCATATCATTTTCACAATTTTTCATTCACCAAAACGTTCTCCTGCATTCAAAACCCTCTCATTTCAGGCGTCAGTTCTCGGAGTCCCCAATTTCATGTTAAATTCCAGTTTCCGAGCACCCCCTCCATTTGGAGAGGACCATCTAGTTCTTTGATACAGCTTTTGGAACAACACACGCCTGTACTTTCCAAATATTTAATTTTGTTCTGCTTTCTTTCATTCAAATAGGTAATTCAGCAGTACCAGCAACAGTAGCCACTACTACGGTACGTAAATTGTCATATTTTATTAACTTAAGCCATTTGAAGATGGAAAAAGAGGTAAGGTGGGATCCACCTCAAGTCCCCAGCGCCCCCCCCCCCTCAATCTCTCTCTCTCTCTCTCTCACTAACACACACACAATATTACAAGAAAGGAAAGGTTGTATTGTGAGGCGACCCCCCCCCCCCTCCCTCCCCAGCACACTGTCTTACACTTCTGCTAGAATTAAAAAATATATACCTTATGAATGTTTACTCCATAGACATGATATATCAGTGGACCATCTCCACACTTTGAACCACAGCATATCCACACTTTGAACCACATGGTTATGTTCAACTCTGAGCTGGAGATAATTGCCATTCAAATAATGTGATGGAGCACTGCCCCCCCCCCCCCCCCCCCGCCACAATATCACAACCCGGATTTTAAAAAAAGGAGGAAGCGAAAGGAGAGGAAAGAAAAAGAGGGTGAAGTGTGATAGTATTTTTAAGATATCAAAAGATTTAAAAGCCTTTTCTTGCCGATCCCTAAATAATTACGTCTCGATAATGGTTACATTTTTTATTATTATTCAACTGGTAAATTAATCTTTCGTCCTTGTCATTTCTTTTGTTATAGGTGCCTACTACAATTGCCGCCGCTGGTACTGTTAGAACTGTGAAGAAAAGTAAAACAGGTAAGTAAAAAGATAGATCTTTCTTAAACAAACAAAAACAAATTATTGTGGTGTTATATATATTGTGGATGTGAATTTTTGTTTATTTCCTTCCATATTTCCATTTAATATATCCTTTCCTCTTTTTCCTTCTTCATTCTACGTGCTAGGATGGGAATATCATCTCATGCAGTGCGACAGAGAACACAAATGCATTCCAAAAAACATCCGATCGGCTACTTGAACAGCTGAAGTAGCTCTAAAGACTGAATATAAGCACATGTTAGCATTAACTTTAACTATTTCATAAAGACTAGATGATATAGGTTCTCATATTTCGGGGTTTTTTTATCCCTGAACACAGAATATTATAGGGATTCCTTTATAATCATGAACAGGGTGCAGGATTCAAACAATGAAAAAAAAATAAAAGTAAGCTCACGAAACGCGAGCTGTTTCATATAATACATATATATATATGTATAAGCTCTCAAAAAAAGTTTGGAAATCTGACTTTGATCGATAATCCCTCCGCGCTTTTAGTAAATATCAAGGTGTAATTGATATTAATGAATAGGGCATTTAATTTTCTTTAAAATGATACCCTACATGATATGATTATGGTTCACATTGAGGTGCAGTGCATTGAAATGTGGGGCAAGATCAAAATTCAAAAGTTACAAAATGACACAATATTGAAAGTCACTGTTCTTTTTTCAGTGGTGATGAGTGAGTTTCTCAGCGGTTTCTTTTAATTGTTTTCATGCACCTTAACATCAACATTAACATGGAATCAAACACACCTCTGCACAAGCAAACATATAGCAAACACACATGCATAGACTCAAAGTCTCAAACCATGTTATCTCACAGAAACATCACTACTGTACAGAAGCAGGAGCTTGATTTCAATGGATTTTCATCTCTACTGACACAGACAAAAGAATCATGTTCTGTATTGACCCTTCATGACTATTTCTGCTCGTTTTGCAGCTTTTCAATTCAGACCTCGCCCAACACTTTTGAATCCTGCTCTTATCGTGATGGCATGATCATAACAAGCATTGTATCATCTTAAAGAGAATTTAATGATCTTTTGAATGATATCAAATATGCATTGTGTTACATTGGGAGTTGGGAGAAATTAATGGCCAAACTCAGATTTCCAAACATATTTTGCTCGTTTTGCAGCTTTTCAATTCAGACCTTATCCAACATTTTTTAATCCTGCTCTTTTCGTGATGGCATGATTATAACAAGCATGGTATCATTTTAGAGAGAATTAAATGATCTTTTTGGATGATGTAAAATGTGCATTGTGTAAAGTTAGAAGTTGGGAGAAATTAATGGCCAAACATAGATTTCCAAACTTTTTTTGAGGGGTTTATATATATAGTTTAGTTTACTCCAACGATGTTGTAGGACTAAGCCTGTTCATCGATCAAAGAAGAATGTCGATTGCTGCTCTCCTTCAGACAAAATTAGATGTGCTACTTTTGTTGGCAGGGAGGGGTGGCAGGGGTATCATAGCCAGCAGAAATTTCCATGAAAACACACGAGAATCGAAAATCACTCAAAATCATAGGCAATCTTCTCCCAATGCTTATCCAGTCTATTCTTAAATGCAATCACTGAACAAGCATTAACTACATCTTCTGGGAGACTGTTCCACACATCTATCACTCGGTTAGAAAAGAAAAAACTTACGCACATCAAGACGTGAATATCTTTTCTCTAGCTTTAAGAAATGACCACGTGTTTTATTACCATATATATATATATATATATATATGCATTCACTGTAAAAAATGAAGTGTTAATTTAGCACTTACAGTGCTTGTATAGTGACTGCACTACGAGTGTACTCGTAGTGCAGTCACTATATACAAGCACTGTAAGTGCTAAATTAGCACATCATTTTTACAGTGTTTTTGAGATCAGTGATGAGGATACTTATTTCTCTAATCAAAGTACTAGCGCGCATCGCAAGCAGACTTTTTCACATTCAGACCAGAACGTAGTACATGAAACCCTATTTAAATCCTCTATGACGTATCTCATTGAATACATAATGGAATATATAAGGAGTGGTAGTAAAGTAGTTGTTGTTGTAGTAGTATTAGTAGTAGTAGTAGTAGTAGTAGTAGTAGTAGTAGTAGTAGTAGTAGTAGTAGTAGTTGTGGTTGTTGTTGTTGTTGTTGTTGTAGTTGTAGTAGTATAGTTGAAGTTGTAGTAGTGGTAGGAATAGTAGTAGTAGTAGTGGTGGTATAGTAGTAGTGGTGGTATAGTATAGTAGTAGTAGTAGTAGTAGTAGTAGTAGTAGTAGTAGTAGTAGTAGTAGTAGTAGTAGTAGTAGTAGTAGTAGTAGTAGTAGTAGTAGTAGTAGTAATAGTAGTAGAAGTAGAAGTAGTAGTAGTAGTTGTTGCTGTTGGTGTTGGGGTTTTTAGTTTTTTTAAGAAGCATTTCACATATTCACCAGTGCTCTGAGATCGCACTCAAAACTTGTTTCCTTATTACCCTCCCTTAACTTCTGTCCACGATGCTGACCATCACATGTACTTCCTATCCCTACATGCTCCACTGCTGACCACTGTTAACATTAAGTTTCGACCGTTCCTTTATAATTTTAAGGAATTTTCGTACAGCGACAATGAATGACTCTACAACTCACAGATTCCTTTGAAAATACAAGTCATTATCACAATGGAGTCGAATCGGAACAACAGTTCTGCCCGACGTTTCACAAGTGACGGAAAAAATTGCAAATATTTCGTTTGTCCAGAGTCACTAAGAACCTGCATTTCCGATTCTTCGACCCTCGACAAATACTTAACTGTGATTTGACTTTCATTTTCAAAGGAATAGGTTCGTTGAAGGAGTCATTCTGTGTCGCTGTAAAAAATGTTCCCTTTATATCTTCACTTCATTTCAATTCAGAAAAGAAATGTAAGAATGGCCATCGTTCCGCCACGAGTACCCTACGATGTAAAGCGGGAGAAGATATCGTGATAACCGAAGCGTTCTGCTTGGGCTATGAGGAATGCGGTGACTTTGATCGTAGTGATTTTACCTCGTGCTCCTCTAGCGAAAGGACGATCTCGTATAATATACTTTGCTCATTCGCACCTAATTCTCATGAATGTACTCTTACTTGCACCGGGTCTTGCCCTGAGAGAGAGAGCGGCTATTTATTTGTGCAGTATGATTGTAAGTAAATAATCTCCCAATTTACACTAAAAACACATGAATGTCTCTTGTAGAATATATAACAATTACCTAGTCTTGAGGACTCCATGATGATGTCTTTAAAAAAAATGACATAATACTTCTTCATCATGGAGTCTTGAATCCCTAGCAATTACCATACTTATAAAAAAAAATCCACTAACAACTTTAAACATGATTATTATTGACAAATTATTTTACTCAATATTGATGTTTTTAAACAGGTGTAATTATTATTAATGTATGATTTAATATTAAAGTATTTGATATTTTTCTTATTTACTTGTTAATTATGATGGCTTTATATTGTCAGGCGCCTTGAGCATTCCTTGGAAGGGATATGTGCGCATTAGAAATATGGCTATTATTATCATCATCATTATTAGTATGTTTAACCATGTATTGTAACTGTTCATTGTTATTATTGTATGCCTGATAATTCCAAACAATATTACTTCAATCTCACTTTCCTCGGCATGTCTTCATACAAAACTGTAATCATATGATATTTGGAAAATGGTACCCAGCGCTTGAACATGTCTATAGTTATCAGAATTAAATATTTAATAGTTATCAAAATTTAAAAATGTCCATGTCTATAGTTTGAAAATGAAGAGAACCTCCCAACAATCGGCAATAACTATTGCAATTATCATGTTGATATTCATCTTACCTTAGCCGATCATCAAATGAATTTCATGATATTTGTTTGGACATGATTTCAATTAATGAGGGAATTCCGGTATTCATGACATGCCAGAATCATTCGAAATGATAGAAGATGATACACAACATATTGGGATGGATATGGGTCAAAGGAGACTACTTAATGAACTCACATCCATCAACAAATAGATTCGTTTGCGCTATTAGCGTATTTCAGCATCATCTTTGCAGACTCTTTCTCCAACAATGAAAATCTTTTGAAAATGCCCGTCAAATCACAGTTTACAGATGAGAGGTCATTGTCGAAAATTGGAAATATGCCCTCTGCCCGTCAAATCACAATGTACAGATTAGAGGTCATTGTCCAAAAATTGGAAATAGGTCCTTTGTCCAGAATCCATGATGACACTGGTGTTTTGAGTCACTGATTTTCGGCAAAGGCTGTTTTGTTTTGAAGGGCTTCTGGAAAAAAAAAGATTCTCTACAAGTCTGCGTTATAGAAAGCGTCTGCGAAGTACTTGCTAAAAATAAAATGCCCTTTTTATTTCCATGAACATATCGCACCAATGAAACTGACACGTCGGTCTGACATTACTAATAACGTAATACTTTTTGTCGATCTGGGCTCCGTAACACAAAGGCTTGCGATGAATTGCACATATAAAAGAACCGCACTGATTCCTGGTCAAAATTATAAACCGAATGGGCGTGTAACATTGATATTGATTGGTCGGTTCATTTAGCGATTGATCGCTAATCTTTGTGTTACGGAGCACAGGGGTCCGTTTCATAAAGGACTTGCAACTGTGGCAACTTTGCCATAATGGCAACTACCATGTTAACCGGGCTCAGCAGCCAATCATAATCAAGGTTACCATGGTAGTTGCTATAAGGGAAAAGTTGCAACAGTTGCAAGTCCTTTATGAAACGGGCCCCTGGGTCCCGTAACACAAAGGTTAGCGATTAATCGTACGCTTGATTTTCACGATTGATTGGACATTGTAATCTATGCAATGATCGTAGAAAAAATGTTCTACGATTGTTGCTACGCTTTATGTTACGGGCCCCTCGAGTCGGTTTTGTCTAAAGCTTTGCGTCACATTATTATTCAAAGTTTTGCTCTGATTGAAATTCATTTTCGGTTTGCCAATTTGTTTATTTTTTAACAGGTGTAATTGACGGCCCAGCAGAACCACAGACAACCACGGTATGGATTTTTTTCTATTTCTTTTTCTTTTTTTTTGATTTGGGGTGGATGCTCTTAAGCTATTCGTTAATTTATGTCGACTTTGTTTGTTTGGAGGAGCCGTGGTGTAGTGGTTCTGACTCTTGCCTTGTAAACAGAGGGCAGTGGCGTAACAGGCGGGGGGGGGGGGGCAGGGGGGGCAAGCTGCCCCCCCCCCCCCTGGCGGAGCTCACCGGGAAAATAAAAAAAAACCGGGTAAAGAAAAAAAGGGGGGAGGGAAGGGAAAGGGAAAGGAAAGAAAAAAGGGGAAAGGGAAAGGAAAAGGGAAAGAAAACTAAGAAAAAACATAAAAAAGGGAAAACGTAAAGATAACGGGAAAAGGAAGGAAAAAGAACAAATGAGAAAGAACAATTCGCCCCGATATACAAATACATTAGCATGATTAGTAAGACAGGGAAATAATTTAAAGATGACAAAAAGGCAAACAAAAGCGGGAAATAAAGGCAGAATGGAATTAGCCAAAATCTAAATTGGAAAATAAAGAATAGGGACAAGATAACGTACACTACCGGGCTGCCGAGGATTGAGATAACGAGCGGGAAGAAAAATGGATGGTATATAGCATAATGTCGTATGAAAGTCTATCATAAACTTGCTAAATCTCCAAAGGCTCTGTCCAAGAGTCAAGACCCCGTGCAGTGGGGGCTCTTCTTCTGTAACCTTTAATGGGTTCTATAACGGGCCCCTATATGGACCCTTCCTGCATTAAGCTTTACGTTGAAGCACTGGCGTACTGGGGGGTGGTTCCACAGCCAAGGGGAAATAAAAGAAAATAAAGGAGGCAGCGAAATGAGATGAATGAAAAAAAATATATGACATGATATTTGCTATAATGATGTAAAAATCTATCACATAATTAGAATTTCATTTTAACAGGCCATTTTTTTCTGGCTCGCTTCGCTCGCTGGCGACTTTTCACAAATTTTCCCACGTTTGCTATGGTGTGCCCCTCACAATATTTGGATGATTACGATACACAACTGTATTGAATTTATGTGTTGTGTTAAAGATATATAAATATACACGCAATTTGATTAAAATAAGTGGCCATCTGTAAGGTTTAAAATGGCTTTGATATCAAGAGGTTCCGGGGCTCTGCCCTGGACCCCACCCATAAAGCACTGTTATATGGATGAGTTTGGACCATGGCCCCCAAAAGTTCTACAACCAAGCAAAAAAAAATGAGGAAAGAAAGGAAAGTGTATTATATTTTTCTGAATATCACGTTAAAATCTATCTTTATGTTAGATTCTCATGAAAATGTGATTTTTTAATCTCGCTCGCTTCGCTCGCTCGGGACCTATATTAAGCTACTTCTTGCCAGAAGCGCCATACTCGGCCCCCTCGAGCATATAGAGCTTCGCCCTGATGCTCACAATTATAACAAAAATCCTGTTCACCGTGGCGTACAAAAAAAGAGAGAAAAAGGGAAAGAGAGGTGAAATATGATATCATCTTTTTCACATTATGTCAAAATCTATCACAAAATTTGATTTTTGCAATAAAAATGTCAAAAATTTTTGCTCGCTCGCTCGCTTATATATATATATTTGCCCGATACACCATATCGCCCCCTCAAAATGTTTGCCTTATGACGCCATTGCCTGTTCCATGATATAACCGGGAAATTTTTGGCTCTTGCCCCCCCCCCCCCCCCCCTGGCCACCGACCCCTGTTACGCCGCTGACAGAGGGTCGGGTGTTCGAATCACACCACGGTCTGGCGTCCTTTGGCAAGGCGTTAATCCACAGTTTGCCACTCTCGACCCAGGTGCTAAATTGGTACCCAGTAGGATGTTAAAGTCATTGTAGTTTGTCCTCTACTGTGTGCGCCTAGCCGGCGACTGACTGGAATAATCCCCAGGGAGTGGAGGATGTGCACACATGCATTATGTGCGGGAATGGCTGATTGAATCCGATGACCGGGGTAATAATATATCTGTAGAGCGCTTAGACATGTCGTTCCGATGTATTAAGCGCTATATAAAAGCGGATTATTCTTATTCCACATGGCCTAGATTGGTCTTTAATTGCTTGATGTTTAGCTGGAGAATTCACGTACCAAAAGAAAGAGTAAAAATACCAGGTCCTTGCCATTTTATTTGTTAGATAGTGCCCTTCTGTAGGATAAGAATGATCATAACATATTACGTAGGTAAGAAAATACGATATCCTGAGCATAATTGATGTAAGAAATCGAAAATAAAACGCAAGCACCACATGACAGATGATACAGTCATGTATGCCCACTTTGAAAGAAGCCTTAATCGTGGTTCATTAATTATCTAATTGGTTTGAATTATGATGGCAATTATATTGACTACATTATGTACGATGTTTGCTTTTGTATTCTGTGCATTTCGTTCAATTTAATTCATTTTTTTTTTCATTTGTCAAAAGTGAGGGGAAATTGGACTAGGCCACACATGATGAAAATGTATACAACATACACGTACATGTATATGAAAAATGTTGAAATATCAAAATAAAGTTCCTTTAAAATAGTTATTGAAATTATTATTATTAAAAAAAGAGTACGAAGGCACTGCTCTGTTACTTACACTTACAATTCATTCCACTGTAGATGCACAACGAAATTTAATGTTTTAATATTAATAATAACAATGCGCCTTGGAATAGATATTCTATACGTAGCGCTATACAAATGCCTTTTATTGTTATTATTATTATCATTATTATTACTAATATTATTATTCTTAATTGACGCAATGTTTTAATTGAAATCATTCAGTGAAATAGTTTAAATGCCTGTTTTTGCTGCATTAATAAAAATAAAAAGAAATCCGGTTAAAGTGTACGTACATTAGATTAGAAATTTTAATGGTATTTGTATTATTATCCTGCAGATTGTTACTACGACACCTGCTCCTACTACAACCATTCCAACAACTACGACACCTGGTAAATAGTTTTTATCAACATTGTTGGTGTTATGACTGATGATTATTTGTTCGCTGATTACCAAACCTTGACTTTTTCATTCGCTTTTATATTTTGATTCTGATTTTTCAACTTTTGTTGTATTGTTTTATTCAATGACGTCATTTCTCCCAACGATAACCATTTTTATCAGAAAGATTTCCCCACCCTGTGGAATAGTAATCTTGGTTCCTAAAAATCAACAACACCCGCACCTATGAAATCCTCATCCACTGCTGCCTACTACCCCTCTTTAAAAGTTTTATTTTCTTTCATAGGGATTTGTTTAAGGAGAATTATGTTTTAACTCTCATTATGTTAATCCCCGACAACAGTCACGACAGTCAAAACGGTAGCAACTACACCACTAACAACCCCAACCACAACCACAGCTTCGCCTCCAACTACTACCACATCGGCTCCAACCACTACTGGTGCTGCTCCATCCACAGCGCACTCAACGACGAGTGTAACTACTCCAATTGCAACGGCAAAGGCATCGTCTCCTGAGGCTGTGTTTGAGGAGTTCCTCGCAGAATGTTTCGGTAAGGTCATTGACAAAAGAACAACTTATTTTTTTGTTGACCCAATGGTTGAACAATGCAAACACATCAAGCATTATGTTCAACAATGCCCCAATACACTGTTTCACAGTCTCAGACTGACAAATGTGCATATTTAAAAGTGATTATCAAATAAGAGGGAGGAGATCGGACATGATAAATATCAAGGTACAAAAAGAGAAATGTTTATGAGAGTAATCATGTAACGGTATTTCTTTCAATTTTTGCAGCTAGTTGATTGATTGATTGATTGATTGATTGATTGATTGATTGATTGATTGATTGATTGACTGACGACCGACTGACTGGTTGGTTGGTAAGTTGATTGATTGATTTCATTCGACAGGTATGCCATAACAGGTACAACGATAAACTAAAAGATATCAAAATACCCAAATTCATAACCCATGAATGCCGAGATAACTTTTTATGGGGTGTCAATTATGCAAGTTACATCTACAAACTACGTTCAATTCTGTTTTATACATCCTACCGCATCCGGAAAAGAAAATTACTCTGGACAAGTACGCAGACATGTTGACATGGACACTACCAGTGCATTTTCGTAGATAACTCACAAACGCATGTAACAAAGAACACTCTTTACCTCGTACTCACATCTTCTATGAAATTTTCTTGTTTCAGGAAATGCCTCCGCAGGAGAAGCGGATGTGAAACCCTATCGACCTTTGACCTTTACCTCGTCTGGCGACGACGCAGATTCCCGTTTAGTTGTGAACTTCCAATCAGCATCTCTACAATCCAAACCAGGTAGACCTATGATGCATATCTAGGGGCTCTAGCCCCCCCCCCCCCTCTCAAAAAGTAATAATAGTATTGATGATGATAATAATAACAATAATAATAGTAGTAGTACTACTACTAATGATAACAATAATAATAATAATATTTATACGACTACTACTGATAATAACAATGATAATAATAATAATGACAATAGTAATAAAGAAACTTAAATGGAAACGGGTTAAAATGAACTCATTTTGGGGTTAAAAGGTGAAATGGTATGAGGTCATGTCCATACATTTTTCAAGTTTTTTGTTCAAATTGCTATCATTTATTTATGCATCAATAGTGTTTACACTTGGTGCACATAATCATTTGGGTAATGCCACACGTGTGTTCATGAGGATGATAAGGTCAAAGATTATCAAGGGGTGAAAAGATCATATTCCATATTTTATTGAGCGCGAAATCAGGCGAGACTCTTTGTTCGTGAACCATCTTGTTTTTTAAAGTGTCAGTTTTTTGCTCGTTCTCTTTTTATGCTGTTTGTTAGTGTTAACATGTGTACAATGTTGTTTCGTCCCTTTTTTCCATTATTTTTCACCCATTTTTGTATTTATTGATTTTTTTTTATTTTTTATTTGGGGGGTGACATCAGTCATTTTCATTTTCCGTGTTAATGAATATGAATGAATTAGAATAAGGCCTACATCTAAAAACGTGTAAACATGAGGGAATGGTGGACTACATTTTAAAAGAATACTTATTTCATCAATTAACCGATTAAACATTCAATCAAGTGTCATTTATTTGACTCATTTGTAGTTAAACTAGCCATCGCTGCCTTCAGTGAACCGAGCCAGTCGGATGGTTGTGGTAGCGTTCCCGATTTGGCATCAAATGATACTGATAATAACGATACCAACGTGGAATCAGCGGCCTCTTCCCGCGCTCTTAATTCCGTTGTCAACGTAACGGTCTTCTGCTTCAACGGGGCCCCGCTTCAACTCAAGGATGGGGAGTATGTGGACGTTGCTTTTCCCGCCAAAATAGTAAGTATGTTTTTTACAGGGATTTTGTAAATGAGTAGCTCTTGTAGGGTTTATTTGTGCTGGTTTGATGTGGAAGATTATTTAATCATATAGGATAAATTAGGGGAGCACCTCTTATTCTCTGTATGTTCTTATTTTGCGGCAGTAACTTGATGATTCTCGTATTTTTTATGTAACGTATTAAAGCACTAGGCATTAAATACACTGTGAAATGATGTATTAAGTATTCATTTATACAAATGACTAAGATTAATTTTTTACCCTATATTTCAGGAATTTCAAATAAATCCAGATCAGCTGTCAATAAAGACCAGCCAGTAAATTTAGATTTAAACCTTGCAGATTTGAAATCAAAGCTTAACAATCTGAGTTTTTATTTTATTACATTTATTTTTTAGATTTGAAAGATAATCTTTTGCATTATAAATCGTTCAAATTTTCGGCTAGTCACAATTCAAAGCCGATTTAGATTTATTTTACATCCTTGAAATGTATATCCTTTTGGTATTTAATCAACTATCAATATACATGTTATTTTTCATACTATAAAAACCAGTTCTAATATGACAGCAAAGGGTTACATTAATTTAGCATGTTTCATGACTCATTTGAATCGTACGAAAAAAAAAATACAACACACTGAGTTGTAGCCCATCTTTATATACAAATATATGGTTTTTTTTAATAAAAACAAATCCAATTAATGCTTTTGCCAATCAAATGTTTATCAAAAGCCTCAAATTTTCGATGATCCTTCGTTTTCTCCTGATTTGTTTTTTTTATCGGTTAAAGCCAATATGCGAAAATATAAGATATATAGCCTATATATGTGTGTGTTTGTGCGTGTGTGTGTGTGTGTGCGTGTATAAGTGGGTATGTGTGTGTATATATGCTGTACAGGCCTATAGTTGTACTTGATGCTATGATAAACTATTTATATCTTCATCGCTTTCTTTTTGTTTAGGATTTCGAGAACGAAGTACCTTTGTGCACATCAATGAGAGGTGCCGCATCGTAAGTAAAATAAATTACATTCGTCTGTTTTCCTTTCTATTATCTATAATGACATTGTGATGTTGTCGGGGAACCACTGTAGCTGTAGCCACCACTTTCCTCCATCCATTTCCGTCCTCCACCTCTTTCTTCGATTAAAAAAATCTCATTCATGCATGCTATCTTTCTATCTCTTAAGCTGCCTGCTTCGTGTGCAGCTCCATTTTACTTAATACAAAAAAAGTAATAAAATTATATTTTTCTCCATCCATTTCCGTCCTCCACCTCTTTCTTCGATTAAAAAAAATCTCATTCATGCATGCTATCTTTTCATCTCTTAAGCTGTCTGCTTCGTGTGCAGCTCCATTTTACTCAATACAAAAAAAGTAATAAAATCATATTTGCATCTTGAAATACGAAGGTACATAGGAGATCGATATATTGCATATTTACAAAGAAAACTAATGTTTTTTTGTTGTAGGGATTGGAAATGGACAACAGATGGTTGTCGGGTTGTCTACTCGAACTATACCCACGTGACTTGTCGATGCGATCATCTCGCAGCTATTGCCCTTGAAAGAGCCCCAAAGGTATAGTATTTTACATCGACAATCGCATATATTAGTTTTTTATGGAATTTGAAAGGCATTTCTATCTTCAGATCTTAGGATGGTATCCAATTAAATGCATATATGAAATTTCATGGAAATATCCTTTTCCCTATTTTTTCTCATTCGAGGTAGCTACTTTTATAATTAAAAGAGATTTTTAGAACTTGGTTGTTTTGGGGTTATTTCTTTTTATATTTGATAAATAATATCTAACCACGCCGCAACTTTTCATTGACATACATGCAGAGATTTTGTAATTTGATCATATTTTTTGTAAAAAAAAAAAATTGCATTCCCTTAGTAATCGAAAACCTCAAGCTCTTATTTATTTATTTTTAATTGCTAATTCATTATTTTGATAAATCTTTTTCAAGTGCAAACTTTAGTATTTTCAATAAACAATAATTCTTTTTCAAATCTCAGAAAATAAATAATTGAAACTGTGCTTGATGTCCAAAGTAATTTCAGTGAGATTTTTTTATGCTTTCTTTTCTTGTTTTAAACTTACTTGTTTAAAATAATACTCTTATATTTTCAACTTTGTAAAATACTTTTTATCATTTTCCTTCTAATTCTACTTTCCTAAATAAATATGTTCTTTTATTTTCTTCATTAATGTTTGATCTATATTAGATCGTAAGACACCTTCTTTCAAGCTACGACAAAAGTTCTACGTGAAAACATTTTTTTTTCTCTTTAATTTTCTTTTAAACTTTATATTCCGATATTTCAACTTTGTAAGTTGAGCGTTTAATTAGATTTATGGTAGCCATATCTACAGTAGATCGTAAAATACTATTCAACTCGGCAAGATTCGTAATGGAAAATACACTGCATGTAATTATTCTTTCTTTGCAGTTCTATTTAATTTGAAAATATATTATGTTTTTTAGTTGGTAAGTGGAGTGTTTGATTAGTTTTCTGGTAATTATCTACAGTAGATCGTAAAACAATATCTTTAAAGTTACTACAAAATCTGTAATTGAAACTGTAATTTAATATTTTTTGTTTTCATTCTTCTTTTAAAATATTTTGTCCTGATATCTCAATCAACCTTATAAGTGGAGGGATTGATGGACTTATGTTTACTGTCTACGGTAGTCTTTCAGAAAAAAATATATTTAAAAATACATACTTTTCCTCTCTTTGAAGTTATTTGCTTAAAATCGTTGTTTTAAAATATAATAATTCTGATTTCAACTATGTGTGGAATGTTTAATTAGTTTTGTGGTAACTATCTTCAGTAGATCGAAAAACACTATATCAATTCGGAAAGATCTGTTATTGAAAACATACTTCATGTTAATATTTTTTTTTCAATTTTGCTTATTTGGAAGTAAAGTTTAAATCTTCTTTATCGGTTAGTAATATGTGTGTGTTTTTTATTTAATGGTAACTATCTACAGTAGATCGTAAAACACCCTTTCAATTTGACAAACTTTAGTGATGAAAATATGTTCTGATATTTTTTCATTTTTTTTATTCTTTTTAAAATATATTTTCATATTTCAACTTTGTACGTGGAAGGTCTAATTGATTTATGAACTATCTACATTTGATCGTCATGTACTATCGTTAAATGTTGGAGCAAATTTGGGCAGATTATGGATCTTTGGTGCTTAATTAATATTGCCATGGTATTTTTATAGTCAAACGATTGAGGACGCAAGAGAGAAGGTGGGGGTAATAAAAAATAAGTGGGGGTATTGCATAGCCACACCGCATATCAATATCTTATCCATATTTTTTGTCCTTTATCCCCTCTCTGTTTTTCTTCCTTCTTTTTTGTATATGTCCAACTAAAAAAAAAAAAAAATGAAAGGCAGTCGTCCCATAATCCTGTGACGTCACTCCTGTGTCTAACATAATTATGTAATGTCAATGTTAAATGCGTATTTGAATTGACTTCTCTTACAGGGTTTTACTGTAGGCCATGTCAATGTCATTGCATTGCTTCTCATCGAGAGAGTTCTCGGGGGAATATCAATCATCAGCCTTCTCGTCCTGGTCATTGTTTACTACATCTTTGGGTATGTAGCGAGGTCAAAGGTCAAAGACAACAGGTCTCATTGTAAACTTCATCCTAGGGTGTGTAGCGAGGTCAAAGGTCAAAGATCACAGGCCATATATGTCTTTGTTTACTTTATCCTGTGGTATGTAGCAAGGTCTAAGTTCAAAGGTCACATGTATTAGTCATCGTTGGAAGTAATTAACCTAACATCATTCTCTTCCTTTCGAGCCTCAACTTATCATTATATTGTCCTCGCATACTGGCTGACGTTCTTTAGACTGATTTAGTCAAGCCAAATTCGACTAGAACAAACTCAATTCTGACTAGAAAGTAGTATAACAACCTATATTAGACATCCATTTACACCCAGTTTATGATTCATCTAGTTGGCTTAACTAGTTTGTTCTTAGAGTGCAATATCACAATGATCAGGTTCCATGCAAGCATAAGCTTTCTCAATTCCTTTTATATATTTAGATAATACAAAGGAACATTGTAGTTGGTTTCACGGTACACTATGTATCTTTCTTGGCCAAGTGTTGGTCCTGAAAAGGACCACCCAAAAATTTTGAGAAACAAAAGAAAGGTCGGATGGTACTTTTCAGGACCAACACAGGCCTAAGAAAGATACGTGGTGTACCGTGAAACATATTACCATGGAAACCTTCAGAAGTTACACAAAGGAACACGTAGTGATAATCATAATACTGTTAAACCAGGGATACAGCATTTTTCTTTACAAAATAATGATCCAAGTAACAATCATTTGTAACTTTATAATAATCCGAACGCCTATTGAAATGTATATTCGTATGTTCCGGTAGATGGACTTTTGAAAATCGAGGTGATATTTCCAAAGTATTTTGACTGCCTCTTCTTCTAACACTATTTTCTTTGAGCAGTAATCAGCAGTCGCAGCTTGCAAAGGTCCAGATGAACATAGCAATATCCTGCTGTCTTGCTCACCTTATCTACCTCGTAGGAATGGAAGCTACAAGCAACCTGGTATTAAAGTCTATTTTTCTTGTCATTGTTCTATTACACTTTTTTAAAACGCTGTTGGATTTATTATGTTAATGTATTAGTAGAAGTAGTAGGAGTAGTAGTAGTAGTAGCAGTAGAAGTAGAAGTAGTAGTAGGAGTAGTAGTAGTAGTAGTAGTAGTAGTAGTAGTAGTAGTAGTAGCAGTAGAAGTAGTAGTAGTAGTAGCAGTAGAAGTAGTAGTAGTAGTAGTCGTAGTAGTAGTTGTTGTTGTAGTATGTAGTAGTAGTAGTAGTGATCATAGTAGAAGTAGTAGAAGTAGCAGCAGCAGTAGTAAAGGTAGTAGTAGTTCTTTAGGTAGAAGTAGTGGCTAGTAGTAGTAGTAATAGGAGAAGTAGTGGAAGTAAAAGTAGTAGTGGTAGTAGTAGTTGTTGTTATTGTTGTACACTTTATTTTTGTCGTTGTTGATGCTACTATTTTTATACGCCCGTCTAGTATTATGGTATCACGCTCGATGTCTGTCCGTCTGTCCGTTAACTTTTCTTTGTAAACGCGATAACTTCAGTTGAGCTTAACCTAGGCTCATATAATTTAATGTGTATGATATAAGCATAAATCTCAGGAAGCCTATTGATTTGAGGTCAAAAGGTTGAAGGTCAAGGTCACAGTGACAGTTTTAATCTTACCCTTCTGCAGTCCCTGTAAACGCAATAACTTCAGTTTAACTCAACCTAGGCTCGTATAATTTGGTAAGTATGCTGCGAACATAGATTCCAGGAAGCCTATTATTTTGAGGTCAAAGGTCAAGATCATAGTGACATATCTTACCCTTCGAAAGTCTTGTAAACGCGATAACTTCAGTTTAACTTAACCTAGGCTCATATAATTTATTGTGTGTTATACGAACATAGATTCCAGGTAGCCAATTGATTTTGAGGTCAAAAGTTCAAAGGTCAAGATCACAGTTACATGTTTTCATCTTACCCTTCTGAGGTTTTTGTAAACGCAATAACTTTAGTTTAACTTAACCTAGGCTCATATAATTTGATGTGTGATAACTAGCATAGATCCCAGGAATTCTATTGATTTTGAGGTCAGTCAAAGGTCAAGATCACAGTGTTATGTTTTCATCTAACCCTTCGGAAGTCTTGTAAACGTGATAACTTCAGTTTAATTTAACCTATATAGGCTCATATAATTTGGTGTGTATAATACTAGCATAAATTCTAGGAAGCCTATCGATTTTGAGGTCAAAAGGTCAAAGGTCAAGATCACAGTGACATGTTTTCATCTTACGCTTCTGAAGTTTTTGTAAAAGCAATAACTTCAGTTTAACTTAACCTACGCTCATATAATTTGATGTGTGATACTAGCATAGATCCCAGGAATTCTATGGATTTTGAGGTCAGTCAAAGGTCAAGATCACAGTGACATGTTTTCATCTTAGCCTCTGAAGTCCGTATTAACGCGATAACTGTAGTTTAACTGAACCCATATGCTCATATAATTTGGCGTGTATGATACTAGCATAGATCCCATGAATTCTATTCATTTTGTGGTCAGTCAAAGGTTAAGTCGCCACCTTCCACTTTTCTTGCTTGACCAATAACTCCATTTTCCGCGTTACAGGCGGGTGTAATATGTGCTCGCCTTAGCCACACTCTTGTTTACAGTTTGTTTCTGCAATTTTAACAACAGTCTTGTAATGTAATATTTGGATATGTTGGTAATTCCTTTTATCATTTTTACCATCCTCATAATCATCAACTCCATCATGACAATCAATATCGCCAACACTACTACCATCATCACCACACACCACCATCGTCTTTATCACCATGATCATTACCATCATCATCATCTCCATCACAACTCATCATCATCTTCTTCTTCATAATCATTACAATCATCATCATCCCAATATTTACTCATCGTTATCATCATGATTGCCAACCAAGCCTATAATCATGATAATCAATTCAATTCATTAACTTTTTTTCAGATGTTACAATAATAAATGTACAAAGGTTTTAGAAAAAGAAAACGAGTAGCACCTCAAAAATCTTACGCTTGTCGAGCATGGTGCTCCCTTACAAAGAACAGCAAGAACAAAATATATTATCAACATAACATTACTAAGATAATTACCTTGAACATAGACACATGAGGAAATTAATAGCCAAGATGGAACTACTGTACAGACAATGAAATAAACATGCTAGATGTTTCCATCCTAAAATCACCATCATCAATTGAATATAATACTATTTTTTAATCTTTGTCATCTTTCCTAACTCAAATTAACAGCACGTGTGTGCAGCCATGGCAGCAGCTATGCAATACCTCTTCACGGTGTATGGGACATGGTTGGTCGTTCAGACAGCCATGTTTTTTCACACATCTTACATACACGGAAAGACGCGGGAGGGACTGCAAGCACCACTCATTGCACCCAAGACCTTTGGTCTGGAGCTGATACCCCTTACCAGGACTTTCATCGCTGCTTGGGGTAATTAAGTTATTTTATTATGAATTATGTGCACCCAGTTTAGCCTCATCGTGCTATACGCACCCTACTCCTTTTCCCGTCATTCTATTTTTTTATATATTGTATACTGGGTTTTTTTAAGATTGTGTTCCGTCTATCTTCGTTATTGTATGGCAGTGAGTCCAAACTTCGCGTGTGTCCATACTTCCCGGAGATTATCTCAAAAACTAGCCAATGTCCTTAAAATCTGACATCATCAACGTGAATAGCGACCTAAAATTACCCTTTAGCGTAAGTTTCTTTAGGATGAGATCAGTATTCATGAAAATATTGATCGGAAAATTTGTCACCGTTAGCGCCCGTTCCGAAGAAATCTAATATTCTCAACAACCATCACGATATCACTTTGCAAGCATAAATCATACAAAATGTAAATAAAATGTGGTACTAACCGATTCTATAGCATTTTGCAGTCAATCTGATATAAATATTACACTTTTTGAGTTTGTGTTTTTTGTTAAAATCTCCACAAAAACTTTAGTCCGCGAAATTAGGTTACGCTTTTTCAGAACGGTTTTCCAGGAAAGCGCGCATTCGCCGATCAGAATAAAATTTTGAGATTGCGATACCGGCGAAACCCCTTGACCTACTTTACATTTTCGTCAATAATTTTATAGTTTACGATCTTGCTGTCAATGTGGTAGCTATTTCTTGAATTGGTTTTGTATAAATTGTGAATATTTTTGAAAAGTCCGCGAAGTTTGGACACCCCATCATACAAACCTGGTTTGTTACCATGCATTTCTTTGTATTGAAACTAAGTCACAGGGGCTTGTCCCTCATACAACCATGGTTTTTCTTGGCAAGCCCCCTCCGTTCTGTGTTATTTTATTCATCTTTGACAAAGTCACTTCCATTTAGCCTAGTAAGAGTTAATCATTTCTTCTAGCTATAGAAATTATTATGACATTATAATGTTATGTCACTTTGATTATTATTTTGTGAACTAAAAATCGAAAAAAAATCAAATATATCAATAATGTTTCTCCCAAAGGCAATTAACATTATAATTACTGGGATTCCGAGAAGTTGATTACAAAATGTTCAACAAATTATTATCATGATTATGATTATTATTTTATATATATATATATATATATATATATATATATATATATATATATATATATAAATGTATATATATATATATATATATAATTATTATTATCATTATTATTATTATATGGAATATTGCTCAGATGCATAAACATAATAAAAGCAGCTAATGAATACGAAACAGTTTATATAGCGATTTATTTTTGAAGAGCTTAGGACATTTTGCTGCCAGGGATTCCCTTTTTCATATTCCACATAATGATGATAATGATGATGATGATAATAATTATAATAATAATATTATACAGATATTGACTGATGGGGTATGAAATATAAACATTCTGTGGACCGCATGATTTATATTTTGCCGATGGGTTATATTTTCCCGAATCGCGCAGCGCTGAGGGAAAATATGATCACGAGGGAAAATACAAATCCTTTAGGCAGTCCAACGAATTTTTTTTTACACGCCCCATCAGTCAATATCCGTTATAGCCTTTGAAGATAGATCTAACGTTCGGCCTAACTAAACTCCCGGGACTAAAGTTAGGTCTACGATGCGTGCAGCCTGTTGTGTATGATGTTCACAGTGACTGATGGAACTGGTATAAGTAACGATAGTCTAACGCAGTGAATGATCCTTTTCTAGGCCCTAATCAAAATCAAGTTTGCCTAGGTCCTGGTCCAGAACCCAAAGCAGACCGATAATGCATTTTGAGCCATGATCAGGTGCAGATTCTGATGAGTCTTATCTGACTAATTATTTAGAGATGAGGACATGCCTTTAGGTCTAGATCTAGAATTCTAGATCTAAGTTAGAAAATTAACGTCTGATCTATCTATGTCAGAGACTAAGTTAGGTTGCGGATGTACTGTGTAGGTCCAGGACCAAATATAAATCACATTGTCATTACATTAGCAAGATTTAAAATTAAATTAATTAGATTTCTTTAACTTTTTTTTACTAGACTCTAGCCTAAGACTAAGCGTTAACACGTTAAAGTTAGACCTAACTTTTTAACGTGTTAAAGTTATTTAGATCTAACGTTAGATCTGGATCTTACTTAGACTGTTTGTTAGAAAACCTTACTATAAATACTAAGGCCTAAATCTAGATCTACTTACCCAATTTTATCGTCCAAAAGCTGATCTTTTTCCTCGGCATTGTTCATATCAGACATCACCACAAATCTTTGACGTTAGACCAAATCCAATACTAAAAGTTTTAAAACTAAGCTGAGCTTCAGTCTCTATCTGCTAAACTACGTTGGCTCCACTCACCAATATCCAGAAATCGTTAAATAAATTTTTGAAATGACAGTTATTCCTGTCTACACAAATCTATATAGGCTCCATTTTTAGTAACTGAAGAAGGCCTAACGTTAGAACTAACGTTATACCTAACTCGTAGTAGGCTCAGGACTACGTCGTCGTCGGACTCACAAAAATTGATTGATTTTTGTTTTGTAGTGATCTTTATTATTCATTCAAATAAATTTCATACATACATAATCAAGAAAATATAGAACAAAATGATAATTGCAGCAGTGCAATACACAAATTAAATAATAGTGTAATAAACATAGCAGGCAAATTGTATCAGAAAAGAGACATAATCCGAACTCATGCAAAAATAACATTTCAACAACTTATGTATGCAGCTATAAAGCTAAATAATAAAACAAAGACGTAACAACTACGCAAATTTAAAGAATGAATGTATATGAGCATTCTCCCGTCCCATGAGCCCCCCCCCCCCCCTATCAGACCCCAAAGCTGAACAAACTAACACACCAACAACAAGAAACGGGAGAAATAGACAGAAAAAAAACACCATACACATAACGGAGAGAGAGAGAGAAAAAAAAAAGAGCAAAGGACAGGAACAATTAAAAGGGAAAAAAAAAAAAAACACGAACCAATAACAGACAGGACAGAGGTCAGTTTACAGCGACAGTGATCGATCGATTCCATGCACGGGCAGACGAGGGGCACCCCTCCCTTTCCCATCCTTTTTATTTTGGTTAATGTTTATAAAACCTTTAAATATTCCCATTTCTTATAGTGTCGCGTTAACGTATTACGCTCTAATGCAATTTTCTTTTCTTCTTCTTTCCTAATAAGTAACTTTTCCTTTATCTCTTCAGGAGTTGGTGGTTTACCCTTCCCTCTCCCTTGATATATTAAATATTTGATTAGCAAAATGATATGATTAAGTAATTGTATGTTTTCGGTTGTTTCCTCGAGACCAATATGGATTTCCATCCAGCTTAGTTTTTTTAGAATTGGAAGGCCAAACAAATTACTACTCCGTACCCACAAATCTCCTACTTTTTCACATTAAAAAAATAAATGCTTATATGTTTCTTCGTATTTTCTACAGAAGGAACATTTGATAGGCCTACCAATTGACAACGAGTGTTGATCGATTGCAAACGATCGCTACTTTAGTCCCACAAAATGTTATTTTTGTGTAATTGGTAACATCTAATCCACAAGAGGGCGCCAGCATACACTTATAAAATTATATTCATGGACCGGCTGGTCAATCATCGAAGGTGGACGTCCGGCTGTGTTAATTGTTATTATTAATAAAGATGATAGTAATGATAATGATAATTATGACCAAAATCATTATTATATTGCGCTAAATATATTATTTCTAAATGCTGCATACTATAACTCCATTTAATATTCAAGAAATGTACATTTTATAATTTCATTTTTGTTACCACTATCAGGAGTTCCTCTGGCCATAGTCGGACTTCTCTACAATGTATACCCTCACGCATTTGGAACACCAGAAAGGTAAATAGGGCCTGTGTGATTATTGCTAATGCTTAAAATGCTTGGTTTTCTCTGAAACAATAAACTTTTAAAGATAATCACGTTGTTATATTGTGGGCGCGTCGTGGTCTAGTGGTTCTGACTCTCGCCTTTCAAACAGAGGGTCGTTGGTTGATTCCTAGTCATGGCGTGTTTTAAGACAGCTGTTCATGCAGCAAGAAATGTATCCACACTGTGCGACACTCGACCCAGGTGAGGTGAATGGGTACCCGGCAGTATTAATTCCTTGAATGAACGAGCGCTGAAAGGCAGCTCGACCTAAAGCCGGGGTAATGATAATAATAGCAATGCGCCTCAGAATAGTGATATAATATTATGTTTTATTTTCTTTACATTTTAATGAATATCAGGGCATTTTAATCTTAAACCTGCATTATTATGATCATGACAGAGAAAATATTGCATTTGTTTATTAATCTAACAGTTATAGTTTTTTTTCCCTTTGACAGGAACATAGTAGGAATGTTATATACATATGTTAATTGACTTAAATGCGAGCTGGATTTTGAATGAAATCACTCGCGAAACCCTAATTATTTCATTTTCATGCCATTTCTTTATGAGAGGACCGAATTGCAAAACGGGAAAAAGGAAAATATCTATTTTATTATATGCCAATATGAAACATGAGTAAAGGTCATAAAATCATTTTATTTTTTGTTGTTGTATTATCCCACAGCTGCTGGCTTGTAGAGTCTTTGACACCGTACAAGATCTTTCTATCGACGATTATCATTGGAGTATTGGTAATAGTCACATTATTAGTGTCTGGTTTTTTTTTTGTCTCGCCTGCATAGCAGAGTGAGACTATAGGCACCGCTTTTCCGACGGCGACGGCGCGCCAACATTGAATTCTTAACCAAGATTAAGTTTTTTTAAATGTCATCATAACTTAGAAAGTATTTAAACCTAGTTCATGAAACTTCGACATAGGGGTAATCAAGTATTACTGAGCATCCTGCCTGAGTTCAGGTCACATGACCAAGGTTAAAGGTCATTACGGGTCAATGAACTTAGACCATGTTGAGGGAATCAATATCGAAATCTTAACCAAGATTAAGTGTTTGAAATGTCATCATAACTTAGAAAGTATATAAACCTAGTTCATGAAAATTCGACATAAGTGTAATAGTGCATCACTAAAAATCCTGCCTGAGTTTGAGGTCACATGATTAAGATCAAAGGTCACTTGGGGGTCAATGAATTTTGGCCATGTTTGGGTTAATTGAGGAATCGTCATCATAACTTTAAAAGTTTATGGATCTAGTTCATGAAACTTAGGCAGAAAAGCAACCATGTATCCCCTAAATATCATGTGTGAGTTTCAGGTCACATGACCAAGGTCAAAGGTCACTTAGGGTCAACGAACTTTGGCCATGTTGGGGGTATTTGAGGAATTGTCATCATAACCTTGAATTTTATGGATCTAGTTCATGAAACTTGGACATAAGAGCAATCAAATATTATTGAACATCCTTTGCGAGTTTCAGGTCACGTGACCAAGGTCAAAGGTCATTTAGGGTCTACAAACTTTGGTAATGTTGGGAGTATTTGTGGAATTGTCATCATAACGTTAAAAAAGTTTATGGATCTAGTTCATGAAACTTGGACATAAGAGCAGCAATGTATTCCTGAATACCTGGTGCGCTTTTCAGGAATATGGCCGAGATCAAAGGTCAATTAAAGGTCAATGAACTATGGCCGTGTTGGGAGTATGTGTTGAATTGGCCTCATAACTTAGAAAGTTTATGGATCTAGCTCATGAAACATCGACATTAGGGTAATCAAGTATCAATGATTGCTTTGCACATGTCTTTAGGTCACATGATTATGGTCAAATGTAATTTTGGGTCAATGGACATAATATTTTATTATCATATTAGTGTTTTTTCTATGAATAATTATTCATTAGCTGTTTTCAAAGGCAGCACTGCTGTTTTATTGAATCGCGTAATGCAGGGCCTTGCAAGCGAGACTGCCAGAAGCGTTCCACTTGATTTTTTTATGTTTTTTTTTTTTAACGATGTTATTGCTTTTGTATGATTCATGATAATTAGACACCGAACATTTTAGGAATTAAAACTAGATGATTAGGATAAATGTCATCTAGTATTTGTTGGTCTTTGATCTATTTTGTGGTATACAAGTATGCCGATAAAGATCCGCGTGAATATACCATTTATGATGTTATAGAATTTATTTATGTATATCTTTGACTATATCCCGTCAAGTGAAATATTTCCGAAATAGTTGTGAAACTGTTAATAATTATACAAGCATGCATTAAACTCCATTCCACCTACACTGTAAAAAGAATATTGCGTAAAATTTTTACCACCACGAGGGTTATTATGTGTCCAACCAATTTGGGGCAGTATTTTACCCAATGCGGGAAGCATATTGTCCAGTCAGGTTAAAAAAATAAGCAGCATTTACTTTAGAATGGGCAAAATTTGCATCACACTGGATAAATATAAATGCCCAAAAGAAATGCCCAATGTTGGTTGGACACATAATTATCCTCATGGAGCACTTTTCCCCAATATTTTTTAGAGTGTATATTTCTGATCTTTTGGTTGTACACGCCAACTGATAAGGAAGTTTTTGCACCGTGATGCAGGACAAATCCTAGAACACAGAAAATGTATTGAAAATGCAAGTCTAATCACAATGATAAGCTTGGAGCTCTTTGTCGAAAATTGGTGAATCGGAACAATAGTTTCGTTCTACTACTCGGAGCTGACGAAAGATTGCACATATTTTGTTTGTCCAGAGTCCATGACGAAATTGCTGCTTTCATTCACCAACACCAACCCTCGACAAAGACGTCATGTCATGAAGCTTAGGGCATTTGACAATATATTCTCTATGTTCCTGGAAGCATTTGCGAAAACTCCCTTTTATTTTATTTCTTCTTCTATTTAATTGTTGATTATAGGATGTCTTATATTTCTTCGCTCTTAGGTGAATATTACCTTATCCATCATCACTGCATACTATATGTTCAGGATTGAACGTACTTTCCATGGAGATGATGAAGATTACGAGGAATGGACTGATAAACTGAAGATACTTGTAAGGTTAGTATTTGTTTCGCAAGTTTCTCTTTTTTTTTCTTCATTTTATTATCAGACCTTTTGATATGTAGGTTTGTTCTCTTTAATGGATGCGAAAATAGAATTGAATTTGAGCTTATGATGACTTTAAAGTGGTTATACATTTATTTAGCGTTGTCTCCTATATGGTCCTGCTGAATTAACTAGTGATTTATTTACCGATTTATGATATATCGTATATTGTACTCTAAATTGCAGGATTTAAAAGAAATCCGAATTCTGGAGTTTGAATTCTAAAAGAAATGTTTTTAAATCTCGAGATATTTGAATTTAAATCCTTTGAGATTCAAGAATGAAACTTCGGGATTAAACCTTAATCCAGAATTAAATTGCTCCCTAACTATACATTCTACCTGAATTTATTCCAAATCCTTGTAATTAAGAGTTTAATCTTTCGTTGTTTAATGAATGGAACAGGTGGTGTCTCCCTACTTCGGTCCTGCTTTCCTTGGTCCTGGTCTTTACTTGGATCCTACACACGGTCTACCACACTTGGTCCAGCCTGGTCTTAGACTACATGTTCCACATCTGTGTCGTATCCCAGGTAGGTGATGCGCATGCTCATATGGTCACATGAGACAGTTCTTAAATTACAGTTTTCTTTCAAACATATTTCTACCGAGAATTTCAAGATAACCTCCAATTTAGTTTAGGAGGTTGGATTTTATGTTTGGCTTAACGTGGAGATTTTTCATCGGAGCAGTTGTCGCCGGAGCAATTGTCATGGAACCAACAGCAACAACAGACTGCTATTGACTGCTAACATGTTATTAAACTTGATTCCTAATTGAATACCATTACTCAACAGAAATATGGAAATGATAAAAAGAAGATGGGGAGAAAGAAGAAAAAGAAAAAGAAGAACAGGAACAAGAAAAGAGGAGGAGGAAGAGGAAGATGATGATGATTGTTAAGAAGAAGAAGAAGATGATGATGATGATGATGACGAAGAAGAAATCAAAGAATTAGGCAAGGTTGTTACACATGCTCTGCTCAAATCATATATCAAACTTATAGCAAATAATTTTCTTGTTATTATTTTAATATCCAGGGCATCATTGTCTTTGTGTTCTACTGTCTCTTCAATCCCCAGGTAAATTACAGTCCAGACTTTTCGCATTTACTACGTTGAAACTCTCTGTACGACGCACCATGCAATTCCTTAGAAAATGCAAGTCAAATCACAATGAAGAGCTGAGAGGCTTTTGTCGAAAGTTGGTGGACCTGGACAGCATCGGAATCTCTTGACTCTGGACAACGACATATTTGCAACTGTTCGTCCGATGCAAATCTTCGGATGATCTGCTGTCACATTCCACCAACTTTCTACAAAAGCCTCTTAGCTCTCAAGGAATTGATGCGTTAGAGAGTTTCCACGTAGTAAATGCGAGAACTATCTAGTGTGTGGCTGGGGGAGGGGCGTATTCTCTCTCTCTCCATCAGTCTGTACGTACATCTCTATTACTCACCTACCCCCCGCCCCCTCTTCAGTCACGCAGACACCCCTACACACCTGAAACGTGTACCCCCACATATTATTATATCAATAAACATACATACCAAACAAAAATGATTTAATGCACATTTATAGTTAATTTGCGCTCATTTGCAACTCAATTACGCCAGATTTTGAGACTAGCGATTTATTTACAATTGAACGTGTTTTTTTTTATGGGGGGACGCCTGATTAGTATCACTGCCCCTAAAACACCGTTCTGCCACACGCACTTGGCCTCTCTTCAAATCTCTCCACATCTGTCTTTGTAAATATGAGGAAAGAAGATGTAAAATTAAAAGGTTAGAGAGAGAACAGACTTTCTTGTTTATGTCGTATTAACAATAATGTTACACCGTTTATATAACATCAGACTTTTATATGAGTACTCAACCAAAGAGAGAGAGAGAAGAAAAATATAAACGATATGATTTCACTGGAATATAAACATCAATTTTTATTCATTTGTGTGCTAGCTTCGTGAATCTCACAGCAGGAGGCAAGACTACGTAACTGACAACACGAACCCAGATGAAGGAACCAAGAAATAGACCTGGTCCTTAACCTAGAACAGGACCTGGGCCTAAGATGGGGCCTTTGGCTACATAATATATATATTATCGGTTTAGATGGCCTTGTTGAATCGGTTACCTATCGTTTATTAAATGAATTATATTATGTGTGATTTTAAGGAAACCATTGTGTCAATCAAGCACTTTTGATTTATCTATTGTTTAGAACATTGCAAGTTATACGGCTGCTGAATAGTAAAATATGGCTAAAAAATGAACATAATTAAGTAGGAGGGTAATCAATGATGTACTTAATGAATTGTTTTAGTTACATGAAATAAGTACTTATTTGACTCACTTCTCTCACTTGCATTCTGTGTTGTAAAATATGAATTATATATTACGTGGCATTTTAAGGAATGATACGATAACTTAAAGTGCGATAGTAAATGTAACATGAAGGCAAAAATGAGGCAAGCGGTGTACGCCTTTTTGTAACCACTACATATCATTTCATTTTAGTTACTTGTCTTACGCGCGCGATAATATTACAAGGACAATGGCTGTAAATTTCTTCTCATCTGCGTAACTATATTCATAGCCTAATGACAGTTTTTTCTTCTTGATTTAAAACTTCTCATTATACAAAATAGTGTAATTATTAGGGCGATAATTTGTTTAACTGTACTGAAAGTTAGAATACATTTATTGAATGTAATGCGTGTATAATTTATGTGAATACTATAAAAACATTTCATTCTTTTGATTACCAACGTGAATGTAAGGATAGCAACTGATGTATCATCGATATACTTTTCATTCCGAGAAAACATATGATCTTTATAATTCCTGGGGGATGTTTATCAAAGATTTATGACTTAGAGTCGCACTGAAATGCCGATGCGCACATATGCTACACGCAATCTCATTGGTCAATACGAGGTAGGGCGCGTCCTCTTGGCATGATCTGACCATAATGCGGTCATGCCTTTAATACCGCATTCAACTAGGCGTTCAAGTGCGACTCTAAGTCAAATTTAAATCTTTATGAAACACCCCCCCCCCCCCCTGTTCTGCATTAATCATCGTACACACTTAAAATGTTGGGCAACATACTGTCCACTGTGTTGGGTAATGTATATTGGTAAATATATATCTATTATGGACAATTATTATCCAGTTGAGCAAATTCATTACCAAATTATTAGTTTTTATTAACCAAATTTGGCAGAATTTATCCAATAGTTGTGTGGATGTTGCCCTAGGTTGGTTAAACTTGGGCATATTTGCCCAACTATTTTAAAAGTGTAACATTATAGCTGTCTATTTTCTGTATTAAGTTATTGTCGGTTGACGTGGAAATATAATCAATTTTGACTCACTCCCTCTTTTTGCGAAGTTTGAAATCAATGTTGTCTACAATACACTATCACTCCTTCCCGTAGTTTAAACTATTATAGCCATCATATGATTCATATCACTTTGATAACTTAATTCACTTACGGAACTAAGGGACGATTGATTTGAAATCTTTCTATTGAACTTAATTCAGGAAAACAAATATTATCTTTATCTGTCATTGTATTAAAGGTTATAGTCTGTATTTCGTCGTTTGATGTGTAAATTCAATAAACATATTGGCCCGTATTCTAAAGTTGTGGTTTATGTATGGATAGCCAATTGTTACCTAAATCACTAACAGTAGAGATATAATATTCCAGCTCATTTGGCTCTCAAATAATTCATAATTGTCTAGGAAGTATAAATAGATGATTGTCTTCACCATTGATAAATCAGGAAAGAGCACAGTAAACATAAGAATTGTACAACTTAATAAAATATTTTGATACTTTTGGCTTCCCATACTTAAATCACAACTTTAAACATGAGTCTAAGTTAAACCTGATTTCAGAATACGGGCCATTGAATACAAATTGTAAGTCGTTATCTATATAAATACAAATTCAAATTACTAATATAACATCCACATTTCTTTTAACAATCATCGAAATATACTAACATATATATTAACATTTACAATGTTAATGAAAATCATAAGCAACCAACAGAGGTATCGTACATACAAAAGAGAAAAGGACAGAACGACAATTTATAAATGACTTTAACAATGTCAAACACTGAATACTGACCATGGAAATTGAATACTGACCATGTTCTTTGCCCTTCTCTGCCAGGTTTTATCATTTATTTTACATAGTTTGGTTGAATTTTTTTTTATCGATATGTCCTTCTTTCTTTTTTTTTCTTTTCTCTTCCTTTTATTCTCCTCTTCGTGTTGTTGCTGCTGTTTTTGCCGTTGTCCTTCTCCTTATTCTTTTTCTTCTCATTCTCCTCTTTCCTCTCCTCCTCTTTTACCTTTTATTCCTCCCCCTTCTTCCTTTCTTCTTCTTCTTCTTATTTTCTTCTTTATATTCTTCTCGTATATATCATCTCTATATCTTATTCATTGCTGATAGCAAATTCTGATTTTTTTTTTCCTTCGTTTTCATTATGGTATAATTTTACCGTTTTATTAAATCGCAATTCTATACATGTCGAGGACCCCACCGAAAAAAAAAAAACCTTTCGAGGTTTCATGGGTCATCCTATATATTATGGTGACTTGCCAAATAAAATCAACCAATCAATCAACACAATAGGGAAAACTTAATGTATATACACACATAAAGACACGGGATACCAAATTTAACGTTGGACCTGCCAACTCTAATATGTGTAATACTACGTGTATAGTCACACCAAAGAAACTGACTCCAAACCGAAAATAGTAGTGACTTTTCACAACCTCGACGCAAAACGAATTCAAGAACACAGTAATTGTATTGAAAGTACCCGTCAAATGAACAGCTAGAAGGTCATGAAAGTCTTTGTCACAAATTGATGAACCGGAGCAGCACCTCTGTCCTAGGTTTCGGAGCTGACGAAAAATAGCAAATATGTCGTTTGTAGAGTCCAAGACGAACCCGTTGTTGTAATTCACCAATTTCCCACAACGGCTTCTTGGTTGCTCTTTGTCATTAAGGGCATGTGATAATAGATTTTCCAAGTTCTTGAAAGCGTTCGACGAGGTTGGAGTCGGATTTGCCGGTGTGACCGCGGCCTAAGTATTACTGCTCATACACCCCATCCAAGCCAAATCTAGATGCTTGTTTGGGAAGGTTCACAAGGCCGAAGGTCTTGCATGTTAACGTCTTTCCAAAGTTCTGGAGGATTTTCTTCCGTTGTATCTTATGTATCCAGTCCGATCCCATGAATATTTGGTATAGCGTCTTTTCCTTGCGTGAAATAATGATCAACTACAGAAATGAAATATTGTTGATTTTTGTGACCCGCGAATTACCATGGTATCAAATAACTTGTTCAAACTTAACTGCTCGTTGGACATACGAATGTTAAGATTTGACTGATGTAGTTTGCGATAATAGTCCGATGAGGATGGATGTTGTACGAAAAGAGCATTGCTTTCGTCATGTCCCAGGCATCTATGAGAGCTATCCTTGGGTCGTTTCCGAATATCTTTCGCATTGTCCGATCCAGAGACCACATCCACCATTCACTATTTGCTGCGATGTGGCGAAGAGTGGCGAATTCTCTCGCCGTCAGAGATTTCATGATAACCATTGTGTTTGGAACGCGCTCAAAAAGCCTGTCTATGGCTCCCTTCACAGAACGCATGCGTGCTTCGTAGAAGTCTAAATTGTGGTACGTGAAATGCGCTGCGATTGTTAAAACCAGAATTAAACGTCGAGTCGAATTCTGAATCATATCGATGCGCGTCGTAGCATCCATGATGTTCGATATGTTAAACCAGTTTGATCCGCCTATTGGAAATCCGTGAAAGTTGTATCGGACCTCGATTCCGTTATTGTAGTCGATGAACCAAAGCGGTCCGCTCCGGTGCTCCGACTCGTGCAAGAATCCGGATCGCTCGATCGTGATTTGCTCCTGCAACATTTCTTTTAGTAAAGTGTAGATCTGCCTTGCTGCAGAGTCTCCGATTATCTGAAGATCGGTGTTCGCAAGGCAGGATGACATGTTACCGGGTAGCCAGTGTCTCCGGATCCGACATTGAAGCGAATACCAAGTGTCGTTGTAGAAGTATCCGGATGGGTGCGGTTTACCGATATGCTGACCGGGTTGACAGGGTGGTAGATCCAGGTTTTGCCACGGATATTCGAAAGGATTTGCATTGTAAGTGCCAGCTGAAAGAAAAAAGTCGGATAAGCCTTCATTATTCACTATTCATTTTAGTAAAATTTATTCCAGTTCGGCATAATATCGTTAACTTTTTATTGGACATTTTAGGGTAGATCCTGAATATAAAACGGGCAAACATTATTCTGGTTTCACAAGGGTATTGAAAGTGAAGAAAAACTGCTAAAGCGGTGATAATATATTAACGATGTAACAATTACCGATTCACATTGGCTTGATCCCGAAGTAAGATACAGAGTTTTGCAAACTCGTTTTCAGATGGTTACAATGAAGCCAGTATTGCTATGTTAGGCAAGCAATATAAAAATACATAAGGAAACGTCGTAACCCATCAAAATTAGCGACCAAACTTTATCATAACGGGCTCTGACTGCATCCAACTTCGGGGACAAGCCGGCAAACCGCCGTGAACCACCATCTAACCTGTCAAAACACACGATGTGTGATTACCCCCTACGACCTAGAACATCTATGAAAACTGATTTTGTGTCATTATGGTAGGCCAAATACAATCATTCTTTTTAGAAAGTGCACAATATTGTGGTACAGTGATGGATGTTCATGAATATACCCTAAGATACGTAAAAGAATAGTCTAGAGATGTATGTCTTGATTAGCTTTCCATAAAAAAAGCATACTTCACCCACATCCACTTAATGAACAAATTATAATGTTACCATTGGCACACCTAGCGCGGTGACGATTCCTTCCCAAGGCAACCGTTTTCAAAAGGTCAAAAAGAGCTTAAGAAATCCGCTGCACACGCATGCACACAATGACACAAATGATTGTAGATATTAGATGAATATCGGATTAAGGCAGGTTCAGCACTTGTAGCAGGTGCGATCTCCCTGATGTGTCGCCAATGACGTTCGCATACACACATGAGGGTCCACGACATGATTTTGAAAGTGTGGGGGGATTGACCATCCAAAATTCGAAATCAGATGGTTATTTTTACGTTTTTGTACACGCTTTTGGAAAAAGGTGGAAGCTGCCCCCCCCCCCCCCCCCCCCCGATTCCGCGGCTCCTGCATATTTATCCTTCTACCAGCAAATTGTTTCGATGGGACTTATTAAATTGCTATCAAATAAGAATATTAATTAATCTATTACAAAGATTAGATCAAGGAAATGATTTTTAAAACATGGTTAGGCCTACCTAACGTTGCATCCAACTCGACCTTGATATTTAGGGGAATCCCTCCGTTCTCTATTTGTTCTCTGTATCTGTAAGGAGAAATTCAATTTAATCCACGTGAAGTAAACATTTATTTTTCTTTCAATTGACATTTCATCCAGTTTCATGTATACAAATCAATGATATAGTACATAACATGAATACAGTATGTGTATGGAAGAAAGCTTAAAACACAGAAAGTATGGGCATGTGTCGAGATACGCCCATAAAACTATATAACAATAACTCAACAAAAAGAAAGAGCTAAGAGAATGGAAAGGAAGAGAAGAGAGGATAAGAAAAAAAACTAGAGGCGAGCAAGTAGAACGGGCATGGATTACTTAGCATTTTATAAGATGTAGGCTTATTAATAAACACGACTAGCATGATACAGCATGTATTTGGGCCTGTAGCACAAAGTAATTAAACTCAGGAAGATATCTTAAGTTTTTAAACTTGACTTAATCTTGATGTCGACAAGGACTTTTCTTTATATTTTCATGAAGACCATTCCACATTTTAGGACCAGTATACCGAATATTGTGCTGATAGATAATTTTTCTATTTTTATGAAAGGGAGTTTGATCAAGGATGTACGAGTTGCACACTAAGTCCAGTGAGAACATTAATAATCCCATGTAACAAGACCAAATTCCAGTTATAACCCCAGGATCAAGACCAGTAGAACAGCAACACATCGCCTGTAGCAAGACGCAATTGATATTTCCTTCTGCATGGGAAAGATTAAATTCTTGCTGTAGGTAGTTTTTTTTTTTAATTAAACCCGAGTAACTCTTTTAAAAACAGATTACCACCATAATAAAGGTTCGGGGATGATCGATCTCTTGCTGAAAAAAAGTGCTAGCTTTGGAGTCATGGCTGCAGATTAATATGGATTTCTTGTACAGCAACCACTGGCGTAAATCCGTGTTGAGGGGTGGGGGGGATGACTGAAATATTTTGGCCTTTTTTTTGTTATCATGTTTTTAGATATGCAATGAATTGTAATTGATATGTCCACAGTGGCATACCGTGGGTCACGGCATTGTGGGGGCACCAGCAAAATTTTCGAATCACTGAGTGAGCGCGCGAAGCGCGCTCGGTTGCTAGTTATTCTGACCTAATAGAGACATTTTAAGGACAATGGGGGACAATGTCATTGAACGGATATGTATCTCACTGATCAAATAATGCGAGCGCGAAGCGCGAGCTGAATTTTTTATATTCACACCTAAGAAGGGACATTATAATCAAATTTGTGTAATCATGATAGGTACCTGTCTCGCTAAACAATGCGAGCGCGAAGCGCGAGCTGAAATTTTCGTATATTTTGACCCCAAACAGCGAGATTTTAAGGAATATATTTTAGGAATCCATTAAGAGTATGCATATCTCACCATAGTCATCTAATGCAAGTGCCAAGCGCTTGCTGATTTTATTAGAATTACATCTGAACACATGAAACACTTTTTGTACTCATTGCAATCATGATTATCATACGCATCTCACTAATCAAATATTGCGAGCGTGAAGCGCGAGCTGAAAATTTAGATAATTTAGATAATTAAGACCTGAAGTGGGGCATTCTAAGGTTTCTTTGTAGGAATTAACTAGGACCATACGTATTTCATTAACCAAATGATGCGAGCGCAAAGCGCGAGCTGAAAATTTTTGATATTCAGATCAGAAGAAGGGACATTTCAAGGACTGATTTTAGGAATTCATGAAGAGCAGACATATCTCACCAATCCACTAATGCGAACGTAATCACGGAAGGAAATGTTTTTATATATACGAAGACCTTAACATTGGGCAATCACCTTTTTAATCATGTAAAAGAAGCTCATGTCACTACATAAAACAATGATAACTCAAGTGCTAGGAAATATATTTAGTTTATATTGACTTGAAAACGGGATGTTTTAGTACAACAGGATTATATATCTCGTTGAACAGACAATGCGAGCACCAGGAACTATGAAGACGTAGGCCCTGGGCAAATTATGTTTCATGAAGTTATGATAAAAATATTTCTTATGTAATGTAACATAACATAATTATAATACAACATTATAATGAATAATATTTTCTTCTTTCCCACTACGTTTCTCTTCCTTTCTCCCTCTTTTCTATTTTCCCCATTTCCCCGTTTTTGTTTTGGTCAGCCGATGGGGGGGGGGGGGAGCATGTGCCCCCCATGCCCCCCCCCCCCCCCCCCCGTAGTTGCGCCACTGTATGTCCATATGGCAAATACCCCTCCAATATTATTATCTTTTTACCCCATGATGGTTTAATCGTTTTATTAAAGATTACATTGAAAAAAAATTGACATTCCATCTTAATCCCTTCCCAAAGACCCCAACATTGATGAATTGGAAGAAACGGGGATTTCTCTTCAATGTTATAATAAGGACATAAGTATTTCGTTTGGAAATGGTGAACTGGCTCTTTATTTGCATTTTATGATTCAATAATATTGTTTTATTTGTTAAGCGGTATTTTAGGAAGAATTTTCACCAATAAAACAATAATCTCTTGTGATTTTTTTTTTATTTCTTTCGTAAAAAGTGGGGGGATGTTTGTACAGGCCATCCCCCCTCCTCAAAAAGTGGGGGGGATATATCCCCCCCATCCCCCTCGGGATTTAAGCAACACAGAACATGTATTGTCAAATGCCCTTCATGACCATGATGACGATGAGCAACCAAGAATTCAAGGCTTTGCCGAAAAATGGTGAATAAAAAACGGCAGTTTCATCCTGGACTCTGGACGAGGTTTAACGACATATTTCCAATTTTCCGTCAGCTTCAAAACTAGGGACGAACTGCTGTTCCGATTCAACAACTTTCGACAAAGCCCCTGCAGCTGTTCATTGTCATTCGACGGGCATTGTCAATACATTTACTGTGTTCTAGCATTCGCCCTGCATGGCGGTGCGAAAACTCGCTATTACTTTACCTTCGTAAAGCAGTTTGTCTTGATGGATGACCGATCAGGTTATCAAGAAGCTTGGATGTAGCGGGTTCATCACTCTGAGACCACCTCCAGTCATCGCATGAGATCCCTGCTTTGCTGGGAGCTTGGCAAAACCAGGGCATTCTCCCATCAGGTTCGGACATGTTGCAGAATTGACCATACTGTGAAAGGAAAATGAGTGCATTTAGATTAAATGGCAATATGAACCAGCAATCGCAATAGCCCCACCTCAAGTCCTCAACTACTCTATGTATAACCCATAATGCAATATCCTGAGTAGTGTAGTCTCGTAATGTAGACCCACTTAAATAATAACACACTAATGAATTCATATCGCAATGATTATGTTACATAGTAGCATATAACAGGTACTCAATCTTATACCGCAACTTTAGATTCCTCATACTGACGGGGAAAACTCCGAGTTTGGGCTCTAATGAGCACGAATGATGCGGAAAGCGCAAAGTAAGGGGAGGAAGGTTCCACGTCATATCCGGGTTCGGTTGTAAAAGCTGATGCTGCAGTCACACCAACGAAACCGACTCTAAACTGACCGATGGTAGAGCTATGCCATTGGTATATAGCTTTGGTCGGTCTGGGCCCCGTCTTACAAAGAGTTACGATTGATCCGATCAATCGTAACTATGGAAAGCCAGCAACGTCAGCATCTTATAAATGCATGTTTGTTGAAAATATTTGCTAGATATAATGTATATTCATAAATTTATTGTTTTCTTGACAATTTGGAGTTTTCCCTTTTGTTTACAAAGGGCATTTTACGAATTTCCTGTAGATAAAATCATGGCACTAATGGATTTCCATAGAGTTACGATTAATTGGATCATTAATTTGTAACTCTT
Organism: Lytechinus pictus; assembly: GCF_037042905.1. Taxonomy (NCBI): domain Eukaryota; kingdom Metazoa; phylum Echinodermata; class Echinoidea; order Temnopleuroida; family Toxopneustidae; genus Lytechinus; species Lytechinus pictus. Next base: position 19,869,818 of record NC_087252.1, on the reverse strand, counting down.
TGTATGAAGGGGCACTGGAGTCGTTTTCGACGATATGACTGTGCCAAAAGAATTTAGTCTTATTAAGCCAAAGGTGTGTCAATTAAACATTCGATCACCACTTTCTATTTAATCATTTGACTGATATGCTGTTAAATCTATGCAGGTTGAATATAGAAACAGGAAGAGGCTATTTTTTTAGCTATGTCTATGATCGAGAAGTATTAAATTGCCTTCACAGATCACCCCACATGAAATATATCTACAAATCAGTAGAGGTATATGCTTAAGTCTTGTATTTTTTTTAGCAAGTGCACACCTAGTTACCAATAATGCGTATAACATTTCCATTTGTTTCAATGCAGGATAATTATTTATTTATCTGAATCGATTGGCATGCGCATGCGTAGAATTAATTGGTTCGCATGCTAATAATACGTCAACCTACTAGAGGGGGATACATGTTGCATTTTGTTGTAACAGAGACGTCGGAGTTCCCACTGACGAACCGGCCTATGTAAACCATCTTAGCCGGATTTTGGACTATATCCCTGAGAACCGAAAAAGCTTCCGCCGTGTGGACTAAAACCAATTGGATGGTAGTCACGCCGGGCCAGCGAGCCGTGAACCACGCCTCATACCAGCCATTGCCGAGGTCTGTCACCTCCCCGTCCGTGCTCTGGCTCGCTCGATCATCCAAGCTGAACATCTTAGCCCGGATAAAATCGCCGCCCGCGGTTTTCGGTGCGTTGCGATCCGTCCGGGTCTCGATCACGATTTTGATCCGGTCTCCAATAGCATAAACCGGTTTGGGATCTTGGATGAAGAACCGGGAGAAATGGCCGCTGGTCATGTTTACATTGTTTATGGGAGTAGAAGGACGGCTTTTGTTTGAGCTTGGTCGCCGTAGTTGTAGAGGGATTCCTGTTGGTTGCTGACTGAGTCTTAATGATTGATGTTGAGTAATAGCGATGTACTGATTTTCCCTAGTCTCCTTTCGAGCGGTAACGTTTGGCAACGATAACTTGTCTGTCAGGATCATAATCTAGAAAACGAAAACAGGAAAAAAATGTTGATTTATTTGCTGGTGATTTTTATTTCATCTAATTCCTAAGCAAACAGAGGTTCGAAGCCCCCTCTATGGGACCTGGTTATGAGGATACTGAATTCCTGAATAACGGGCACTGGCGCACCAACTGGGAACCAAACCCGCGTCATCAGAATCCTAGACTCCCGCTCTATCGCGCCTTAGCTATCACTTATCCTTGAACGAAAACGAAAGCATTTTTTTTTTCTTATCTTATTTAATACCAGCTAGGTACATGGATATTTGTCTGTCTGCAACCGTTATATTATATGTGGAGCGTTGTGGCCCAGTGGATTAGTCTCCGGACTTTCAAACAGAGGGTCGTGGGTTCGAATCCAAGCCATTGCGTAATTTCCTTCGGCAAGAAATTTATCCACATTGTGCTGCACTCGACCCAGGTGAGGTGAATGGGTACCCGGTAGGAAGTAATTCCTCGAATGCTCGAGCGCCCGATCAAGGTAGCCGTGCTAAAGCCGGGGTAATGATAATAGCAGGGCCCGCTGGGAGAACAGTTCTCTGAACGAAAGTGGCTACCCTGCATGGGTAAATATGCCGTTATTATTATATTATTATTATTATATGGATCTAAATCTAACACGTGACCTGTCATTTATTTTGGCTAACCGTAACAATTGCTAACGACTGGTACTGATGACTAGATTATTGACCGCCTGACCGGTAGTCGTTTTGAGAGGAGGATCAAATACAAATGATCCACAATTGATAACTTACAATCTACATCATTTTTTTTCCCTCGGGGGCGAAAATAATTACGCTTGTTACATTTAAAACGCTCAAATGCTCTCGGCTATGCCGCGCGCATGTTAGATCCGATTTAAAGATATACCCGGGGTGTAGTCCTTACTAATGCCCTCTATGATGTGTTTTATTTTATACTATTTACCTTATTTGTAAGATGTGTAACGTATCTTGGTACGCCATACCGTTCGCTGGTATGTGACAGGAGAGCGAACATGAAGAGAGAAGTCAAACACAATGCTATAGCAATGAACCATCTTCTGCGTGTATCCGCGAACCCACCTAAAAGAGGAAGAGAAAAAAAAGAAAATTATTAATAATCAAATTTCAGTAAAAGTAAAGGGTGACGATTTATTTTCACGGCCGGAAGAAGATGAACCACGTTTGGTGGCTCAAAGGTGAAGTGTCTGTCCTATGAACAGTGGGTCGCGGGTTCGATCCCCCACCGAGTCATACCATCGACTTTAAAGAGGGGCAAACTGACCATATTATTTGCAATTAATATATAATCATAGTGAATGTATATATACAACTTTGCAGTGAAAAGGGCATGTGAGGCCATCGTCCTACAAAATACCAATAAGCAGGAGAGTGTGACAATCAATTAACGGGCTTCCTTCAAAAGTAACAAATATGAATAAATTAATTAATAAAGAAATAAATAAAAAAGAGAACAAAGCCCACACCTTATACCCTGATATACCAGCATAATATTAACAGTTGTGCCCAAAAGTTAGTGAACCCCACCAGAAAGTGCAATCCTTCAGGTTGAGTGTTAAATGGAGACAATTACACTACAATTAATGTTCGGCGAGGTAAGCTTTATTGAATGTAATATTTTATCAACTGACTTCACAATTAAATATCTAACACATGGCAGAACTTGAACAAATGAAATATGTTCATTTCCTGGTGGGGTTCACTAACTTTTTAGCACCAGTGTGTAATAATTGTTCATGTAATTACCTAAAGAAACTCTTTACGGGCTTCTGTGATGCATAATACTAAGTAATTATGATCAAAGGAGGAATATACTGACCTTATTACAAACTAAAATGTCTAGCCCCTTTGAGTATTACAAACAACTCCAAATTAAAGGGGGATGTGTGGAAACAGAAAAATCTAAGAATAAGATCAAAGAAAGTTTCAGGAAAATCGGACAAATAATGAGAAAGTTATGAGCATTTGAATATTGCGATCACTAATGCTCTGGAGATCCTTCTATTGGCAATGCGACAAAGATGTGTGATGTCACATGTGAACAACTTTCCCTTTGATGGACTATAAAATGTCCCCAAAATGTATCTCTTTGCTCTTTCTAATGGTGATACAAACTCTTTATCCATAATGTGTTCTTTGAAAATCTGTATACATGCCCTCCTATAGAAAAATACATGATCTAGTGGTAGATGTGATAAAAGAGGCAGTGTAAGTGAAATATATATACAAAAGTAATGGCAAAGTTGTTCACATAACTTGTGACATCACACATCTTTGTCGCATTGCCAATGGGAGGATCTACATTACAAAAATGATCTAAACTCCAAATGCTCATAACTTTCTTATTATTTATTCAATTTTTCTCAAACTTTCGTTCATCTGTTTCTTTGATTTTTCAGTTTTCTCACAAGCTATCTTGTCCCAACGGTTTCATTTTCCTTTAAAGGTCAAGTCCACCGCAGAAAATTTTTGATTTGAATCAATAGAGAAAAATCAGACAAGCACTAAGCTGAACATTTCATCAAAATCGGATGTAAAATAAGAAAGTTATGATATTTCAAAGTTTCGCTTCTTTTTCACAAAATAATTATATGAACGAGTCAGTTACATCCAAATGAGAGAGTCGATGATGTCACTCACTCACTATTTCTTTTGTTTTTTATTGTTTGAATTATACAATATTTCAATTTTTACGAATTTGACAATTAGGACCTCCTTGCCTGAACCACAAAATGTTAAAATGATGGAATTCCACGTGTTCAGGGAGGAATGAAACTTCATTTCACACGACAATGACGAGAAAATCAAAATATTTCATATTTCAAATAATAAAATACAAAAAAAATAGTGAGTGAGTGATGTCATCAGTTCCCTCATTTGCATACCGACGGAGATGTGCATATAACTGTTTTGTGAAAAATAAGCGAAACTTTAAATGCCATAACTTTCTTATTTTACATCCGATTTTGATGAAATTTTCAGCATTATGCTAGTTTAATTTTTCTCTATTTATTCATATCAACATTTTTCTGGGGTGAACTTGTCCTTTAACGGTGGTCGTAAAATAAATGGAATCTAATGGTTGCCCATTGAATTAACGGGATTTACCTCATTTACCACGGGACAGTGAACGAATTATCGATAAAGATAAGACTTCGAGAAGGGAACACTGACACCTGTATTACTCTCTCAAAAATATATTTATATATTTTCATTGTCTCACCACAAGCTCACTCATACGGATGAGCTAATTTTAACTTTGATTGCGTAATAAAAGACTTATATTTAAACACATTTCCTGTGCCATGTGCCCCATATAGTTCAGTGCATCAGATCTGATCATCATCAAAGAACATTCTGATAGTATTATGAGTCATCCTTTGCCCTAGCGTGCCTAGGACCGCGAGGCCAATGAAACAACACTATCTCCGAGAGATATTTAAAAAACAACATACCCTTTAATTTTAATTCTCTAATCACAGTTGATTTTATAACATGCACAAAAATGATTTATATTAATTTGGTTGATGGAGGAATGAGGCGAACTTACTTCCCGTGTCTAACACATAACTAAATTCCCCTAATCCAAGAAAATTAGTTCCATTCGGATTCAGAATTCGCCGCCGCTGATGACGAATTTCTCATAAGTCTTTCATCTCTTCTTCGCCTTGTTATTCCTGCAACGGTATAACATGATGTATAAGGGGAAGTCGGTCCCATCCCTCTCAGTGATATGCTATCAACTTTTTACAGTTTGAAGTCCCCCCCCCCCCCCCCCCCCCCGTCCCGCACGCGAAATTATTTTTCCCACCGAGTTCTGGACCAACATATGAATATTCATGACTTGCGTCTTCGGATTAAGAGTACGCATGCGCGTGGACTCTGCCATTCTAAGCATTCACGTTCAGTTGCTCAGAATGAATATTAGCATCGTCAAATTACCGGTACCCTTACATAGTTACATATGCCTTATATATATCCAATTCTTAAACACTTATCAAACTAGCTGCCATTAATGGCAAGACATGTGCTAGGCTAGGGCTCGCTTAGGCTAGCGCATTAACTTTACCTCAAATCTGGACCTGTCTAATGCCTAGTACTAATCAGTGTTGTAGTGCCTTGGCCTTGAACATTCAAGCCTTGGCCTTGGCCTTGAGGATTTTGAGCCTTGAAATTTCAAGGCATTTTCAAGGCATTTTGTATTATGTACTTTCATTTGTTTTATAAGTAATTATAAATGTTTCAGTTGTTTTTTTTATATTTAATGACACTAATGGTCAATACTACCAGTCACCAGTAACATTAGCAGCAGCAGTAGTATGTGTACTAGCAGTGTCATCAATTGTAATTGTCTGCATTATGTATTGGTAATGTGTTGTAATCATGACTAATGATGATAATGACAGTAAATAATAATGATCAAGATCAAGATAATAGTGCTTTGATGACAAGAATAAATTTGACATCTGACTGCAATTTTGACAACAATATTCATACTTTAAACATAGATAACTCTAACGCACGATAACAAGGTTGATTTCTATTCCATTAGGATTTTCCTTGTATTGTTTTCTTTGGCCAACAAGAATGAAAAGATTTGGTAAACTTGAACACAGTCTTCAATTTTGTCATATCCAAATGGGTTATGTCAATGGCATGATGAGCCAGAAACTTTGAGGGGCCAAGCATGGCATATAGAGCAAAATTTCTGTCAAAAAAAAGAAGAAAGCGATTGAAGCGAGCGAGTGAACAAAATTTGTCCCCCTCTTTCTATAGGAAAAGCTAATTTTGCGATAGATTGTTTAAAAAATAATATCACATTTACTCTATCTTTTCATTTCCCTTCCCCCTTATCTAAGTGTATTCTTGGTGGTGGAACTTCTTCTTCTCTCTATCTCTTTTCTAAATTGTATATTTGTTTTGGGTCAGATTGACAAAACAAAGGGGGAAAATGTTTACTTCTTTTTAATCATATATCGTTCAACAGTGAATTTAATTTCTCTACAGTTTCAATGAAATAAACAAAGTATTTGTTTTTGTGTCAATATGGTTTCAAGAAATAATGATTAATAAAAAAAAAAGTAATTGAATAATTAATTATTATTAATATTATCAACAAGTATTAATAATTAATGATTGATTAACTGTTTAAAGAAATAATTAAGATTTACCCTCTCCCAACTAAGGGTATGGGGTGCGCCCTGTTTACTTTATATCCTTTTGAATAAAACTTTATTTTGTTAGTATTCTTTATTCTGTTTTTTTAAGGTAAAATAAGTGTAGAAGATACAAGAAATGAGAATTGAAATTTAAAAGTGGTTGTAAGCAGAAAAAAAAAATTAAAGCTGACAAGAGTCCTAAAAATGACTCATTTTTAGTTTAAGCATTTAAAAATTTTAACTTGCGTTTTGTGCTCTCTTGCCCCCCCCCCCAAAAAAAAAATCCCTGTAGGATTTTTATTTCCAAATGAAATATGCCCTTTTAAAAAAAGAAATATACCTTCTTTAATAATAAAACATAATACATTTTAGGTTCGAAAATCACAGATTTTGAATCGTGCTTGCATCAATTATTGTTTAGTACAGTACTAATCCTGCTCATGGTTACAAAAATGTATAGAATGTTGCTTAATGGTTTGAATATCACAAATTTTTGGCTGGCTTCCTGCACTCGCATCAATTATTGTACTCGTTCTCTTCCCGTTCACAAAAAAAATGCTTAGAGTGTCCAGTTTTCAGGTTGGAATATCACAAATTTTTGAGCTCGCGCTTTGCGCTCACACTTTTTATAAGGCTTTTGAGATTATTTCATGTTTATGTTGTTTTATAAGAATAAAACTAAGAAGTGACTGATCGGGGAAAACATAGGTGAAATAATTTCGGGCCCCGTCCCCTATTGGCGAAAGTCTGATCCACCCTCGTGACACATACACACACACCGGAAAAAATGGCCGGTGGCCCCCCCCCCCCCGAAAAAGCAAGGACCCTCCAGTGCCCCCCCCCCCCCCATAAAAAAATCCTAGCTACGCCACTGCATTGCATGGAACGTATTATAACGTCAGGCACAAACTAACGTCAGTGATCTTGATCCCCGTCTTCCCCCCCAAATTAAGGATTTCTTAGCTGAAAAAAAATTGACAAGCAAAAAAAAAAGATCTTCACGTTCAAAAGAGGGGACATAAGTCTTTTTTTGTTGCATTTTGACATTACAAACTATTGATTTGGCTTCTCAAAGGGGGGAGGGCACGTCCCCTGGATCAGTTGTAAATTGTCAGGGGGCAGTCTGCGCCCCCCCCCCCCCCCCCCTTGGTACACTAGTTGTTCCATGCTGATACAGCGTAGATCAGAGTCTAGATCTAGAGACTAGACTAGAACTAAGATATTTTTTTAGATCTAGGACTGGTTCTGTATACGGACTAGAAATATTAAACCATGTTAAATAAAATCAAACGTAAAGTTCGGAATTTGGTTCGAAGTTTTAAACCATGGCATTAGTCGGCTATTACTATTAGTATTAGGCATTAGACAGGTCCAGATTTGAGGTAAAGTTAATGCGTTAGCCTAAGCTAGCCCTAGCCTAGCACGGTTACACTTCGTAATTCCGAAGGTTCGTAATTCCAAAGGTTCTTTATTCCGAAGGTTCGTAATTCCGAAACACGAAAATTGCCTTTACCTCGATGTTCGTTAATCCGAAAACGTAAAAGGGTTCGTTAATCCGAACATTTGTGGCGTTATTCCGAAGGTTCGTTATTCCGAAGGTTCGATAATCCGAAAACGAAATAAGGTTCGATGTACCGGAGGTTCGTTAATACAAAAACGAAATAAGGTTCGTTGTTCCGAAGGTTCGTTAATCCGAAAACGAAATAAGGTTCGTTGTTCCGAAGGTTTGTTAGTCCGAAAACGAAATAAGGTTCGTTAATCATTTCGTTTTCGGACTAACAAACCTTCGGAATTACGAATCTCATTTCGTTTTCGGATTAACGAACCTTCGGAATTACGAACCTCACTTCGTTTTCGGACTAAGGAACCTTCGGAATTACGAACCTCATTTCTTTTTCGGACTAACGAACCTTCGGAATTACGAACCTTCGGAAATACGAACCTTCGGAATAACGAACCTTCGGAATATCCGAACCTTCGGAATAACGAAGCTTCGGAATTACGAATGTATGCGGCCTAGGACATGTCTTGCCATCATTAATACTTGTTGATAATATTAATAATAATTAATTATTCAATTACTATTTTTTTATTAATCATTATTTCTTGAAACCATATTGACACAAAAACAAATACGTTGTTTATTTCCTTGAAACTGTAAAGAAATTAAATTCACTGTTGAACGATATATGATTAAAAAGAAGTAAACATTGTCCCCCTTTGTTTTGTCAATCTGACCCAAAACAAATATACAATTTAGAAAAGAGATAGAGAGAAGAAGAAGTTCCACCACCAAGAATACACTTAGATAAGGGGGGAAGGGAAAGAAAAAGATGGAGTAAATGTGATATTATTTTTTAAGCATTCTATCGCAAAATTAGCTTTTCCTATAGAAAGAGGGGGACAAATTTTGTTCACTCGCTCGCTTCAATCGCTTTCTTCTTTTTTTTTGACAGAGATTTTGCTCTATATGCCATGCTTGGCCCCTCAAAGTTTCTGGCTCATCATGCCATTGACATAACCCATTTGGATATGACAAAATTGAAGACTGTGTTCAAGTTTACCAAATCTTTTCAGAATATCATGAAGACTTAAAACATTCTTGTTGGCCAAAGAAAATAATACAAGGAAAATCCTAATGGAATAGAAATCAACCTTGTTATCGTGCTTTAGAGTTAGCTATGTTTAAAGTACGAAAATTGTTGTCAAAATTGCAGTCAGATGTCAAATTTATTCTTGCCATCAAAGCACGATTATCTTGATCTTGATCATTATTATTTACTGTCATTATCATCATTAGTCATGATTACAACACATTACCAATACATAATGCTAATTTTCATAACTGATGTATTCTTTGTTTGAAAATTCTTGATAATGGTGACAATTACAATCGATGACACTGCTAGTACACTTACTACTGCTGCTGCTGCTAATGTTACTGGTGACGGGTAGTATTGACCATTATAGTGTCATTAAATATAAAAAACAATTGAAACATTTATAATTACTTATTTAAAACAAATGAAAGTACAAAATACAAAATTCATTGAAAAGGCCTTGACAATGCCTTGAAAATGCCTTGAAAATGCCTTGAAAATGCCTTGAAAATGCCTTGAAATTTCAAGGCTCAAAATCCTCAAGGCCAAGGCCAAGGCTTGAATGTTCAAGGCCAAGGCACTACAACACTGATTAGTACTAGGCATTAGACAGGTCCAGATTTGAGGTAAAGTTAATGCGCTAGCCTAAGCGAGCCCTAGCCTAGCACATGTCTTGCCATTAATGGCAGCTAGTTTGATAAGTGTTTAAGAATTGGATATATATAAGGCATATGTAACTATAAGCAAGGTTTCCACTTTGGCGAGTTGGAGTTGCGAGTCATACGCGAGCTGCGCGAGCTTTAACTCGCCTTAGCTCGCACAAGCTCGCGTGAAATTTACATTTTTTCCTGGAATTTGCTTCAGTGACAAAAGACTCAACATCGAGTTCACTACGCTCGCTGTACGAGTGAACCGAGCGCGAAACGAGTCAGGCCGAGCTTAGTATGAGTTGCGGTGACCTTTATACGACTTAAAGCGAGCTATGAACGAGTTATAAAGATTTTGTTACGAGTGATAAGAGTTTCATACGACCAAGGGGCGGGATATGCACATATTTGGCACTCAAAGATGGATGCCGGCGGCGGCGGCGTCAACACCAAATCTTAACCGAAGGTTAAGTTTTTGAAATGGCATCATAACTTAGAAAGTATATGAACCTAGTTCAAGAAACTTGACCATAAGGTTTATCAAGCATTACTAAACATCCTTCTTGAGTTTCAGGTCACAAGACCAAGGTCAGAGGTCATTTATGGTCAATGAACTTAGACCATGTTTAGGGAATCAACATCAAAATCTTACCCTACGGTTGAGTTTTTGAAATGTCATCATAACTTAGAAAATGTATGAACCTAGTTCATGAAACGTGGACATAAGGTTATAAGTATATAAACATCCTGCTTGAGTTTCAAGTCACATGACTAAGGTCAAAGGTCAATTAGGGTCAATGGACTTTGGCCAATTGGGGTATTTGTTAAATTAACATTATAGATTTGAAAGTTTATGAATCTGATTCATGAAACTTGAACATAATAGTAATCAGGTATCACTAAAAATCCTGTGCGAATTTCAGGTCACATGTCCAAGGTCAAAGGTCAATGAACTTTAGTGATGTTCGGGTGATCTGTTGAATTACCATCATAACTTTGAAAGTTTATAGATCTGATTCATGAAACTTGAATATAAGAGTAATCAAGTATTACTGAACATCCTGTGCGAGTTTCAGGTCACATGACCAAAGTCAAAGGTCATTTAAGGTTATTAAACTTTGGCCATTTTGGAGATTAATACTATATTGCTGTCATAACTTTCAAAGTTTAGATACAGTTTATAAAATGTGGATATAGGGGTAATCAAGTATCACTGACAAGTCTTAGGTCACATGATCAAGGTCAAATGTCATTTATAGTCAATGAACGTAGTATTGCATCATTGTATAAATGGTGTTTTTGTGAATAATTATTTTATAGTAGTTTTCAAAGTCAGCATTGCTACTATATTGGATAGCGTGATGCAGGTGAGAATGCCAGAGGCGCTCCACTTGGACCTTGTCTAGTTTGATGTCTTGTTCTTTTACCTTGGCTCTGCTCGTCATTGACCTCCTCTTCCGTTTCAATTGTCTCTTCCTGCACTTCTTCTACCCTTGTTTGAATGTCATCTTCTTTCGCTGTTTCCCTACCTGAATGGCCACAACTCTTGGATCTTTTGGATCGAGGCATATTTTTCTCCTTATTTGTTGAAAGTTGTAATAATGCAGTTGCAACAGCCTTTTTAAAAGTACGTGTACATTGCGTGGGTCAGTTAAAATGTGCTCTCACTTTAAAATAAACTCCTCAAAAAAAAGTTTGGAAATCCGACTTTAATCAAAACTCCCTCCTCTGTTTTAGTAAATGTCAATTATTATTAATATCAATGATTAGATCATTTAATTTTCTTTAAAATGATACCCTACATGATATGATTATGGTTCACATTGAGGTGCAGTGCCTTGAAATGTGGGGCAAGGTCAAAATTCAAAATTAAGTTGCAAAGTGACACAATATTGAAAGTCACTGTTCCTTTTTCCGTGGTGATGAGTGAGTTTTTTAAGCGTTTTTTTTTTAGTTTGATCGGTAATCTCGCCTCGGTTTTAGTAAATATCAATGTTGAATTAATATCAATGAATAGATCATTTGATTTTCTTTAAAATGATACTTTCCATGATATGATTTTGGCTCACATGGAGGTGCAGTGCCTTGAAATGTGGGGCAAGGTCAAAATTCAAAATTTGCAAAATGACACAATATTGAAAGTCACTGTTCTTTTCTTCCATGATGATGAGTGAGATTCTCAGCAATTGTTTTCATGCACCTTAACATCAACATTCAAATGGAATCAAACACACCTCTGCACAAGCAAACACAAAACAAACAAACATAAGCCACAACAAAACATTATGAAATGAAAAAGCAGGGGTTTGATTTGAATGGATTTTCATCTTTATTGACACAGACAAAAAGAATCATGTTCTGTATTGACCCTTCATGATTATTTCTGCTCGTTTTGCAGCTTTTTACTTCAGACCTCATCCAACACTTTTCAATTTTGCTCTTTTTTTGATGGCATGATCATAACAAGCATGGGATCATTTTAAAGAGAATCAAATGATCTTTTGAAAGATATCAAATATGCATTGTGCAAAATTTGGAGTCGGGAGAAATTAATGGCCAAACTCAGATTTCCAAACTTTTTTGCTCGTTTTGCAGCTTTTCAATTCAGACTTCATCCAACACTTTTGAATCCTGCTCTTTTCGTGATGGCATGATCATAACAAGCATGGTATCATTGTAAAGAGAATTGAATGAGCTTTTAAATGATGTCAAATATGCAATGTGTAAATTTTGGAGTTGGGAAAAATTAATGGCCAAACTCAGATTTCCAAACTTTTTTTGAGGGGTTTATATGTGGGGGATATATAGATCACTGGACATTTATCATTCAGCTGGCATGCCTCTGAGCACTTGCAACGCACTCGGAATAAACTCATACGAAACTCGCTGTAACTCGGGGTGCTCGATCTAAAGTCGCGCTAATCTCGTGGGCACCTCCAGTTGACTCGTAAAACGATCGCAATGCTCGTATCTCGCTCTTGAAAACTCGGAACGCACTCGCGTATACTCAGATTTGGCGAGTTATAACGAGTTATTGTGAGTTTATCTCGAGCTTCGTACGAGTTATTGCGAGTACTGCGAGTATATAACGAGTTTAGGTGAGTTCAACACGAGTTACAGCGAGTTAGCAAAATTTTTGAACATGTTCAAAAATTTTGAAACTGCTCACGATTTCAAGGAGAATTGTCCCGAGCTTGAACGAGCTCCGCCGAGCCATGCCGAGTTGTCGCGAGTTATCCCGAGTTTCATGGTGAGCTTTATGCGAGTTATCGCGAGTGCCTCATTTTGGCAACTCGCTATAACTCGCCATAACTCGCGATGTTAACTCGCCAAAGTGGAAACCTTGCTTAAGAGTACCGGTAATTTGACGATGCTAATATTCATTCTGAGCAACTGAACGTGAATGCTTACGACCAGCACTGGTCGAGGCAGAGTCCACGCGCATGCGTACTCTTAATCCGAAGACGCAAGTCATGAATATTCATATGTTGGTCCAGAACTCGGTGGGAAAAATAATTTCGCGTCCCGCACAATACCATATATCATGCTTTGAGAAGGGGGTGTGATCATACAGGTGATCCATCAACCCTGAATATCCTTATTGTCGAACTTTCGACTAAGGGCAGGCGAAATTCACTTTATATTACGTTCACTTTATATTACGTTATTTACATTATTTACGTATTCGAGAGATCAGCGTCCAACAAGCCAAGCTTCTCAGCTGGTCTCTCTTTTCATTTCACCCCTTTCTTTTTTTAATATACACAAGAATACTCATGCTTTTAAGAATGTTAAGTTTTATGAAATGATGATATAAGTATCGTATTTTGTTCGTATAATTTATATTACCCAAGTTTAGGGTCGTTACTTTTGTTCATTTTTGTAATTGTATTTATGTATTTGTATTTATGTATTTATGACTTGTATTTGAAAAATGGAAAGAAAAGAAATGAAATAAATCGATAAATCTAATCTAATCTAATCTAAAATCTAAATTATTTCACCTTTTCCATCTTGAGTTGAATTATTTGGTAATGATGAAAGGTAAAACTGGAGAATGAATATTTATTCTTTTCACATGATTGGCTTATCTGGAGCGATAATAATGCACATGTGCTATTGCACCTCAATTTTCGTCAATTCGATTTAAATCTCCTAACACCCACACCCACATCATATTACCCCCCCCCCCAAAAAAAAAAAAAAATAATAATAATAATAATAATAATAATAACAATAATAAAACCAAAAAAATGAGCAAACTTGGTGCTATTCACATTTGCGGATTTCTGTCTACTTTAAGCCTAAAGAGAGTAGTATGTCCTCGCTTTTATAAATCTCTCGGAAGTAAATTCAGGATTGACCAGGGGAATGCCCAAATTTGAAGAAAAAAAAAAGATTATCACTCACCGGAACATTTTTTTTTGTTGGAAAAGAAAGTGCGGATAAAACCTACTGCCGCCCCTCCCCCTCCCACGAGCTGCCTGTGCCTGAATTTAGCATACCCACACACAGACGTCCTCGCCCACACACACCAAACAAGTCACTAGACATGACACACACATACACTTCCCTCTCACACACGCACAAGGCGGACACCCTCACGTGATACATCTGATAAAAAGTTACGCTTGCTTGGACATAATATCAGTTTGGTCATGGTTATCAACTATATACATTACATATTGTTTTACGATAACCTGTTGAAAATATAGATCATATCGCCCCGTCAACAACAATTTATATTACGATGATTATGAACCAGTCATTTTAGTCCAACCATTAGTACCAGTAAAAAATCTTTATGAGGGAATTGCAATTACTTTGAAACATTATCATTGATTATAGGCTATAAATGCATACTCGACTTCTCTTTAATTTCATTGCTTCATTATATGCTGCTAACATACAATAACTCCCAAGTGACTTATACGAAAGAGAAACTGAGACGATGTAATGAAATTACACTCTCGTTATTCAGTTTGTATGTTAAACCCATTTTGAAAACTATTATAAAAAGGTGTCATAATTCAGACTGACTTCAATGCGAAAAGAATTATGAATTAATATTAACTGATAAAGATCATTCTTCAATACTTTACGAAACGATGTTTTAAATATGTGTCTGCCGGTAGAAGCTTATTTCACGTTCACGAGGTTACGTTCAGGTCTGCGATATTTTCGATTCGAAAGTATTTTGACTTTGTGATAAAAGATTTAAAAGTGTTACTCCATGCTTATAACCAAAAATAGGCATATACCTTCAATATCATATAAACCGATAGGTGATATTTTCGTTGAGTCTAACCTATATATAATCATGGAGCTACGTTATAATATGACAAATCGAAAACAATAGGTACTTGAAATGTAGCTGAGACATGAAGTAATGTGTGCGCAATGCTTTGTAACCGGAAGGAAAATGTAGGTTGTATATTATTACTAAATATTATTTTCATTATCATAATCATTATTAATTAATAATTAATAAATTTTATTTTCACAGATTGGACTGAATTAAACATTACATTACTATGTAACAAAAAAATGCATTGAAACCGTGCAAGATGATAGACTTTTATATTTACTGGCAGTAAGGAACAAGTAATGGAGACTGAATTTTTAACACATGCAAATTAGTGTTTTGAGATTGGAGTAATTTTTAATTTCCTATCTTATAACATTCATAAGCTATAATTATTTTGTCTGCCCTCATTTTTTTGCTACTCATGAACATAAATATTGTCCAAGCTACTCCATCTACCTTAGTTTGAATTCTACCTTTGATCTTGATTTTTTTTTTTTTTTTTTTTAAATATATAAACACCTCTGTTGTATTGTAAAGGCCTCTAGTGTGAATGAGTGTGTGTATGAATTGCAATACTACTTCTTCTACTCAGTTATGGATTTGTATTGATTGTATCTCAGATATTCTAATCACATTTGCAATGACAGTGAATTTCATTTCACACTTTATCATTACTGTCACATATCTCAAAATATTAACGTTGACGAAATACAAAGCTTGAAAATTAATCCATTTTTTATTGATTCTTCAATTGATCAATCATTTTATGTAGAAGGCAATTCGGATGATAGTGATAATAGTTTCCCTGAAACTGGTTTTACTGAAAAGTGTAATTATATGTTTTGCGACGATTTCTATACTAAACATGCAAAAGATTACTTAAACTTTTAACTTTTCATGTTAATTGCAGAAGTCTTCAGAGAAATTTCGATCATTTCAACGCACTATTATCATCGCTCGATTTTAATTTTAGTGTTATGGCAGTATCTGAAACTTGGTTTAATCTCAATACAAATATAAATTTATATAATATCACAAACTATAATCTTGTTCACTTGTGTAGACAGAACAAAGTTGGCGGTGGAGTCGCATTGTATATAAAAAATGACTTTGATTGTTCGCTACGTAGCGATCTTTCATGTATAACAAATAATTACGAAATGGTTTTTATTGAAATTACTCATGGTAACAAATCAATTGTTGTAGCATGCATATATCGACCACCGAATAGTGACATGTCTGATTTTATTGTATCAATGAATAATGTACTGGAAATATTGGGAAGTGAAAAGAAAGAAATATACATAATGGGTGACTTCAATATAAATTTAATTAATTATAGTTCACATAGTAAGACAAATGAATTTTTAGATGTGATGCATACTTTCAACATGTATCCTTTGATATCAAAACCAACTCGTATATCAGCAAATAGGGCTTCTTTAATTGATAATATTTATACTAACTCACTTGTTTGACAAAAAGATCCACAGTGGAATCATATATGATGATATTTCCGATCACTTCCCAATATTTTCTATTTTGAAAAATGAAACAATAAAACATAACTACCACCAAAGGAAAAAATCATTTCAAAAGAGATTAATTAATGATGCAAATATACTGTCATTTAAAGAAAAAATGAAAAATATTGATTGGTCTTGTACTGAAAACTGTGCTAATGTTAATGAAATGTACAATAATTTTTTTGAAAAATTTTCTTATGCATATGATTCATGTCTTCCACTTCAGACAGTTTGTAATAAACAAAATTTGTCTAAATTTAAGAAACCATGGATTACTAAGGGCCTACTTAAATCCATAAGTCGTAAGAATAAATTGTATAAAATAAGTCTAAAAAATACAAATTCTCATCATGTTATGAAATATAAGAACTACAAAAATAAGCTTATAAGTATTATTCGTTATTCCAAATATAAATATTACAATGATATCTTTTCATCAATCCAAGGTGATATGAAGAAAACTTGGAGACATATTAATGATATATTAGGTAATAAAAAACATCATGCATTACCAAAGCAAATGTATCTTAAAAATGTGAAATTTTCATCCAAGTTCGATATAGCAAACCAATTCAATTCCTATTTTGTTAATATTGGTAAAAACTTATCAAAGTCAATATCAAATCCTTCGCACTCTTTTCAAGATTATTTTTCATTCCGAACTCTTGAATCATTCTTTAATAAACCTGCAACTGTTCATGAATTAATTCAAATGTCTTCCTTCATTAAATCTTCAAAGGCTAACGGATCTGATGGAATATCACCCAAAATTATCAAAGAATGTATACATTATATTGCTCTGCCGTTATGTAATATTTTTTATATGTCTCTGAGTACTGGTTCAGTGCCTGAAAAACTAAAAATAGCAAAGGTTGTGCCTTTGTTTAAAAAGGAAAATCCAGATTATATCAAAAATTATAGACCTGTTGCACTCCTTTCAATTTTTGCCAAATTACTTGAAAGAATAATGTTTAACAGACTAACTGATTTTCTTACTAAAAAGGACATTTTAATACAGGAACAGTTTGGTTTTCGGAAGAATTATTCCACTTCTTTAAGTGTGATATGTTTTTCTGATTATATTTTAAATGAAATAGAGAAAGGCAACTTTTGTTGTGGAGTTTTTATGGACCTGTCGAAAGCATTTGACACCATCGATCATCACATTCTTTTAAAAAATTAAGTTTATATGGAATCAGAGGTTTATCTTTACAATGGTTTAAAAGTTACTTATTAAATAGAAAACAATTTGTGGTGGTCGATGGTGTCGAATCTGTTGAATTAGATGTTAATTTAGGTATACCACAAGGTTCTGTGCTCGGGCCCCTCCTATTTTTAATATATGTTAATGATATTATGAAATCTTCTAATTCATTGAAATTTTCACTCTTTGCTGATGATACTGTTGTTTTTGGTTCACATAAAAATATTTTTACTCTAACAGCTACAATGAACAAAGAATTAAACATGTTGAATGACTGGTTTGCATGTAACAAACTTGTCTTAAATTTTAAGAAAACAAAGTATATTATTTTCCATTCTAAACGTTAAAAAAAATCCATTGAATACCGAGCCAATAAAAATTGACAATACTGTTATTTCTAGAAATGAATCATTAAGTTTTTTAGGTGTATTGGTACATGAGTCACTTGACTGGAAGTATCATATTGTTAATATTTGTTCTAAGCTTTCAAGAAGTATTGGTGTTTTATCAAAACTTAGGTACTGTCTACCTGGTAAAATATTAATTAACATTTATAATGCTATAATCTTGCCACACCTTAACTATTGTAATGAGATATGGGGTAAAACGTATAAGACTAATATAGAGAAACTCTATATTTTACAGAAAAGAGCACTAAGATTAATAACAAAGAGTGACTTTTGTAGTCCCAGTCGACCATTATTTCTTAATCTAAAAATCATTCCTATATATGATCTTGTAAAACTAAATATATCTGTATTTAGTTTAAGTACCACAGAGGAATTCTACCCAAAATATTTGATAATATGTTTAAAACCAATTGTTTCTTCCATAGTTACCACACACGTATGCGAAATAATCTTTGTGTTCCTTTTACTCATTTAACAATGCAAACTCATTCTATCCGGTACACAGGTGTTCATGAATGGAACTCACTGTGCAACAATCTGAAGTCATGTTCAACACTCCCTCGTTTCAGACTATTACTGAAACGATCAATTTTCGAAAAACTATCATCCTTGGCTGAGTAGACTCCTTTTTTTTTCTTCATTTTATCCTCTTTTCTCGCTCTCACTCTTACTTTGATTCTATTATTCCTCTCTTATCTAATTATTCTTTCTCACTTTCCTTATTCTTATGTTGCAATGTGTGTTTGCGGGTGTATGTGCTTTTTTATAGGTATACTGTGCAGGCCTTTAGCTAATACTTTCGTTTTTAAACAAAGTTATTTTAATGTTATTTTTTGTATTTTATTGTTTTTCTCAATTGTCCTTTAGGGCCTCAAATATAAGCACTGGATGCTTTTTCAGAGGTCCTGGCTCATTCTTATGTATTTGTTTACTTTGTAACTTCTTGATTGTTTTAATTTGCCAAATAAAATTGAATTGAATTGAATTATTATAATTATAATCACTATTATTAATAATAATATTATTGTTATTATTATTATTATTATTATTATTATTATTGTTATTATTATTATCATTATTATTATTATCATCATCATCATTATCATTATCATCATCATCATAATTAATTACACTGAAAAGTACACACTCAAGAAAATACAGCTGTCATTTCAACCAAGTAGAAGTCAGTTAACATCGGGGCATGTTTTGAAACCCAAAGCAAGGTGTATGAGATTAGGCTAAGCAGAAAATAATTTTGAGTAAGACTATCGTATAAAGGCCTTATCCTAGGCCTCAAGGGAAGACAGTTTTCACTCCAACTGCTAATTGACCATCGCAACACATCAACAAACAAGTAAACATTGATTAGAAAGTAATAACTAACGTCAACAAATGAAACATTGCCAACAATTTATGAAAACAAAAATATGAAGCCCTTCTCCAGATTTCCCAAAAGCTTAAGAGTGTAAACTTCATTGAACTTTCGTTCTCATAACATAGCTTTATAAAAGTGTTTTATTGACCGATTCTTTTTTTCAATTGATTGTTTTTATTTCAAGTTCAGGTTTATTTACTCTTTCAAATATAACACGTTTAAAGTTTACCTTGTTTAATGGAATTTCCCACCCAAATTGTATAACACAAAACGCATTTCTTGTTAAAAAACGCATTTCTTGTTTTAAAAATAAATTTAGACAGTTTAGTTGCATTTTCCAACGCTTTAATTATATCACAATTTAGATTTAATTTTCACACAACATGCATTGTATCATTTTTAAACAAAAAATTCAAGTTGTGGAAATATAATCTCCCGCTTTAACAAAGAAATCCAGACCTATTTTAGGAATGACCGTATAATATGGTCACTTCCTGGTGATGACCGGCCGTAATTATTAAATGGTATGATGACGTCATCTTGTGCTGGGGGTGACAAAACATTTACCATACAGGGGATGTACCCTTATAAGGATTGGTCAAAATTATCAATAAATGGGGTGGAAATGATGTGCAAAGCAGAAAATGGCTTAAACAACTGCTATGAATTTTAAGCAACTACCAAACAACCAATGTCCATCATAACCACATATCATTAACTAAAATACAGAAATAAAACTCCGAGTAGAGCCATCATTACCTGTCATTTTAAACAACAAATGTTGTTTAATTTTTAAGAAATTGTCTGGCATGATAAAGCAGGGCTAGTGATGTAGGGGAATTAAACATGTTGGACCCGTATATCGGTATTTCCAAAATATCGCTTAAAAGAATATGTTACAATCACTATTGATGTCTTTAACAACGTACATTATGGTGGCATAATATTGGTCAAAATGTAAACAATAACAAAATCTTCAATTTAAACAGACTTTTTACACTGCGTCTCAGTATGAACATGGTAAGTAGGTTCGAATCCCATCCACGGCGTGTTTTCCTTCAGCAAGAAATTTATCCACGTTCAGATTCAATCAATTAAACATTTATTTTCTTCCATTTCATAAATTTCTACATTTTTTCTTAAAAATAAATTCATACAAAAATCAGTTTGTTCTGAAGAATATAAATATGTTAGGATTAAAGAAGAAGGCGTATACCCTAAAAGCAAAGGCTTGTGGCGGGATACGCCTCTAGACATAAATACAATACAGTAAGAAAAGGGCAGATAAAAGAAGAGAAGGAAAGGGAATTATATTAGAGAGGGAGACAAAGGCGGGGAGCCGGGCATGAATTACTAAATACAATAGAATGCTCAACAAATGTATCAGTGGGAGCAAAATATAAATGCCGCAACAGCAATTGTACATGGTTATTATCAAGTCAAAAGGAAACGTAAAATGGAAGATATTCATATAGGATGACGAAAGCATTCTTTTTTTCATGTCATATTTAAAGCTAGTTGTTGATAGAGATTTGTTATGCAATCCAGAATTTCGTTCCATATTTTGGGGCCAGTATAACGAATGTTGAGTTGGAAGATTATTTTTATATGTTTGGGAATAAATATTTGATTATTTGAGCGGGTATCAAAATGCTGTATAGGGCGATTCCACACTAGAACTTCAAAAATATCATAAATTTCAACATGCTTTCAATAAGTCATAAGTAGTGTAATATTTTACTATGATACCTAACTTTTATGAAAATTACGGTTTTAACCAAAAATGAAGTCAGATATATATTTTTTTTGGGGGAAACAATGGCAGTTTCAATTTTCAATAATTTTGCTAAATAAGTAGTCAACTACAAACACTGCCTGAAACGATTATTGGTAAAGCACGAGAAGATTGAAAATTTTGCGGGTCAATGGAATAATGTATCATTGATGGTTCCAAATAATATCTACAACATTTTCATGATCCATAATCAGAAGCGGATCTAGAGGGGGGGTTGGGGGGGTTGCAACCCCCCCAAAAAAAAAAATCCGGGGACCATTTTTTTAAATCTTATCTTTTTTTTTAAACTTGTAATTTTATTTCACACACAGATTTTCAAAAATTGTCCCTACTGTGGGAGGGGGGACACCCCCCTCCCACACCCTCCCCCCTCGCTCGCTCCGCTCGCCTGGACTCGGTCGCTACGCTCCCTCGCATACCACCCCAACCCCCCCTTTATAAAAAGCTGGATCCGCCCCTGATAATAGGGGCAGCCCTGATTTTTCCGAACCTATTTTTGACAATGTCCCGTACGACACATGAAAATGCAAAAAAAAATTCCTACAATTTCATTTTTGATGATGCAATTTCACGATATCAGTTTCTCTATCTTTGACCCATAGGTGATCGATTTATCCCATAAGGATCTAATTACTGCCCTTCATTTTTCAATAATTGTCTTATTAAAAGTTGTCCCGTACGACACAGTGTGTGTCGTACGGGACATGTCCCGTACGACACACAATATATACTGCATTTAATTGCAGGATTTGGATTCAGAAACTATAAATATCAGGCCTATTTTAATCTAAGTAATTGATTTGACATAAAGTGAACTGAAAAAGTACTTTATTTATCGACATAGAACATGAAATAGGCGATTCTAACCATTTTAATTGACTTCATGTAGGCGTATTCTTTTGTGAACCCCTTCAGCTAAACTGGTGATTTTCACTGGTCAGAGCAGGTTAATTTCTTTGTCATTGAGCATGAAAAGAAAACATTTATAATTGATTCACCCTAGCCTGGAATATGACTTCCTCTTGCATGCTAATGTGTAATTATTATAAGATGTAAAAAGAAAAAATATTTACATATCAATCATCTATGTGGACTTTCCTTGATGATCACTATTTTTTTTATATACAGTATTGAGACTCCTTACTTTTTTAAGTTGTGAAAAAAAATCTGGAAAATAAGACAAACCATGTTGTTCAAAAAAAATATCTGGAAAATAAGACAAATCATATGGTTTCATGAAATGCAGAAAGGTTTGAAAAAGTAGAATCGCATTTCTTTAGAAAAAAATATTTTGTGGAATTTCAAGTGACAGTTGTGACATATCATGTATATATACATTTTATATGAAAAATCATAACATTTTTGCCCCATAATTTACACAAACAATTTCATTCATTCATTGTTTAAATAGTGCATTGAAAATCATCAATTGATTCACTAAAATATAACTTCACACAAAACCTCAAGTTTTTCATCTCGTAAAAATGCTGTGAACCATTGTAATTTCCCATCATGAAAAAAATGATAACATATTGCTCCCGATTGTATATGTTGAGGTTACTTAATTATATTGTCCTGAATGACTACTTTTTAAAAAGGAAGAATTTAGGGGCAATGCTCCCCTTCTAATTGAAAAAAGTTCATTGTTTTATTCAGGCTGTCCAATACAACACGCAAGTGCCTGTTCAACACACAAGTGTCCCGTATGACACACAAGTGTCCCGTACGACACATTATTTTATTTATGATATAATGACAGAAATATTCAGCCAAAAGCGGTTTCTAACATAATGAATGTCTTTAGTTTGATAGGATTATCATTATCATCAGCCAAATAAAGTTATTGAAGAAGTCAAAGAGACATAAAGTAGGAAAGTTTGGCTTCAATTTAGAGATGTCCCGTACGACACATTTTGAGTGTCCCATACGCCACAATGTTCTCGAAAATTGTAATTTGCTTTATTTATTCATGAATGTTTATTTTGCTTTCTTTCATAAATGCGTTTGTTCTTGGGTAATTGAATATCAGTTTAAGTTCGGTTTCTATGAAAATTATCTGTTCAACTCAACAGACTTTAGAGTACAAACTTGAGGTTTCTAAAAAAACCACTTTTCTGCGTCCGTACGACACATTACTATTTTAAATCTGTATTATACAGGATGTGAATTCAAGTCATGTTAAGTCTTGGTTTTCCTAACACTCTGGTAGTAGTTGATGATCACATTTAGTTACTGGAATATTTTTTGTTTTTCTTGTCAAAAAACTGTCAAATGTTCTATAAATGTCCCGTACGACACGTATGGAATCACCCTATAATGGAAGCATGCGTAAATGAATCACGAAATTTTTGTGACCGGAATTTGAAATTATAGACACCTGTAGAGAAAATTACATTGTTGAAGTTTGTTGATGTCGTCTAATTTCAACAATTTTAGGGAATAAAACAAAATGTTAGTACTATTTGCTAGTGGTATCTTGTCGTCTGGAGAAATGATAAGTACAATTTTATTTTGAAGGGAACTTAATTTTTTAAGATGGTTTGGTATGTGTTAGCCCTGACCAAATTACAGAAATAGAAATATGACAAGAGAGCAACATAGTGTATGCAATGCAGTTTTAGGCAAGTAAAAACTTAAGCGATATATTATTCCAATATTTTTTGCAACTTTTTGATATGTCCATTTAATTTTTACTAACATTCATGTAGGTTACATGTAATATTAGTAAGTGATCTGACACGTCAGAGTAGATCACTCCACATTTAGTATCTAATTCGAATTGATTAGTCAGAAAATTATCTAACAGCGTGACACTTGCCTTAGTAATTATTGTGGGCCTGTGAATTATAGGGAGAAAAAATACTTAAAAGAGAGTTCACAAAGTTCTTAATTTGAGAATTTGACTTGTATTTTTAAATATCTATATTTAAGTCGCCCGTCAAAAATACCCTTTTATTTTCCCTGGAAAGACGGACCAAAAGGTTATCAAACTCCTCAATAAATGCATTAATGTCGAACGATGGGGCTCTATACAAGGTTCCTACAATTATATTTTCCCTAATTAAGCACTATTCCAGTTCGATGAATAAAGAATCGCATGTTGCTTCGCTTAAATTTAGGTCATTGTGTTCTAAGAAATTAAAAGAATCATGGATATACATTCCAACTCCAACACCTCTGAATTATATCCTATTATTGCAAATGAACGAGTAATTTTAAGCATATGAATAAGGGGGCTTTCGAATCTTAGCCAGGTTTCGGATATGGCAAGTATATCAAATGTAAATTCAAAGAGTTAAGACACATTAAAATGTCATCAAAAGAATTTAAAAGACTTCTAGCATTAAAGTGAATGCTCAAAATTTACCGCTGCTCGGGGCACCAATATTTTCAAAGTTTGTATTAAATTCTTCATAACAATAGCATCAAGAGTCATTTAAACTCTCACGATAAGACTGGAATTCTGGGTCAACATCGTCGTTTAGGACAATGCTTTCATGTGCTAAAAAAGGATCAAAATGTAAGTGAGAAAGTCTATCAAAATTGTCTTCTAAAGGTTCATCAGCCGATATTACATAATCGAGCTCATTATCATTCAACTGGTTGAAAGGAAATAAGTGTTGGAGCATGGAATTCGTAATAGGTCCATGGTTGGAGGCAGTGTTTGCAACAAGAAAAATATTCGTTCCAGTCATGGTTCCGACATATTTGCTCACACATGTAACAATATATTCGATTATGTAATAGGTCACTAAATTTTTGTATAGGTTCACTCAATAATTTCAATCCAGACTGATACCTGATTTGACAAATGTCATTAAAATATATTAGGTTACATACTATGTGTATTGTAGCTTTGGCTTTGGAAAAGATAACAAAACCTATGCAAATTTGTGTTGCATATTGAATGAGTGCGAACAAAGTGAATACATATTGAACGTCAATTACACGTCGTTTTGGTACACGGTAAAGTTATGCCCACAAGAAGGTTGGAGAAAGAAAATAAAGTTGGCAGAAAAGGAAATATGTAAAGAAGAAGAAATTAAGCTAATTTGATCAAAATTATAAACATCATGGGTATAAAACCGATAACAAAATCCATCGTATAACCACTATAAGAAGCCAATTATAAGGCAAAAGAACACAATTTCTTCTTTAGAAATTAAGAATAGTTGGACAAGATAAACTTCAAATTCAAATTTCAAATTCAAATTTATTTATTCACTTCCATCAAACAAAAACTTCACACAATCAAAACTATCAAAATAGAATAGATCGAAGACGAGACTATCTGCATACACCACAGTTTGAAGAACATTTTTATAAAGACAATGAGACAATTATAAAAAGCAAATACCTGCATAGTTACCTTTCCTATTCTTTTTACATAGCTGATATGTGCATCTTTACTCTGTAATCAAGTGAATTGCCAATAATTTTAAAATTGCAACGTTGCGATTTAAACATAAATACTTCATATTCTTCAAAATTGTGATAAAGAAATTTCGTCTAACAGTAAAATGATCCTTCAGAAGATTGTTGTTTTATCTTATTCTTTTCTTTTACACGCTAAGATATATCATTTTGCTTACAATAGTTTTGTTTCATAGCTCAAAGTTGCACATCTGAGCAGAGAAAGAAATAATTATAATTATCAAACTTGGTCTAGTCAAGTGTATTTACATAAGCCTTTATAGTTAAAAAAATACAATCTTTCAAAAACTCATTTGGTCTGAACATTGCTGAAAAACAATGATCTGAGAAAACATTGGCTTGCATGTATGTTACAGTCGATTAAATTTCATTATTAAAATGGATTGATATGTATAAAAAAATTGAGAAAAACCTAAAACCATGATAAAGATTGGGCATGCCCCATAAAAACTTGAACATGGGAATGCTTGAAACTTGAACATTGTGCTGCACTTAACCCAGGTGAGGTGAATGGGTACCGGGCAGGATTAATTCCTTGAATGCACCAAGCACCTTCAGCAGCTGGAGGTAAAGCCGGGGTAATATACACATGATACATGTATATTGCGCCATTGAATAGGCAACTAGATAATCGGCGCCTTTTAAATGCTTTAAATTTTCATTAATTTGTATCATTATTATTATTATCATTATTATAATAACTGAGTTAGGGTATTTGGATTACAGTGAAGAGCTTGACCTGGTAGGCTTATCTAAGTTGGCAAGAACACCGTAAATCTAGGTGGAAGAGAAGTAACAAGCTAAGTAGCCACGCTATGAACCCTAGGTTTTTCTTCACATTGAAATTAAAGGCAAAATATTTTTAGTTAGAATTGGCCTATACTAGAGGGCTGGAAAGATGTGTACCTTTTCTATGCTATTATTTTCTTGTGACTTCGCGACCTTTTACAGTAGCCCTATAAAGTGCATATTGAAAATTATTTCACGTTAGCAGCCTTGAAGATTTAAATGAGAAGGTTATTTGGTTTCTTCTAAAATATTATTTGAGTTCTTGTAAAGGATACTCCTGCAAAACATCCTATTACATTTCATATTTAAGAAAACGAAATAGACTTACCCATTGGACAAGATATAGGGATACTCCAAAATCGATCTCAAACTCGCTCTTCCTGCACGGCAGTTTTCAACACATTCCCCTCAGTACACGAAAGTTTCAACTTTTGTGCCTCGAGATTCGCAATTATATTATTTAGGTCTGCGTGGTGTCTTACGTAGCAGTCACTCCAATGAAATCGATTAGTGACCGATCACATCTATTACGTTAATCCGAATGACTCGACATCGGTCCGTTTGGAGTCGGTTATTTGGTGTGACTGTCAACCACGACGAGTCATGAGCACGATCGGATAAGGGGGACTTCCCTTCCTGTTGAGCGACAGAGGCTGTGGTGTTCACACGAGAATGATTCACGATACGATGATATTCGATAAATAGGTTGGTGATGTTTACATGGGGAGGATTTGTGATATATGATACATGTAGGCGATAGGCTGGGGGTGTACACATGAGAAGGATTCACGATACTTGAATGAAAATAGACTGGAGTATTCAGACGAGGAGGGTCATGGTAGCTGGAGTGTTCACACGAGTAGGGCTCACAATATTTATGAAACACGATAGGCTCCGTTTTCACACAATTAAGGAGGGTTCACAATACAGAATAGACAGTAGGATGGAGTGTTCACACATGGGGATCCGCGATGTATGATATGCGATTGGCTGGGAATGTTCACACGAGTTAGAGTTCGCGATTTGCATAGACGTTAATGACTCGGTCACATTTGCTCTACGGCGGCCGTAAGGCGAATCGAAGACAGCCGTTTTATCAATTTTATTTCAAACCACCTATTATGTAGCTGGTACAAAAAATTGTTAAAAGGGCTGTTTTCGACTTGCCGTGCGGCCGCCGTTGAGCAAATTTGAACGAGGTTAGATATAAGGCTATACAAGGGGGTGTTAGGCCATACCTACTAGCTGGGCTGGGGTGTTCATTTGAGTAGGGTTCGCGATACATTATAGACGATAGGATTGATCGGGTGTTCACACGAGGGATGTCCATAATCGGGGGGGGGGGTGAAAATATATACTTTAATTATTGCATTGTCTTGTGTTTTAAATATTCAGATTTGAAAACGGGCTTTGTATTGGTATTTGTGCGTAAACCTACGTTAATTCGTGTTGAATTTACTTCTCTATGAGGCAGGAAATACATCCTCACACGCCATGGGCGGAAATCCCAGGGGGGACAGGGGACGTGTCCTTCCTACTCAAAATAGTAGGGGGACACAATATCAAACGTCCCTCCTACTATTTGTGGTCTTTTTTTATGGTAAGAAATACATCATTCAAAATCGAAACAAAACATGTATTTTAGGACGAGATATGACCTTAAGTTTGGGGTGATAACCTTTTTTTTTTGCTTGTCAAATTTTCCAGCCCCTTGTCCCCCCTACCTTTTGGGAGAGATTTCCGCCCCTGTCACGCGCTCATTTTCTAAACAGCCCCTCTAGCTCTTCCACCTCCCTCTCGATCTTTCTCTCTCTCACACACACACACACGTACACCCTCACCCACATACGCACACCCACACACACGTGCACGTACCTCGCTCCTTTCTATGGTTGTATGAGCTATTCAGACAATGATTATATCTGCTGCCCTCATCCAATTTCTCATTTCCTCTCCATTCTGCAATAGAACAAAGGATCTTTTTCGATTTGCTTGCGAGCATAATCACATGGACCGCCTGACCCATCCCTCTGATGACCGGATAATATGACCCTTCCTGCACACCTGCATAATCATCACATCTCCATGGGTATACCATATGGGGCGCCAAGTGTCCGCCAGTGAATTCCGCCCAAATCACGGCATTCCGTACACAAAATGTGTTTTTATTCAGACGAAAATCATTTCGTCATGACGCTTTTTTATTTCGTACACAAAATTTATTTTTTGTCACACAAAATCAATTTCGTCTCGACGAAATGCACGAAATCAATTTCGTCTAGACGAAATGTAATTGCGTCCACAAAGTTTATTTGGCGTGCCATACGAAATGAATTTTTATCAAACGAAATGGCGCACCAAATGTCCGATGGTAAATTCCGTCCAATTCACGCAATTCCGTACACAAAATGTGTTTTTGTTCATATGAAAATCATTTCGTCATGACGCAGTTTTATTTCGTATACGAAATTATTTTTTGTCACACAAAATCAATTTTCGTCGAGACTAAATGTAATTGCGTCCACAAAATTTATTTCGTTGCGATGCGAAAATCTATTCCGTCGACGAAATCATTTTGTGTCAAAACCACAAAAAAATTTCGTTGACAAAATGATTTTGTGTCAAAACACAAAAAAATTTCGTCGACGAAATGATTTTGTGTCAAAACACAAAAAAATAATTTCGTCGACGAAATTATTTCGTGTCAAAAGACAAAAAAATTTCGTCGACGAAATGATTTTGTGTTTTGAGTCTTTTTGACATAAAATCATTTCGTCTCCTCTGTCTCGAAGGGGACATAAGAAGGTCGCTGATTGGCTGCACCTTGCTCAAGCTGTTTTCGCTCCGGGACGATCACACTTTTTCACAGCTCAGATTCCCTTATAAAAAAAAACCATGGTTTTACAACCGTAATCATGGTATAACCATGGTTAGGGGCGGTTTTACAATGGATCGATGGTAGTCCATGGTTTTAAATTCATAACCAAGGTAAATGTGTGGCGGAAGTGTGGTAATACCATTGTTAAAATACCATAGTTATAATAACATGATAAAAATGTCATTTTATGACGATTTTAAAACCATGGTTATAAAAACTATCATTATACCACAGTTTTAAGAAAGTTAAAAAACAATAGTTATAAAACCATGACAAAATCATCGTTCTACTTTGGTGAAAAAAACCATAGTAATTTAACCATGGTTGTAACCATGGTTTCACAGTAGTATAAAAACAATGGTTAGGAAACCTTGGTTTAACTCCCGTTCTACTAAGGTTGGAAATCAATGTTATAAAACCATGATTTAAACCATGGTTTTATGATAGCATAAAAACAGTATTTATAATACCATGGTTAAAATTCCGTTTTACCAAGGTTGAAAACGACGGTTATACACCATGATTTTAACCATGGTTTTAAGATAGTTTGAAAATGATGGTTATATAACCATGGTTTTAACCGTGGTTTAATGAGAGTGTAAAAACAGTGGTTACAATACCATGGTTAAATTTCCGTTTTACCATGGTTGAAAACGACGGTTATACACCATGATTTTAACCATGGTTTTATGATAGTTTGAAAATGATGGTTATATAATTATGGTTTTAACCGTGGTTTAATGAAAGTGTAAAAACAGTGGTTACAAAATCATGGTTAAATTTCCGTTTTACCAAGGTTGAAAACGACGGTTATACACCATGATTTTAACCATGGTTTTATGATAGTTTGAAAATGATTGTTATATAACCATGGTTTTATCCGTGGTTCAATGAAAGTGTAAAAACAGTGGTTACAATTAATACCATGGTTAAATTTCCGTTTTACCATGGTTGAAGACGATGGTTATACACCATGATTTTAACCATGGTTTTATAATAGTTTGAAAATGATTGTTATATAACCATGGTTTTAACCATGGTTTTATGAAAGTGTAAAAACAGTGGTTACAAAACCATGGTTAAATTTCCGTTTTACCAAGGTTGAAAACGACGGTTATACACCATGATTTTAACCATGGTTTTAAGATAGTTTGAAAATGATTGTTATATAACCATGGTTTTATCCGTGGTTCAATGAAAGTGTAAAAACAGTGGTTACAATTAATACCATGGTTAAATTTCCGTTTTACCATGGTTGAAGACGATGGTTATACACCATGATTTTAACCATGGTTTTATAATAGTTTGAAAATTATGGTTATATTACCATGGTTTTAACCATGGTTTTATGAAAGTGTAAAAACAGTGGTTACAATACCATGGTTAAATTTCCGTTTTACCATGGTTGAAAACGACGGTTATACACCATGATTTTAACCATGGTTTTATGATAGTTTGAAAATTATGGTTATATAACCATGGTTTGAACCGTGGTTTAATGAAAGTGTCAAAACAGTGGTTACAAAACCATGGTTAAACATTCGTCTTAGCAAGGTTGAAAACGACGGTTATAAACCATGATTTTAACCATGGTTTTAAGATAGTTTGAAAATGATGGTTATATAACCATGGTTTTAACCGTGGTTTAATGAAAGTGTAAAAACAGTGGTTACAAAACCATGGTTAAATTTGCGTTTTACCAAGGTTCGAAACGACGGTTATACACCATGATTTTAACCATGGTTTTATGATAGTTTGAAAATGATTGTTATATAACCATGGTTTTAACCGTGGTTAAATGAAAGTGTAAAAACATTGGTTACAAAACCATGATTAAATTCCCGTTTTACCAAGGTACTAACTTTGTTAGTCTGGGCCTATAAAGCTTGTCACGACTAACTCAGCTGTGGACTAACGAAGGTTTTTCATTACTCGTATTTCGTAAAAAGACAGGCTTGACTAACACCATTTGTGGTTTCTGACTAAATGAGGCATACGTGCACCTCATAATGTTGTACGCACTAGTGTACCTACGGGGGGGGGGGCAGGGGGGCAGTCTGCCCCCCCTGACGAGTCCCAACCCATGCAAAGTACGTATCCCTGCCCCCCCTGACGAGCTTGAAAGACCCTTTTTTGCCCCCCCTGACGAGCTTGAAGACCTTTATTGCCCCCTGACAAGCCTGAAGACCTTTTTTTTTTTTTTGCTTGTCAATTTTTTTTCTGGTACGAAATCCTATATTTGTGATTGAAGACCTTTTTTTTTTTTTTTTTTTTTTTTTTTTTTTTTTTTTTTTTTTTTTTTTTTTTTTTGCTTGTCAATTTTTTGGCGGACGGTTTTGCCCCCCCCCCCCCTGTGGAAAATCCTAGGTACGCCACTGGTTGTACGACTAACTTTCGGCCATCCAAAGGCATGACTAAAATTATAAAGGCCTGCGACCTGAATTACTAACTAAGCAGGGCCGTTGTTGTTGATCTTGAAGGTAGTCGGGCCGGGGGCCGTGGCCGCTGGTGTTTTTTTTTTTTTTTAATAGGACTATATTATCTTTTTGTATAATTTCAAAATATGTCTGCCCAGTCACTAAACATTGTCTGTCTATACGTACATATATATCATTTGTCATTTTGAACCTGTCTACTTTATAATTGTGTTCAACACGAATTTCGCGCATTCCCCGCCTGCCCCCCCCCCCCCACCCCTCCCGCTCATTTTCGCGCCTTTTTTTTTATGCGCGTCGATGTACTAGTACCACCGAGTACCACATGTGTAACGCACAACCCGCACATGTATGCTATACACACCATGTACCATAGACAAATGCACGTACACACGTACGCCGTGCAGATACAATCAGCTTAATGCTTCGAAGGCCAAGGGCTAGCTAAGCTTCAAGTTCATGAAATTCAGGCAATTAACTGCATTCAACTAATTTTTTAACTGAAACTATAGGAGAACAGACAAATTATGGAACTGTCAGGAGATAGTTATATAACGGTAAGTAAGCTTATCTAATCAGTAATCTGTTGGGCATTCTCGTGAATTAGTCCACTCCTGGCACCTCCTTGGCCTTGCATGACTCGGAAATTGAACACTCGGCGGATTGTGCGCGTACCGTACCAAGCCCTAGTACTAGTACCGTACTGTACTGCACTCTGCAGCAGGCAGTGTCACTGTCAGTGCAGTGGATTATTTCAAGAGTTTGCCTAGGCTTAGTCTGTAATGTTGCTGCATTTATTTTGATTAGGAGTGTTGCATGGGTCTAGAAATGTATTCTGACTTCAACTTGAAGTTGAAGCCAGGCATTGGGGCTGGCTACATGTAGGCTAGGGCCTAAAAGTTATTTATGCTAGGCCTAGGCCTATATATTATAGGCTTGAGCTTGCCTTGGACTTTGCCTTTGCCCTTTGGACTAGATTTATTATTATGGTGGAACACGTCGTACTCGTAGCCTAGTCCCGGCCCTAGCCTAGGCCTAACTTAGGCTAGCGCTTGGCCTACCTGAAAAAAAAACTTGTTGGCTGCCATCGAGTATGAAGAAAAATTTTGTACTAGATCTCCTACTACTGGCTTAATTAACGTTAGACTATCGACTAGGGTCTAGATCTAGATCTATATATTAACTTTTTAAAGTTTACGTTAACGGTTAGAGTACGGTGTCGGTGGTCCTAATTAATGTTATACTTTTGAACGGCAACAGCATTCAGTCCACTGATCTGTATTCTTTTTTTTTTATGGGTCTAGTCTCTAGCCTAGGCCTAGGCTACAGACTCTGCTACTGCGGGTTAATTAGTCCTCATTTAATTAGTAATACTTGATCAATGGATCAGCTAGCTGCAAAGTAGTATGTTTTAATAAATCCTTTATTTTTAAGCGGGAGTACAATTCATATGTCTGTATATGTTTTTCCATGTGAAAATCTGTTTTTTTTTTGTAAGTTCAGAGTGTGGTTGTGGGAACGTGGCTGGCTCCTTGTTTCGACGATTTCTACAGCATGCATACACATTACGATAGTAGATCTACACAGTTGTACACAACTGAAAGATATGCGCATTTCCCTAGCCATAGCGGCGATGATTGTTACCAAAAGAAAAGTAATGCCAATAGTTCTAGTGTTTACTTTCGAGTCTCCTTGGTATTTTCATATATAGGCCCTACAACTATTCATGAAAAATCCGAGGCCAAACCACGTAATGTGGAATTTCGTCACAAATGGGTTAAGTTATTAATTTAGGAAGTGTTGTTCCATATGTGTCACTAATAGTGTATTGTCTGAAATTTGTATGAATTTTAAGTATGGTTGGTTATTATGAAATGAATGAAATTTCATGTGATGAAAAATGGAAATACCATCGCTGGACCGTTGTGTCGTAATAGTACTGTATTTTAATTTCAAATCAAAATTTTTAATAGACTACAATACAATTTTCTTTCCTGGTAGCGGGAAGTTAAAGGGATGGTCCAGGCTGAAAATATTTTTATCTAAAAGTATATAAATGGAGTAAAATTCACAGAGTAAAATGCTGAAAATTTCATCAAACTTGGATATCAAATAACAAAGTTATTGATTTTCAAAGTTTTTCAATATTTTTTGGAATATGCACATCATCATGAATATTATAGGTGGGCTGATGATGTCACATCTCAATTTTTTCTTATGTCATTACATGACATCGTAAATGTTTCATTTTTTCATACATGTGTAAATGATGTGTCTCCATTATGATGAAATAAGTTGAGGCAATAAATAACTAGTCCACTTAATCAGTTGTCAATCCAATTGTTTTAGTTCTTGGTAGCAATTTTTTTTATTAAACCAAATTTCACATAATAAAACACAAAAGAACAAGTGGGGATATGACATCACCAGCCAACCTAATGAATATTCATAAAGACATGCCTAGAACTGTTTCACCGGAATAATATCATTTGAAATTCAAAAACTTTATTTGTTATTCGATTTTGATTAAATTTTTAGCATTTTGCTTTGTAAATTTTCTTCTATTTATTGAGATATAAATATTTCCAGCCTGGACCATCCCTTCAATTTTACTAATATTCGAAGACAGGAAACTAATACTAGAAAAAAAGATAAATGAATGGAATATGTATCACCAAACCCAGACAAACATTGGAATATGTCTTGTTTGCCTCTTGCATCGAGGCAAAAACTGAATATTTGTGTCCATGTACATGCAATATCTTTTGATTACACACATTTATCCTGAAAGCTCTTTGCATACATTATTTATTCAAAATTCAGGTTTAGTAAGAAAATCAATTACTTTTCATTCCAGGTACAAATTTTTATTGATATATGGCCTAAATCAAAGAAGGGTGTTGGTAACCAACAAGTCAGAGGAGACCTCAAAACAGGAGCTGCTTAGGGTGGTGTGCACAACATTTGGAGTGAAAGAAGAAGATATTTTTCCTGTAGACATGGCAAGACAAATTCTACGATTTTGCAGACATGGAAGAGGACGAACTTGTGACAGGGCCATTGAGAGTAAAAATTACAAACTACCTGTGGTCCTCGGTGCACAGCAACTGGTGAATGGTGGAGAGTAAGTATGTGGTACCAAACAGAAACCCCAATTAACTCTCAATGTGCCATAGTCTTGCCCAAGTGCATGCCATTTAATTTCTTTGGCAATTGATTCATCCTTCTAGATAAATATATTACTTGATAATGGCCAAACTTAAAGGCATTTCTCTTTTTCACATGACATAGTTATATATGAGACTCAACCAGAAGGATTATTAAAGAGGATTAGAACTTGGCCAGTAAAAACGCTTTAAACGTGTATGGGGCACCTTAAGAGTTGATGAATTAAGTAAATGTGAGTAAATGCATAAAATATGAGAATATTTCTTGCATTATAACTTACTAATGTTTGAGTATCACTATTGATGGAGGAATCTTACAGTGGCTACATTGTTGTGACATTTTGTAATGCATTTCTCTGTTAGATTTTACCTAAAGTTAATTTTTTAGTCTAATTCGCATGTATATGGTTCTGCTATGGTCTTTCACCAAATGTTAACTGGTACATTGTGTTTGTGACAGATAGTCGCAAAGTGTGACCAAGTGGAGCTTTTCTGTTCTTGTCTTTGGCAACAAGACTGGCGTGTCGTTGCATAAAACTTGCTATTATAGTAAAATTTGCTGTAAATATCTATTAAGGACTCGGATGAAAAGTGATTTGACAGAAACTAAATGAATGAGGATTCTAAATCTATTTGTTTTTTCTTTTTTTAAGTATAATTTTTTATTCTTTCCAAATCTGACACTGTTGCAAGGCACATAGAGTGGATGAGCACTGAAAAAAAGGCAGCCAGACTTCAAGAGAGTTGAGTTCTGCATGCAGAAGACACTGGCAGACAGAAGGGCATGGATCATAAATTCTGTCCCTCGGCCAAGGATCACTGATGACCAACTGAAGTATCCTTGGCTCTTTGATGAGGATCAGGTAATCTATGCAGAGTTTTCTCACCAGATTTTGAAATATACTGAATATCCCGAGATTGATTGAATGCTGACGGACGTTGATAGAGTTGCTTACTCAATGTTTCCCTATTACAGTGATTTACAGAATGTATTGGAAACTTCTAACTCCACATGGATTATCCAAACTTGCTCATAAACTTAATTTATTCAAGACTGCGTAAGGTGTGAACTTCATATGTGGTCCTTGTATGTAAAATTCAGGTTATTTTCTTGTCAAAGCAATATCACCTAAACAGCTTGAGGTATGGATGTAAAAACTTGGTGTTTAACATGTACCATCATTAGGAAGACGATTTGAATGGATTTTGGAATATGTAGGTCAAAGGTCAATTTGTGAAATTTATTTGTTTAAACACATTGTCACCTTAACAATTTGAAATATAAATGTGAAACTTGGTGCTAACATGTACCACTATAGGAGATGATCTGGATATATTTTGGAATATGTAGCTCGAAAGTAAATTTGTGAAATTCAGGTAATATCTTTGTTAATGCAATGTCACCTTAACAGTATGAAATATGGATGTAAAACCTGCTAGCATGTATCACTGGGAAGAGGATGCATTGAGTAGTGTATGTTTCATTGACTGTTTTTGAAAATTTGACTCAATGTCTCTAATCTTCAAATTAAAGGTCTAGTCCACCCCAGGAAAATGCTGATTTGAATAGATAGAGAAAAATCAAACTAGCATGAAATTTTAAAGTTTCGCTTATTTTCAACAAAACAGTGATATGCACAACTAGGTGAGCCAATGATGTCACTCACTATTTCTTTTGTTTTTTATTGTTTGAATTATACAATATTTCAATTTTTACGAATTTGATGATTAGGACCTCCTTGCCTGAAGCACAAAATGTTAAAATAATTGAATTCCACGCGTTCAGGGACGAATGAAACTTCATTTCACATGACAATGACGAGAAAATCAAAATATTTCATACTTCATATAATAAAATACAAAAGAAATAGTGGGTGAGTGATGTCATCAGTTCCCTCATTTGCATACCGACTGAGGTGTGCATATAAGCGTTTTGTGAAATGAAGCAAAACTTTAAAATGTCATAACTTTCTTATTTTACATCCGATTTTGATGAAATTTTCAGTGTTATGCTTGTTGAATTTTTCTCTTTTTATTCAAATCAAGGTTTTTATTTTTTTTTTTGGGGGGGTGGACTTGTCCTTTAATCTTGCCATATCTGTGCTACCTCTGTGTGTGAAAAGTACATTAATTTATTTAGTTTATTCAGGGATTTTTTTTTTGTATATACATATAGTCTTTCTACCTTGTCTTCTCAGTCAAACCAAATCTTATAAGATCAACAGCAAAAAAAAAACAGTTTTCAGGAGTATATGACATCATTCTGCATTCCATACTTAATTAAGCTTGACATATCTGTGCTAACTCTTAATTTATTTAGAATATTTATGATTTTTTATGCCTCCGCCAACGAAGTGGCCGGAGGCATTACGTTTTCGGGTCGTCCGTACGTCCGTCCCGTTTTGTTTTGTCGAAATCTCAAGAACCGTGGAGTGGTTTTACATCAAACTTGGTATGAGGGTATATCCTGGGGGGACAGTCAGACCGCAGGTCCCTATGCTAATGAGCAAAAAGGCCAGATTCATCCAAATCATCTCGTGGCTGAATCCTCCTCCTTGCAAAATCTCGTGATTCGTGAGATTTTCTTTCTCTAAGAATTTACCTGTTTTAACCTCAAGTTAAATGAAATATTATTGCACCATCAGATAGAGTAAAAGTTACTCTTTCATATTGGTCATTTATTTTGTATACAATATTTTGTTAAATAAGTAAATTTCTGGCCTGAAAATGTGCCTCAAAACTGAATTTTCTTCCTCTGTTTTCTTTTGCAAATTGTGCAAAACTTTTTATTTTGAGCCTCAATGATATTTATATCAACATAAAGCTGAACTTCTGTACTTTCTCACAATGCCACTCTTGATATGCAGCACCTTTTAATCGGGTCAAGATCACACTTTTCCCACCAAGGTACAAGACGAGATTTCTGAAATTTTGTACTTGCATGAAATCCAGAGTTCTGATTGGCTGGATAAGATTCACAGAACAACAGGCGCGGGGTATTTGAGGAGATTACCACATGGGAAGTGTGACCTTCCCACGAACCCAGGCACTGGAATTGGAATTTGCCATTGTGCGGTCTCTTTGACCAATCAGAGTGCAGTATTCTTGTTTTCAAGCTGCTTTATGTACTTGGCAAATTAAAAGTGTGATCTTGACCCGATTAAACCAATTCTTATTTTGAAACCTATATCATTTCAAAGCATACATATTCAGCTTTATCATGATATAAAAATCATTTGGGCTCAAACAAAAATAAAGTGTGAAAATAGCAGCTTTTGTCAGGTGAAAATATTTATTTTGTAGCATATTTTAGATCAAAATTTTAACCTATATTACAAAATCTTTGAATAAATCCAAACACATGACCTGAAAGAATGATTCTTCTTCTTTACAATGGTACCAAATTCATGAAATTCGATGCACAATTTTAAAGCAGCAATGACCGAATGAAAAGGGGTGTTTTGGTCCGCATCAAGCTCATTAAATATGCAAAACATCTCAAGTCATGAATATCACTTGGATGAAAGAAGCCACTTTCTTGGGACCTGCAGTCTGACTGGGGATAATACTTTGTTTTGATTTTATGGTCACGGGTGAAAGGTCACAGAGGTCGTTATATACCTTAAAATGTCCTGTTCTTGTGATAACTTAACCATTGGAGCTAATAACTTCAAACTTGGTACATTCTTTATATACATAATAGAGGGAGAATGATCTGATTGGATTTTTGGGGTCACATGGTCAAAGGTCACAGAGGTCAGTATGCCTTAATATATCTTGTTCTTGTGTAACTAAAGGAATGTTAGAGGAAGTAACTCCAAACTTGGTACATATATGCTTGATATAGGGGGGGGGGTAATTTGGGGGGGTTGCAGGGCCAAGTTCAAAGGTCATAAAGGTCATATACTTACAACTTTTTTATCCATTTAGTAATTTTCTTGTGTTTTATGAATACTAAAAATTATTTTCATATATCAAGTTTGATTGTAGGTCAGTGTATGCATGAAATTGTTCTTGTGATAAACCAAAGACTTCGATAGATCAATTTCAAATATGGACAATGCAACCATTATGACATTGACTTGAGAAGTTCAAAGGTCTAAGAGTTCATGTCTCTTGTCACAATTGCTTGTAGATTCAATATTAATGGTTCTTGGATGCATATATGAGAGTGATCAATATGATAATAGAAAATATCAATCAAGGTTTTCCATTGGGTAGATTTAATTTTATTGAATAATTTTTGCCTTATCCAAATATAAGTGAACACCAAATGTTCAGGCCAGCTATGGTAGGAATCGAACTCACGATCTCCTGGTTACTAGACAGGCGTCATACAACTAGACCACCAGGAATTAAGCCCGATGGCTTTTGGCTGCTATTATGTGATATATCAACACAGTACTGTACCTGCTGGTATTATGTGAATCAAACCAGCTACCAGCCATCGGGCTTCTCGGTGGTCAAGTGGTATGACGCCTGTCTGATAACCAGAGGGTCGTGGGTTCGATTCCTACCCGAGCCGGCCTGTAAATTTTTTTCTTAGCAGCTCAAACATGCACTGAACATTCAGTGTTTATTTATGTTGGGATAAGGCATAAATTATTTAATATA
Organism: Lytechinus pictus; assembly: GCF_037042905.1. Taxonomy (NCBI): domain Eukaryota; kingdom Metazoa; phylum Echinodermata; class Echinoidea; order Temnopleuroida; family Toxopneustidae; genus Lytechinus; species Lytechinus pictus. The sequence goes on along the minus strand of NC_087252.1, from coordinate 19,830,432 downwards.
AAAAGAATAGAACAAATTTGAAGATTTATGGGAAATTACCTGTGCAACATATTTCTGATCTAGTGGCAATGGCGGAGGCATAAATTTCGACTGTGTGCAGTCGAGAATCCATCTAGTTATTTTCTTTTGTTTTTTGTATAAAGTCTTTCTAACATGTCTTCTTGGCCAAATCAGTTATATGAAATCAGCAGTAATAAAACAGTTTTCAGGAGTACATGTATACATTCCTTACTTAGTTTAGCTTGCCATATCTGTGCTAACTGTTTGTGTGAAAAGTACAAAATTTATAAAGAATGTATTAAAATTTATGTGGGTTCTTTTATAGATATGTATTCAAACCTGCCATGTATAAAGACTTGCCTCTTTTGTCAGCTAACTTGGGTAATGTTTCCAGAGCTGTACATGTAGTACTGTATTAGATGTGTTTGACTTTATTTTTATTAAAAGTTTTCATTGCGTTGTTCTTAACACTGATTTGCATTTTGTCCCTTTTTAGGTCATTGTGTGATCACTCACTGATTGATACAATAAGTGGCGATGTGTAGTGTGGAATATGACCTCTGTCATATTATCTGTCTGACTGACCTACAATTTTAAATGTAATTTCTTATTATACCATCACCAATGTGGCTCTTTGATGATGTAGCCGAATGTGTACATTGTAACTGTATTTTAATTGACTCTTTTCTTTCGCTGATACACTAGAAACTCAATATACAGAGATTCCCAATATAACAGTCAAATTTGCTGGTCCAAGGTCCTTTTGTTATCGCTGTTTCTGTTTTTAAATCATTGTTTCACCTTTTCTTAACCATAGTAAAGACACTTTGAAACGATGGATTTACCACAATAAAAACAAGGTTGTAACCACGGTTAAGCCATGGTAGCCATGGTTTATCTACAATGAAACCATCGATTAACTGTGGCACATTATGGTTAAACCGTGGTATACAATGGTTAAACCATGGTTAGACAGTACTTTGACATGGTTTAACCATCATCATACAATATTGCACTAATGGTTAAAAGGTGGTTTTACCATATGATTGATCATGGTTTTACCGTGATTTGGGTTGTAATTATGTGGTTTGGCTGCTGTAAAACAATGGTTTCACCGTTTTCTAACCATGGTTTCACCTTCGCTTTACCATGGTTTTACCTACCCTTTACCATGGTTTTATACTTTCTTAACCATAGTTTCACCTTTTCTTAACCGTGGTTATAGTACGGTAAAAACACAGTTGTGACCATGGTTATGCCATGGTAATGTCATGGTAAGTGCGTTCCAATTTAACACCTTTTAACCATGGTTACCATGGTTTACCCATGCTAAACCTATAGTTTAACCGTGGTACACCATAGTTAAACCATGGCTAGACAGTACTTTGACATGGTTCAACCATCATCATACAATATTGCACTATGGTTAAAAGGTGGGTTTACCATACAATTGATTATGGTTTTACCGTGATTTGGGTTGTTATTATGTGGTTTGGCAGCTGTAAAACAATGGTTTCACCTTTTTCTAACCATGGTTTCACCTTCTCTTTACCATGGTTTTATACTTTCTTAACCATGGTTAAACTATGGTAAAAACATAATTGTGACCATGGTTATGCCATAGTAATGTCATGGTAAGTGCGTTCCAATTTAACACCTTTTAACCATGGTTACCATGGTTTACCCATGCTAAACCTATAGTTTAACCGTGGTAAACCATGGTTAAACCATGGCTAGACAGTACTTTGACATGGTTTAACCATCATCATACAATATTGCACTATGGTCAAAAGGTGGGTCTACCATAAAATTGATTATGGTTTTACCGTGATTCGGGTTGTAATTATGTGGTTTGGCAGCTGTAAAACAATGGTTTCACCTTTTTCTAAGCATGGTTTCACCTTCTCTTTACCATGGTTTTATACTTTCTTAACCATTGTTAAAATATGGTAAAAACACAGTTGTGACCATGGTTATGCCATAGTAATGTCATGGTAAGTGCGTTCCAATTTAACACCATTTAACCATGGTTACCATGGTTTACCCATGCTAAAGCTATAGTTTAACTATGGTTAAACACTAGTGCACCATGATTTCACCATAATTAAACCATATCTTACTATGGTTAAACTATGAAATTACTGTACGATGGATCCAATGCAAAACCATGGTTTTACCTTAACATCAAACCATGGTTTTTTTTTACAAGGGTTGGCATGTTGGTGAACTTATTAGCTTAGATTTCACGTTATTCATGCCTACATGAGCTGCATACAACTGCTCTAATCGGTAGGATGTGGACGGACATTGCATTCGTAAGTTCAGCTATGTTTTCGACTTCAAAATTACGTTGAAAAAAAAATGGGAATTCGTTAGTCGTTACCAAACTTGCATTTGCAAAAAGCTGTGTAACAATACTAGTCCCGTGTATTTAAGTTTATGTACTGTAGTCAGCAGACCATGGGGGGGGGGTGGTCTTTTCTGCACACCTAAAAAGTAAAATGGTTATGAATTATACAGGTTGAAGATATTTAGGCCTTGATCTTAATAAATAATGTAAAATTCATTCCGAGCAAAATGCTGAAAATTTCATTGAAATTGGATGACAACAAAAGTTATTGATGCCTGGCCGTACATGCCGTATGAAACTCTAACTAACGTTAGGCTACTCCACTCAGTGACTCACGCGTATTGCGAGGTTAGTATTAGTATACTAACCTCGCACCATTAACCACGTTTGGCAATGGATTTCTAACTAGTGGGTCACGCGTGCTGTGATCCCACTTCTGGTGTCCACAACACACAACTTCTATTGCTTGATTTTTCTGTGCGCGGCGGCATGTAATGAACCCTTGAGTGACTAGGCCTAAAAAAATCAGGCGATGGTTCGTATAGAGAGCCATTAAACACTCCACTATAGCCTATAGGTGAAGCGGAGGTTAGCCGTAGTGAAGTGTAGTGGAGCTTACACAAACCATCGTCTGCTGTACTAGTATAGTTGTGGTACTGGTCCTGGCCCCACTCATTACTAGTTCGAGGTTAGTTGCTACATATAGTTGCTACAGTAAATGTATAGATCGACTATAGTACTAACCTCGTACACCAAACTGCATTTGGCCCTGGATTTCTGTGAAGTTGGCAAACATCGCTTCATTACAATACTTGTCTTGTCTTGGGTTAAGTCGGCATATGCAGACTTGCTGTACTCCGCCAACTTTTACAGAATTAATTTTTGCCGAAACTCCTCGCTACTCACCGGGGCGCTTTGCGGTGAGTAGCCATAATACAAAAAGTCAATAGTATATTTTTAATTAAATCAAAATCATATTTAAAAAAAAAGCAAATTTGATTACTTTGGAGTTTGGACTAGAAAGTGACTTCGCGTGTCTCTTCTTTTTACGCAAATAAAAGGAAGCCAGATGGTGGCGCTAATAAATTTCACAGCCTTGATTCAGGCTCGCTTCAAATGCAGCTCCTCGGTAATTATGCCCCCGCAGACAAAGTCCGGAGGGGGCATTAAGCGTTGGCCCTGTCCGTTGATTCGCCCGCCCCCCCCCCCCCCCCACTTGGTTTCCGCGCAATAAATCGAAATATATTTCGATTTATATATATTGATTAAAAAATGTTGGTGTGTAGGTATGTGACACCATAGTACAGGCTAACTTTGAATTCGGAGTCTGCAGGTCCAAGGTCACAGCTCATGAAATATCCGAGTTGGTTTCCACATGATGACTTATGAAATATTCTACATATTTAAACGAATTTGAGTGTGTAGGTAGATGACACCAAAATACAGGTTAAGTTCGAATTCGTAGTCGGCAGGTCAAAGGTCACGGCTCATTAAATATGCAATTTAGTTTCCACATGATTACTTTAAAAATATTCTACATATGTAAACAAATTTGAGTGTGTAGGTAGATGATACCAATACAGGCTAAGTTCGAATTCGGAGTATGCAGGTCAAAGATCACAGCTCCTTAAAGATATCTTATGAAATATGCAACAGATTTTTAAAAAATTTGGGTGTGTAGGTAGATGATGATGATGATGCACAGCATTTTTACAGCGGCGTAACAGGGTTCGGTGGCCAGGGGGGGGGGGGCAAGAGCCAAAAATTTCCCGGTCATATCATTGTATGAATAGGCGTAATGGTGCATTAATAAGGCGACTATTTTGAGAAATGCAGCTCCTTGGTAATTATGCCCCCGCAGACAAAGTCCGGAGGGGGCATTAAGCGTTGCCCCTGTCCGTTGATTCGCCCGCCCCCCCCCCCCCCCACTTGGTTTCCGCGCAATAAATCGAAATATATTTCGATTTATATATATTGATTAAAAAATTTTTTGGTGTGTAGGTATGTGACACCATAGTACAGGCTAACTTTGAATTTGGAGTCTGCAGGTCCAAGGTCACAGCTCATGAAATATCCGAGTTGGTTTCCACATGATGACTTATGAAATATTCTACATATTTAAACGAATTTGAGTGTGTAGGTAGATGACACCAAAATACAGGTTAAGTTCGAATTCGTAGTCGGCAGGTCAAAGGTCACGGCTCATTAAATATGCAATTTAGTTTCCACATGATTACTTTTAAAATATTCTACATATTTAAACAAACTTGAGTGTGTAGGTAGATGATACCAATACAGGCTAAGTTCGAATTCGGAGTATGCAGGTCAAAGATCACAGCTCCTTAAAGATATCTTATGAAATATTCAACAGATTTTTAAAAAATTTGGGTGTGTAGGTAGATGATGATGATGATGATGCACAGCATTTTTACAGCGGCGTAACAGGGTTCGGTGGCCAGGGGGGGGGGGCAAGAGCCAAAAATTTCCCGGTCATATCATGGTATGAATAGGCGTAATGGTGTAATAAGGCGACTATTTTGAGAAATGCAGCTCCTTGGTAATTATGCCCCCGCAGACAAAGTCCGGAGGGGGCATTAAGCGTTGCCCCTGTCCGTTGATTCGCCCGCCCCCCCCCCCCCCCACTTGGTTTCCGCGCAATAAATCGAAATATATTTCGATTTATATATATTGATTAAAAAAATTTTGGTGTGTAGGTACATGACACCATAGTACAGGCTAACTTTGAATTCAGAGTCTGCAGGTCCAAGGTCACAGCTCATGAAATATCCGAGTTGGTTTCCGCATGATGACTTATTAAATATTCAACAGATTTATAAAAATTATGGTGTGTAGGTAGATGACACCAAATACAGGCTAAGTTCGGAGTCGGCAGGTCAAAGGTCACGGCTCATTAAATATGCAATTTAGTTTCCGCATGATTACTTATGAAATATTCTAAATATTTAAACGAATTTGAGTGTGTAGGTAGATGACACCAAAATACAGGTTAAGTTCGAATTCGTAGTCGGCAGGTCAAAGGTCACGGCTCATTAAATATGCAATTTAGTTTCCACATGATTACTTTTAAAATATTCTACATATTTAAACAAATTTGAGTGTGTAGGTAGATGATACCAATACAGGCTAAGTTCGAATTCGGAGTATGCAGGTCAAAGATCACAGCTCCTTAAAGATATCTTATGAAATATGCAACAGATTTTTAAAAAATTTGGGTGTGTAGGTAGATGATGATGATGATGATGCACAGCATTTTTACAGCGGCGTAACAGGGTTCGGTGCCCAGGGGGGGGGGGGGGGGGGCAAGAGCCAAAAATTTCCCGGTCATATCATGGTATGAATAGGCGTAATGGTGTAATAAGGCGACTATTTTGAGAAATGCAGCTCCTTGGTAATTATGCCCTCGCAGACAAAGTCCGGAGGGGGCATTAAGCGTTGCCCCTGTCCGTTGATTCGCCCGCCCCCCCACTTGGTTTCCGCGCAATAAATCGAAATATATTTCGATTTATATATATTGATTAAAAAAAATTTTGGTGTGTAGGTACATGACACCATAGTACAGGCTAACTTTGAATTCGGAGTCTGCAGGTCAAAGATCACAGCTCCTTAAAGATATCTTATGAAATATTCAACAGATTTTTAAAAAATTTGGGTGTGTAGGTAGATGATGATGATGATGATGCACAGCATTTTTACAGCGGCGTAACAGGGTTCGGTGGCCAGGGGGGGGGGGGCAAGAGCCAAAAATTTCCCGGTCATATCATGGTATGAATAGGCGTAATGGTGTAGTAAGGCGACTATTTTGAGAAGGCCAGAACTTATCTTTAAAAAAAGTTGCGAGCGAGCGAAGCGAGCGAGCAATTTTTTTTAACCTTTTTAATACAAAAATCCAATTTTGTGATAGATTTTGACATGATATCCAGATAATAAATTTATTTAATTCTTCTCTCTTTAGATTCCTTTTTTGTCACGGTGGTCTGTACGCGCCACTGTGAAGAGGATTATTTGCGGCAGTAGCGTGAAAAGTAAAAAACAAAACAAAAAAACAACGAGGGGCGCAGTATAGAACATGTGCCAAAAGGCTGCTTTATATATATATATAAGTCCTGAGCGAGCGAAGCGAGCGAGAAAAAAAATCAACTTTTCATGAGAATATAACTTTGAGCTATTTTTTAACATATTCAGTAATTAAAATCATATCCTACAATACTTTTCCAACAAAAAAGGAGGTAATTCCTCCTTTTTTTTTAAATATTCCATTTTCAGTAGCCAAATAGAGATGAAAATTATCCTATTTGGGAGGGTAACCATGGACCTGGGCCTTTACTGTGTATTTACAGTAAACTCTTACTAAATGAACAAATATATAAAAAATTTGGTTTACCCTACATAATAATCCTGGGCTACTTTTAGATTGCATAGCCCGGGGGGGGGGGGAGGCTTTTTGGTCCCCCTCTTCAGATCTCCGTCGATCGCAACGAAAACCAATACACACGTCACCATCAATGTAATCTGCAAGCATGGAGCTAAGGGTGTATCGCTGATTTTACAGAATTTAAATTTATTTTTAATAAATTAATAATGCTAATTTATGCCTAAATATAGAATTCTCTGCTTTAAAGGTAAATCTCTAAATAATTCCCCAAATTCTATGATTTCTAAACAAATGTGCTCCTGAAAAAAATGGTAAATCAAATTTCTAATCTTATGTATTTTATTGGTTTTATAATTCCATACGTATTTCTTAGTTTTGGGGCCTTATGTATTTTATTGGTTTTTTTCAATGGGATCACTTCGTGGTACTATTCCAATTATAAAAAGCAAAGATTTGATTATTTTCAACCAATCAGTGCAAGAATAATGATGCATTTGTCAATTATGACTGAAAACAGAATTTCCATTGGATTAAATATGTATACAAAATAATATTTTCTAGCAATTTTTGGTCCAACATAAACTCATAAAATGTTGGGTAACTGCGTATCCGGGCGTCTCGAATTTGGTCTCAAAAGCTCTGCGAGAATTGAACGAAAAAAAAATTGTGGTACCTCGTTTCTCATTTTGGACTTATCGTGAAAAATGTGGATAGGGGGGCTTATTAAGCCCCCCCCCCCCAGGGGCTAGATAGGGTTAATATATCATCATGAATATAAAAAAAAAAACATTTATTTTGTTGCAAGTCACTGGAAAAAGTTTGATTCCTAAATAAATATTATTCTTCATGTATTATCAAATATTTAATTGAAAAATTTTAAGCTATCTTTTCATTCGATGTATTAAGCGCTATATAAAAGCGGATTATTATTATTATTAGGTTTTATCATAATTTTACTTTTTGAAAATTATGCTATTTTGTGACTAAGGCTACGTTTCATGTACTTTCCACCAATAGTATACGATATCAATGGATTCTAGTTAATCCTTTTGGGTAAGATTGGAACTAACTCTGTGTTTGGTAGATAAAGTTATATGACTAACTTGTCCAAGTGTTGAGAAACGGGCCCCTGCTGAGTACATGTAGGCCTAGAGTTTTTATGCCCCCACAGACGAAGCCCAGAGGGGGCATTAAGCGTTGCCCCTGTCCGTCCCCCCCCCCCCCCCCACTTGGGTTTCCGCGCAATAACTCGAAAAATATTTAATGGATTTAAAAAAAAAATTGGTGTGTAGGTAGATGACCACAAAATACAGGCTAAGTTCGAATTCGGAGTCCGTAGGTCAAAGGTCACATCTCATTATATATGCAAGTCGGTTCAAAGGTCTGAATTTGTTAATTATATATATATGCATATTGGTTTCTGTATGATATTAAGTTCAATCATATTGAATGGATTTCTGATCGCGTTAAGCAGGGGCATCTGTGTCCTTTGGACACGTCAAATTTTCTTAATTATGTGTTATTGATTTTATGACATGTGTTTACATTTGCTGCAGATTCCCATTCAGCCGTTGGACTGAACCGGTACTGTAACACAGTATGGATGGTCAATATGAAGCGAGCTTCATTGAATTCTTCCAAGAGCTTTGTACTCCGTTTTGCTCATTTTGAAGATGGTAGCTTTGACAGGACTGGGCAAGTGACACGTCTTAGACAGGATGCTGTCCCAACCATATTTGATTTCCTGCCTCGTCTTCAGAAGGTAGAGTAGATCTATATCATACATGTGTTCTAAAGAAATATTTTCTCTGTATTATCTACCTTTGGTTTGATAGAACATTGCTTTAAATATTCCATTTTCAGTAGCCAAATAGAGATGAAAATTATCCTATTTGGGAGGCTAACCATGGACCTGGGCCTTTACTGTGTATTTACAGTAAACTCTTACTAAATGAACAAATATATTAAAAATTTGGTTTACCCTACATAATAATCCTGGGCTGCTTTTAGATTGCATAGCCCGGGGGGGGGGGGAGGCTTTTTGGTCCCCCTCTTCAGATCTCCGTCGATCGCAACGAAAACCAATACACACGTCACCATCAATGTAATCTGCAAGCATGGAGCTAAGGGTGTATCGCTGATTTTACAGAATTTAAATTTATTTTTAATAAATTAATAATGCTAATTTATGCCTAAATATAGAATTCTCTGCTTTAAAGGTAAATCTCTAAATAATTCCCCAAATTCTATGATTTCTAAACAAATGTGCTCCTGAAAAAAATGGTAAATCAAATTTCTAATCTTATGTATTGGTTCTATAATTCCATACGTATTTCTTAGTTTTGGGGCCTTATGTATTTTATTGGTTTTTGTCTCGCCTGCATAGCAGAGCGAGACTATAGGCGCCGCTTTTCCGACGGCGGCGGCGGCGTCAACATCAAATCTTAACCTAAGGTTAAGTTTTTGAAATGACATCATAACTTAGAAAGTATATGGACCTAGTTCATGAAACTTGGGAATAAGGTTAATCAAGTATTAGTAAACATCCTGCTCGAGTTTCAGGTCACGTGACCAAGGTCAAAGGTCATTTAGGGTCAATGAACTTTTGCCAAGTTGGGGGTATTTGTTGAATTACCATCATAACTTTGAAAATTTATGGATTTAGTTCATGAAACTTGGACATTAGGTTAATCAAGTACCACTGAATATCCTGTGCGAGTTTCAGGTCACATGACCTTGGTGAATGGTCATTTAAGGTCAATGAACTTTGGCCGTGTTGGGGGTATTTGTTGAATTACCATCCTAACTATGAAAGTTTATGGATCTAGTTCATAACACTTGGGATATAAGAGTAATCAAGCATCACTGAACATCCCCTGTGAGTTTCAGGTCACAAAACCAAGTCAAAGGTCAGTTAAGGTCAATAAACTTAGGCCATGTTGGGGTAATTGTTGAAGTGCCATCATAACTTTGAAAGTTTATGGATAGAGTGAATGAAATGTGGACATGGGTGTAGTTGACAGTCTTAAGTCTCCGTTCAAATGTCATTTATGGTCAATGAACGTGGTATTATGTCATTATATGAATGATGTTTTTGTGAATGATTATTTTATAGTAGTTTTCAAAGTTAGCACTGCTGCTATATTAAATTGCGTAATGTAGGCGAGACTGCCAGAGGCGTTCCACTTGTTTTTCAATGAGATCACTTCGTGGTACTATTCCAATTATAAAAAGCAAAGATTTTATTATTTTCAACCAATCAGTGCAAGAATAATGATGCCTTTGTCAATTATGACTGAAAATAGAATTTCCATTGGATTAAATATGTATACAAAATAATATTTTTGAGCAGATTTTGATATTATGGTATTGTAGATAATGCCATGGGTAACGCGCGTGCCAATTTTCGTCGCGATTGCAAGATCAACGGCCGAGATCATAAGGGGGGCTGAATCAGCCCCCTCCCCCGTCTTCTTAGGCGTCGAAATAGCCCAGTCTATTTAGGGTTAAAGATAAATCCCTAAATAATTCCCCAAATTCTATGATTTCTAAACAAATGTGCTCCTGAAGAAATGGTAAATCAAATTTCTACTTTTATGTATTTTATTGGTTCTATAATTCCATACGTATTTCTTTGTTTTGGGGCCTTATGTATTTTATAGTTTTTTTTCAATGGGATCACTTCGTGGCACTATTCCAATTATAAAAAGCAAGATTTGATTATTTCCAACCAATTAGTGCAAGAATAATGATGCATTTGTCAATTATGACTGAAAATAGAATTTCCATTGGATTAAATATGTATACAAAATAATATTTTTGAGCAATTTTCGGTCCAACATGAACTCATAAAATGTTGCGTAACTGCGTATCTGGGCGTCTCGAATTTTGTCTAAAAGCTCTGCGAGAATTGAACGAAAAAAAAATTGTGGTACCTCGTTTCTCATTGTGGACTTATCGTGAAAAATGTGGATGGGGGGGCTTATTAAGCTTATTAAGCCCCCCCCCCCCCCCCCAGGGGCTAGATAGGGTTAATATATCATCATGAATATTTAAAAAAAACACATTTATTTTGTTGCAAGTCACTGGAAAAGGTTTGATTCCTAAATAAATATTATTCTTCATGTATTATCGAATATTTAATTGAAAAATTTAAAGCTATCTTTTCATTCTTCTATCTGTTTTTGTTCAATATTTCTTATATGTTTCTTTTTTTTTTCATTCATCTCGTACAGAGTTCATCCAAGCCAAGGAATTCCCCGAAAGAAAGACGTTTTGATTCAGCAAACAACCTCCCAGATACTGCAAAGTCTTCAGCACCTTCATTTCTCGAGGACCACTCCTACTCAATATCAGAAAGTCCAAGAGGGGTAAAGTGGAAGATAACAGCAATAATGGACTATTAAAAACTTGGAGAAGAGGCTGAAACCACACAGCAGAAGTCCCGCCGTGTACATTACTTGCTCTTAAGTTTGGACAAACATGACTCGCAAAACTTTACAACAAATAATTTACGCTATGTGCATTCTGATTATTTAAAATAGCTCAATGAAAAAGTTTACCACTGGGCATGTAACAAAAGTGCATTCATTAAATTTGAACGTGTTGCAAAAATGATGTCTTACAGTATATTCATTCTGACTTAGAATGTCAGAAGAGAAAAAAGTTTGTGAAAAGTAGGAATGACAGCAAGCTGACAGAAGAATAGAACAGGATAGAACAAGGCGATAGATATGAATGAGCTGTTGGATAGAGACAAAAAGATGAATTAAGAATGGGGGTGATAGAGAAAGAGAGACGGGTGTTGGGGGAGCCTGTGATCAATGCCTGAGAAAGCGAAGATTACCATAATTTTTTTAAGGATTTGAACAGTCAGGAAGAATCTGGGGTTTTTTTTCTGTTGGTATTTCTCAAAATACTTGTATGTTTTATGTAACGAAACGGGTATAATCCTTCGGAAGTTTCACTCACACAGAAAATATTAACTAAACAAAAGAAAAAAAGCCAAATAATTCACTGATTTTCAATTGTTCAGTAACTCTCATATCCAAAGTGCCCCCCCCCCCCCCATCATTTCAATGTATTGGAGAGAGAGTATGAACGGGACATGGCTGTCTGCAGAAAAAAAAATACGGGGGGGGGCAAAAAAATTTTGGGATATGTGCAAGGGAGCGAAGCGACAGCAGAAAATTATTTTGCAATATATGCGAGAGAGCGAAATGACAGAGAAGAAAAATGCAAGAGACAAGAGATTTGGGGAATATGTGAGAGGGAGCGAAGTGACCAAGCAGAAGAAATGTAGAGGACATAAAATTGTTGGGGTATGTGAGGGAGCAAAGCAACCGATAAAAAAAGCAGGTCAAAATATTTTCGAATATGTGTGAGGAAGCGACTCGGTCACTCTTGAGCAGTAGGGACTTGTTTAAAAATAGCTTAAGAAATATGCGTTTTCTAAGCATGGTAAACACATATTGTAGGCCTACGGTAGAATTTAGGTGCTCTAAGAGTTAGATTCTGAATGAGCTGCATTTGCTGGTAAGACATGCGCAGAGGATCTTTGTCTTTCATCCATTTTCCACACTTTTCTTTTGATTTCAGTTTCCAGGCAGAAAGGCCCACCCTCCTGTGGATGCCAATGGGGCAGGGGATTATATGCTTAAAATGCCAATTTTTCTGGTTGGAATATCAAACATTATCCTGAGCTTCGCGCTCATTTTAAAAATTGTGTATAAACTATTAATGCTGATAAATACATTTAGATGTGCAGTGCTCTCTTGTAAAGCAGTTTTGTACTGAAGAGGCTACCCTTGGTAAATAAAACAGAATAAATGAATAAAGAAATAAATAAAAATGATGTTTCTAATCTCAGACTTTCTTATGCCCCTCGAAAGCTCACCCATTTTTACAATTCTTTGTTTCTCTTTTGATATCTAAAGTTCCGTTTTTTCCCTTTCTATCGTGCACTATTCTAAGCCCCAGCCCCACTGGCTTCCACAGGAGGGGGGGGGGGGGGGCTTCCCCTGAAAACTGAAATCAAACAAAAGAAATTTGAAAAATAAAAATGGATAAGAGACACAGATCCTTGCCGCATGTCTTACCAGCCAATACAGTTCATTCAGAATTTGACTCGTAAAACACCTAAATTCTACCGTAGGCCTATAATAGGTTTATTGCCATTTCGTCTACTGCCATTTTGTCCACTCACCAAATGGTATGTCATTTCATCTACCATCAGTTGTTCCTTTTCCACATCTTCCAATTACCATTTTGTCCAATAGCTAGTTCGTCTAATAACCAATTTGTCTACTTTCATTTGGTCTAATTGCATTTTTGGCCAATTTGTCCAATAGCCACTTTGTCCATTTTCATTATGTCTATTACCATTTAGTCCAATAGCCAATTGGTCTAAGGGCAAATGGCCACTGACCACTTAGTCTACTTACATTTTGTCTATGTTCCATTTTGTCCAACTGCAGTTGATCCACTGTCACTTAGTCTAAACCCATTTCATCTAACAATCATTTGGTCTAATCATCAATGGGTCCAATTGCCATCCCGGTCAATATTCGTTTCGTCTACAATCAAATAGGAATAGTCTACTACTAGCAGTCCTTCTAGTTTGGTGCCTGTGTATTGCTACCTCGACTCCTGTTGCTCTTGTGATTTGTTATTAATTTACACCTGTCGTTTGATTAATCTTTTATTAGTGTTTTTTTAAGCTCCATTGTAATACATTTTATGTTTTTATGTAATGTTCTCCCCATCCTTTCCCACTTTTCTCTCTTTTTAATTTTTTTGTACCGTCCAAGGCTGTTATCGTTATTATTATAGTACATTTCTTGTTTATTAGTACTATCATTAATTACTATTATTACAATTATTATCATTGTTATATGATGAGTGATGATTATCATTTTTAGGTGTGCATTTGTAAAAAAAAAGAAATGAGGGTAAATTCCAAATCAAAGGACCCTATTTCAATTTTATCAATTTTAACCACTCCAATTCCCCCTTTTGTGTGCGTGATGTGGTAGAGAGAGCGGGGGGGGGGGGTAGGAGGCTGCATGCTGTACCGCATCATTCCATTCCTGATAGCAGGCCTAGTTATATATTTTTTTATCTTCAGGAATTTCAAGGTATATTTAAGAAGTCATTTCGTCCCCCCCCCCCCCCCGGATGATGCATTATATTTGTATTAGACAACATGGCTATTGGACCAATTGGCTATTAGACTAAATGACTATTGGACGATTTGAGAATTGGACGAACTGGGCGATTTGGTTGTTAGACAAACTGATTATTGGACCTAATGGGTGGTGGACGAAATGATAGACGAAATGACAATTATCCGGTAGATAATTTGGATATTGGACCAACTGATATTAGCCAACATGGCTTGGACTAAATGAACATTGGACGAACTGATTAATGGAGATGGCATTAGCCTTAATAGAATTAGACTAAATGGGTGGTAAACGAAATTGCTATTGGACGAAATGGCATTTATAGACAAAATGAAGGTAGACCATGTGGTGAGTGGACTGTATGGCAGTAGACGAATTGGCAATTTACCTTAAAATATGGGTTTACCATTCTTAGAAAACGCATGTTTCCTAAAACAAGTCCCTACCGCTCGGGAGTGAATGTGTCGCTCCCTCGCACATATTCCAAAATATTTTGACTGACCCTGGGTAAATAAAATAAACAATTACAAAAACAAAAATTTTGTTTTTAATCTGAGACTTTTTAATGCCCCTCGAAAGTTCACCTGCTTTCTCACTCTCCCCCTCTCTATCTTTGTTTTTATTCATTTTCATTTTACAATTCTTTCTTTCTCTTTTGATATCTATAAAGTTCAGATTCACCCTTTCTAACTTGCACTATTCCAAGCCCCCGCCCCATTGGTATCCACAGGAATGGGGGGAGGGGGGGCTTACCCCCTGGAAAATAAATTCAAACAAAAGAAAAATGTGAAAATAAAAATGGATAAAGACAAATAATCCTCTGCGCATGTCTAACCAGCCAATACAGTTCATTCAGAATTTAACTCTTACAACACCTAAATTCTACCATATTATCAGTTTACCATGATTATAGAAAACGCATATTTCCTATGCCATTTTTAAACAAGTCCCTATCGCTCGGGAGTGAACGTGTCGCGCACCAGCACAAATTTGAAAAATATTTTGATTGACCTGCTTTCTGGTTTTTTTTATCGGATGCTTTGCTCCCTCACACATACCACAATTTTTGTCCCTCTTTCCTTTTACTTCTGCTTGGTCACTTTGCTCCCTCTCACATATTCTCGAAATATTTTGGCCCCTGCATTTGTTCTTCTCGTCACTTTGCTCTCTCACATATATCCCCAGAATAATTTTTCTGCTCGGTCGCTTCGCTCCCTTGAACATATCCTAAAAATGTTTTGCTCCCCCTGCATTTTTTTCTGCAGACAGCCAATCCATTTCTCATCCAACCTCTCTCTCTCTCCAATACCTTGAAATGAGGGGGGGGGGTACTTTTGATATGAGAGTGTCTGAACAGTTGAAAATAAGTAAAATATAATTTGGCTTTTTTTTTTGTTTAGTTAATATTTTCTGAATGAGTGTATCTTACAAAAGGATTATACCCATTTCATTACATACAACATACACATATTTTGAGAAATACCAACAGAAAAAACATGTACTTTTCATTACTGTCCAAATCCTCAAAAAAAAAATTATGGTAATGTTCGCTTTCTCAGGCATTCATCATAGGCTCCCCCACACCTGTCTCTCTTTCTCTATCACCCTCAATCTCAATTCATCTTTTTGTCTCTATCCAACAGCTCATTAGTAAAGGTCAAGTCTACCCAAGAAAATTGTTGGTTCAGTTAAATTGAGAAAAATCAAACTAGCATAACGCTGCAAATTTCATCAAAATGGGATGTAAACTAAGAAAGTTATGGCATTTTAAATTTTCACTTATTTTTCACAAAACAAAAATATTCACAACTCAGTGACATGCAAATGAGACAGTCGATAATGTCCCTCACTCACTGTTTATTTTGTTTTTTATTGTTTGAATTATACAATATTTCATTTTTTACAGATTTTACCATAAGGACAAACTTTACTGAACCAAAAAAGTATTGAATAATGCTAATTCCACATGATCAGGGAGGAATAAAATTTTGTTTAACATGACAAGGAGAAAATTAGAATATACCTTATTCTATATATCAAATGAAATAGTGAGTGGATGACGTCATCAGTCTCCTCATTTGCATACTGACTGTGTACAGAATGTGCATATAACTCTTTTGTAAAATTTAGCAAAATTTTTAAATGTCATAACTTTTTTATTTTACATCCGATTTTTTATCAAATTTTCAGTGTTATGCTTGTTGGATTTTTCTCTTTTTATTCATATCAACAATTTTTGGGGTGGACTTGTCCTTTATCTGTCCCCCTTGCTCTATCCTGTTCTATTCTTCTGTCATCTTGCCGTCATTCCTACTTTTCACAAACTTTTTTCTCTTCTGACATTCTAAGTCAGAATGAATATACTGTAAGACATCATTTTTGCAACACGTTCAAATTTAATGAATTCACTTTTGTTACATGCCCACTGATAAACTATTTCATTGAGCTATTTTAAATAATCAGAATGCACATTGGGGTAATTATTTGTTGTAAAGTTTTGCAAGTTATGTTTGTCCAAACTTAAGAGCAAGTAATGTACACGGCGGGACTTCTCGTGTGTGGTTTTCAGCCTCTTCTCCAAGTTCTTAATACAGTCCATTATTGCTGTTATCTTCCACTTTACCTCTCTTGGACTTTCTGATATTGAGTAGGAGTGGTCCTCGAGAAATGAAGGTGCTGAAGACTTTGCAGTATCTGGGAGGTTGTTTGCTGAATCAAAACGTCTTTCTTTCGGGGAATTCCTTGGCTTGGGTGAATTCTGTACGAGATGAATGAATTAAAAAAAAGAAACATATAAGAAATATTGAACAAAAACAGATAGAAGAATGAAAAGATAGCTTTAAATTTTTCAATTAAATATTCGATAATACATGAAGAATAATATTTATTTAGGAATCAAACCTTTTCCAGTGACTTGCAACAAAATAAATGTTTTTTTTTTAAATATTCATGATGATATATTAACCCTATCTAGCCCCTGGGGGGGGGGCTTAATAAGCCCCCCCATCCACATTTTTCACGATAAGTCCACAATGAGAAACGAGGTACAATTTTCTTTTTCGTTCAATTCTCGCAGAGCTTTTAGACAAAATTCGAGACGCCCAGATACGCAGTTACGCAACATTTTATGAGTTCATGTTGGACCGAAAATTGCTCAAAAATATTATTTTGTATACATATTTAATCCAATGGAAATTCTATTTTCAGTCATAATTGACAAATGCATCATTATTCTTGCACTAATTGGTTGGAAATAATCAAATCTTGCTTTTTATAATTGGAATAGTGCCACGAAGTGATCCCATTGAAAAAAAACTATAAAATACATAAGGCCCCAAAACAAAGAAATACGTATGGAATTATAGAACCAATAAAATACATAAAAGTAGAAATTTGATTTACCATTTCTTCAGGAGCACATTTGTTTAGAAATCATAGAATTTGGGGAATTATTTAGGGATTTATCTTTAACCCTAAATAGACTGGGCTATTTCGACGCCTAAGAAGACGGGGGGGGGGGGGCTGATTCAGCCCCCCTTATGATCTCGGCCGTTGATCTCGCAATCGCGACGAAAATTGGCACGCGCGTTACCCATGGCATTATCTACAATACCATAATATCAAAATCTGCGAAAAATCTCATTGCTCATTATGTTAATAAATGCGTAAAATCATAAGTTTGCTCTAATTAACAAAATAATGCCCCCAAAAATGCTCATTTTTGTTTCACTTACTCTTTATAGGCATCTGATTAAATTAATTTTTAAAAAAGTTGTCAACATCACATTCATTTTTTATGTATTTTATTGTTTTCTAAATTTCTTATGTATTTCTGTGTTTTTCGACTTTTTGTTTTTTATTGTTTTTTCAATGGAAATTGTCGGAGACGTTTTTTTTTACCATAAACAAGATAAAATTAATTGATTTTGAGCAGTAAAAGGAAAAATATGATACATTTTATAAATTTTGGCTAAAAACACTACTTGCATTGGATTTGTACACAAATACACGTTTTTGAGCAATTTTGGTTCTGCATGCAGTTACGAAATGTTGCGTAATTTCGGAACCCTGTACCTGGGGGTCACAATTTTGGTCTCAAAAGTTGCGCAAGACTTGAAAGTAAAAAGTCAACGAGTGACGCGGTAAAAAAAATGTCGAGCTCCATGCTTGCAGATTACATTGATGGTGACGTGTGCATCGGTTTTCGTTGCGATCGACAGTGCATGGAGATCTGAAGAGGGGGACCAAAAAGCCCCCCCCCCCCCCCGGGCTATGCAATCTCAAAGTAGCCCAGGATTATTATGTAGGGTAAACCAAATTTTTAATATATTTGTTCATTTAGTAAGAGTTTACTGTAAATACACAGTATAGGCCCAGGTCCATGGTTAGCCTCCCAAATAGGATAATTTTCATCTCTATTTGGCTACTGAAAATGGAATATTTAAAGCAATGTTCTATCAAACCAAAGGTAGATAATACAGAGAAAATATTTCTTTAGAACACATGTATGATATAGATCTACTGTACCTTCTGAAGACGAGGCAGGAAATCAAACATGGTTGGGACAGCATCCTGTCTAAGACGAGTCACTTGCCCAGTCCTGTCAAAGCAACCATCTTCAAAATGGTCAGAACGGAGTACAGAGCTCTTGGAGGAATTCAATGAAGCTCGCTTCATATTGACCATCCATACTGTGTTACAGACAGTACAGGTTCAGTCCAACGGCTGAATGGGAATCTGCAGAAAATGTAAACACATGTCATAAAATCAATTACACATAATTAAGAAAATTTGACTTGTCCAAAGGACACAGATGCCCCCGCATAAAGGGGAATCCAACCCAAATAAAAAATTGTTTTTATAAGGAAAAGAAAAATCAGACAAGTTGATAGGTGAAAGTTTGAACAATATTGGACAAACAACAAGAAAGTTATGAATTTTTAAAAGTTGTAAATATTGGTAATCACTGTACCCATGGAGACTTCAAATTGGCTGCATATGGGATGTCATAGTGATGTAAGGCAAGGACTACTCTTCCATGTACTCCAATTCATATTATGGCGAAAATGTGATTTTTTTCCCAAAAGTTTTATTTCAAATTAATATTTTTCTTTCATGAGGACATAAAACAATATACTACCTGGGTTATATTTAGATTACTGCCCCAGGGGAATGGGTACTTAGGAGAAAACCACTAATCCCTGATAATAAAGTACATGGCCTATGGGAAAGTTGTCCTTGCCCCTTGTCATAATTTACTTATCCAGTTGCCAATTTGAAATCTACATAGTATTAGTGATCTCAATTTTAAAGCAGCTATAACTTTCTTATTGCTTGTCTGATTTCTTTCAAACTTTCACCATTCTGTTTAATTTATTTTTCTCCTTCCCAACACAACATTTAATGGCCAAGGCTGGATTCCCCCTTAACGCGATCAGAAATCCATTCAATATGATTGAACTTAATATCATGCAGAAACCAATATGCATATATATAATTAATTAACAAATTTAGACCTTTGAACCGACTTGCATATATAATGAGATGTGACCTTTGACCTGCGTACACCGAATTCGAACTTAGCCTGTATTTTGTGGTCATCTACCTACACACCAAAATTTTTTAAAATCCATTAAATATTTTTCGAGTTATTGCGCAGAAACCAAGTGGGGGGACGGACAGGGGCAACGCTTACTGCCCCTTCCGGGCTTTGTCTGCTGGGGCATAAAAACTCTAGGCCTACTCAGCAGGGGCCCATTTCTCATTACCTGGACAAGTTAGTCATATATCTTTATCTATTAAACACAGAGTTAGTTCCAATCTTACCCAAAAGGATTAACTAGAATCCATTGATATCGTCATATTGATATTATTGGTGGAACAAAAATAGCATAATTTTCAAAAAGTAAAATTATGATAAAACTTACAATTATTGTGATGAATTTGGAAATACATCCTATCAAAATAATAGCAGAGGCGAAATATGCATAAAACATACTCAAACATGCAGACATGGGCATTAAATTGCTGATGAAACCCGGGGGGGCACTCGACCAAAAAAGTGGTAGGGGTGTGCCGCGGGCGAGGCAAAAAACGGGGGCCTTGGAGCGGGCTTATTGTAAAAAGGAGGGTCCTCGGAACGGGCTTCGGAACTACAAATGTTTGTGAAAACGGGGGTCCTCGGAACGGATCTCCGTATCTCTGTGAGTGCGTATGCATCCCTATGGAACGGGCAATCGTGCATGACGCAGCTAGCGCGGCCTCCGCCGGGTGCGCTCGCGCTTAGGCGATGGTCGAAAAGCGCTCTATGGCCGCTTTTCACCAAAATTGTAGCAGATCAATGCGACCGGAACGGCGTAACGAAAAATATGCGAAGCTTTGGAGCTGATTTCTTTCTTCTTTTTTCTCGATAAGAAGGATGCTATGCCTTGGAGCGGCTTTCTTTGTTCTTTTTCTCAATAAGACAAAAATGCTATGCCTTGGAACGGAAATTTGAGTGTAAAAATGGGGGTCCCCTCCGCGGCACATACCCACTATGCATTATATACTGAGTGCCCCCCCCCCCCCGGGTGATGAAATGAAATTATCAGTAATTCATTTCATGACAAAAAAAAATCACATGTATGTGGACATTGAGATGGGTATCCCCAGATATAAAATTTGAATAGTTTAAGTAAACCATACAGGCTTTCTTCCTAAAATGATGATAATTATACAGGTTTTTAGGATTCCAAACACCATCAAAATATTATCATCATGAATAAACTCTTTAGATACCGAAACACACGATTTTATAAATTCTATGCGTATATTAGAGAGAGAATTGATCAAAATCTTGATAAGGGTCTGACAGCGACGAGTACGAGTCCAATTATGGATGGCCTGAAGTGGTAGAATCTTTGTCAATTCAATTATTTTACTACTTTAAAATGAATGGTTTTGTGATGTTTTACCAACACTTGTTATAATTCTGTGCATTACAATTACTATTGAATGATTTATCCCACTTGTGTACAATATAATTCATTTTCTATGAATTATTATGTAATATTATAATTTTCGAATTTCGAGGCTCATTTGCATGTATTATGGTGTCATCTATCTAAACACCCAATTTTTAAAAAATCTGTTGAAATTTTATAAGTTATTATGAGGATACCAACTCGCATATTTAATGACCCTGTGTAGTGGTCCACCTGCATTCCCCCAACCAGTTATCGGGAGGAGAGACCTGCGGGTCACAGTTCTGTGTGCGCGCCCTTGTAGGCGACCCAGATTGGCTGGCTCCTCCAATATGCCTTTGAATGTCTTTGACAGATATATGGTGCTATAAAAATGCAGTGGCGTAACAGGCGGGGGGGCAGGGGGGGCAAGTTACCCCCCCCTGGCGGATTTCACCGGGAAAATTAAAAAACAACGGGAAAAAGAAAAAAAGGAGGGAGAAAGAAAGGTAAAGGGGAAGGAAAGGGGAAAGAAAAGGAGGAAAGGGAAATGGAAAGAGAAAAGGAAAAAGACAACGAAGAAAAAACTGTTTTTAGTAAAAAAGGGAGGAAAGCGGGAAAATGTACGATAGAATTAACATTTGAAAAAGAACAAATCATTGAGAAAAGGGCCTATGTAATGCAATAGCACGGTGGGAAATAAATTAAAAGATGACAAAAAGGCAAACAATAGCGGGAAACGAAGGTAGAATGTAATTAGTCAAGAGCTAAATTAGAAAACAAAGAAAATTTAAGGAACAAGAAAAAAAATAACACGACCGGGCTGCTGATGATTGAAATTAAAGAGCGGGAAGAAAGATGGACTGCATACAACATTGTGCTATAAGTTTTCTAAATTTTATGCAAATAAGCTACCGGGGCTTTGCCCCAGACCCCACAAAGTAGGGGCTCTTCATTTATAATCTTCAAATGGCTCTATAACGCCCCCGTTCAATCACGTTCAATCACTGCCATACAGGCGGGGGGGGGGTCGTGGTTCCACGCCCAAGAGGATATAAAAGAAATTTTATAGGAGACAACGTACATGACGTATAATGAAATGAATAAAAACAAGGAAATGTGTTATTTGCTGATAATAATGGAAAAATCTATCACATAATTAGATTTTAATTTCAATAGGCAATTTTTCCAGCTCGCTTTGCACACTGGCGACTTTTCACAAATTTTTCCCACATTTCTATGTTTTGCCCCCTCAAAATATTGGGTTCATTACGCAACTGGGTTGAATAAATGTGTTGTGTAAAAGCTATATTATGCCCGCGATTTGATTAAAATTGGGGAAATCTGCAAGGTTTAAATGGCTTTGATATCAAGAAGTTCCTGGGGCTCTGCCCTGGACCCCAAACACACAGCACTGCGTATGGAAGGGTTGGGCCATGGCCCCAAAAAGTTCTACAGCCAAGAAAAAAAAAAGGAGGAATTGCCTCCTTTTTTGTTGGAAAAGTATTGTAGGATATGATTTTAATTACTGAATATGTTAAAAAATAGCTCAAAGTTAGATTCTCATGAAAAGTTGATTTTTTTCTCGCTTGCTTCGCTCGCTCAGGACTTATATATCTAAAGCAGCCTTTTGGCACATGTTCTATACTGCGCTCCTCGTTGTTTTTTTGTTTTGTTTTTTACTCTTCACGCTACTGCCGCAAAGAATCCTCTTCACAGTGGCGTACAGACCACCGTGACAAAAAAGGAATCTAAAGAGAGAAGAATTAAATAAATTTATTATCAGCTGGATATCATGTCAAAATCTATCACAAAATTGGATTTTTGTATTAAAAAGGTATAAAAAAAATTGCTCGCTCGCTTCGCTCGCTCGCAACTTTTTTTAAAGGTAAGTTCTGGCCTTCTCAAAATAGTCGCCTTACTACACCATTACGCCTATTCATACCATGATATGACCGGGAAATTTTTGGCTCTTGCCAACCCCCCCCCCCCCCCTGGCCACCGAACCCTGTTACGCCGCTGTAAAAATGCTGTGCATCATCATCATCTACCTACACACCCAAATTTTTTAAAAATCTGTTGAATATTTCATAAGATATCTTTAAGGAGCTGTGATCTTTGACCTGCATACTCCGAATTCGAACTTAGCCTGTATTGGTATCATCTACCTACACACTCAAATTTGTTTAAATATGTAGAATATTTTATAAGTAATCATGCGGAAACTAAATTGCATATTTAATGAGCCGTGACCTTTGACCTGCCGACTATGAATTCGAACTTGACCTGTATTTTGGTGTCGTCTACCTACACACTCAAATTCGTTTAAATATGTAGAATATTTCATAAGTAATCATGCGGAAACTAAATTGCATGTTTAATGAGCCGTGACCTTTGACCTGCCGACTCCGAACTTAGCCTGTATATGGTGTCATCTACCTACACACCCTAATTTTTATAAATCTGTTGAATATTTCATAAGTCATCATGCGGAAACCAACTCGGATATTTCATGAGCTGTGACCTTGGACCTGCAGACTCCGAATTCAAAGTTAGCCTGTACTATGGTGTCATGTACCTACACACCAATTTTTTTTAAATCAATATATATAAATCGAAATATATTTCGATTTATTGCGCGGAAACCAATTGGGGGGGCGGGCGAATCAACGGACAGGGGCAACGCTTAATGCCCCCTCCGGACTTTGTCTGCGGGGGCATAATTACCGAGGAGCTGCATTTGAAGCGAGCCTGAATCAAGGCTGTGAAATTTATTAGCGCCACCATCAGGCTTCCTTTTATTTGCGTAAAAAGAAGAGACACGCAACGTCACTTTCTAGTCCAAACTCCAAAGTAATCAAATTTGCTTTTTTTTAAATATGATTTTGATTTAGGCCTAATTAAAAATATACTATTGACTTTTTGTATTATGGCTACTCACCGCAAAGCGCCCCAGTGAGTAGCGAGGAGTTTCGGCAAATATTAATTATGTATTGTAATGAAGCGATGTTTGCCAACTTCACAGAAATCCAGGGCCAAATGCAGTTCGGTGTACGAGGTTAGTACTATAGATCTATACATGTACTGTAGCAACTATATGTAGCCACTAACCTCGAACTAGTATTAGTAATGAGTGGGGCCAGGGCTACCACAAGTTCGTGTAAGCTCCACTACACTTCACTACTGCTAACCTCTGCTTCACCTATAGGCTATAGTGGAGTGTTTAATGGCTGGCTATACGAACCATTGCCTGAGTTTTTTAGGCCTAGTCACTCAAGGGTTCATTACATGCCACCGCGCACAGAAAAATCAAGCAATAGAAAAGAAGTTGTGTGTTGTGGACACCAGAAGTGGGATCACATCACGCGTGACCCACTAGTTAGAAATCCATTGCCAAACGTGGTTAATGGTGCGAGGTTAGTATACTAATACTAACCTCGCAATACGCGTGAGTCACTGAGTGGAGTAGCCTAACGTTAGTTAGAGTTTCATACGGCATGTACGGCCAGGCATCAATAACTTTTGTTGTCATCCAATTTCAATGAAATTTTCAGCATTTTGCTCGGAATGAATTTTACATTATTTATTAAGATCAAGGCCTAAATATCTTCAACCTGTATAATTCATAACCATTTTACTTTTTAGGTGTGCAGAAAAGACCAACCCCCCCCCCCCCAATGGTCTGCTCACTACAGTACATAAACTTAAATACACGGGACTAGTATTGTTACACAGCTTTTTGCAAATGCAAGTTTGGTAACGACTAACGAATTCCCATTTTTTTTTCAACGTAATTTTGAAGTCGAAAACATAGCTGAACTTACGAATGCAATGTCCGTCCACATCCTACCGATTAGAGCAGTTGTATGCAGCTCATGTAGGCATGAATAACGTGAAATCTAAGCTAATAAGTTCACCAACATGCCAATCTGAGCTGTGAAAAAGTGTGATCGTCCCGGAGCGAAAACAGCTTGAGCAAGGTGCAGCCAATCAGCGACCTTCTTATGTCCCCTTCGAGACAGAGGAGACGAAATGATTTTATGTCAAAAAGACTCAAAACACAAAATCATTTCGTCGACGAAATTTTTTTGTCTTTTGACACGAAATAATTTCGTCGACGAAATTATTTTTTTGTGTTTCGACACAAAATCATTTCGTCGACGAAATTTTTTTGTGTTTTGACACAAAATCATTTTGTCAACGAAATTTTTTTGTGGTTTTGACACAAAATGATTTCGTCGACGGAATAGATTTTCGCATCGCAACGAAATAAATTTTGTGGACGCAATTACATTTAGTCTCGACGAAAATTGATTTTGTGTGACAAAAAATAATTTCGTATACGAAATAAAACTGCGTCATGACGAAATGATTTTCATATGAACAAAAACACATTTTGTGTACGGAATTGCGTGAATTGGACGGAATTTACCATCGGACATTTGGTGCGCCATTTCGTTTGATAAAAATTCATTTCGTATGGCACGCCAAATAAACTTTGTGGACGCAATTACATTTCGTCTAGACGAAATTGATTTCGTGCATTTCGTCGAGACGAAATTGATTTTGTGTGACAAAAAATAAATTTTGTGTACGAAATAAAAAAGCGTCATGACGAAATGATTTTCGTCTGAATAAAAACACATTTTGTGTACGGAATGCCGTGATTTGGACGGAATTCACTGGCGGACACTTGGCGCCCCATAATACCATGGACTGCATTTATATATACGTTGCTCATAATCACGTTAAGTTTTGCCTTACTGCTTTTTTTTTTAAATTCAATTCTTTATTCCATTTCCATTCAAAACACAATACAAAGTAATACAAATCAAGTACAATTTTACAGACGAGCATTCTTACTTCGTAAAACAAAAAAAAACACAGTATGATATTGAGCATAAATGGCAATGAGGGGGTCCGCTAAAAAGCAAAGCTTGTAAAGTGTGGATTCCCCTTGGAAATGAAGAAAATATAGTCGATACATATATATAATAAAGCCGGTATTACGATTTGGTAAATCTTGGGATGTGAGCCAGGGCCTTGGGAACGATTTTTTCACTGGGGGGGGGGGGTGATGTTATAATTTGAAAAAGCAAAAGAAGCAACGAAAAAAAGGGAGGGTCACTAAAAAATGGAGGTAATTTTGATTACACTTTCCAATTTTTACACACTTTTCAGAATACCTGGAGTGCTGCCTATGGAGAATAATACTGACACGCAGCACCCCCGAGGAAAATCTTGGGGGTGCTCGCCCCCGATTCCTAGGGGCCATGATGTGAGCCTATATTTTTTTTCCAAAAAATGAATTCATTTCCAGACGAATTGAAAGCTTAAGTTAGGCCTATATGCGTAATAGTTTTGTGAAAGATGCGAGCTCGGGGGGGGGGGTGCTGTGGGCATTCGACTTAACCCTTGGTATTTTTAATTTGCTTTCTATTTGAACTATCCACCTAAACAAGTGAAAATTTCATAAATTATACTCCAATAAAAGACCAATATGGGGAAGGATACTCTATAACGCCGGTGTGAATTAGCAAGAACCAAACCAACTTTCCTCTTCTATATGTATTTATTACGTCTGTCACGTATCCCGTCTATACTCGAAAATCGACCCTCTTTACGTGATTATGAATAATGAATGCCACCCCCTCCCCTTATAAAAGTGACAAAAACACAATCAGCTCCCAAAACTGCAGTGTGGGAAGTTGGTACACTTCTTTTTCTTTATAAGAATATTATTGATTAATTGCTGCAGTTCAATCTGACAAGGCATTCCCCGTGTTTTCCAGATGTAGCTAATAAGGAAACCCCTTTTTTCGGTATATCCAGGTACGAGAGTTTATTCCAATTTTACAACAGCAAACCACTCAATTTAACCACAAGAAATTAGACCTGCATAAATCTGTTGATTATGCCCTTAATTTCGAGTTTAGGAAATATATTGCCCGCACAATTAGATACACTCTTGAATAATAAAGGACGAAACAATAGATTTACGATTTCGCTATTGCCCCTAGAAAAAAAATATAGGTATGCCTATATCATTTTTTTTAAGTCAGGGACAGTCCTGAGAGGGTGTTCCTTCTGAAATCTGTAAGCCCACATTTTCAATTACGTTTACTCTCCAGTATTGTATACCAATATTCTAACCCGAAATGTATTTGCTCCAAAATGCTCCACTCTCTCCCCCTCCCTCTATCTGTATCTCCCTTTTTCCGCCGCCTCCCGCCCCCCCCCCTCTGATTCTCTCTCATATTACACGCACGCACAAGAAATACCTCCGCCCTCAAGAAATCTGGAACTCTCAGTCCCGATTCTCTATCTTTATTTCTCTCTCATTCCCTTCTTCATCAGGATCCTTTCTTCCCGTCCCTCACCCCCCCCCCCCCCTTCTCGGCCTTAGAAATCATTTTCTACTCTCACGTATCAACTTCTTAGCCCCCCCCCCTCTTTTGTTCCCTTATTCTTACTCCCCCATTCTCTCCCTTTCTCTTTGTCTCTATCACTCACTCCGACTCTATCATGTCTTATATATTATTTCTTATGTCTCAGCTTGTCTTACACCCCCCCCCCGCCATTGTTTTGGCATTAAGAGAGAGGGTGCTCCAAATAAACAATGAATTTGCCGAGTTGACGCGCCATCTTTCGTTACACACGAATACTTCAAAAGCAGTACTTCCAAAATTAGTTTAATATCTTGTACATCTTCATATATACATTCAATACGTCTTATGACATCTATTCAGGAGTACAATGACATAAACCAGTGCCATGAATAGAACGACAGAAACATATTCTCATTAATATTTGTCACACCAAAAGTACATTTATTGTTTCATTCCCTACAATAAATAGGCATTCTTAACATATAGCAAATGTCAAGATTCAAAACCTATACTAACATGCTTAATTAACAGTTTTAAACCTCCTCTGCTTATCATTTCTTTTATAAAATGGTGATATGGACCTCATAAAATGATCGACTGAAATAAATCATGTGACCAGTAAGTTACAGTGGTGCTCATAGGTTAGAAAACCCTATCTGAAAATGAACAAGAATTGTTAACATTCTGCGATGTTTTTTTTAGATATCTAAGCCAGGTGATGAAAATATTACGTTCAATCAAGTTTGTTTCTCTTGGCTCACCGAACATGCCGAACATTGCAGTGTTGTTGTCTCCATTCTACATCCAGCACCACGGAGTGCATTTTGTGGTGGGACTCACCAGGGGCGGATCTAGGATTTTCCAAAGGGGGGGGGGCACATTTTCTCCCGATGAAAATTTTGACAAGCCAGAAAAAAAGGTTTTTAACCAACAAATTCAGGATATTTCTTCCAAATTTTTTTTTTTACAAGCGAAAAAAAAAGGTCTTCACTTTCAAGGGGGGGGGGCACATTTCTGTTTAAAAAGCATTTTTACATCACAAATTTTAATTGCGGGGAGGGGGTACGGGCCAGCTTTGCCCCCCCCCCCCCCGGATCCGCCAGAGGGACTCACTAACATTTTAGCACCACTGTATGTTAGCCAAGAGGCAAATCAATTAATAGCTGGTACTAATGAATGGTTATATTGACCGGTTATGGTTGGTTCATCACATAACAATGATCCATATCACTATGTTATAAAACATAGTATACACACCATCAAGGTCATTAGGATATTTACCCAAACTTATTACCTTGAGCATGTCAGAACTGTTCCAAATGTAAATCATATGTGTAATTCTTACTAAAGGTCTGCGACCCAATTTTGGAATAAAATGTATAGAATGGAATATCTTACTATGTAATGTTCTAAATCACCGTACAAATACCTATGTTCAAATCTGCGACTGTTATCATCCTTAAAATTAAAATAAAAGCTAATTTAATATCTAGTCGTAATGACGTCACAGCAATCGTACGATTGGCTACGATTTGAAACTAATTTGGCCTTTACTCCAAAATAAAGGCTTGCAATCATCCAAAATTATTATATAAGCTTTCTTTCAGTTAATAGTAGACCGGCCAAAACGATTTTTTATACTTTGGACGGTAAAATTTGTTAATGCTTGCTAATGCTTGGAATTCCAGCTAAAAGTCTTGCAAAAATACCAAAAAGTAGCGTACGGCCGGATGCCAAGCGCACTTTTGCGTGAAAGTGTCATTTTTAGCGTAAAATCTGAAAGAATGTCGAAAATCACGCATTTTGATATTTTTACCGAATATGTTAACATTTTTATTATCTTTGATATGCGATTCTTTTTATTTGGTTTTTCAAAATATAAGTCTCATAAATAAACATTTCAAATATGAATATTACACACACATATATGGCACAATGAAACATAAAACCGCGATTTCCTCAAAATAAAAGTTTGTGAAAACTATCAATAGTTTGAAGTTTTTTGCACAACTTAAATTCTTCGATTTAAATTCTTTTATCCATCGAATGTATGGTAAATGTCCTAATGCCACAAATATTAAAATAATTTTCAAATAAGATGGAAGATATCTAATTTCATGTTATCCGAAAGGAGACAATGTGTATTTTACAATGTGCGCATTTTGAATAAAAACTTGAACATACCGTACGTTATGTACATAATTACATGTGTAAGTACATACTAAGAGTTTTTATACTTTGGATAGCAAAATTTGCCATTTCTTGGCATCCCAGCTTAAAGCAGATACAAACCAATAGCGCCATCTCGAGTCCTCAACTATTCACACCTGGCCAGTTTCCTCACCCACAAAGCTAGTGTAGTCTAGTAATATATACCCACTTGAATAATAACATGCTAATTAACTACTCAATACATTTATACCGCAGTAGTTATAGTAGAACAATAACCCTTCCTCTTAAAACAATTTAGTTTCTCTATACAAAATAGTTCAATTTATCATCTGTATATACGTAGATATCTGAAAACGTATATTTCAAGACTATGCATCTATAACACACAGTCAATGAGAGACCACATACAGTTCACCCCCTCCTTGTCCTTTAAAGTCTTGCGGAAATACTGAGGAATAACGTCCGGGCGGATGCTAAGCGCACTTTTGCGTGAAAATATAATTTTTAGCGTAAAATCTGAAAGAATGTCGTAAATCATGCATTTTGATATTTTGACGGAATATGTTAAAGTTTGACTACCTTCGATATGCGATCATTCTTATTTGGAGTTTCAAATTATAAGTCTAATAAATATAGATTTCAAATTGGAATATTACAAACTAGTCCTTTGCCAGGGGGCCGTTTCATAAAGCTGTTCGTAAGTTAAGAGCGACTTTAAGAACGACTGGTGATCCTTTCTTGTGGTAAATGGTAGATTCATTGGCGATGGTTTAGAGCATAAAAAGGATCACCAGTCGTTCTTAAAGTCGCTCTTAACTTACGAACAGCTTTATGAAACGGACCCCAGGACTGTTCTGCTTTTCACTTGATCAATAACACAATCCTCGACCTCTACGCCCGAAATGAAAACAGCCCCACGATTTCCTACCCTCATCAGTTGGTGAGGGGCGTGAAAGAGGGGATAGCGCGATCACTGGGGATGGCGCGCAGGGAAGAATGAAGCAAGGGGAGAGAAATAACAAGTACACCGACGTCTAGAATCTAGACTACTATGAAACATAAAATCGTCTTGTTAATACTCAAAATAAAAGTTTGTGAAAACTATCAATAATTCGAATTTATTTTACAACTTAAATTCTTCGATTTAAATGCATTTATCTATTGAATATATATCAATCGTCCTAATGTCACAAATATTAAAGAATTTTCAAGTAAGATGGAAGATATATCATGGTATGTTATCCGAAAGGGGACATGCATAATTTATCGGGTGGGCATTTTGAAGGTAAAATTGAATATACCGTACATTATAAACACAATTACATGTATATTTCTGGCGGCAACTGCCCCTGCCCCCCCCCCCCCGGGCTCTGGGATCGATTTCTTGACTGGGGGTGCTGATGTAAATATGACAAGCAGAGGTTACAGTATATGTATATATCTCTTTTAAAATGCTGTTTAACTATTACCAATGCTGTACTTAAACACTTGACACCGATCATACACCGGGCTGAAAATAGCCTTGCTCTACCGTGTATACTGCAATTCTCAATCTAGGGAAAACTGAACAATTGCAGGACTCTTTGCTCTGATTGTAAGCTCAGACACCAATGATGATATAATGTTTCGCTCTGAACTTTTGAATTTTGGGTGCATTGTACTGTTAATATTTATAAGACGTGGATTTAATTGAATTGGTTTTCACAATGATCTAGGACTTTGTTTACAACCACTTTCTGTTCTTCAGATTTCGAGTGTTGTCAATCATGAGCATATGGCCACAACAAGAATTATTTGTTTGTGAGTTGTTTTCAAAAACAGTAATGTTACAACTACACCACCGGTTTTAAATAGGATTATCATAACATGGAGTAGCTCCATGATCATACCAAGCATTGTACACTACAGCGTGTCCCACAAACATGTTAACGGCACTTTAACTGAGTATAATGTGAAATTACTTAATCCTATTGTATAATTTATGTAATCATACACTATTCCTGGGTATTTTAGCAAGACTTTTAGCTGGGATGCCAAGCATTAACAAATTTTGCAGTCGAATCCTTATCTAGAGCATTTTTTTACATTTGGCCGGTCTACTATAATATGAACCTCAAATAAAAAGATAATTTTCATTCACATTTCCAGAAAATAAGCAAAATGCAATTTGTTCTTAAATTGAATCGTAGACCATTCGTAAGGTGTGCGATGGCCTGAATACCCCAGATGTGTATTTTTTGTATACTATTTCCAGCAAATCTTTCAAGACACTACATCACTGATTTCAAGAAATAATATTACTGCAATCAACTCAATTCTACACCTTCAATTCTATATATCTCAGGACAAAAATATAAGTGAATGGGACACAACTGATCTTGAATTGTTTTAAAACACCAGCACTTGCATAAACTAACCACCAATTTTGCAGATGATTCCATTAAGTTATAAAAATATATATAAGAACATTACATGTCAGAAATTTTCAATACATATGTACATAGAGAGTTGTTAAAGGTCAAGTCCATCTCAGAAAAATGTTGATTTTAATCAATAGAGAAAAATCAGACAAGCATAATGCTGATATTTCATCAAAATCGGATGTAAAATAAGAAAGTTATGACATTTTGAAGTTTTGCTTATTTTTCACAAAATAGTTATATGCACAATTTAGTCACATGCAAATGAGATAATGGATGATGTCCTTCACTCACTATTTTTTTTGTTTTGTATTGTTTGAATTAGACAATATTTCAATTTTTAAGGATTTGAAAATAAGAACCAACTTGACTGAACCATAAAATGTTAAACAATGGTAATTCCACATGTTCAGGGAGAAATAAAACTTTGTTTCACAGGTCAATGAGGAGAAAATTAGAATATTTCATATAAGGAAATACAAAAGAAATAGTGAGTGAGTGATGTCATTAGTTCCCTCATTTGCATATCGAGCGTGACGTGCATATAACTGTTTTGTGAAATTAAGCGAAACTTCAAAATGTCATAACTTTCTTATTTTACATCCGATTTTGATGAAATTTTCAGTGCTATGCTTGCTGGATTTTTCTCTTTTTATTCAAATCAACTTTAAGTTGGAGTGGACTTGTCCTTTAATAGTTACAAATCGTGTATAAAAACAATTAGTGAAGACGATACCATTTGATAGAATTTAAAAAAAAATGTTTTTAATTATGGAAATCTTTTAATCTACATGTTTGAATAAATATGACACTGTACATTTAAAAATGAGAAGAGCACAAATATTCAGTAACTTTAGAGTTATCTAATTGACTCAATGTAACTATTCTTTTTTCCAGTGGTACAATTTGCATTTTGAGAAAAATATTATACAGGATGCCAGATAACAAACCTTTCAAACGTATGATGTGATATGAGATTTCATGAGCACAACCTTTTACCAAATGAATCACACAATTTAGGAAAAAAAATTACCCTGTTCAGAACTAAAAGATATTTTTACAAGCACATGATTTGTAAGTGCAGTTTCATTATTTGATATTTAACAATGTATAGTGTAGGAAAATACGGTTTTACGCAAGTTGACCCATGCAGCTAAAAACATAACAAACTTCTTTATTTTTCTAAAGCCAAAAATTGGCATGCATTGGTTCTTTATAAGATTTCTCAGTTTGTTATATAATCACTCATAAGGCCTCTGTGGTTTTAATGCATCAGAAGATATACATGATTTATACAGAGTACTGTTTTTAATTGGACATTTCCAAAGACCAAAACCTCTTGCTGTTATTCAAATAACATCCACCCTACAACAACAAAGGACAAACTATTTAAACATACCTAATATAAATCATTTCT
The DNA here is from genome assembly GCF_037042905.1 of Lytechinus pictus. Lineage (NCBI taxonomy): Eukaryota > Metazoa > Echinodermata > Echinoidea > Temnopleuroida > Toxopneustidae > Lytechinus > Lytechinus pictus. Next base: position 19,797,166 of record NC_087252.1, on the reverse strand, counting down.
ATTTACCTTCAATTTCGATCACTTTCCATGCACAATGTACAGTACTGTCAATTACCCAAATTTCTTAGCAATATCACAATTCAGCTTTTTATTTTAATTGTATAAACATACAGGACAGTGTATATTATACAATTATGTTGAATTTGACATTTTTATATCCAAATATAGTAAATCTTCCATGGTTACTTCTATGAAACAGAAGTCCAATTAGCTATTATCTCTCTGGTATGGTTTAAGTTTTCTGCAACATGGGAACAGAAATGTGGGGGAATTTGGGAATAACATATTTTCAAAGAATAGGATATAATGCAAGAAACAAAATTTCATTTCCAACATAACGGCAGAAACGTCATAAGGAAGGTAAAACCAGGTTAAAGAAAACCCACACATAAGCAGGAAATCTAATAGCAAATGATTGCATGTGTTTTGCATATTCAAAAAGGTACATTATGTAAGTCACTATTCAAAACAAATGTTGATATTCAAAATTGTTTAGTGACATGTATTGTTCACATCACTAAAGAACAGTATTTGGTTTTTTTTACAAAAAAAGTAATGAATTGCTTTATATAAAACATAAACTAAATGATTTGTCTTTGCGATCTTGAGTATAATATTACATATTACAAATTTTGCATATTACAGAGATGAATAGAAAAACAATCAAACATTTAAAAAATCTGTCCTTCATCTAGTTAGTTTAGTGGTGTGGTTGTATAAGAATCTTAGTCAGCAAAATACAGAGGTCTGTTTCACAAAACGGACCCGTTATTGTAAAATTTCTTACAATAAAAAATTACAGAAATCATTCAATCTGATTGTCCGATAATTGAATTTGTCATATAAATTAAGCATTTATCTTTTCAACAAGTCCTTATGAAACCAGACCCAGACTTCGATTACCCCAAAAGTTTTCATGAATACACGCAAGAATTAGACAATCTGCTTAGGTGCATAGGTAACAGGTGGCTATCTATACAAATATAATACCCTTCCTTTAACTCTTCCACTTATTTCTAACTGTGACATAAATGTGAATTAAATAAGTTATATTTTTAGCTATTTCCAGGTGTTTTGAAGCTACCATTTCAAACTTTCTGAATTTCTTTTTTTTGTTTAAGACAAATACCCATAAACTAAGCTAGCCCCTACATATAATTTGGCCCATATCATAACAAACAACAAGTACTGTTCTTTATACAGGTAAGAAGTACATCATTGCACTATATAGATAAATGATTTCTGAATTGACATCATGATTTCATATACTATATGTATATATATATATTTCTTGTATATATTTATACCCATATAAAAACTTATACACTCTGAGTTCATATTTGATATAATACATGCTCAAACATAATATGTAGAATACATTTGTTATAGGATCAAATCAGGGGAGCATTTCATTGAGAGTTATCAGTGATTTTCATTGACCAATTTGCTCTCAACCAATCAGATGCAAGGATTTCAGTAGCTTATAACACCTTTCACTGACAAAACCATTCATGAAACACTCCCAAGGTGTTAAACGATGAGACTTAGCATTACTCTTTGAAGGGGTACTCAGGGCTAAAAATAACTCATCTAAATATAGTAAATAGAGGAAAATTCACTGAGTGAGACACTGAAAATTTCATCAAAATGTTATAAACAAATAAAAAGCTTATTGAATTTAAAGTTGAGCAATATTTTGTAAAAACAATTACATGCATGCAGTCATGATAATAGGCTGGCTGACGATGTCATTTCCCCACTCTCCTTTTTCTGTTATTCACGTTATCATGAAATCATAATTATTTCATTTAATTTTCATACGTGAGTATTATATCATTCTCAAGTAACAAGATAGGTTGCAGCAATGATTATTTTACACATTAAGTCATGAGTCAATCCATTCTTTCATTCTTGGAAGATAACATTTGATTAAATACGAACTTTATATCATAAAATACAAAAGAATAAGTGGTGTTATGATGTCATCAGCTTGCTCATTGCATATTCATGAACAGATGCACAGACACTTTTTTCACAAGAATAACTTTTAACCCTTTGCACGCTAATGTTGCCATTTTGCACATTCGTACGATTAAATTCAACAATCATAATAATTAGTTTTCTCCCCTACCTTCAAATTAGAAAAGCCAATAAAAGGCAATAGTTCTTGGATAACATCTACACTATAATTATAAGCATCAATGGTGCAATGTGGAAATCTTGAATTAAAGAGAATAACATGGAAACGATTGTCATTATTATACCCAAAAATTAAAAATTAATTCAGCGAGCAACGAGTTAAGTGACAAAACTTTGTTAAATCTTGTTCTATTTTGATGAAATTTTCAGTGCTTCACCTATGATATTACTTTATCTGCTTTTTGTAGTAATTTTTTGTTTGAAAGGTGAAGTGTATCTTATGAAAGACATGGCGATGAAAAATATATATACAATTATTGGTTCACACACATATATATATATATATATAGATATCACATCCTCACAAATAATATTGTGGTAGGTTTCATAAAAGAAGCATTCAGTGATTTTTACTGACTAATATGCTCTGGACCAATCAGAAGCAAGGATTTTGGTAGCTTATAACAATAGTCAGTAAAAAAGGCTGATATGTTTCATGAAATGTTCCCGTTAGGACGCACAAGATTAGCACAAAATAAAAAACAACACTGTCACCTTAAAAAATGTATAATATATTTTCAGCAATATTAAAGATAAGAGAATAAAACAGAAAGTGTGTGTAGGCAAAAGGGCATATACTCTAAAAACAACATAATGATAAAGGTAAATTGCCAATTCGTCTACTGCCTACTCGTCCACTCACCACTTGGTCTACTTTCATTTAGTCTAATGCCATTCTGTCCATCAACATTTCGTCTAACAACCATTTGGTCCATTAACCATTTGGTCCAATCATTACTTCGTCTAATCACCATTCCGTCTCATAACCAGTTGGTCTAATCTCCATTTTATATTCATTAATTTTGCACACTTTAACACTTAGTCCAATTAGACCAAATGGTATATGGACTAAATGGCTATTGGACCAACTGGTTATTAGATGGAATGGCATTAGACTAAATGAAAGTAGACCATGTGGTGAGTGGACGAACTGATGGTAAACCAAATGATAGTAGACAAGTTGGCAATTGGATGAAATGGCATTAGACAAGTTGAAAATAAACCATAATAAAGTATGTTTTATTTAACAAGGAAACCACTTTGGTTAGGAAACTGCTCTTCCAGCTGGCCCTGCATAACATAATAATATTATTATTACCCTTCTCAAATCTAAATGCAGAGCGCCTAGCAAGAAGGAAGAAGATCCCATTTTTATAAGTCTTTGGTATGACTCAACTGAAGATCGAACCCACAACCTCCTGTTCGTGAGGTGGAAGCTCTACCACTGAGCCATGCATGCCAGAATATTGAGATAATACTATCAGTGTTTGATAGTATATTTGTAAAACTGAGGTTAAAGACTTTAATCTGAGTATGTGAACTAATAAATAAAACATCCATTATCATACAACCCATCTAAACAACAATTGAGTTATATAGACTAAGTAAGGGGTATTTTGATTGACAGAGTGCTAAATCTGACACAAATCATATTACTCAAACAATCAATTGAGTTGACTGGCATAACAAACTATTTCAACTTTGTAGAATATTCAAATACATGATGCAGTATACACATCCAATGTCACCCTATAAAAATCTCAAATATATATTACCAGTACTATGTACCACACATTAAATAAGTGTACAGTTTACATTCAATATCATTTACCACAATCACATGGAGTTGGTCATAGCAGCAAAAAAAAAATACAAAAATTAAGACAAGTGATTATCATCTGACACACATTTCAAATATGATTTGAGTTAACTAGAGTTAAAGGCAAAGGGCCTGAGTTGATCATAGTAGTATTTGGAGGCAATGTGCGCCTACCAATTGGTGCCTACAAGTAAAGATGAGAATGGGTACATGTACCACACTGTCCATCAGAAATACAAAAGGCGCAGAGATCATCGGATGGTTTTGAATTTGGTGTTGTTGAATCAGAAAATTAATTTTCATTCATTAGGCATAAGTTTGAACACAATAATTAAAAAAATGCATCCTGGGCAATAATTCGGGGTCTACAAGAGTATAGTTTAGGTCTTGGGATAGCGCTGTTCAAAGTGAAAGTGGTGTATCGGCTCCAGTAAGGTGAATCTCAAAACTTAAGTGACATCTTCATTACATGATATGGCTCTATTGTGGGCGGATTGTGGTCTAGTGGTTCTGACTCTCGCCTTTCAAATGGAGGATCGTGGCTTCGAATCCAAGCCATGCCATATTTTCCTTCAGCAAGATATTTATCCACACTGCTACACTCTATCCAGGTGAGGTGAATGGGTATGCAGCAGAACCAATTTCTTGAATACACTGAGCACCGGTGATGGTATCTCGAGCTAAACGTCAGGAAATCTGCAGCGCTTTGTATCCTCAGGCAAAAAGCGCTGTATAAATCCAGCCATTATCATTATTGTATCATATCACCATATAATATTTTTGGATAACGATTAAGATGTAATAGGTATAAATAAATCTCTATGTTACAAAAGCACTGCTCATAATATGCAAGTATATTCAGAAATGTATAAAAATATAAAGTCTTCTACTAAAAAGAATTGACAAAAATGTATCAAATTGTGAAGTATTTCATTAAAAAATGTAACATGCATGCATAGCTTTGAAGTAAATTATTCCTACTGCTATATTTTCGGGCTATGTGTTGTGTTAGATTCGGAAAAACAGGCTAACTGACTGAAAAGAAATATTTGTTAAAACATTGCAAAAAATGATAAGCCTTACTTGCATTTGCCAGTAATGATCTGTATCATTACAAAAAACATCACATACAGCAAATTAAAACATTATAAAATTGCTATATGTATAAATAATTTACTTGCAAACTTCTACAGATACACATAACATGAATACTAAAAAACAGAAAAAATATAATTCAGCATATCAAAATCGTATTTCATTATCTTGAAAAAAAAATTGAGCACCCCAATTTACTACTTTGGGATGTTCCATATGATCATCACTCCACAGACATCTTGATTATCCTATTTCAGCTGGAGGGGTGTTTGTATTTATTACAGGTGAGTGAATACCTCATTGTCGTGTTCTCCAGTGTGTTGGTCTGGTTCAAGATATATGTAGTCATCACCATTGAAATCTGTCATCACCAGATAACCCTGTAAAATACAATTAAAAGTGATTTAGTTGGCCATCAAGCAAATGGACATCAATGTATGAATATTCTCTTATTTTAAATTATCATATTCTATCATCTTGCTTTATTTATAAACTAAGCTTTGATTGCAGATCAATAACTTCGGATTTGATTGTGTAACATGCCATTATATTTTGTCATTCTTTTAATGCAACAATAGCTGACCCTCGTGAGCATCAATTAACATATTCTTCTATCTAGATTTGATTGCATAACATGCCATCATGTTTTGACATTCTTTTAACCCTAAGAAGACTGGGGGGCTGATTTAGAATATATTCTCTTATCTAGCTTTATCTAAAAACCAAGATTTGATAGCAGGCTGATGACTTTCCTTTATTTGACTGCACAACATGCAATCATTTTATGAATGCATCAATAGTTGACTTACCTGGGCATCGGCTAACATATTCTCTAATCTGGCTTTATCAATAAACCATTTTTTTTATTTCAGGCTGATGAATTGTTTTATTTGATTGCACAACATGCAATAAGTTTAAGAATCCATCAATAGTTGACTTACCTGGGCAAGGGCTAACATATTCTCTAACCTGACTTTATAAATAAACTAAGCTTAGATTGAAGTTTGATGACTTCCTTTATTTGACTGCACAACATGCAATCATTTTATGAATGCATCAATAGTTCACTTACCTGGGCATCGGCTAACATATTCTCTAATCTGGCTTTAACCTTGCTGAAGGTTGGTCTCTCATCTGGATCATAAGCCCAACATTCCTTCATTAAATCATATCTGGGGGTGTAATGGAAAGAGATGGAAGCAATATGGTAAATTGGAATTATGTCTATGCAGTGATTCATTTAATAGAGTTGAATATCAAAGATGGGTTTATCAGGCAAGCATAATTTATTTAATTTCACTCACAGAAATCAATTCAAAAATTAATTTTGTTAATGATTGAAAAGGTGTTGCCAGCAATTTTCCATTAAAAAAAACACTAACAGTTGAAAAAAAAGGAAAATACATAAGTCATAGAAAATAAGACATAGGAAAATTACTTTTGATATTGCAACTTATTTTCATATTAGATTGACATAGAGAGCAACAACGAATATCTGGGCTCTGTAACACAAAGGTTAGCGATCAATCGTACGCTTGATTTTGACGACTGATTGTATATTGTGGTAAATGCAATCAATCGTAGAAAAATGGCCCCTGGACCCCAAATTTTGATATTAGGACCTTTACTTTTTTTTTACTTATAGCAGAATTTTAAGGGCCTGTATAAATTAAGTACAAATAGCCATAATCGGGGGGGGGGGGGGGGCCTCTCATGCCCCCCCTTGAGATCTCGACCGTGGACCGCGCGATCGCGCCGAAAATTGGCACGCAGGTTGTCTGGGATATAATCTACAAAATTGTGTAGTAATTTATTTCACCGAATTGTTATTAAGTAATTATGCTAATTTATGCGTAATTAGTATGCGAAATCATACTTTTTCCTCTAACTCCATAAATAAAGTTCCAAATGTTCTAATTTTTGGCATAGAAACTCTTTGTGGTGTTCTTAGCAAGTTTACATGAAAAAAATTGTGATATCAGATAAATTTCTTATGTATTATATTGTTTTTAGCAATTTCTTATGTATTTCTTTGTTTTTTGGACCCTTTGTTTTCCATCGTTTTTTCAATGAAATTCTTTGGGGACTCTTCTAAGATCATAAATAGCATAAAAAAAATACATTTAGACCAGCAAAACTAAAAATAATCATACATTTATGATTTTTGGTTGAATACACAATTTACATTGACTTTGTACACGAAATCACGTTTTTGAGCAATTTTTGGTCTGACATGCACTTACATAACGTAGCGTAATTTCGGAATCGCGTACCCGGGTGACGCAAAATTGGTCTCAAAAGTTGCGCAAGACTTGAAAGTAAAAAGTCAGCGAGCAGCGCGGTCAAAAAAATTTCCGCGGCGAAAATATTGCGCAACTCGTTGAGGGGGGGCCTCGGAGGCCCCCCCCCCCCCGGCCTAGATAGGGTTAAGAAAGGATCACCAGTTGGTCATGAAACTGCTAGTAACTTACAAACAGCTCTATGATCACCCACCAGGTATATTGATATACTTACATATCTTGACTACAATGTTCAGGTCTAGGTAACCTGTAACCAGCGGAGATCTCCTTGACGACCTGCTTTGATGTCATACCAGGGTATGGGTGAGATCCTGCACGAGAAATTTAAACCACAATTTTACCATGTTTGATCATAAATTCAACATGAACAGTAAGAAAGAAATCTCTTATTTTATTCAAGACCAAATAATTTGTGAATTGTTTAAGTAATAATGATAATAATACTACAGTGCGTATAAAAAAAAAACGGGACAGATTTGAAAAGTCTATACAATTTTTGTTTCAAATCATGTCTATATTTTGGTGTTAATAGGTGCTCGGAAGTCCTATCTTTCAAATGCCATTAAAAGAAATTAGTTTCGTTCATGCTTGAGCAAACACGGAATGTTTTTGTCTGGGGTTAAAAAGGAGGCTTGCGCCAAAATGGCATAAATTGATAAATATGATGATCGGACTTCTTGCTAATCAGCAGACTTCCTCTTATCCTTTTCATTATCTTTGCCATAATTTTCGAATTATACGGTCAAAATTCATTTTCAAATCTGTTTATTTGCTTGAATTGTTCTGTTGTTTCTTTGTAATATGTTCTCTTTTAGCTTTCAATATTCCTTCTTTAAGCAAAAACACAAAATTTTCAACCAAAGTATGGGAGAGCGTGTATTTTTTTCAAATCTTTTCATTGTGTGCTAGAAAGGTTATGGTGCCTTTGAACAGTGGCATACAGATGGGCAGGGGCTCAGGGTGTTCCCCCCCCAAAAAAAAAGTGGAAATGAAATAAAAGGAAAGATAGAAAGTAAAATATTAATTATTTTCTGAATATTATGTCAAAGTCTATCACAAAATTTGATATTTTAATAAAAAAGTGGAAATTTTTGCTTGCTCGCTTCGCTCGCTCACAACTTTTACGTTTTATCCGATCTGCCATATCTAGCTTGTTCAATATTGACTCAATACACAATTGCCATTGAAAGACATGAATCCTTTCCTGTTCGTCCTGTCAAGCACATAATTAAACTTGGTCAAGGAATCAATACCCTCTTGAAAATAAGATTCATGTTTTTTAAAGGTAACATAACATTTGTTTCACATAATAAAATACGATTTTGATAACTACAAGTTCTCCCAATTAATAATGCAAACCTTTTTGCTTGGGTTGACAAAAAGTCTTCTTTTCTTACTAATGAAGGAAATTCAAAGGTTAAAGAAGTTTTGATGAAAAAACAAAATAATTCAAGTAAATAAATTTGTAAATGAAATTTGACAGCATAATTTGAAAGTCATTGCAAAGATAATGAAAAGGTTAAAAGGAAGTCTGCTGATTAGCAAGAAGTCTGATCATCAAATTTCTCATTTCTGCCATTCTGGCGCAAGCCTCTTTTTGAACCCCCGACAAAAATGTCCCGTGTTCGCTCAAGCATGAACAAAATTTATTTTTTAAATGGCCTTTTAAAGATAGGATTTTAGAGCATCTATTAACATCAAAATATAGATATCATAATTTAAAACAAATTTTTTATAGCTTTTGCAAAACTGTCCCGTTTTTTTTTATACGCACTGTATAGGTATATTTACCCAGGAAAGCCGCTTCAGTTCTGAAAACTGTTCTCCCAGCGGGCCCTGCTATTTTCATTACCCCGGCTGCCTAGGCACTCAAGCATTCAAGGAATTTCTTCCTACCAGGTTACCCATTCACCTCACCTGGGTTGAGTGCAGCACAATGTGGATAAATTTCTTGAAGGAAATTACGCCATGGCTAGAATTCGAACCAACAACCCTCTGTTTCAAAGTCAGAAGACTAATCCACTGGGCCACAACGCTCCACTTATGTTAGGGTTAGAGCTAGGATTACATTTACGCTCACCTAATGTGACAATCTCCCATATAAGAATAGCGAATGACCAAACGTCACTCTGAGAGGTGTATGAATTATGAAGCAAGGACTCAGGAGACATCCAGCGTACAGGAACACGACCCTGTAGGTAAAAAAATACACAGTTTAACCCTTGACCCGAAAATTTGGAATAAAGGCTTCAAGTCATGTGATTAAAAAAAGCAAGGGTTTTAGATATGAGGTGACCTGTAACAATGATATCATTTTAGAGATATTAAATTGATATCTTCAGTCAATTTCTTTTACGATTAGCTTTCATACAAAAGGTTTTAGCATAAAAAATGACCAAAATATAATACCCTACCATAAACAAGGACGCTCGTGCAATAATACACGGCGAGTCGCATACGGACAATGCGTAAGCTATTGTTGTATTTTACTTCCATCAAAGCAGTGATTTTGAGACAAAGTTTGAGAATATCGTGAGTACTGGAAGCTAAACAACATCAGCCGAGCCAGGCCGGGTACCAGCGTAGTACGGTGCTGCTGACGTGGCTGGGCTCGAATCATGAAAATAGGAGATCATTAATTTTGAATGTCATGTATTCCTTCATTTTGCCGATAATCTTGATATCTGCAAATAATTCAGGATGAGGGTCACGACCGTCCCAATTAATTCAGGGTTCAAATTTTTAAAGGTAAAAAGACCCTTAAAAATTATCTTAGAGTATTACAGGAAATTAAGGATTCTGCTGCAGGAATGTCAAACGCGACTGGTCTGCACATGGACTGCATAAAACTATCAAATAATATAATAAAATGTAGACGCATAGCTGAGGGCATCTTAAGAAAAGTCTATACACATATTGTCGCAGGAACCCCACCATTACCTCTCTCACACTGGCTATCATACATTCCAATAATTTTGTTTATGATGAAGGTGAGCATTAGAAATTCAATAAGATGCTTCCAAGGTTGTGCCACTATGTCTGATTAACTTAGACGTAAAAATGTTCCTATTTAATTACTTATATACCAGCTTGGCGTTATAATAGCAAAAATTGTCCTGCTGGGTTCATGCAGGATTTACCATAATATAAACATAAACAGATTTTACTACAGGATCGTTGCAAGGACCGTCTTTCATGTCACTAATTTATTATAATCCGCTGTAAGAGACGTCTCTTTTACCTGTACACATATACTATTCACACTCAAAGTCAATGAAAACCATTCACTAGGAAATCCACCATAAATGATATAATATTATATAAAATTTGATTTAAAAGTGATCTATGCAACTGTTATAGTTTGCAATATTTCTTCTTTTTTTTGAAAAATTGAATGTACCTTATTCAATGCATCTGATAAATAAATATATTACAAGATACAGCAATAACTACATCTGATTGGCTAGTAGTAAATTTATCAGGAAAGGGTAGCGAAATGATACTTCATTGAAGGCTTGAAGGAACTCACCTGTGATTTCATCTCATAAGTCTGTCCATCCTCCAAGTCTCTTGCAAGACCAAAATCAGATACCTTACAGACCCACCCTTCTCCCAGGAGGATGTTCCTAGCAGCTAGATCACGATGGATGCACTGAAATGAAGAAGAAATATTGTCACAGAGTTCATAATATCACGTCTGTCAAATCAAAGTACTGCATCTCAGTTAATGGCAGAGCGGCTAACCTTGTGCAACCAAACAATAAAAAGAAATCATAACGGCAAAAAAGATGTATTTTTAACAAAAAATAAAGGTAAAAATCCCCTTAAAACCACACGTTACGGGAATGAGGAATGGAATTCTGTGATCCCCCTAATCAGATACCTTACAGACCCAACCCTCACCAAGTAGAATGTTCCTAGCAGGTACAACGGATACACTAAAATAGAGAACAAATATGATCACAAAGTTCATGATATGTCAAATCTAAATCCTGTATCGTTCCACGGCAGAGGAGCTAACCTGGTGACACGACCTCTGCTCCTGCAACAGTTCCTCCGATCTTTATTTCGTCAAAGTTGTAAGGTTATGGTGAGGGTTGCAATAGGGTTTTATGTTAGGTTTAAGGAAAGGTTTAGGGTAGGGTACAGTATTAAATCCAGGGTAGAAGTTTAATAGTCATATGATTAGTGTGTGATATTTATAGCGGAGCAATTGGCATGGAACTGGCAACCTCATTTGATCAGAAAAGGGAATCATTACGGCAAAAGTAAGGAATTGAAAAGAAGGAATTTGTCAACGCGAACCATGAGACTACACCTGCCATCCTTTGAGAATAAAACTAAGATGTATTTTATTCTGTGATTCTCAAAAATATATCTTATAATATTGACCCTAAATGACCTGTGACCTTGGCCTGGTTACCTGAAATAACATTCATCCAATTGGCTATATTTCTCTACAACTTATAAAATAGACACACATATAGAGACAAGTTTTCTCAATAATTTACAATTCAAACAAAGAGGAAATGTAATGTAACAAGATACATTTATCTTTATGGCTGATGGTAATGGTTTGGAAATGGTTAGCCATACTTTGCATTTCAGTTAAAAGTAAGAATGATTGTATGCTCATGCTAAAGATCCCCTGCATAAATTCTTACAGATCAGATAGGAAACTCCTGGAGAGGTGGATCCAATCCACCCCAAAAATAATTACAATTTAAGAAATAAATGTATGTATAAGTATGAATGAATGAGTGAGTGAGTGAGTGAGTGAGTGAGTGAGTGAGTGAATGAATGAGTGAGTGAATGAATGGATCAATCAATCAATCCATCCATCCATCCATCAACCAATCAATAATGCATATATAAAACCAGACAAAATAACAAGTGGAATGCCTCTGGCGGTCTGACCTGCATCATGCGATTCAATTTAGTGAATGAGTGAGTGAGTGAGTGAGCGAGCGAGCGAATGAATGAATGAATGAATCAATCAATCAATCAATCAATCAATCAATCAATCAATCAATCAATCAATCAATCAAACAATCAACCAATCAATAATGAATATATAAAACCAGACAAAATAAAAATATTGAAATCTAAAGACTTACTTGTCTAGATGCGAGGTACTCCATTCCTCTTGCAATTTGGACACCAAAATTAAGAAGATCATTGGGTGGAATATCTTTCTGTTTCTTGAGATACCGATATTCTTCAGCCATGGAATCCCCTGTCCTTACCTGTCTCAGGTAACCCTGTAGATTACCATTAGATAGGTATTCCATCAGGATATACCAGGGATCTACAGAGGTGAAAAACAATAAAAAAGATATTACAAAATATATATCAATGTTTCAAGGTTTCAAGCTACACTGACTGCCTCTTTCAATCCTGAAGATTCTTGCAGTATTGTAGTACCGGGGACCGGCAGGTGCAATACACCGGGTGAACACCCTATTCTTTGACGAATAGTGTATTGGTTTTAACGTGCATAGGTTGTGAATCTCCTATACACGGGACCGACATTTGCATCCTTTCCGATGGACGGAGTGTTTTCCAACTGCATTCACACCCGCACTGAACACAGCGGTGAGGCATGCTAACACACAACGCTAGCATAAGATTTTTTTGTTAGACGTCTTCGGGCATGCTGCGGGACTCGAACCCACGCACGTTGAGATCTACGATCTTATCCGGAACAGGCGCTCTAACCAAAATGAGCTACGCTGCCTCCCAATGACAATATCAATGACAGGATTTGACCGAAAAACATCAAAATCCTAGGTATTTGAAGCCCTATTGACTGGACTTAATGGCCCTCACAATGGCGATGGAAATTTGCAAAGCTGGGCGATATCTCTACATTATTGAAATTATGCGATATTGAAAATATATTGAATATTCGATAATGGCTTTATGATTATGTCAATATATTGCTGTAATACAAAATGACAAAAATATTGTTGATTACCAAAATGCTCTGCATTGTTTTCAACGAAATCAGAATGTTAGTTGGTACCCAAATGCCCACTTTTCCTGGACAAGCACAGATGAAATCTCTATTTTTCATTTAATTTGACATATTGCGGTTTCATGAAAGTGAAAGTTTATTTTGTATATAGAAGAGACATTTTGGGCCATAATGGGAACCCCAAAATATCTTTAAATTTGGCCCCATTTTTATAACATTTTTAACAAAAAAATCCTTGTCAAGAAACTAGGAAAATGAAAAGTCATTTTAGGCTATTGTTATATCTAAAATTTAAAATCCTTAGGCATGGGTTGGCAGTTGCCAGTCGCATATTTTTGTGTACACCCTCTATTGGTGGAAAGTAATAAGGCAAGACAATTGTCATTTTTCACTCTCTATTTTTAATTAATTAAGAGCCAAGTTATATGATGAATAGCTGTAATGGAAACTGACAGTGTCAAAAAATCAAGCATTTGTCCCAAAGAAAAAGAGGAAATACGCCAAACATTGCCAACTTTATTTCACCACATGGGTAGTAACAGAGAACAAGGTTCTATCATAACCTTGTTCATAGAATGAGTGCACATGTACTTACCCTCATCAGTGCAGCATCCAAGAATATTGACAATATTAGGATGAGGATCCAGGTACATAAAGAGACTTATCTCCTTAGATAAATCACTCTTATCATTCTCTGTGGCAGTATCTACGAGAAATCAGAAACAATATTAATGATACCATGGGGCATTTGAGAAAAAAATGGCAAAAGCAAGGATGATAGAGAGTGGGGCTAAATTTATTGACCTGTATTCTGCAGTTGGGTTTAACTTGGACCACGGTGCTTAACTCATGGGAAGCCAAACATGTCAAAATTTAGTTAATTGCATGCTGGTTAAGTTCACTGCACACTCTAATAGTGAAGACAATTATCTTATTTATCCTTCCCAGACAGTTAAGAATGATTTGAGAGTCAAATGAGCTGATTCAATGAACCTATACAATTAGATATTTATGTCACAATCGGCTATCCATACTTAAACCACAACTTTAGACCAGAGTTTAAATTAGACCCGACTTCAGAATAAGGGCCAAAAAAAAATCCATGAAATTTGCTACAAAAACCATGACGAGGATTTGAAATTTAATATATGAACCTCCAGCCTAAATCTTTCTTTCTTCTTCTTAAGTATACCTAATTTGTCTAAAACCTTGCAAATATTCATGAAATGAGGTGATATATATTTAAAGAAGTGAGGCAGTCTTTGTACTTCTGGGGGGAAAATAGGGAGATTTCAAACTTTTAATGTATGGTTTGTTTGTTGGGCAGGGGAGGAGATTGCAGAACTTTTTATAAACCCTTAGTATGTTAGTGGATCATATTACCAAACACTTAATATATTCTCATAATATTCATCAAATTACTTCCACCATGGATACACAAAAGCCTACAAAATACAAAGATACAACATTTTGCCAAAATCACTTTTCTTTTTTACAATATTATCTTGCGATTGCACCTCGATCTTTGCACATGAAATGTATTGCTCCCTTGAAAATGTTATTGTATTGCTGAACATGCATTTTCTGAGGGAAAATATTGAAAATTTATTTTGAGAAAAGGAAGACACTGAGAATGTGTTTTTGAACCGTTTTAAAAATCTTTCTATTCAAATTCCCTGTGGAATGAGGTTGCAAAGTTCTTAGCGTATGATGCATGCAATCAGTAATACAAGGCTGGGGGCCATTTCATAAAGCTCTTCGTACATCAAGAGTGACTTAAAGAATGACTGGTGATCCTTTCTTGTCATAAATGATATTCACCATTAAATGTTCATTGGTGATTATATGTAGCGCGTAAGAAAGGTTCATCAGTCATTCTTAAAGTTGCTCTTAACTTACGAACAGCTTTATGATACGGCCCCCAGGTCAGTAATATGATCAATCACATACCTTTTAATCGCTTCACAGCCACTATAGTTATCTCCTCCTTTGGCGAGATACCCATGGCTTCAGCTTTGTAGACGTCAGCGAACGATCCGCTTCCGAGCTTGTTCAGGAGCGTCAATCGATTGCGAGGGAACTCCATCTTGGTCTCGTCCCGCATCTTTGAGATCCTTAGATTGGGAATTGCAGGCATGAGGGACTTGCCAGGGGATGGGATGTAATCATGGGATCTCTGTACACGAAAACAATAATGTGGGACTGAATCGAACGATCTGGATCATAAGAACATGAAAATAATTATGCGGGACTGTACCAAATGATATGGATTTACGAGTACATGATAACACAATGTCGGACTGATCAAATGATAAGGTGTCTTGAAATATAAAGCTAAGGGATTTATAAAAAGAATCAACTGAATTATTTGAATATATAGTACTCTATGATGTTTAAACCTTGTCACGCATCATTGCATTTTATGCTTGCATTCAGTTGCATATTGCCCGGTAGCTGACAAACGCATTCAAACAACACAATGCAGTGAAACAAGCTAATAAAATGTTGATATGCAGATTGATGAAGATTGAATCTTTGTACTGTAGACGGCTATTTAATTTTTTCTTTCAATGCGTTGGTGTTGATTTAGCTCCCAAGAAAGGATCACTATTTGCGTGCAATTAGTCTTCAATGGTCTTCAATCACAAATGAAGGATTTCGTACCAGAAAAAAATTTGACAAGCAAAAAAAAAAAAAAAAGGTCTTCAATCACAAATGAAGGATTTCGTACCAGAAAAAAAATTTGACAAGCAAAAAAAAAATTGACAAGCAAAAAAATATATAAAAAAGGGTCTTCAAGCTCGTCAGGGGGGGCAATAAAGGTTTTGAAGCTCGTCAGGGGGGGCAGGGATACGTCCTTTGAATGGGTTGTGGCTCGTCAGGGGGGGCAGACTGCCCCCTCTGCCCCCCCCCCCCCCCCCCCCCGTATAGGTACGCTAGTGCACACACCAGAACATTAAAATTTAAAAAATAAAGGGCGCTGATTCTCACCCGCCTTCGCTGATTTCCGGGCCCCATTTCAAGACCAGTGAGCCTATCAGTATCGTCCGTTCCGTTTCTACGGCAACAGCAGCAAGCGATAACGATGATGAGGACGATAACGACCACCCCTGCTGTGGCTGCCCCGGCGATGATACTGATGGTTTGCTGCGAGAGACCGCTTGATGGTGGAGGACCTGAAGAGGTAAAAAAAAATCATCATAAACATGAAGAAAAGAAACACAGAAGCCGTCAGGGTTAGAGACAATAAAGAGCACATTTTAGTAGATTAAAGAATTAATATTGACCTCATATTGAGAGATACTAGAATTTTCTTATTTTACCCTTACACGCAAAATTGCTTTATAGGATCTCAGATTTACAGAAAAGTATGTCGGGTGAACAAAATTTACATATATGGGATTGAGCAAGAAACCCAAAGACTGAATTTAGTTTTATGATTATTTTTTTAATCAAAGATCATCTCCACATTGCTATTTTGTATTCATTATACATTATGACCATATTGTTTATCATGTATTATCTTTGTATATCGTATATGTAACACATTTTATTTTTGATGCAGAAATACATGCACAAACAAACATTAAAACATCCAATATCTAAATGTATAAGTTGTAATTACGCGAAGAGTAATTACACAAAGTTTATGAAATTTGTATATTGTATTTCATGGAAAAATACTAAAATGAAAGCTAGGGAGATACATCTAAATTTCTGTCTATCAAAATTTCCATAGAGCGTCTTTCAAACTAATATTCACAGGTTTTCATTACAGTTATTAAAGTATTATAATACTTAATTGTTAGCACCTCTACTTCAAACATTAAGCATGACACTAGTGTCCAAAGATGGGCCAGTTTCTAGTTCCCTCTTGCGCATTATCAGAAGAACATTTAAAGTCAGGTGGCATGGTTGTCTACTATTCAATGACAGAGTTGCCAACCTTTAAAAGTAAAAAGTAGTAATCCGCAAGCTCAAAAGTCATAATTTTTACATAAAAGTTAGAAATTTCATATGCATCATGCGATATTATGAATTTCTTTGAAGAGGTACTATAAAGAACAGATTCCCTAAAAAGAAACGAATCCTCTTTTAAGGCTCAGATTCAGAATCATCTCTGGTACTCTCTCTTATGCTTAAATCCATGATAAATCCAAGGGGTGAAACCCCGCAAGATCTAGACGGTATTTAAACATGTGATGATAACATTCAGAGGGACGTAAACGAAGATACACGATCATGCAAATAATGAGCATTATTGGATCATGCTTTCATGCAAATAATGAGCATTATTGGCTGCCTTAAGACGACTTCACCAGAGCCTAATGTATTGCTTAAATATTAACATACTATTTGCCCTCAAAAGAGTAATAATTATTATTATTTGTTTGGCGTCACCTGTGCCTGGGAGGCGAAAAGCGAACTGAATCACTATGACTCGCAGGTCTCTCCTCCCGATATAACTGATTGGGGGGGGGGGGGAGTGCAGGTGGACCACTACACTAGGGTTTCCCCCTACTCTTATAAAAATAGTGGAAAGGGTTCTTAACGTGCAAAGGTCGTGACTCTCCTTTACACGGGGTCTCCATTTAACACCCTATCCGAGGTCAAAAGCATAATGGCATAATATGACATGAAATTCCTAATAAGAAATATGACTTTTTCTTAACAGTTGGTAGCTCTGCAATGAGATAAGCACCAGCTTTGATGTAATGATTCTTCAGTGACACGACATATGCTCCTGCGACATTTGCTACGGTCTTAATTTCTCAGAATGCAAAGGGTTCGAGTTAGGATTAAAAAAGAATTTTTGATTCAGAATAATGAAAAGATTAGGGTTAGAGTTTATTTAGTTTTGGAAGTTAAGTTTATGTTTGACTTAACGTGCGGATTTTCCATTGGAGAAATTGTCGCTGGAACAAATGTCATGGAACCCATTCTTCATATATATGCTTTTCACACTGCATTTATTTTCCGTAACCCCAGGAAATAGGTGGGGCTAAGGGGGGGGGGGTTTATCCCCACCAAATTCCTGGGGTTAAGCTTAGCCCACTTCATTTTCACACTACATGTATGCTTTAGCAAGTGGGCTAGCACAGTCACTGCGATTGCCGTGCTAAGAGATGCAGTGTGAAACAAAACCAGGCTAAGGAGATGTGGGGCTAAGCATTAGCCAATCACAGAAGTCGATATTGCCCGTTAATCACGCTCTGTGTGGCAAAATCATCAATATTCATGAGCTGTGCGATAGTCCAGGGTTAAGGCGTTAACCCAGGATAAGCAAATAGTGAAGTGAAATAGTGAAGTGAAGTGATATGTGAAGAGAAAATTTTACAAGGTTGCATGTTCCACGCCGATTATGAAATATTCCATTAATTCAAAATGTTATTTTTTTCTACAGATAAATTGAAAATGAAAAATGCTGTGAGAGGTTTTATCTTAAAAATTTTTACAACTTTCGCCACATACACTTTTGTAACTGACGAAAATATTCTAATGCATGCATTTGTCACAGTGGTTTCATTCTATCACAATACTTAAAGTACAAGCTTCCTACAGATAAACATGGAATAATGCACTAACAAGACAGGATGAGAAATAATAAGAATATGCAACATTTATATAAAGCTTAATACAATGTTTCTAAGCACTGCATACTATTACCCCGGCTACTCTTATCAAGCACTCGAGCATTCAAGGAATTTCTTCCTACCAGGTACCCTTTTACTACACCTGGGTGGTGAGTGGCAATTGCTGATAAACGCCTTGCCAAAGGGCACAAGTGCTGCAGTGGGATTCAAACCCCGGACCTTGTAGTTCAAAGTCCGGAGACTTATCCACTGATCCACAACCCCTCTGCCACCAGTGGCAGAAATTTGTTTCAAAATAAAGGGGGCACCTTACTATGAAAAGTTCACTAAAACATGTACTGGAATGAAATGATAGAGACTTGACAAATTTTGAAGATAATTGCTCTAAACTTGATGATGTGCAATGTTTCTATTGTATTGCACAATGTCCATTAAAATCATGTGAATTAAAACATATCTTTCTAATCTATATATGCAAATTTCTCTAAGAACTAAATTCATTCAGTAAAAAAAATCAAATATGTTTTCATTTGAAAACAGTAAACCTTTATCCTAAACAGGCATTAAACAATTCTTCTAAATTTCTAACCTATTTTCTTCTACTCTATATAGGAACTAGATTGTTTTTATTCAAGAAAGATTCATAATGTTTTATGTAAAAAATATTAAATGTTAATCCTCACTGTCATTTCTCTGAATTTGGGGAAGGGCCAATGGACCTGAAAATAATTTCACATATTTTTTTTCAATATAAGAGTAAAAATATAATGCAAAAATAAGAGTATAAAAAATGTAATCTTCTTTATATCACCTCTACTGGAAGAATAAATTGTTTCTGCAGTCAATTACCATGTTTGCAAGATACAAAGGTTATTAAGAGTAGAAAAATTATAAATATTATAATGAAGTGTACTGGAAATGACTAATAGAAAGAGAATATAAAAACAATAGAAGGGGGAAAATTGTGAAATAACATGCCAATAGAAAAAATATTTCTTAAATCTATGTGTCTACTTCTGAAATAATTTGGTATGTAAGACGGTCAGGTCAAATCATCAGGACAAGCAAGGAAAATTTGATGAAATATCCTGAAACAAACAAAACTGACAATTTTACACATTTTTAAAAATCTAACTTGGTATTTAGCCTCCCTTTTTCAATATCTAGATATGCCAAAAGTGATGCCATATTCATTCATTTATTTTGCTATGCATTGGGCTATAAATTTTTTGTATATCTTACTCCTTTTTTTAATTTGTGATCATTGATTATGTGCAAAAGGCCGATAATGATGTAATATGCATGATCTGCTTTGTATAGACAGAGCCGCAGCACATATGCTTAGTTAGGGGCATGCATTCTCGAATTCCTCGTTTACAGTGACCGGACGCATAGATCGCTCTGGCCGCTTATGTCTTCTTGCTGTGTCCGACAGCTACATGTTGGCAATTGTGAAGATGAAAGAGTTTTCAAAAATGCTTTTCTGTCAAAAAACACTTTCCTTCTACGAATACTTTTTTGTTGAAGAAGGTTGGCATCTCTGTGGCAATAGAAAGTTTTTGCTCTTCGACGTAGAACGCTTTCAAGAACATAGAAAATGTATTTTCGAGTGCCCTTCATGACAAATTAGCATCATCAAAGTCATTGTCAAAAACTGGTGAATCAAAACAGCAGTTTTGTCCTGGAGAAACGATATATTTGCAATTTTTCGTCAGCTCCGAAACTCGGGCGAATCTGCCGTTCCAGTTCACTGATTTTCGACAAAGACCTCTCAGCTTTTCATTGTGCACTGATTTGACTTGCATTTTCAATACAATTACTGTGTTTTTTAATTCATTCTGCATGGCAGTGCGAAAACTTGCTATTGACTTTTCATACAATACATACTAGTATTACAGAAGTCTCCTTGAAATCCATTTTGACAGTTACATAACGGCATTCCATTGTTGTTGACAGTACACATACCACCATTGAGGCAAGGATTAGGAGTGCATGGTGTTCTCCCTGTAAAATATAAAAGTGATAGAAATAAGAAAATTGAGTATTTTAGTTCAAGAGAATTGCTTACATTCAAGAAATAAAAAGGACTTGCAAATCAAGGCTGGTTACTTTAAGAGGAATTTAACCCAAATTGCAAAGTTGTTTGAACAGCTTGCATGCTATTGTTACAATTATAAGTACTCGTACAATTACGTTCAACAATCGCAACAATTAGATCTTCCCTTTACCTTTTAAACAAAATAGTAAATATACAATAAAAGCAGATTTTCTTAGTATTTTGCTCCCCATAATTTTAAGCACAGAGTTAGACCATGGTCTTAGTTAAACCTGACTTCAGATTACAGGCCAAAGGATTTTTAAAAAATACTGAAAACATCAATTCTACATCTTTATAGTACATGGCCAGGCCAGTTTAGCTTTATAGAGGTCTTCTTCTCAGATAGTCTAATAATAGTATCACTCCCAAGTGGTCTATTATCAATGGTTTATTCCCAATTCGTCTAAATGCTGATTCGTCCAATTGCCAACGCGTCTACTATCATTTGGTCTACAATCAGTTCGTCCACTATCCACATGATCTAATTGCCAATTCGTCTACTTTCATTTGGTCTACCATCAGTTCATCCACTATCCATATGATCTAATTGCCAATTCGTCTACTATCATTGGTCTACCATCAGTTCATCCACTATCCACATGGTCTAATTGCCAATTCGTTCACTCACCATTTGGTCTAATAACCAGATGGTCCAAAAGCCATTTAGTCCAGATACCATTTGGTCTAACTGGACTAAGTGTTAATTGTGCAAAATCAATGAAATTGAAATGGATATTAGACTAAATAGTTATGAGACGAAATTGTCATGACGAAATGGTGATTAGACGAAGTGATGATTGGACCAAATGGTTATTGGACCAAATGGTTGTTAGACAAAATGTTGGACAGAATGACGAATTGGCAATTTACCTTATCAATTTGGTCTGTATTACACTTGGTGTGTGTTCAATGTTGATTTTCAAATTTAAACAGCAACATAAATGATTGAAAACGCAATTACAAAACACATAACACACACATGACCAGCGGTGCACCATTCAGAGTCAAATGGTCTTTAGAGTTCCCGCCCTCGTAAGCGCAGCTCACTGCGCAGTTTGACCCATCACAAGAAAGGTCAATTCTGGCACATGCTTGTGTGTGCTTCCACTGGAACAGCAAATATAAAGTCTTTTCAAAACTAAATCGTGTTCAGTGTCACATTTTACTGCATTTGAGATGCTGAAGGTCATAAAATCTGAAAGACGTTACGACCTGGAATTGGGAGAATTGAACACACCCATTGTTTCTCATTACATTTGCGTTTTGCAATTACATTTTCAATCATGATTCACATTGCTGTTTAACTTTGAAAATCAACATGGAACACACCCTTGGTCTATTACACACATGGCGTAATTCTCATCAAGACCCGAGGCCCGTGTCATAAAGAGTTGCAACTGTTGTAACGTTGCCTTTATGGCAACTACCATGGCAACATGGCTCAGCAGCCAATCAAAATCAAGGTTACCATGGTAGTTGCCATAATGGCAAAGTTACAACAGTTGCAACTCTTTATGACAAGGGCCCCAAAGCCCGGATGGTCTAATTTCCACTTCATCTGTTATTCATTCTGTCCTTCGTCAAATGAAAATCTCATAATCTGTTAAAGGACAAGTCCACCCCAACAAAAACTTGATTCAAATAAAAAGAGAAAAATTCAACAAGCATAACACTGAAAATTTCATCAAAATCGGGTGTAAAATAAGAAAGTTATGACATTTTAAAGTTTCGCTTCATTTCACAAAAGAGTTATATGCACATCCCGGTCGGTATGCAAATGAGGGAACTGATGACATCACTCACTCACTATTTCTTTTGTATTTTATTATATGAATTATTAAATATTTTGATTTTCTCGTCATTGTCATGTGAAATGAAGTTTCATTCCTCCCTGAATATGTGGAATTCCATTATTTTAACATTTTGTGGTTCAGGCAAGGAGGTCCTTATCGTCAAATTCGTAAAAATAGAAATATTGTATAATTCAAACAATAAAAAACAAAAGAAATAGTGAGTGAGTAACATCATCGACTCTCTAATTTGGATGTAACTGGCTCGTTCATATAACTATTTTGTTAAAAATAAGCGAAACTTTGTATTGTCATAACTTTCTTAATTTGCATCCGATTTTGATGAAATTTTCAGCATTGTGCTTGTCTGATTTTT
This sequence comes from Lytechinus pictus, assembly GCF_037042905.1. Classification (NCBI taxonomy): domain Eukaryota; kingdom Metazoa; phylum Echinodermata; class Echinoidea; order Temnopleuroida; family Toxopneustidae; genus Lytechinus; species Lytechinus pictus. Next base: position 19,774,137 of record NC_087252.1, on the reverse strand, counting down.
CTCTATTGATTCAAATCAACATTTTGTTGAGGTGGACTTGACCTTTAAGCTAAGGATAATATAGTAATATAGTAATATAATACAATATAGTATGATAATATAGTCCAAGTGAATATTACACAAATGTGAATCAGCTTACTGGACATTGATCCAAATGATAAATGGGCTTTGTGGTGATTAGACTAAATGGTTAGTAGACAAACTAGTTTTCAACAAACTAGCATTAGGCCACATGAGATAAGACCAAACAGACAAACTAGACAAATCAGGGCCCTGTCTTACAAAGAGTTACGATTGATCGGATCAATCGTAACTCTTCGTAAGACGGGGCCCAGGAGAGGACCAATCAGTAAATTCATCTCGGTCATTAGGTTACTCACTTTCACATTCCGCACCACCAAAGCCACTAGGGCATTCACAGTAATACGAACTCGTAGCAGCAGTAGGAGCTAGGGTTGAAGAAGAAGGAATCTCCACGCAGGTCCCTCCATTGAGACAGACATCAGATGTGCATGGGCTAACTGCAAAACAAAATCCAGGGGGGTGTTTCACAAAGATTTAAGTATGACTCAGAGTCACACTTAAATGATATGGGGCTCATTGCAGAAAGAGTTGCAATCAATCGCAACTTCAAAAATCAAGCGCAACTTGATTTTCAACCAATCAACAGCGCGCATTTTGGACTTGCGATTGATTTTTTGGCTTGCATTTAAACGCAACTCTTTCTGCAACGGGCCCCAGAACAGGCAATCCTATTAATACCCAGTAGTGCTCGTTCTCTTGGCATATAATCTGATCCCTGCGGTCATACCTTTTATAATGCACACATGTATGCATTTAAGTGCAACTCTAATTCATTACTTAAATCTTTGTGAAACAGGTAAACTTGCAAAAGCTAACCTTCCATAATTCTTAAGACCATGGGGTGGTTTCACATAGAATGAAGTCCGACTAAAAATCTAACTTAAATTCCAAATAATCTGTGGTATCAAATGCATCACTGCAATGGTCAGGGGCCCGTTGCAGAAAGAGTTGCAATCAATTGCAACTCTAAAAATCATGCGCAACTTGATTTTCATCCAATCAACAGCGCGCATTTGGGACTTGCGATCGATTTTTTGACTTGCGATTAAACGCAACTCTTTCTGCAACGGGCCCCAGATCACGCACTACCACATACATATCCATCAGATCATTATTTGTATACTGAAATCTATACTTCTAAAGAGGGACCTGCAGGTTCTTTCATGGGGGAAGAGGTCAAAGGTCATTTTTATAAGCATGTTGAAGTTTTCATTAAAAGAATATGAATGTCAATTAAACCGTTCCAATCCAAATTGCGCAATTTTATGTATAAAAAATTTGCTAAATCTGCCTTGGTGTAAAAGTTTAGATGATAGGTAGTACTTCGTACTTCTTTGATATTCTGTCAAATGAGAAATAATCAATAAGTAAAGGGTTGGTAAATATCTGCATTAAATCAATGTAGGATATAATGAACACAGGGCCAAGATCTCTGCCTGGCAACTATCCTTGTACATTTACTTGTATTCCATCACCACGCTTGAGACATTTTTTCCTGCGAGCATACCAGCTTAGAGCCCTGTCTTACAAAGAGTTACAATTGATCCAATCAATTGTAACTCTATGGAAATCCATCAGTGTCATGATTTTTTTTCTACAGGAAATTTGCACAATGTCCTTTGTAAACAAAGAGAAGCACACTGAATTTTAAAGAAGACAATGAATGCATGAATATACATCAAAGCTAGATAATAGATGTTGACGTTGCTGGCCGCCCATAGTTGCAATTCCCGACCTTTCGTTGGAGAACGCGAACGCTTATTTGGGACGGTAGTTGATTTTGGAAGAGACTTTTGGGCCCGTCGTCATGGTCATAAAACTCTGTCCTGCAATGCAAATTGTTTCGCATCTGGAACGGAAACATTAAATCTGCGTTTCGTGTGCAAAACTCTGGTTGCTACTATGGTAACAGCGATATATCCGATTTAGGACGACTTTCCAAAGCCACATTTGGTTCCTCCCAGAGCTCGAGAGGCCGCCCAGGGGGCCCACTTCCATTGAAGAGTGGATACCAGGCGCGACCACACGTAAAAAGGGAAAGAGTGGGCAAGTACGTTACGTATAGGCCTATGTAACGTTATAAGGGTGTCAAAAACGATGTTTAAAATACTGAAGAGGATATGTTTTCAATACTTGTAGGGTTTCACAAGCTAAATACTTGTTAAGAGATGCATTTTCATAATCTGGAAAAGACTTGCTTCCATTGTTTAGGGTGCTGTTCGAAACCCAAAGGTCGTGCCTGGTATCCAAAGTAAAACATAATGCCCATTACATTGTGTGCTAGAGGCATACCGTTTGTGTAGGAGTATACAAAAGAAAAAAACCCGCAAATACGTCTGAATTTCAGTCGATTTTGAAGGGTTTTTTTCTTTTGTTTACTCCTACACAAACCATATGCCTCTAGCACACAATGTATAGGCCTATTGCATATGCTGTGTACATATTAACCCGCATGCAAAATGGTTTCGGCTGGAGAGGTGATCTGACCCATGGAATCAATTGCCAGAGATCCACCAATAATCCACATTAAATGCAATACCGATTCGATGGACTGTAATGATCTATATCTAAGCCTTAATTCAGTAACTTTTTCCTCGCTCAATATGTACTCGATTTGTTTGAAAAACCACTTTCTTATCCATGTCATAATCTATTGTAGGTCCTGCATTTCGAATATCTCCAGCCATCAGTCGTAATGTACATGCATGTATGGTGCGGGTGTCGTGGGAAAGAATTTTGCACACGAAAAGCAGATCTGTAGGGCCTGTAACCCCCCTGTAACACAAAGCTTAGCTTTGATTGTAGGGCAGTTTTCTATGTTTGATTCTGTTGACTATAATGTACAATCAATCTTAAAAATCAAGTGTATGATTAAGCGTAAACTTTTGTGTTAGGGGACCCTAATATTACCGTCCGTGAGGATTGCGAAAGGTCCCAATTGATCGGATCAATCACAATTCTATGTAAAATGGGCCCCAGAATATAACATTGCCTGGGAAACATTATTGTTGTATACACCAATATTAGCAAGCTTTGTATTTACATCTTTTTTTCATGAAACACACCGTAGAACAGTCTAACAATTGATATGTAAAATAAAAGAAGACATAAATTGTACAATCAATTACAGGCCAAATTCTGTGGAAAACCATTAAAAAATCAATTGGTAAATGTGCCACTCATCTCTTAACATTACAAGAGCTATGACAATCACATGAACCTTTGATATAATGCTCTGCATATATAAAAAGGAAAATGGATAGAACAAAAGAGGAGAGAGAAGCAGTTAATAAAGAACACCACCAAAGGTTATTTCTTGAACATCGGGACCATTCAAGTCAACCTAAAGCCAGGATATCGATAGTATAGTATGGTATATACAAGTACATGAAATATTAGAGTATGATACATACATGTAAAAGGCAGGTAGATATATACAGCAATGTAACAAGAATCACAAAGGCAGATGTATGAAATAAGATAACAATATAATGCCATTATATCAATAGTATAGTATATACAAGTACATGATATATTAGAGTATGATAGGCAGATAAATATATACAGCAATGTAACAAGAACCACAAAGGCAAATATATGAAATAAGACAACAAGTGAATTACAATTGATGGTGAGAGGGTATTTGGATTAGTACATCAATAATACAAACATCAATGATATAAAACATTTAGGGTTGAAAAAATGTATTCATAGGCTTAGAATAAACAAACTTCACAAATGTTTGAAGCATTAGAAAATGAAGGTAGACCAGTAAACATGCACATACACCACTAAAGTTGTCCCACAAAGCATGATTCGCCATTGGTAACATAGATCTGCAAAATAAGATTGTGTCTTCACCAGCAATCCCACGACAAAAAGGGTAACGTTTTCACCAGCACATGATCCTCCCTCTGCAATTGATAATCAATCATAAATGAATGTGTCTCTGGAATAAAAAGCTGATTGGATGTTAATACATTTCTTAATACGTGCACCACCGCCAACATTCATTGTTATTAAGAGACACCAACGTGGGGGTGTCATGATCTTGTGGATATCATGGCTTTCGTCTTTCAAACAGCCATACCATGGTTTCCTTCAGCAGGAAACTAACCCAAGTTGTGCTGCACTCAACCCAGGTGAGGTGAATGGGTATACCTGGTAGGAAGGAATTCCTTGAATGCTTGAACGCCTGATCAAGATAGCCATGTTAAAGCTGGGGGATTAATAACATTATATATAAGCAGAGCCTGCTGGGAAAACAGTTTTTCGAAACTAAAGTGGCTACCGTTGGTAAAATATGACATTATCATCATTTATTACAATGCTTTCTCCTTGTATGGGATGATATTGCATGTCTATATTATATAGAGCACACATCACAAATGAGAACTGAACAAGTTTTTTTTTAAAGTAACTGAATGACAAACCCCAAGCGCAGGGAAGAAAAAAAGAAAAATCTGGACAATTACAAGTGCGATTCCAGGGTAATTGTGTTGTTTAACTGAGGTACGTAATCATTTTGAAATATAAGCAGTGCTTTATGCATGACATGTAGTGTCGTTAAGCAATCTCCCAAGATATCGGGGAGGCGCTATAGCTCAGTCGGCAGAGCAGGGGGTTCCAGTGACCCGGGATCCATTCCCACTTGGTGTGCTAGTGCCCTTTGATAAGGCATTAATCCTCATTACCAGGTCCCTCAGAGAGGACCTTAAGCCATCGGTCCTCTGGTTGCTTGCTTATACAAGCATGCTTTCTTAACAATCGGGTAAAAAATCACAACCGTTTACCATTTACCAGGTACTTGTGATTGATTGCAGTGGGCGATCAGAAGCAAGTCATTCAGCCACCAATCACCACCCCTTGCGAGGGGTAATTGCGTTTTACTCTGAAATGTGCCACAATGCATCAATGTCTAGAATTTCTAAGTGTCCGGACACCCCACCCCACCCTAACTCCCAAGGACCCGACTACAAGTCTCAAATACATCACTTGATCATGTTTAGTTATCATCATTTATTTCAGTCAGCATTTTGCCCCTCCAAAAGGGGTTACTGAATCTTGCACGACAAAACTCCCTCCCTCTTTTCACTTCTATATATGTCTTGAGCATCCTCTTCATTAAGGCCGACCCAGTAGCTTTCCTTCTTCACTTCGTTCCATGCAATCTTTGGTCTTCTGCAATTTCATCAATCCACTTTTACAACAAAGGAAAAATTAACGGGCCGATTGTCGAGGACCATGGTTCATACAATGCAAGCAACGATGAGGCCATCAAGCTCTGTTTAGAGTTACACCATCCAAGAATTCAAGCTCATTCGCAAGATTCATTGTATGCATATATTCAATTCAATTCAATTCAATGTTTTATTCAATTCCAATAAAAATCAATACAGAGTATAGAATACAGTAATAACAAATACAATGTGCAATAATAAGGCAAGAAAATATAAGGTACATGTAAAACAAGTATTAAACAGATACAAATGACAATAGAGAGATACAATATTGGAATTAGGTGGTCATAAAAACCTATCAAGGTTTGTCGAGATAACCACCCTTACATAAAAAAATAAAATAAGCCAAATTGAAATTACAAATTTGATAAAATGCTCATTTAAAATTTAATTCAATAACTGAAATCATTTGATAATACATGTACATGTAATACTATAAACATAAGTTAAAACACGTTTAACCGCACAAACCCAATACATAAACACACAAAGGCAGTAAAAATCCTTGCTTTCACACACTATTGATTAAATATAGTTTCAATTTCCTGCTAAAAGCGTTCGTTGAACTGATTGATCTTATTTCTATTGGAAGATTGTTCCAAACAGCTGGAGCATGGTGTCTAAATGAGAATAATACATAATTTTTATTTACAGTCCATAAGTGATATTTATTTTTGTTTCTTGTATTGTAATCATGAATATTAACATTTAAATCAAGCATAGACGATATTGAATTATGGAGTATATTATGTTTATGTTTAAAAATTAATATTGCACAAAAGTAGGAATTGAGTTGATAGATATTTAGAACATTGAATTTCACGAAAAGTTCTTTAGTGTGGGCCAATCTGTGAGAAAATGAACATATTCGGATTACTCTTTTTTGTAAAATAAACAATCTTTCTAGTTTTGAAGGATATGTATTTGCCCACACTACATTACAGTAAGACAAGTAAGGCAAGATTAAGGTATTATACAAAGTTAAAAGAATGTGTTGAGGCAAGAAATCACTAAGTTTGCGGATGATACCGATATTCTTAGATATTTTATTTGTCACATCCATTATGTGATTATTCCATGAAAGTCTTTCGTCAATTAAAACGCCTAAAAACTTTGAGTTACTTACACGTTTGATAACTTGATTATTCATTTTAATATCTAATACTTCAATATCTTTTACTCTATTATGTCCATGAAATAATATATAGTTCGATTTATCCATATTCAAAGAGAGTTTGTTTATTATTGTTAACCAGTCCCATTAAAAAAGCAAGCATCATGGTTAATTAAAGCAAAATCTATACCCTTATATGCTTCACACAGGTAGAAACAATTAGGCAGTAGCAGAAGCAGTAGTAGTAGTAGTAGTAGTAGTAGTAGTAGTAGTAGTAGTAGTAGTAGTAGTAGTAGTAGTAGTAGTAGTAGTAGAAGTAGTAGTAGTAGTAGTAGTAGAAGTAGTAGTAGAAGTAGTAGTAGTAGTAGTCGTAGTAGTCGTAGTCGTAGTAGTCATAGTAGTAGTAGTAGTAGTAGTAGTAGTAGTAGTAGTAGAAGTAGTAGTAGTAGTAGTAGTAGTCGTCGTAGTAGTCAAAGTAGTAGTAGTAGTCAAAGTAGTAGTAGTAGTAGTAGTAGTAGTAGTAGTAGTAGTAGAAGAAGCAGTACTAGTAGTAGTAGTAGTAGTAGTAGTAGTAGTAGTAGTAGAAGTAGTAGTAGTAGTAGTAGTAGAAGTAGTAGTAGAAGTAGTAGTAGTAGTAGTAGTAGTAGTAGTAGTCGTAGTAGTCATAGTAGTAGTAGTAGTAGTAGTAGTAGTAGTAGTAGTAGTAGTAGTAGAAGAAGCAGTAGTAGTAGTAGTAGTAGTAGTAGTAGTAGTAGTAGTAGTAGAAGTAGTAGTAGTAGTAGTAGTAGTAGAAGTAGTAGTAGTAGTAGTAGTAGTAGTAGAAGTAGTAGTAGTAGTAGTAGTAGTAGTAGTAGTAGTAGTCGTCGTAGTAGTCATAGTAGTAGTAGTAGTAGTAGTAGTAGTAGTAGTAGTAGTAGTAGTAGTAGTAGTAGAAGAAGCAGTAGTAGTAGTAGTAGTAGTAGTAGTAGTAGTAGTAGTAGAAGTAGTAGTAGTAGTAGTAGTAGTAGAAGTAGTAGTAGTAGTAGTAGTAGTAGTAGAAGTAGTAGTAGTAGTAGTAGTAGTCGTCGTAGTAGTCATAGTAGTAGTCGTCGTAGTAGTAGTAGTAGTAGTAGTAGAAGAAGCAGTAGTAGTAGTAGTTGTAGTAGTAGTAGTAGTAGAAGTAGTAGTAGTAGTAGTAGTAGTAGTAGTAGTAGTAGTAGTAGTAGTAGTAGTCGTCGTAGTAGTCATAGTAGTAGTAGTAGTAGTAGTAGTAGTAGTAGTAGTAGTAGAAGCAGTAGTAGTAGTAGTAGTAGTCGTAGTAGTAGCAGTGATACTAGTAGAAGTGTTGGATGTATTAGCAGTAGTAGTAGTAGAAGTAGTAGTAGTAGTAGTAGTAGTAGTAGTAGTAGTAGTAGTAGTAGTAGTAGTAGTAGTAGTAGTAGTAGTAGTAGTAGTAGAAGTAGTAGCAGTGGTAGTAGTAGTAGTAGTAGTAGTAGTAGTAGTAGTAGTAGTAGTAGTAGTAGTAGTAGTAGTAGTAGTAGTAGTAGCAGTAGTAGTAGTAGTAGTAGTAGTAGTAGTAGTAGTAGTAGTAGTAGTAGTAGTAGAAATAGTAGTCGTAAGTTTTTTCAAATTATCAACTAAGAAACAATGAGAGATATCATGGCTGAGGTTTTGATGTTGATAATATCAGGGCATGGCCACCATTATTTGTGGTACATTTCTATATGAAATCACAGAAAGATTAAAAGGGTGTACAATAATGTCCATGATCAAAAATGGGCATCCAAAGCCATTTTGTTTGGAATGGTTCAAGGTTTGTTGGTTTGAATCATCTTTCAAGTAAGCTGCACAGTAGCCAGGTCAGTCAGTTGATATTACCTGTAAGACTTTTTTTTTAAACTTTTTTTCTTAAATTGTAGGCAATCTAACCAAACCTCTCTACAATGAATCAAAATAAAATTGATGTGGGGAGATGATAATATAGTAGTCATTATTGTGATTCATGATTGATGATAAAAGCTTTACTATATTCAGAGATAGTTCAATGAAATAGCATCAATGTGACATACATGTAATGTATATAGGAATAGGAATATTTACTGCTATAACGGTATGTCAGTGATGTCGCATTCCGCATTCATCCAAGCAAGCAAAGCAATTCTTGCAAATTTTATTATCTATTTAGTGAAGTACACCTCTCTTACCCCATAGTAAAGTGCATCAATTTTACAAATTTTACCAATTTAACTTAGAAATCAGATGCAGCATATATGTCCTAATGTAGTCATTTATTATGTAAAGTTGAAAACTCACCGCAACCTAATTCATCACTACCATCAACGCAATCAAGCTCATTATCACATATCCAACTGTCAGGAATACATGTTAGTTCAGGGTTATGTGTTTGGCATGTATACCCGGGGCACAATCCTGTCATAAGAAAAGTGATGTCATGATATTACAATGATAATAAACTGAAAATGATCATGATCAAATGATAATAATGATAATAATAAAATTAAATAATAATAACATGAAAATAATGATAAAATGAAATTAAATGATAACAACAAAAGTAATTCAGTAAAATCACTGAAGGTGAAAAATACCCTAAGAATATGAAGTTACTATGGCAACACATTCTACAAAACATTAGGGAAATAGAAAGTCATGCACATCTTTACCCCAATTAAGACCCAAGTTTATGCCAAATTTCATGAGCAGTGGTACAAAACCGTACGTGAGACAAGTTCAATCCACAATGAGTTCATTTTTGCATTTTATGTCACACAAATCTTCACGATTACATAAAAAGCACAGTTTGAAATGATTTTCTTCTCTGTGACTACAATTTTTAAGAGTACAAAAAAGCAGTTTGAAAGGATTATCATGTTTATAGCCTGACCACACTTTTTCAGCAACACTGCACGGGACTGGGACCAACAGACTGGAACTCAAAGGCCAATGCCCATCAGAGGCGTGACATCATGAGCTATAGGTGACGCAATTCTGAACTGAATTCAACAAAGCTCAGACATGTTGGAGCTCGATTTTGCGGCATTCCCCCCCCCCCCCCCCCCGGGGGGAGCTAGGCGCACTCACATATATATACAGGGATGTGCCGCTTTGATTACCCCCTTTTTCAGACCTAATTTTCATTTCTCTAGGTAATCTGAATGACAAAAGTTCCATTCAGAAGCCGCCCCTCCCCGCTCTCAAGACCCCGTCACATAATATCTGTTCCCTAGCCCTGCCAAAATTGTCCAACACGAGCACCGCATGCGAGAGTTGCGGGCATGGCTTCACAGCTCCCTCCGCTAGTAGCTCCATGCACCATGCTAGCGCTTACATAATGCACAGTGCTAGCGTGCACCGTACCTACGGTCCCACGATCCCATTCCGTAGACCGTTTTTCACACCGCCCGGTATATTTTTAGTTCCAAGACCCCGTATTTTACCCTTGTGGTCAGTTCCTTAGACCCTAATTTTAGGGTTTCATGAAGCACACCCCCATCAAAATATTATTTGAGTGCCCCAACCAACCCCCCCCCCCCCCGGCCCTTTTCATGCTCAGAACAACAACACCAAACTTGAAATCACCCATTGAGGTAAAACATAATAAGTCTGCATAAATGATGGCTGAATAGGTTAATGATGTGTCATACTACATTCCAACAAGAGTGTCGCTAAGGCAAGCACATAATACGCTTGTCTGTAACACGGAAATTGGAGCTTTGGTCAAGCAAGAAAAGTGGAAGATGGTGACTTCACCTTTGACCTTCTGACCTCAAAATAAACAGAATTGCTAGGATCTATGCTATTATCATACACACCAAATTATATGAGCCTAGATTAAGTTCAACTGAAGTTATCGCGTTTACAAGGACTGCAGAAGGGTAAGATGAAAATATGTCACTGTGACCTTGACCTTTGACCTTTTGACCTCAAAATCAATAGGCTTCCTGGGATCTATGCTAGTATTATACACACCAAATTATATGAGCCTAGATTAAGTTAAACTGAAGTTATCGCATTTACAAGGACTGCATAAGGGTAAAAACATGTCACTGTGACCTTGACCTTTGACCTTTTAACCTCAAAATTGATAGAATTGTTAGGATCTATGCAAGCGTGATACCATAATATGTCCCGTCGAGACAGGCATATAAAAAAGCATTTATTTTCATCTAAAAATGATTATAGAATTTTAACTGTTATTATAATTTATATTATGTAATAAACTATGTAATTGTTGCTTTTTGTATTTTGCTTGAATGCAAAATGAAACAAAATCACTAGGTAATTATAATGCAAGAGGTCATAAGCAAAGTGAAGTGTTGTGTTTTTCATCATCTTACCAGTTTCACAAAAGTCCCCTGTAAAATATTGAGGACATATGCAGCTATTGAAGTTGAAACAAGTTCCACCATTTTCACACACAAAACTTGAGTTACAGAGGTCTGTTAAACGAAAAACGAAAACATTAGAAATATTGAGTAACCTCTATGCGTACCAACAGCACTACATTCCTAAAAATTCAGCTCAGCAAAATATTCAACTGATTTCCTGCAGTGAATTCTTATTACATTTCTACCAGTCTTTCAGTATTAAAAAAAAACCTTCTGCACATCCAGACAATCATTATCTACACTTTCCACAAATCCAGTCTATTTAAAATTAAATGGAAATGTTTTTATGAATTATGTAATCACAACCAAAGGGGCCAATTTCACAAGATATTTTGGTCATGTCTGAAAGTGGGAGGCAGGGTTTACCATTTTCTATTGGTTCCTGTGCAAAGTCTAAGTTAAATACAATATCGCCCACATATCCTCTGAGTAAAATGTGGTGATGCATTATTATAATACTGCAAGTAACTAAGTCACGCATGCCATTTGTGAAACACACCCCCCCCCCCTCCCTCCCTCCATCCCTACCGGTTTCAAGATATTGTGAAAATTTATATTCCATGGTTTTTTCCACCATGTTGACAAAGCCTTACTGGTCTCACAAGATAATCCGGACCCCCCCCCCCCCCCCCCCCGGGTACTTGTAAAGCAACGATTGTTGTTACCCTAAAGGCCTGAACCATGGGGAAATTTGTCTGTCATGCGAGCCCATTGGACCAATGTGGTTTAAATTCGGACAGTACCAATTCAACTGAACTCAGGATCGTCATTTACTTCAGGTTTTCCAAATTTTCAATACCTCAAGTCCTAGACTTTTACTAGTTAATTTGATTCTTACATCACTTACACCCTGATCCAGTCAATGCCAATTTCCTCCACTTTCTTCTCCAGACAATGGACCTATATAACAGGTCAATGTCCAGATATACTAAAGCCAATTAAACACCGTTCTTACTACCATCATAAAACTAGTTTATTGGAAACTAGCTTAATGTGTGATGAGAAGTGATCTTCTAAACCGGTTCAGAAAACCACCTCGCGATGTAGTTCTGGACCTCGTTAAAATGGTTTTAGCGTAAGTGAGGACACAACCGGAAGCGATCTTTGCAACATTTTGTGTGCACTACTCCACACACTTTATGTGGAATGCCTACGCTGCGGTTTCAAATTTCATGCGCAACATGTCAACCCACTGAGAGTGTTCCCAGAGCAACAAGACCGCTTTATGTAGAGAGGTTTTGAAACCCACTTTCGGGTGATCAAATGGGAATGCTAGCAAAGCGATCTTCCAAACTGGTTTCCAGTAAACCAGTTTTAGAAAGTATAATGAGAACGGTACCTTTCATTATATGCTCCTGGCCTAGAACATTAGCTGGCACTGCTCGTAATTGTTTTTCCACACGACAAGCTGCCTGATTGATTTCTAACCGTGCAAACTTGAAAAGATTGGGCAAAATGTTGAGGCAATTAGCTTGACCATTCATAAAGAGAACCCAATTAAAGGTATACTCCAGGCCGAGAATATTTATATCTAAACAAATAGAGTAAAATTCACAGAGCAAAATGCTAAAAATTTCAAATAACAAATAACAAAGTTATTGAATTCTAAAGTTTAGCAATATTTTGTGAAAACAGTTATATGCATGTCGTCATGAATATTCATTAGGTGGGATGATGTCACATCCCCACTTTACTTTTTTTTTTTTTTTTCCATGGAATCATAATTGTTTTATTGTTTCATACATGTGTGTCTCCATTATGATGAAATAAGTTGCAGCAATTAATAACTAATGCACTTAATCAGTTGTCAATCCAACTGTTTTAGGGTCATTTTGCCTCCGACGAAGATTCTGCTAGGATCGAAAGCTTAGGCCCCTTTTGTACTTTCTGTTTTAGTTCTTAGTAGAACAATTTTCAATAAACCTAATTTCATATAATAGAATACAAAAGATACTATCAGGCCACCTAATGAAAACTCATGAAGACATGCCGAGAACCGTTTCACCAGAATAATACAAATCATAAAAATTCAATACCTTCGTTATTTGTTATCACATTTTGATCAAATTTTCAGCATTTTGCTCCATGAATTTTACTCTATTTATTGAAATATAAATATCTTCAGCCTGGGGCATCCCTTTAAGCCAAGGAAGTTCCAGAATATGCCTTTATTCCCCCAGAGTAAAGTGCATCAATTTTATCAATTAAAGTTTGAAATCAGATGCAACATATATGTAGTCATTTTTCATGTAAAGTTAAAAACTCACCACAACCTAATTCATCACTTTCATCAACGCAATCAGCAATACTATCACATATCCAACTGTTAGGAATACATGTTAGTTCAGGGACGCATGTATACCCGAAGCACAATTCTGTCATAAGAAAAGTGATGTCGTGATATTACAATGAAAATAAACTGGAAATGATCATGATCAAATGATAATAATAATAATAATCTTAATAACAAAACTTATAATAACAATTATAATGACAATAGTGACAATTAGATTTTCAATCAAACTTATAAAAACAATGATAATATAAATTCTTACTCTATCCGAATGTGAAAAGGGGGTCCCTATTTGATCTGTAGATCAGAGCTACAATGAAATTTTCATCTATAGGCATGTTTGAGCCTTGATTTACGAGAATAGCGCAGGCTGATCGATGTATACTTCAATATTTTATGGATGCTAATTGCTTTACTAATGGTCGTACATGTACATGTATATGGATAGCTGATCAGGGTATCAAATTGCTCAGAATTATGTAATCAATGCAATGCTGTAAAAGAATCATTGAGGAATTTCATTGTTCATGGTTGATTTCAAAGCTTTTTAAGAAATTTTGATGCATGTACAGGTCATGACCTTTTTCTTGACCTGTGATGATGACCTGCCGACACTTGACATGAAGTTAATGTGATGCAAATATAAAGGATTTTGACGATTGGTTGTGATATGGTCAATTATAGAGTTGTTCAAAGTGGCTCATGGATGACACAAACATGAATTGATGACCTTGAAATGGTCTATTACATGTCAAGAGTGACCTCTAATTATGTCGTAAAAGGAAGGAAAGTGATAAGGACACTTTTGAGATATTGATAAAACTTGGTCAAAAAAATACTTAAAGAACAAAATTTCTGATTAAATCAGCACTCATAAATATTAGACCAACTAATATTGATGATAATGATAATAATAATAAAATGATAACGATAATAAAATAATAATAAAATAATAATGATGATAATAACAAAAAGAATTCAGAAAAACCACTGAAGGTGAAAAATACCCAAGGAATATGAAGTTACAATGGCAACACATGCTACAAAACATTAGGGAAATAGAAAGTCATGCACATCTTTACCCCAAGACACAAGTTTATGCCAAATTTCATGAGCAGTGGTACAAAACCGGGAGACAAGTTCAATCCACAATGAGTTTCTCCCCATAATGAGTTCTTTTTGCATTTTTTTGTCTCACAAATCTTCACCATTACATAAAAAGCACAGTTTGAAAGGATTATGTTTTCTGTAACTAAAATTTTCAAGACTACAAAAAAGCAGTTTGAAAGGATTATCATGTTTATAGCCTGACCACACTTATTCAGCAACACTGCACGGGACCAGGACCCACAGACTGGAACTAAAAGGCCACTGCCCATCAGAGGGATGACATCATGAGCTATAGATAATGCAATTGGTATCATTCTTTTGAACCGAATTCAACAAAGCTCAAATGTGTTGGAGCTCGATTCTGCACCCTTTTCCCCGGGGGGACGCACTCACATACGGTATACATACGGGGACGTGCCGCTTTGATGACCCCCTTTTCAGACCCAATTTTCAGTTCTCTAGGTAGTCCGAAGTCGCCCCTCCCCGCTCTCTCTAGACCCCCGTTACATAATATATCAGTTCCCCAGCCCTGCCAAAATTGTCCAACACGAGCACTGCATGCGAGAGCTGCACACATGGCTTCACAACTCCCTCCGCTAGCAGCTCCATGCACCGTGCTAGCGCTTACATATACATGCACAGCGCTAGCATGCACCGTACCTACAGTCCCGCGATTCCCATCCCCCACCCCCCCCCCCCCCCGGGCCCTTTTCACACTCAGAACAACAACACCAAACTTGAAATCACCCAATGAGGTAAAATATAATAAGTCTGCATAAATGATGGCTGAATAGGTTCATGATGTGTCGTTCTACATTCCAAAAAGCATATATATTTTCATCAAAAAATGATTATTAGAATTGTAACTGTTTTAATTATTGCTTTGTGTATTTTGATTACTAGGAAAATTATAATGCAAGAGGTCATAGGCAAAGTGAAGCGTTATGTTTTCATCATCTTACCAGTTTCACAAAAGTCCCCTGTAAAATTTTGAGGACATATGCAGCTATTGAAGTCTAAACAAGTTCCACCATTTTCACAAACTAAACTTGAGTTACAGAGCTCTGTTAAACGAAATTGAAAACATTAAAAATATTGAGTAACCTTCATGCATACCAACATCATTACATTCCTTTAAAAAAATCAGCTCATCAAAATATTCCTCAACTGATTCCTTGCAGTGAATTCTTATTGCATTTCTACCAGTCTGTCAGTATTCCCCCAAAACCCTTCTGCACATCCAGACAAGATCCAATGATTCACAATCTACACTTACCACAAATCCAGTCTATTAAGATTTTTTTAATGAATAATGTAATCACAACAAAAGGGACCAATTTCACAAGATATTTTGGTCATGGCTGAAAGTGGAAGGCAGGATTTACAATTTTTTATTGGTTTCTGTGCAAAGTCAAAGTTAAAGGTCAATTCCACCCCAACGAAAAGTTGATTTGAATAAAAAGTGAAAAATCAAACAAGCATAACACTGAAAAATTCATCAAAATATTTTAAGTTTCACTTATTTTTCGCAAAACACATTTCAGTGATATGCAAATGAGGCAGTCGATGATGCCTCACACTTCTTTTGTTTTGTATTGTTGGAATTATACAATATTTCACTCTTTATAAATTTGACAATAAGGACTGTCTTGTTTACACCACAAAATGTTAAAACAATGATGATTACACATGTTCACGGAAGAATGAAACATTGTTTCATATGACAATGAAGAAAAAAAATTGGAATATTTCGTATTTCACGTAAAGAAATACAAAAGAAATAGTGAGTTGATGATGTCATCAGTCTCCTCATTTACATACTGACCAGGATGTGAATATAACTATTTGGCGAAATTAAAGCGAAACTTTAACATCTGATTTTGATGAAATTTTCAGTGTTATGCTTGTTTGATTTTCCACTTTTTATTCAAACCAACTCTTTGTTGGGGTGGACTTGTCCTTTAAATACAATATTGTCTACATCCCTTGAGTACAATGTGGTGATGCATTATCATAATACTGCAAGCAACTATGTCGCACATGCCATTTGTGAAACACATCCCCTTCCTTCCCTCCCTCCCTCCCCACCCCTCCCCTCCCCTCCCCTTCCCTTCCCTTCACCCCTCCCTCCCGGTTTCAAGATATTGTGAAACTGTATTCCATGTTTATTTCCACCATGTTTGCAAAGCCTTACCAGTCTCACAAGATGTTCCAGTGAAGCCCACAGGACAATCACAGATGAGAAAAGATTCCAAACATACCCCGCCGTTGTAACATATCGTTGTTCCACAAATGGCTGTTTTTAGAAAGAAATATCTTATGGAGTTTCAATATTAATCGGTGAAATGCATTAATGAGGTTGTTAAAGCACCATTGGTCTTCAAGAAGGATAGGGGGCAAGAGGAGATGAAAAAAGAATGTGCTACATACTTAAGGGGACATAGGAGGGCCAAGTCAACAATCTAAATGCCGTTCAAATGACTGTTAAAAGCATAAATGTTTTCATACTTTGACAACAGTTTGACAAGATAGAAATAACACCAACATGATACTTGAAATGAGGCTGGTGTTGTGATAACTCGACCTCAGAAAATATGACGTTTCTCCGCAAGTTTTATTGCTGGTGTTGAATTTCGTCTGCTGAATCAAGCATTAGAGTGGTGTTGAGGATCTTGTAAATTATTGGGATATTTTTGTCACGGCTGATAATGGGAGGAGGGGTTTGATTTGTTATCAGTTGTTGTACAAAGTCTATAAGAAAGTTTTTATACATCCTGATAACCCCTCCTCCCCATGCACCTCTAATCAATACTCTTTATTGCATCGTTCTACTAGACATGACAAAATTAGAGATAATACATATACCAAGTATACAATAAAACGACTGAAAATGTAAATACCACACACATATTAATAAAGAAAAATGAAAAGAATGCCAATTTAGTACAATATATTATAAAACATACACATTAGAAAAATATATAAAAACACAAGTGTACAGTATAGTGACTGAACATGTAACTGGAAATATCCTGTGTAAATAATGAAAAATGAATTGAAAACAATGCTGAATTATAACAATTTGTGTTATTAGTCATGCAAATTAGAAAAAAAGATACAAAAATAAGAGTGTACAATAAAATGACTGTGCATGTACATGTTACTGGAAATATCTTGTACAACATGAAAATAAAATTGAAGAGAATACCAAATTAGTACAATATATACTATTAGTCATGGTGAAGTAAACAGGAAAAGAACAGTGACAAGAGTAAAGGTATTTCACAAGTTAAAGCTAAATGAAAGTAGTTGCAGTAAAACACTAATTTCGTGAGAAAGTCTGTAAAACTAAGGTTAAGTATGACTATATCATCGTGGATCTAGATCTGGTACAGTTACATAAATTGAACTTTGTGAAATCATAAAATCTAAGCTGAAAAACGATCACACTGAAGATCGCCGACACAGATAGGCACACGTGGGACAGTGTATTATTATTGCTGGAATAAAGACCAGACGGAAGTGACCGAATCCGCGCTTATTTTGCTTATTTCTCAGCAATTACACAATTTTTTCCAGAATCCTTTGGCACATATTTTTTGGGTGGTCATTATATTAGATTCTGTATAAAGTCATTTTGAGATCGTTATCAGAACTGGAATTTACCTTTAAGGTTGACCTAAAGACAGGCTATATAGTCACCTTTGGAAAAGTCTGAGCTATACCGTTTTCAAGGAATCCCATGATAATGCAAAAGGTGTCTTTTCCCATGGACCTGTTGTAATAGGTCCATGCTTTTCCGGATGCAGCATTCCCCATGTCTTTGTCAATGGGAAACATGTGAGGATAAACGATGAAGAGACCCTTTCAGGGTCCTTGCAGCAAAAGACGTATTTAAATACGAAAGTCTGTAATTCCCACGGGCTTTGTATAGGGACCACCAGGGCCCCGTCTTACAAAGAGTTACAATTGATCCAATCAATTGTAACTCTATGGAAATCCATCAGTGTCATAATTTTTTCTACAGGAAATTTGCATAATGTCCTTTGTACACAAAGAGAAGCACAGTGAATTTTCAAGAAAACAATGAATGCATGAATAAACATAGTTAGAAAATATTTTGAACAAACATGCAAAATAGATGTTGACGCTGCTGGCTGTCCATAGTTGTGATTCATCGGATCAATCGCAACTCTTTGTAAGACGGGGACCACCAGAACCGTCCCTGTAGGCAAGGGGTAAGTGCCTAATGTGCACACAATATTTGACTCACAATTTCATGGATAGATTTCTTAATGATCTTCTGAATAGTATCTTGCTAATGTGAAGGTGCATAACTACACTACTGCAAGCAACTTAAGTCACACTTAGCATTTTGTGACCCCCCTTCCAGTTTTCTAACACATTAAACATTTCCATGGTATTTTCCCATCATGTTAACAACGTCTTACCATCCTCACAAAATGCTCCAGTGAAATCTACGCCACAAACACAATAAAAGAACGATCCATCGTCTGTGCATGTCCCGCCGTTATAACAGATATCTGTTCCGCAGAAAACTGTTTATCAAGAAGGAAATATTTTATGTTAGAGTTTTAATGTTCATCAGTATGTGCCTTAATGGTGATGGCAGCATCATTTGTTCACATTAGCATAACCATTCATTTGTGACCAGCCACCCCTAAACCAACACTAAGTTGCCAAAATAAACTAGGATTTTTTTTTATAAGGCCTGTAACAGCACATCCTAAGCTTTCAAATAATATATAACCTGCCAAATAAGGAGATCACAAGGTCTGAAGTTCGAGTCTATTCAAGCATAAGATCCGCTTCCGCTTTTTTTTGTATATAGCGCTTAATACATCGAAACGACGTGTCTAAACGCTTTACAGATATATTATTACCCCGGTCATCGGATTCAATCAGTCATTCCCGCACACAATGTGTGCACATCCTCCACTCCATGGGGAATATTCCAGTCAGTGGCCGATGAGGCGCACACAGTACTGGACCAGCTACAATGACTTTCACATCCTACCTGGTACCCATTTCGCACCTGGGTCGAGAGTGGCAAAGTGTGGATTAACGCCTTGCCAAAGGACGCTAGAACGCTGTGGGATTCGAACACACGACCCTCTGTTTACAAGGCGAGAGTCAGAACCACTACACCACGGCTCTTCCACATGATATATATAAAACCTGCCAAATACAGAGATCACAAGGTCTGAAGTTCGAGTCTACTCAAGCATAAGATGTGCACAGTCACTGTGCAATGCCCGGGGGGGGCACTCGACCAAAAAAGTAGTGGGTATGTGCCGCGGGCAAGACAAAAAACAGGGGCCTTGGAGCGGGCTTGTTGTAAAAAGGAGGGTCCTCGGAACGGGCTTCGGAACTACAAATGTTTGTGAAAACGGGGGTCCTTGGAACGGGTTTCTGCGTGTGAGAGTGCGTATGCATCCCTATGGAACGTGCATGCAGCTAGCCCAGCGGCACGGGCGCCGGGTGCGCTAGCGCAGAGGCGATGGTCGGACAGCGCTCTGCGGCCGCTTTTCACCAAAATTGCGGCTCATTAAGCAGAACAATGCGACCGGAACGGCGTAACGGAAAATATGCGAAGCCTTGGAGCGGATTTATTTCTTCTTTTTCTCGATAAGAAGAAAATGCTATGCTTTGGAGCGGCTTTCTTTGTTCTTTTTCTCAATAAGACAAAAAATGATATGCCTTGGAACGGAAATTTGAGTGTAAAAATGGGGGTCCCCTCCGCGGCACATACCCACTATGCATTATATACTGAGTGCCCCCCCCCCCCCCCCGGGGTGCAATGTCTGTGAAACTTCCAAGAAGTCTTCAAAAAGGTTCAGAGCCTTTTCTACCTTTACCGTTCTTGCCTCTGCCATAATTACATGTGCCATTTTTACCTGGCACAATCAAAAATGGTGTAAAAAAAGAAACTTTTGTATAATTTTGAATTTTCTTCAACTTGGCAAATTTCAATTTTGACAAAATGAAGAATAATTACTCTTTCAGAGTAATTAGTTTTCTCATTTTTGCTTTATGAAGACCAAATAACTAGTAGTTTGGCTATTTACAGGCAAATTTCCTTAGTAACTTTATGATGGTTTGGGGGTGGTTGGTCACATTTTTTTTTTGTCTTTCATGTGTATAAAAAGTGTGTGAAATCGTCTTTGGACATAACTGTTTCCTCTGCTATTTTATAACAATTAGAATGAATTTATATAACCAATCAATGTTAAAGGAAAGAGAATAAATGCAATTTGATGATTTGAACCTGAAATTACAAATTTTCAACAACAAAAAATCAATCTGCATGCCCCTCATCTGCCTCTTATTATAAACACCCATCCCCTATTTGACAGTTTCTGCCTCTGTAGGTTGTAAATCCCATAGCCGACCTTGAGTGAGATGGATTTTTTTACAAATTGTCTTGAATATGTGTTGACACCTAAAATATCACAAAACATGTAGTTGAGTTTCATTTCAGCAATCAGCAATATCCCTGCCCCAGACATCCCCCACAAAATGTTAGGTCTATCACAAACTATAGACTGTTAGAGGCGAAGTGCATCTTGACTAAATGTTTGTTCTAAAAATACCAGAAAAATATTGATGAAGCTTTGACAAAAATCCATCAAAGATATTAAAATCTATTGATGGTTTGGGGGTGGTTGGTCACATTTTTTGTCATAAGTTTCTGATTTGTGACGTTATATATGATGCCACAGATCGAAAACTTAGAATATTAATAACTTTCTTAATCTTTCATGTATTTTCCTCTAACCTTTACCAATTTTTTTATTATTTTTTTTTCTGGTAATTGTACAACAAGCTTTTCTATGAGGTGAACTTCCCCTTTGAAAAATCTTGAGTTTATGTTCATGATCACTGGTGACTTTCAAGTGTAAAAACTATATCACCGAGTGTACTTTCAGTGTACCATGTTGAATTTCCTCTGTGTGAAAAGTTCTTAGTTTGGCTACCTTCTACTTTTGAGATATGACGTGGGAAGAGAACAAACGATGAAAGCAAAATGTGATAACACCTTTGAAATATCTCAATTAATTATACACTTGTATATAAGCTGGGTGTGGTGTTCTATATGTACACCAGTGATGTAGTTTGAACACCATCATAATAGTGCACATCTTTTTTACTGTCCTCTTTGCGAATACTCCCTAAAGTTAGCTGCATTCTACTTTTGAGATGACCTGAGAGAATGAAAGGTTAAAAAAATATGCAATCACACCTTTGAGTGTTGAAATAACACCATTAATCCAACACTGGTGTCAAAACATTGGTGTGGTCCTCTATGCATTTACACCAGTGGAGTAGTTTGATCACCATTATAGTGTACGGTGCTGAATTTCCACTGTATGAAAATTCCCAACTACATTTCAATTTTGAAATCTGAATTTGTAAGAAATAAAACATGATGGAAATCATACAATGATACCGTTGTGTTGAAATAACACCATCAACTGAACACTTGTGTTAAATGTGTGGCGTTGCCCTTTGTCACCCTCGTGATGTAATTCGCCCCTACAGAAATTTAAGCGTGCTGCATGCTAGTAACTAGCATGTGCTAGCATGCGAGTAGCATGCGCTCGCTTAATAAGCGAGTGCATGCTAGCGAACAGTTCCTGCTCGCTAAAAGATCGCTTAACTATTACTCTGCACGCATATTACACGCTTATTAAGCTAGCCGCATGCTACTTACTAGCATGCCGCAAGCTTGAAAATCTCTGTGAGGGAATCACTACTGTGGTGCAGTGTACAGTGTTGAATTTCCTGTGTGAAAGTCCCTATGCCTACAATGTGCAGAAAATATGTACATGTATATATACTAACCAGTTTCACAGAAATCTCCTGTGTACGATTCAGTGCATTCACACACTCCTCCATTACACGTCCCTCCATTATCGCAACCAAACGTGGAACAAGTCTCCATAGGGTCTAGGAAATAATAGAAAACAATTCATCAAAATATATTAATTCAAAAGATTCCCTCATTATAAGACAGGTAGGAGGGCACCAGCCCCCCTCCCCCCCCCCCCCCCCCAGGATCTAGCTAGGAATTCCAGTGGGTGATGCAAAACTGTTCTTTTGAAATTATGTACTGGGTTGTATTTGTTAAGATCTTTTTTTATTTGTTTATATTTTTTGTTGTTTGTATATCCAAAGGAACTTTTGCTGGGCTAGCCCCATGAGCGTCTCTGGGCGGAGTGTGCGCTCAATAAGATATCATATTTATTATTATTGAGTCTACTCTTCATACTTGACTTGAGAGGACAATTATGTTAAAACGCAAGAAACAAAAAAAAAAAAACATTTACAATAAAGAAACAATACAATATCAAATCTGCCATTACTAATTAAGAGCTCTGCCATTATCAAAAGGAAGTTCACCTAGAAGAAAAGTTTTTTTTAGAAAAACGTCGCCTATAGTCTCGCTATGCTATGCAGGCAAATCACAATAGAGGCACAGTAATTGATTGCCCAGAGAAATGAGATTATAATAGGGTTCTTTTTGCCATTAGCTGAAGGTAATTTAAAGCACAGTTTCTCTGATGATTACACCTTGTAACCATGGCAACCTGATAATGGAGGCAACCACTGAAAGACTGATAGCAATTTACTTAATTATTGCATGCCTTTACTTTAAGCATCACAAATAAGGCATCAAGCACTGATTTAGATTAAAACTTGGTGTTGCATTTATTATAGACAAAAGTGTAAAGGAGTGTGATGTGCCATCACATGATAGGGATATGTTTCTTTTGCAGTACATGTATGAAGAGTTTTGTTCCAAAAGGAGCTAAATCCACTTTTTGTATTTTTCTATAAATCAAGGTTTTTAATAAACCACTTTCCCTTATCCACTGCTGTATAAGATAGTACCATCACCTTATATTAATTAAATCATGATTTAAAAAATCTAGCATTCATTATCAATTGTTAAAGAATTTTTTGAAATTTCATTCATAATGGATTTAGCTCCTTTTGGAACAAAACCCTAATAAAATGTCAATTTTTGCCAATTTAGATATGTTTGATACTGGAAATTGAACACGAAACACAAAAATATGACTAGCAGAGTCCATTTCACATCTTTTCTGATGTTCATCCATTGAAAATTACTAAGAGAAAAAAAAAATTATATTTTGCCATCTTTTCTAAGTACGGTGACTTTTGGCTATCTAATTCCAAAAGGAGCTAAATCCAAAAATATTCATGAAAATTGTAAAATTTTGTTATTTTCAGAAAAATTGATTATGAGAACTTAATTGTATCCGCAACATGTAACAAAAAAATTGAATGCATAACTTTATGCAAAATAGGAAAAATAACCAATTTTAAATAACCGCATAGTGGATTTAGCTCCTTTTGGAACAAAACTGTTTTAGATTTAGCTCCTTTTGGAACAGAACTGAAATTTGCAATCAATTTTTACCAACCTTTCCATTGTTTTTTTTTCCAAATGCGATATGTTGCATTTGACTCCCACGTCTAAGACACATATATTTGTATTAAAAAATCAATTTTGGTCATAAGTGGATTTAGCACCTTTTGGAATCAAGCTTTTCATATATTTTCTTCTCTAAACAGTGCTCTTTGTGTCCAATGGTTAAAAGAAAAAAAAGAACACACAGAAAAAGAATAGAGGACAAAAGATATCATTAGTCATATTCATCTTACTCGCTCTATAATTACCTTCAACATGTTATCAGTAGAAACATAAAAAAATTAGACTGAAAATCTTTTCCATTAATATCCATAATTCTTTTTTCATTTCCTTGTTTTCAGGCATTTCAGGGGCTCTCAATTACAGCAAAGAATATATGCACAAAGTTTCTGCGATATACAAATCAGTATATTTATCATATTAACAGGGAATAATTTTCCTGGTATCGCATCGTAATTTGCTCCACATTTTTGAAAGACTGCTATGCATAAAGTCTTTTGTATAGCATACTTTTAAATAGGACTGTACATTACTTTTATATAGTTGAGAGCTTTTCTCTTATAACCAGAGCTTTTCAAATGTGTAAAGCAAATTATATCCCCCGATTAAAGCTTTACATGTGTTGAACTGGCAGCATAGACTTAACCCCAGGGTAAAATGATAAGTGTGGTCCCCTATAAGTGGTTTCAGACCGCCTCGAAGTTCGTCAGTTCCAGGTATTTTCTGAACGGGAAATATACCCCGATCAGAAAATACCAGGTAATATTGGCAAAGTGAAAGCAAATTATGCGTAATCTTCCGAAAGAAAATACCCACTAAATAGTAGGTACTTGTCAAAATTACGAGAACTTTCGCAGGGATTTTTCCAAGGTGGCAGATATTTTGGCAATGTGAAAGCAATTTACAGGAACTTTTAGCCTAGCGTGTAGTTGGGCGCGGGCGCCTTGGGTGGCTGCTAAGCTAGTGATTTTGAATCTCGCGCCTTGCTTGCTTATCAGACCATAATGCGCATGCTCGTAACTTCAGGAACTTATTCCGTAGGGTATGTTTCGGGGCGTGTGAATGCAGGAATAATTAATGGGTATTTATTAGCCTAAAAAAGTTCTCGTAATTTAACGGGGATTCTCATGATCAAGGCCGTTTGAAACCACCTTATGTCATATACACCACTAAACACAACAGGCATTGGTGTACAGAAGTTCTGTGAGAATGAGTATCAAGGTTCACTGGATGAGTGATCATATCATATGCATGCCTATTCAATCATGAAAAATCCTTGATCTGATTTTTTCATTGTTTGGACGATTATCCCCAATCCTACCAGTATTTACAAAAAAAGAATGTGGCTTCCAGTCTGCTATAGAGTGAGAACTGTGGTGTAACTGCAGGTTATCAACAATAATCAGCTGCTGCAATGCCCAAACAATGTCGAAGTGTAATATATCAATGGCCCAACTATAGTCATTCCTCTTCTTTTAAATGAATGATTATCTGTTCGCACACAGATTCATACCCACATCCATTCATGTAGACATGCATGCATACATAATCTACAGAGAAACATATTCTGTGTTTACTATTTACCTCACCAACAATTTAGACAGGACCTTATTTGAAATTTCCGGGGCAAATTTTTACTTTTCCAGCTAGGCTAATTTAGCAGGGCCTTCGTAACAGCTCTCTGGTGGAATTTGCCCTAACCTGCCTACGCTGCGGTTTAAAATTTTGTGCGAAACATGTGCCTCTGCCGACTCCGTTCCCATAGCAACAAGACCACTCGACGAGAAGCAGTCTAGAAACCAGATGAGGAGATGGTGATGAGGATGCTCATGCAGTGATGTTTCATACTATTTTTTAAAACTGGTTTAAAGAAAGCAAGTTTAAAAAAGGACACTGAGAACAGGGTCTTACATAGCCCCTTACTGCTGAATATACAAACCAAATATTCCCTCTCAAAACAAGTGCCACATACCTTCACAAGTCCATCCTCCCCAACCGACTGTACACTCACAAGTTGCAGGATCACCTGATGATACTGGAGGGCTACAAGTGCCACCGTTACGACAAGTGTTTGTATTACATCTCAATGGAACTAGATGAGATAAAGAATAACAAAGTTTTCATCTATTTTGCTGAAGAGCTTGTTTGCATTGGATTTCATATAATCATGTTTTAAAAGCAAATATCGTAACAAAATGAGATGACATGTATACTGAACCCTCGTTTAAACAAAATCATAGTCTAATTTCATGGTTGAACTTAGGCCTACTTCACCAATGGAAAGCAAAAATGAGTCACACATTTCTATAAGTAGATCATTAATTTGTCACCCCACTTGCCACTGAACTCGCACCTAAATTCTTCATGACTGTACCATGAACCAGTGGTGGTAGAGTCACTGATCAACATAAAGTATTAAGTGGCAGGCTAAATAAAAAAAAACGAAAATTAGTTTTGGGCCTTTTATCGGCTATTTTGGGGTGACTGGTCACATATTATTCCTGTAATTCACAAGCAGGGGGAAGATGTAGTTGCGGCTCAATCGTGAAAGTTCATGAATATATTGAATAAAGAGGCTTTTTTTTTAATAGGAGGAAATTATAATTTAACAAATTTTCGGCATTACTCCTATTTGTTTAAGATCGCTATGCTCGATCTGTAATGAAAATAAAAAGTCAGAAAAAATTGGAACCAGTAGGATTCGGACCTGCCATCTACTGCTTTCCGGGCAGCGGCTTAACCACCAGGCTATTCTGGTTCAAGGCTAAGCCACGATGAACTTGAATTCAAATACCCTCAATCCTCTTCTTTCTGACTCATTAATATGCAAATAGGAGTAATGCCAAAAATTTTTTTTTAAATTTACGAATATAGTTGATACGTGTTTGCAAATAATTCAGTGTACGGGTCACGGCCGCCCCAAGTAATTTAGGGTTCAAAGGGTTAAGACAGGAGCAAATGTCGATCGACTCACCTTCACAAACCTCTCCTTCCCAGTCGTTATTACAGTTACATGATGCGGGATCATCAGCAGTCTGCCCATCCACACACACACCGCCATGTCGGCATGGGTCTCTGTTAGTGCAGTTTGGGGTTCCTAATAATTGTAATGATATGGAGTTATGCCAGGCAAGCACACAGTGTGAACACTCCCTTGGCCATTGTATTTGAAATCACTCCAGTGTATGTACCAACTATTGTAATGCAGGGATGCCAGTGAATATGTACTAGTGCATTGAATTCCACACTAAGTCTGATAACTGTACATAGGCACACACGCATGTACTACTAGGGTTAAGATTACACAACAGTTCCAACTAGAATATTGACAATAATCATGCTTTTATTGAGCACAGAAAGAAGACAGAAATCAGAAAATAATCAAAGAATAAGTTTGAAAAGTTTGAGAGAAATTAGACCAACAATAGGAAGTTATGATATGCATTTGAATGTCAAGAAAGCTATTACTATGAAGATTCTCCCTTGGCAATGCTGCAACATTCATAATAATAATAATAATAACGGTATATTTACCCAGGGTAGCCGCTTCAGTTCCGAAAACTGTTCCCCCAGCGGACTTTCTTATTAATTATTCAATGTTTTTCACATTTATTGATCTGTTTACTTTGAATATCCTGTTTAAACAATTTATCTGATTTCAAGCAATCTATTCTTCTCTAAACCGTAACTTAAGTGTAGCGACGAGCAATGATTCCAAAAGAAAGTATAAAAATTGTGATTAAGTGTCACCACACCTTCATCGACAAAAGTTATGACATAGTTTATATCGTCAGCATTCATCTGAACCCTACCACTGATCAATGGATGTTGATCAAAATATCTATTTTTAGATTTCAAAGAAAATCAAAGTACAAAAATTACAAAAGTGGCGATTGTAGTAGAGGTCTACACATATAACAAAAATTTTAATGGGTTTTTGCACTAGCTGTCATATTACCATACAACGATTAAGGTAAGTGCAGACAAATACTGTGAGGTAATGGAATCTTGCCTGAATCCCCATTACGCCTAAAATCTCTGACATAGATAAGCATATGTGGGCATGTGCACTGTCATTGTTTAGAAAAAAATAATTCTATCTGAAAACACTGATTTTCTCTAAGAATCATTTGTCACGAATCTACACATGAATGCACAAGAACGTTGGTCATAAAACTTGAATATATGTGAATATGAATGTTTGTCTATCTCTGAGATGCAAGTACAATATTTCAATGTCCCCCCCCCTCCCCCTCCGCACTTCCCCTAAACATTGTTTCGCTAATCAATTAGCCAGCACTTACGTTCACAGAAAGCTCCCGTGGTAAATGGTGTACATTCACAAGACACATTGCCATTTAGGTCTATGCACTCCCCCGCCACACATGGAGCTTGATCACAAGAGGAATACGCAGCTAGATCTGAAAGAAAACATTTCCAATGGTAGCTGGATCATAAAATATAGCACCTTTTTTAATCGCAAGTCCAAAAATCAATCTCAAGTCCCAAATGCGCACTGTTGATTGGTTGAAAATCAAGTTGCGCATGATTTTTAGAGTTGCAATCTCTTTCTGCAACAGGCCCCAGAGGATACAAAACGAAACTATGACACCTTCCTCACTACCTTCCTAACACTAGTTAAGTGGAAACTAGTTTAACGTGTAATGGGAACGGTCGAAGCGATCTTGGAAGCAATAGATCTTCCAAACCAGTTCATAAAACCACCTAGCGATGTAGTTTTCAAGATCGCTTTGCCTCGTTAAACTGGTTTTAAGTGAGGACGTCCATGACCGTTCTTCAGGAAGCGATCTTCGCACATTTTGAGTGCGCTACTCTACACAGTGTGTGTAGAATGCATACGATGCGGTTTCAAATTTCACGCGAGACGTGTCACCAACTGTGAGCGTTCTCATAGTAACAAGATCGCTTTACGTGAAGTGATTTGAAAACCACTTTCATGGGGAACAAATGAGAACACTAGCAAAGCGATCTTCCAAACTGGTTTCCTTAACCTGTTTCCAGTAAACTAGGTTTAGAAAGTATAATGAACAGGTACAAAAGATACATGTTGATTCCTTTTCTTTTTATAGACCATAGGAATCAGAATTTTTCTATGTAAAAAAATTGGCAAATGAAATCTGTGAAAATGAAATGAGCCATTTGCTGTGCACAGAATTAAGTTTGGTTAACTGTTTATGTTGAGCAACTTGCTAAGACAGGTCAAACAGATATATTTTTAGATGCTAGGAACCAGGGACAGTAAGAATTTAAGGTACCCAGCGCGGAAGTATTTGTTTTGCTTAAAAAAAAAAACATAAATGAATATCTTGTTTTTTTTTAGGACAGTGGGCCTCAGCAGCGTACTGCATGCAGGATTTTTAAAGGGGGGGGGGTTCAAGCTGAATGAAATGTCATCAACCAAAAATTTTAAAAAAAGGTCTTCACCATCAATTTTAGGTCGTTTCCTACCCAAACAAAATTGAAAAGCAAAAAAAAGTCTTCACCAAAAATTTTACGCTGTTTCGTACCTCAAAAAATTGACAAGCAAAAAAAGTCTTCAAAAAAATTTAAGGGGGGGTTGGGTATCAAACAAACTTAAGGGTTGTTTGAACCCCTGTACCCCCCCCCCCCTGCATACGCCAGGGCCTTGACCCATGATCTTCTTGATACCTGATACATGTAAAGCAGAAAGAATAATGCAAATGTATAGATTAAATAAAAATCAGCAGTGACTTTTACACAATTAACATAATGATTCAGAATGTTAGCGTACAAGATAAAACATAGAAATAGAATTTAAACAGTGGAAAATGAAGACTGTGAAAAAATCAAATGCATCACTGCTACAGATTTGTTATTTACTGCTAATGTTGAATAATAAGTGATAATTGAAAGATAAATATGAAAAGGACAGCTGGCTATTGCTGAAACTGAAAGTACAAAAAAATACAACTCAAATAAAAGTCAAATTTCATTTGATTTAGAGCCAATCAGAAGCTACACTCTAAATTCCAAGGATTTAAAATAAATCCAGATCGGCTGTGAATAGTGACCAGCCAACTTTTGAATTTATTTCAAATGATTTTAAAGGATTAACTTGAAATCTCAAAAGATTTCAATCTAAATTCATATATTTTAGATCTATATTTAAATCAACAAGGTTTAAATCTACATCTAATATTTGGCTGGTCACTATTCACAGTGGTTCTGGATTTATTTTAAATCCTTGGAATTTAGAGTGTTGCCTTTGTTTGGGTAAGCCCTAGCACTGTCCGAACAGGGTTTGAAAATAGACTAGGACAGTGTGCAGTGCAGCAGTGATTGCCGGACTGAGCTGCACATTGCATAGTAGTCTCTGTATTCAGACACGTTTAGGGAAATAATAACAGTCATTGCCTTGGCTTAAGGCTAATCAGAAGCGTGCATTCAGGACTTTGATGGGATTTTCTGACTGAGTTGTATTTAAAAGAAACTCTCTGCAATTGGCCTGAAAACAGGTGTATTGGTTAATTTGGCAAAGAATATCCATGTGAATACAGATAAGAATCAAAAGTGAAAGTACTCATTTACATATGGTGGTGATGGTTGTGATGGTGATTTTTTACCTAAATGCTAAGAAAGCATGAGTGCTTGTAAGCAAGCAACCAGAGGACCGAAGGCTTTTCGGTCCTCTCCAAGGGACAGGATACAGTGCAGATTGAGAAATTGAATTGTGAAAGGAAAGTTATAGGGAGAATCCAATACACTGAACATTGAGCCCGGGGGGGCCACTTACATTGACGAGTGGATACCATGCGCGACCAAAAAAACACGTAAAAAGGATGTCTTTTTCAAGATAGGGCACGTTACGTACGTAACGTGATAAGGGTGTCAAAAACACAAAAATAATGAAAAAAGGGTATCTATTTTGCTAGCGAAGCTACCGTGTTTAGGGTCAAATTTGCGGGGATGATAAAACAAAATTAAAATGTTTTATAAAGAATGTCCTTTTTGCCCCAACACTACGTGTTTAGAGTCCGATTTGCGCGAGGTGTGGACGGTGAGGCCGTACTGTGTAAAGGTAAAACCGACGACCGACGGACCCGTGACATAACAATAAAATATCGCTGTACTTGTTTAGGGGTTCATTTCAGGGAATACTTGCCAAGAGTATTGTTTTGTTTCCAATACTTGTTAAGGGTAGGGTTTCAGACGCCAATACTTGTTAAGGGGTGCATTTTCAGAATATGGAAAATATGTGTTTAGGGTGCTTTTCGAGACCCCATGGTCGCGCATGGTATCCACTCGTCAATGGAAGTGGCCCCCCGGGACATTGAGATGCAATAGTCAATTTTGGAGGAAAATCTCTGTTCATGTTCAGTGACGTTAATGAATGATATCCTTTCTTGATCCAGTTTTACTGATCTACAAATGGGAGATTAGATGCATCACCCATGTTTTTATTTATCTTCTTCCTGGTAGACAAGGCTTTGCCACTCCACCAGGACTACATAGTGCTGCTGCATACAAAAATCAAAAAGATATTTTTTTAATTTCTATTTTTTTTTCTTTTTTCTCTTTCTGGGGGGTAGTTATCATATAACAAATGTAAAAACATCTGAAAAACAATCCTTCACCATCATAGATAATTCCTGAATGCAAATTATTTGAAAGCTTGGAGTGATCTGTTCACACTTAGCATTTCCCACTTACTTTCATCTTATTTTGAGATTAAGGTCTTCTTTTAAAAAAAAATTGAGTCATCTTGGTAAACTTACATTCACAGTTGGGTCCTCTATGAGGGGTTCGACACAGGCATGTATAATTCCTACCATTGGACTCACAAGTACCCCCATGCAGACAAGGACTGCTTCCACACGGGTTGGGAGCTGATAGACCCAGCCAGAATGGAGAGAACAGTATGGAAGAGAAGTCAGGGTTCAAAGTTCAAAGGTCAGGCATTTGCAGAGTTGAAGATGAAAGGTAGAAAGAAATTACCATCAGCCATGTGAGAGATAGAGAAAAAAATATTGTTGTTAGTTAGTAAGTTTCAAGCTATATAATTTTCAATTGTTAGTAAGTTTCAAGCTATATAATTTTCAATTGTTAGTAAGTTTCAAGCTATATAATTATCAGATTGAAGGAGCAATGTATATTCACATGTATCTATACATGTGTCGTGTAATGTGTGACTTGGGGTGACACAACATAAGCTTCCGGTGACAATTGCTCCAGGTTTTATCTTGTCTATGTTCAGGGTTAGGGTTGCAACAGAGTTTTATGTCAGGTCTAGGGTTAGGCTTAGGATAGGGTCAAGTGTTAAATCCAGGGTCGAAGTTGATCATTTCATTTAAGTGTTGAATTTACATCAGAGTAATTAATGGCAGAGCAAATGTCATGGAACCAACTTGGGTAATGTGATATTCATTCTTACGACAATTGATCCGCTAATGTCTGAGAATCCAAAGTGAGGTATACGTAAGTTAGGTTGTGAGAGGAATTTGGTTGAGAATCATGTGAGGATTAGGAGTCAAGATTTGAAGCTCATCAGTTTCATTCAGCTAGAGCAATCGTCCCAGGAGCAAATTAAATGTCCCGAAATGTTATGTGCTCCAAGTTAATACATTGTAATTATTATCACCACTGTCATTGAATCCTTGCATGCCTGCCCACAATGTATGCACTTTCTCCACTCCCTGGGGAGCATTCCAACAAGTTCCAAGACTCAATTTCTAGGCATACTACATTATAGGCTTTTGCATCCAACCAGGTACTCATTTAACACCTGGGTGGAGAGTAGCAAAGTGTAAATTCATGCCTTGACAAAGGATGCTAGACCGTAATGGGATTTGAACGAACTGCTAGACCACAAGGCTTTAAAAAAAATGTTGAAATTTAAGGCCTACCTAATTCGTCGGCGGTCATCTGAACCGTCGTATCCACATATGACGGTTGAAAACCCATTTCAGAGAAAATCGACTCCGAAGTTTACTATAAGTTTAAAACTTAGTTCTCCGGCCTTACAACATATTCATTACTAGAAAAATACATGGTTGGAAAGACCAAGACAATTGCTTGAAAATGGTATTCTTAATTATTTTTACACAAAACCAAGGATTATAGAAAATATTGCAATAGAGCTCCGTGCTTGTAATTTCGGTTTGAGCGGTTTAGATTTCCCCTTTACAAAAACGCCATAGGGAATACAACAACCCTGACCGCGATTTCAATGCATGCGGTCAGTCAAAACGTCGTATCACTTTTCATGTGCAAAGTCAATGCAGTGCAGATGGCTGATACGACAGTTTGGTTGACAGCGCACACTGAAATCGCGGTCAGTCAAAACGTTGTATCGCTCTGCTACAGTACACGTTTCCAAATGGATTTGCACATTTTATTAAGAATTTGTATGGCATCGCTGTGAAAATACCCTCATATCTAAGGAACTAAAATAAATTGCTGCCTAGAAATTCATTTATGAATAGAATCGGACTGTCCATTCATTTTCTGCAAAAATCTCAAAATCAGTTCTTTTGACCGAAATTGACTGATACGACGGTTCGGATGAACGCCGACAAATTAGTGGATGCAAAAAATCTAAAATCAAAACCACAGAGTATTTTGATGAAATGTAAATATCTGAATTTAAACTTGAAACTACTGACAAATGAACTCAAACTTCAAGTCTGTCACATTTACTGATTAGCAAAAACATTGAAACCATTGACAATTGCAACGAAAGCTCTAGAATGTGTACTTACCTCTTGTTGCAGAACCTTGCATTTTAACCCGTTTTATCTCCCTACAAAGTCACAGTACTTAATTTTTTCCAAGTTTCTGTGATTTCATAAGCCACAGTAGCATAGCAAACACTTGAACTTCATATCCAATACTCCAAAAGCATTTGACAACTAAACACCAAAATTTCTAAATATAAAGCAGAATTTATGCAGAAATTTCACTACAGATTGGATCCCCACTCGCATTCATTTGAAACCTATAATCGAGTGGCCATGAAGCAATTAAGCAGTCGTTAGTTCTGGATAATAGTACCAGTCATTAGTACTAGGTAATAGTACCGTTCATCAGTCATTAGTAAATCACAACAGATTTTAGCCAATCACTGGATAAATTAAGGGTCCATTTTCTTCAATTAAGAACAAGTACCTTTGAAGGATGTTAGAGAGTAAATAATGCACATTAAAAAAATTAGAATATAAACATGTATGTTTATGTTGATGAGGTACAGTGTGTCCCAGAAAAATCATCATGAGTAAATATTTCATAGCAT
Organism: Lytechinus pictus; assembly: GCF_037042905.1. Classification (NCBI taxonomy): domain Eukaryota; kingdom Metazoa; phylum Echinodermata; class Echinoidea; order Temnopleuroida; family Toxopneustidae; genus Lytechinus; species Lytechinus pictus. Next base: position 19,740,157 of record NC_087252.1, on the reverse strand, counting down.
GTGATTGATATACTTCATTTTTCTACATTTAATACTTTTAAACCTACATGTAATATGATGTCAATTCCTATTGTATCTGATTTATATTACTTTGTATTATGTTTGAATGGAAGTGAAATAAAGAATAGAATTGAATCTTTGTGTGTATTTATTTCCTATTCAAAAATGTTCATAATTAACAAATGATATATGGTATGGTGGGCAGCCCAAACGTAGACGGACGTGTATTAGGGCTCAACATTAATGATCGATATCTGAAAATGAGTTTCCTTCTTTCTGGAACATGCTGTAAGTAGCAGTGGCGTACGCAGGATATTTGAAAGGGGGGTTTGAACACCTGTAACCACCCCCCTGCGAAGTGCATACGCCACTGGTAAGAACTGTGTCTAAACTTGAGATTATTTGGTAGGTGACATGGGTGTGGTGTTATTTATAACAACTCCACAATTGCAGAATTTTCTGTTTCTAGAAACACCGAAGATATTAAACTATTTATATATCTAGCTTTTCCCTCATTTTCTTCTCCTTCTGAATAGAAACTTGAACTTTTTATCCATGTGCTTTGAACATCAATCCTTTACTGAACCGTAATTCAATACTCTTTGTACATGCAGTGACCTCAATAAGGTGCACCAAACAGGCACCATCTTTAATCACACATAAATACTGGTCAAATTTGTTCTAGTATGTCATTTAATAAGTACCTGTATATTTATTCATAATATATACTAGTACTATCAACCTTGAAAACATTCATAAAACATAAAAAGAAAAAAAAATAAACCTATCCTCTTTATTTCTTGGACAAATTAATGTTTGGCACAATTGGGGGATTTATTGGTGTGGGCATCAGCATTAATTATACCAGCCAAGATACTAGTACTGTATGATAAAATTGTACAGTGCATCCCAGAAAAAAGGAAACCGGGATTCCCATGTCTTTTTTCCTCAAAGACAAATAAATTATGATATTTCATTTACATACACTCTAAAAATATTGGGTAAATGTGTCCAACCAACATTGGGCATTTCTTTTGGGCATCTTTATTTATCCTGCCAGTGTGACAAAAATTTTGCCCATTCTAAGGTAATTGCTGCTTATTTTTTAGCCTTACTAAGTTACTGGACAATATGCTTCCTGCATTGGGTAAAATACTGCCCCAGATTGGTTGGACACATAAATACCTTGTGCTGGTTACAATTTTACCCAATATTTTTTACAGTGTAGTCATATAATTCAATTATTCCTCTTTATTTTGATACCTAACATGAGACAAACGCTTCACGCATTAATAAGCAAGACGACTTTGAAATTTTCATGTCAAAATTAGATTGCGCAGAAAAATTGGACTGGTTTGTGATTCGGCGACCATGCTTACTCGACGACTGGCACATTAGCGTTTTTTTGTATTCTTTGTTAAGATTCTCTCACTGATCCCTGAAATGAGAGTGAATTCAGATTCACACGTGAATTTCTGCGCAAATCGTTTCTGATATGTTTCAATATTTATTGTTTGTAATCTGCCATGCGTGAACGATTTGCTAAGCTGTTGGTTCCAAATTCGAGATGAGATTCCACTCTTGCCATGAGTGTCAAATTTAGAGTAAAAAAACATGTTTAATAATTGTGAAATCTATGTCTGAAAACAGGTTTTCTTTTTTGTGGGATGCACTGTAGGCCTATAGTGCAGACACTGTCTATATAGTGACTGCACTATACTTCATTTTGGTTACTCCTATTCTACATAGATGTGTCTTCAATGATGAGTAGAAAGCAGATCCACATTGCGCCATTCTATTAATTATTATCCAGTGTTTATCAGGCAAAAAACACAAACAGTTCTTATCTCAAATGAATTACAAGATAATGGCCACCCATTCTATTAATTCAACAAGCAGGTGAAGATTATTCAAATAAAACCTCAAATCATTGCACCACAATATAATAAGTTTAGTGGCAAATCCTATCATACATACGTTTATCAGAACATTTCCTAAGAATGAATAAATTTCAAGAATCCAGAGTTCACAATAAAAAGATGTGACTTTATAACGAATTACTAGGAATTCTCAAGTAACCATACTAATATTTACAGAAGAATTCAAGACATAATAATAACAATAAAAAGGAGAATAACATATTACTAAGAAATCTCAAGTGCAAAATTCCAATATTTAAGCCTAAATGATAGACTTACTTCACAATAAAAAAAGAGAATAGCATGATAATACTCAAGTATGTAGTTCACAGAACTGAGCAATGAATTGAATAAAAACCCATTTCATAGAATCACTGAAAATAACATGCGCAACCATTGATGTCAGTGGAAATATTTTCATTCAACAGGATGATGCACACTAATTGTCAATATGACCTGATACGAAATATACAGAAATATACGAGGTCATAAAGGTGGTTTTGAGAAAGAATTGGTGTTTTCATACCAACTTCATCATGGAAAATACCTGGTGGGTGTTTCATAAATCCGTTTGTAACTTATGTGTGTCTTTTCGAACGACTGGTGACCTTTTTTTAGGAACTGAATGAACCCCAATGAAAATCTGGTGTATATCATTTGCCAGTCTTTCATAAAATGGCTTGCATCTGACCAAGGAGTAACTCCTTGATCTGACAAACAGCTAATACCCACCTGTTATTTCTCTGATCAATCAAAAAATGCTAGGTATGATATTTTGACATTGTATAAAGGCTACACATGCAGCTTACTCGTAACATCCCAAAAAGAAACATCTTCAAGTTTGCAGGTACTCATTTTAATAAGAATTTGTTTTCACAAGGATTTCCTCAATGTCGCAAGGAGTTTTGAAGTGTGAAAGCAAATAACCATATGTTTAGATGTGACGGGGAAATACGAAAGCAAATCTTATGTAATTACAAATTGAAATTTTTTAATCGAGGCTCATACAGGAAGTTCAGGACCTGTGCCTGGTTATGAGAACATTTCACGAATCAAATGACTTGTCGGATGTTTTATACGACAAGTTCTGTTTTATCCAACATTTACTCAGCCAATCAAAATAAAAAAAGTTGTCAGATCTGACAACTTGTTGGAGGAAAATGCTAGTGAAACACTCCTCTGTTGAGTGTAAACACACAAAATAAATTGGCATTCATGAGACCTGAAAATTTTTGGGGTACTTTTTAATATTGGGAGGGTATGAAAGCAACCTACATACGCATAATTGATATCTGTACAGTAATTAAATCACAGCCACGGTGCGCTGCAGGGTATTTGCCCATTGAGGTAACACCTCGCAAACTTTTGACAAAAGCCAAAAAGTGGCAAGGCCACTTCCACCTATCATGACGCAGAATCATGGTCTGAGAAATGAAAATCAAATCAACGTCGTTTATTTCATTCTAAGAATTTCAGAGGTGAAGCATGGATACCTTAATCCTATGAGGTAAAGGACTATACATCAAAAATATTTTAATATTCTTCACAGTACTCTTGTTTGCTTATAAATCTGTTTTCATGACTTTTTGTCCAGTTGGCTCCAATTATTCACAAATATTTTTTTAGATGAAATTTTATAATAATGTGAAGTATTTGCCTAGCAAGTGGACCAATACAATTGCCACGCAGTCAAGTTTAGCTTATAGTGGCAACCCCTGCAGCCTTCTAAAAATCGATATACATGTTAATAAAAAATGCAAATTTGTTCAATGTTTTGCTTTATTGTATTTTCTTTGTTAATGTGTTTATGAAAAAAGTTGCATAAACCATATATGGTGGGATATTATCCCACCATTTAAATCATTTTGTAAAGATAAATTTTTGTAATGGTAACAATAGAAAATAAAATTTCTTTAGAATTTAAAACTTACTCAGAAATATAGAAACTGTAAAGAAATTGCATCTGCCAAACAGGTTTTCAGGAAAATGTACAAATACATGTACAGAGTAATGGGCACATGACGATTAGAAAAGTTACTGAAAAATGTATGTATATTTATAGTGTGGTCCCACATGTTTTTTAATGTATTAGCTATAGGCCTACCAGGAAACTTACATGTAGCATGATGTGGTAATAATGAAATAAATAAAATTTCAAGCAAACATGAAATATTTAAACTAAACTTTGTGTGTTTGTTTGTTTGTTTTTCTGTTTTTGCTCTACATTTATATTTTATAAGCATTATGGCTATACACTTAAGGATTGCTTCCAATAATTTCCTATCAGAATTAGATATCTACACTATATCTCGAAATTAGGTTTAAATGGCCAAGTCTACGTACCCCAAACAAGTTGATATGAACAAACATATTTTAAAAAGATCAAACAAGGATTAAAATGTGGAATCCATCAAAATGGGATATTAACTTTTTTTAATCAACTTTTTTAAAAGATTGCTCAACTGTATCCCATTTTTAAAAAATGTGTAGGGCCTACTTAATGGAAAATCTATAAAATTACCAGGATTTGTGTGTGTGTGTATTTATGTATTTGCATTTATATCTGCTGATAAAGTTTGTTTGTATTTTGTTAGTTTTCTGTTTCTAATTGTAAATTTTGTCAATGCTATTGTTTTGGGGGCCATTCTCTACAAACAGTTTGCTTTTTTTATGGTCCTAGCCATATTTTGTACTATTTATTGCATAATTATGTACACTGTATGATTTGTATATACATATTTTTACGGTTGAATAAATTGAATTGAATTAATTGATGGTAACTGGTATACCAATTTTCCAACATATATCAACTTGGCCACTTGGCCATATTGGGGGCGTCGTGGTCTAGTGGTTAAGACTCTCGTCTTTCAATCTGTGGGACGTGGGTTCGAGACCCAGCCATGGCATGTTTTCCTTCAGCAAAACAATTTACCCACATCGTGCTGCACTCAACCCAGGTGAGGTAAATGGGTACCGGCAGGAAGAAAGGCCTCAAAAAAGCTGTGAGCTCCAGAATCGGTAGACTAGCTTAGCCGGGGTAATATATAGAAGCGCCTTGAGCACCTAACAAGGTGGATACATGCGCTATATAAATCCTACTAGTATATGATTTACTATTATTTAACTGAAGCCTGGATAATGGACATTTCATGAGAACTTACTGTGACAGGGGAATCACTACAGTGAAAAAGCAGGTCTTATGCATGCAGTACCAGGCTACTCAACTGACATAAGATAAAGAAAATCAATTAGCTACTTCTGTTGCAAGAGACAGATAGTACACAATCACAAACGACTAATCTAATCCAACTAAAATGGACTCGTAATTAAAATCTGTTGCACTAAACTCAGCGTCTGATAGATACGAACCAATACCAATTATTGAGATGTTTTTCAATTTAGCTACATGCTTGGTCACAATTACCAGCAATAAAGTCACTCATGCAAATATTGACTCGATCAGTGTGGCTTATGAATCTCCCGCTGGCAAACATATGAATTTTGTTGCAAAAATTTAGCAAACATAATAATTTTGTATTCAAAAGTACAGAAAGGAATTTCCTGTGAAAAGAAGTGTATAACTTGCTGTATTCAAACAGTGAAAGGGTTTTAAAACAAGCACAAAACCACTCATATTGTTTCTTACCCTATTCAAGATTTCAACATTTAGTGGAACACCCATGTCAATTTCACCTGCGTTATGTAATTCAATAGGCCCGTAACAGGAGAATTTGACTTTGTGACATTGAAATATAAAATATTATCTCTTTATCATTGCCCATTTAATATGAAAAGGGTATACCGTATGCAGTATGGGTACTAGTATTCAACCCGGCATAATTCAAAGATTTTGACATATTCCCCAAAATATTTAGAAATAGGGAATTTATCTTAATTTCACACCTTTGTTATTTCCAGGGTAATCTGTTGTCGATATTTTCTTTGTCAATCTGTCGACTGTATGCGCGGAGGATCGAATTATGCGGCGACGGCCTTTTGCACTGAATGGTACTAGTATTCAACCTAGTGAGGATTGATAGCAAATCTCAAAAGGGTTTAGATTGCTAAATTAGATCTAGATCTATGTAAGTCTCTGGCTTTGATTAATTCCCTGTTTGGTCTCATCTCAAATGGTCTAGTCCATAGTCGGATGGGACAAGGGCAGATTGAGAGACAGGGCCATCTTTCATCGCTAGGTTGAATACTAGTGCCGACGGGTTGAATACTAGTACCAAAATCCGTCGCCGTATAATTCGATCGCCCGCGCACACAGTCAACTGGTTGAAGAAAAAAATAACGGAAAAAGAATAACCAGCATTTGCTCTTGGAAATAAGACGGGTCTGAAATTCAGGAAAATTCTATATTTCTATATATTTGAGGAAACTCTCCAAACGGGTTGAATACTAGTGCCCTTACGGTACTTGATTACCATTCAATCAAAGCGTAATAGAATAAAGACCAAAGATTTCAAACTTATCTTGAAAATTAAAACTTTCAATCTTTGGATAAACTTGTGTTTTTATGTGGATACCACAACATGGTCCAAGTCCACTGACCCTAAATGACACTTGACCTTAATTATCTCTCCAAAGATTTCAAACTGATCTTGAAAATTCAAAATCTCAAACTTTGGATAGGTTTTTTTTTACATGGAGACCACAATATGGTCCAAGTTCATTGACCCTCAATGACCTTTGAACTTAATTATCTCTCCTGAAATTCAGGCCACTTGATCAGTGATGCTTGATACCCTAATGTCAAAGTTTCAGGAAATAGGTATTTATTAGTTATTGATGACAGTTTGGAGTCAAGTGTACACTCTAGACAATAGACATAGTATGATTGTAAGTGTCAAATTTGGGTCTGTATTTGAAGACTAACCATCATGGAATGAGTTTTATATACTTACATTGCACTTATTGCACTGTTTGTCTGGTTTTCCTTCCCCTTTCCTTTTGAGGCCTGTATCAATTTCACGCTCTAAGCTTAAGATGGAGGTCTCCCACATTTCAAAATGTATAGTGTCGATACATGTATATATTTTTTTTCTGCTATTTGTTTTAATAATTAAAAAAAGGGAAATTTATCAGGTATAAATATTTTTTCAATTAGATTGTTAGAATGTATGTTGCATATATGTTATTCACTATATCATTTGCTTATTGATACGCTCAGAAAAAATTATTACACTTGTACTTCTGTTCTTGGAATGTGGAAATAAATAAATCAAATCAAATATACTTACATTCACATGTAGGCCCAGTCCAGGTGGGGGTGCACTCGCATACATTCATAGATGAACAAACGCCTCCATTTCTGCAATCCGTGTTATCAGAGCAAAAACCTGTAAAATATTTCATTTGTTTCAATGAACTAATGTCAACAATACTCTCAGTGAATGAATGAAATGGTATTGAATACACATTGTATGCCAGGAGCCGCGAAAGCGGAGCCCCCCACTTTTTTCCAAAACCATTCCAGCCCCCCCCCCCAACTTTGAAAACTGTTCCAGGGCCCTTGTATGCAGAGCATTTCATTATTGATATCACCATCATTTTATATCAATGCCAGGTGCCGAGTTGGAGTCTCACTTTACAGGGTGCAGCAAGTTTTTCTGACAAGACAAACAAAAGAGGTCATCGGTAAAAAATGAAGGACATTTTGGTCTCTCGAAACCCTTATCATCCAATCATTGTATATATCATCATCACCACCATCATCATCATCATCACCATCATCACCATCATCGCCATCATCATCATCGTCATCATGATCACCATGATCACCATCATCACCACCATAATTATTACCATCATCACCACCATAATTATTATCATCATCACCATCATCATCATCATCATCATAACTATCATCATCATCGCCATCATGATCACCATGATCACCATCATCATCACCATTATCATCATCATCACTATCATCATCATAATCATCATTATCATCATCTTCATCATTATCATCATCATCATCCCCATCATCATCATCACCACCACAATCATCATCATCGTTATATTAAAGTAGTAGTAGTATTAACATTACTATCATCATTGTTATCTTCACAACATCATTATTACGATTACATACAGAAAGACTGAATATATTTCTAAGATGCAATTTATCTAAAATTTGTAGAATAAAGTCAAAACCAAAAATAGCTTGACTTGAATAAAAAAAAAATCAAAATCAAAATCAAAATGAGCAGAACACTGATAGATTTAAGATCATAGCATGTATTTCTTTTTATATTTACGCATACGTTTATTAATTTCAAGACCCAATAATGTTCCAATTAGAGTAAAATGGGAGATAGTGTTCAGATTGACTTGTTAAAGAAAAGGCATGATTTCATAATACCATCCCCTTTCTCAAACTGATTTTACATTGTAAATATAATGTGTTGTTATGGCTTTGAAAACTTATTTGATCTTATATCTTACTTGATCTCAGAATAGTGACTATTGAAACTGTCACTAATAGTATGTAAAATATTTTAAGACATTCTAAAATTATTGTTTATTTTTTTATCACAAAATAGCACATGTCAGACTGGCACAGTATGTATATGAGGAAACCAATTCACTATATTTTTTATGTGTTATATTAACTGATATATGAAGAAATATAATTTCCCACTCCCAGTAATCTTACAGTTAGAGTATTATTAAGCAATTATGTGTTAGATATGAATTCTAAACGATCAGCTTTTTATTATTTTGTACTTTTTAAAATCATAAATGAAATGTAACTGCAGACTGAATCAAATTAAAATTAATTATGACTCACATTTTAGGCAAATGGGCAATCTATTATTTACTGGAAATAAGAAAAACATTGATATGCCATAGCTGCCATTAAGCTGCCATACAGTACATTTTGATTTTGACGACATTTTCAGTGTATCTCATGATTGCTACATCTTTTTGTTGTTGCAGTAGACTTCGCTCTGAAATAAATGGGGATCACGATAGATCCACAATCAAGTTAAAATGCACGTAGGAAAATGGAGATACACTATCAGTGTATCAACTCTCAAGCACCAAATTCAAGACACAGTATCTTTCCCAAGAGGGGTGTGTCCATGGGTGCGTCCCTGCCCCTCCCCCTTTTACCTCAAATTGTGAATATCAATTCACTTTATATTTTTACAAACTGAATCATTTATATGTTCATGAAATACACATATTTACCATCTATGCAGATGCATAACATGCTAACTGATGCCAACAAAAGGTAGATCCCCAAAATATTGGATGACATCTTTTCTTTTTTCTTCCTTCTTCAAAACAAAACCTCGCTCGGCACAGAGACTGACAGTCTGCAAAGACAAAGCTCCGGTCTGTTTTCCTTCTGTTTAGGCTCTCAAATATAAATTCCAAGTCGCGATCGCTGAACGAACTGATAATTCCGTTTTAACTGTTACATGTTTTGCTCCTCGATCTGCACCGGCTTTGCAAAGCAAGTGGTTTCCGCTCCGAAAGTTATGGGCGTTCCGCAGACAGCTCCCGACCGGTTGGCTCTTCAAACTTTTCCAACTATCGTATTATTAAACTGACTAACTTCTCTGTCAATGCTAGAGAAATCTCCCCTAGCGATGTTCTACCTATGTCATTCAATTATCAACATTCTAAAAGTAGAAATCCTTCTTATGCTTATATAGCGCCACTTATTCCTTGAAAGAGAAGTTTCATTGATTTTGGTTACACGCGAAGCTGTAATGAAAGAAAAGAATGTACCAGTGAAACGATTGGATTTCGTCCCGGTGCGACAGCGGTGCACCGGTGTGTCGCCCCGTTTCATCAGGTTTCAATGAATAGGGGACGTTGGTGCTTTGCGGTGCAAGGGCGTGGCCATTGGAGCGTATCCCCTTTTCATCAGAGGTAAACAATCATAGATGTCTCCCGAATACAAAAGACGGTGATATTGTAAATTATCTCGCCCTGACGTCATTTAGACGCAGTGATTTTTTTTCCTAAACCTGACTTAATTAAATTTCATCAGATACGACTCGACCGGGAATACATTTACTCTTTTTTTATTTCACCCCAGATAATTATGTGACTATAAGAAATATACAACAACAACTATCCAAACTGGCAAGAATACAGCTGTATACCAGTGGCGTAGCAACGGGGGGTGGGGGGCTGGGTGCACGTGCACGTGCCCCCCCCCTATAATTTGGTGTGCCCCCCCCCCCCCCAGGTGCCCCCCCCCCCTGAAAAAAATTGGCAGATCAATAAAAAAGGAAAAAGAAAAAAAGAAAAAAAGAAAAGAAGGAGAAAGACAAGAAAAAAAGAAAAGGAAAATAAGAGGAGGAAGAGGAGTGAATGAAATAATGTGAGGGGAAGACTTGCAAAAAAAAATCTTTCATGTTACTATATAAATTTTTTGCTCGCGCTTCACGCTCCTATTATTGAAATATATACCGTCTTCGTGGGTAACTGTAAGCAGTCCTTAACAGGTCCCTTTTCGATAATGCTAGAACAGTTAATATAAATTTCTGCTCGCGCTTGGCGTTCGCAGTAATCATCTAGTTACATACGAATCTTGTTCAGGATCATACATAACATTGCCCAGAGGCCCCAGAATGTTAAATTTTCAGGACAAAATACATGAAAGTTATAAAAAAAAATCGCTCACGCTTCGCGCTCAAACTTTTTATAAGGCTTATGAGATTATTTATGTTTATGTTGTTTTATAAGAATAAAACTAAGAAGTGACTGATCGGGGAAAATATAGGTGAAGATAATTTCGGGCCCCGTCCCCTATTGGCGATAGTCGGATCCGCCCTTGTGACACATACACACACACACCGGAAAAAATGGTGCCCCCCCCCAGGAAAAAAATCCTAGCTACGCCACTGCTGTATACCCATAGGCGGGTCCAGGCCACTCCCTTCCTCCCCCCCCCCCCCCCCTTATTGGCGGAGCATAAAGGTAAAATGGGGAAAAGAAAGAAGAAAAAAAGAAGTTGGGAAAAGAGAGGAGAAAAGAAGGGGAAACAGAGGAGGAAGGCGAGTAAATAAAATAAGCTGAGGGGAAGACTTGGAAAAAAAATATTTGATGTCACTATATAAAATGTTCGTTCGCGCTTGCATTGCTTGTTCGATGAGATATCTTGCTCAATAGGTTCATATTGGAGCTTAAAATGTAAAGTTTTGAAGTTAGCATACGAAACATAACTTAGCCTTCATTATAGTTGATTTTAAAAGTGCTCTGCCGTGTAAAAGTTCGTTATATGGTCTGCTAATCAAAATCGACGCGCCACGCGCTTGCATTTTTTGATTTGTCAAGTTCATTATTCTTTTCGTGTATGCCATAAAGTTATCAAAATTATTCCCACTTTCAGGCCTGATTATCAAAACGTATCAGCTGCGCGCTTACATTTTGATTGGGAGGTTGTTTAGACCTCTATATTAATTCTAACAAACTACATAAAATACCCTTTTCATGACAGTATACTAAAAATTTCTGCTCGCGATTTGCGCTCATATTAATTGATAGGAATATATTATGCATCCTATTCCGGGATCCTATTCAATTCTAAAGTACTTAAATATTGTCCAGATTTAGGCCTTGAAGGACAAGTCCACCCCAACAAAAATTTGATTTGAATAAAATGAGAAAAATCCAACAAGCATAACACTGAAAATGTCATCAAAATTGGATGTAAAATAAGAAATTATTATATTTTAAAGTTTTGCTAAATTTCATAAAACAGTTATTATACACATCCTGTTTGTTATGCAAATGATGTGACTCATGATGTCACCCATCGCCACTCACCATTTATTTTGTATTTAGTTATATGAAATATGAAATATTCTAATTTTCTCATCATTGCCCTATAAAACAAAGATTTTTTTCTTACCTGAACATCATGAACATGAAGAATTACCATTGGTTTAACATTTATGGTTCATTCAAATTGGTCCTTTGTCACATTGGTAAAAACTGAAATATTGTGTAATTCAAACAATACAAAAAACAAAAGAAATAGTGAGTGGGGGACGCCATGGACCCTCTCATTTGCATATCACTGAGTTGTGCATAGAATTATAATTGTTTTGTGAAAAATAAGCGAAACTTTAAAATGTCAAAATTGAAAATAGCATATTTCCAGAAGCTTCATTGTCTGCTCTTTAAATACCTCAATAAAAAATTACAAATGAATAGTAAAATCCCTTTTTTAATACCGCTTACAAAAGGGGCCGTAGTCTAGATCTGGACGTTAGTAGTTATTTGTTTGGAACCCCCTATATCATGCAGTCAGTGGCGTAACAGGTGGGGGGCAGGGGGGCAAGCTGCCCCCCCCCCCTGGCGGATTTCACCGGGAAAAGAAAAGGGAGGGAGAAAGAAAGGGAAAGGGGAAAACAGGGAAAGGGAAAAGTGAAAAGAAAACGAAGAAGAGAACAGTATTTTAATGGAATAGGAAGGAAAGCGGGAAAAGGAACGAAAGAACATTTGAGAAAGAAAAAATCATTCCGAAATAAGCCTATGTAATGCAATAGCATGATGGGAAATAAATTAAAATATGAAAAAATGGCAAACAATAGCGGGAAATGAAGGAAGAATTGAATTAGTCAAAAGCTAAATTGGAAAACAAAGAAAAGGGACAAGAAAAAAACTTCATAACATGACTGGGCTGCCGAGGATAGAAAATAAAGAGGGGGAAAAAGATGGACTGCATACAACATTGTGCTATATAAATAAGCTTGCCAAATTTTATGCAAATAAGCTACCGGGGCTTTGCCCCAGACCCCACGCAGTAGGGGCTCTTCATCTATAACCTTCAAATGGCTCTATAACGCCCCATGTAGGGACTCTTCCTACATTAAGCCTTACGTTCAATCCTCGGGGGGGGGGGGGCACTCAGTATATAATGCATAGTGGGTATGTGCCGCGGAGGGGACCCCCTTTCACTCAAATTTCCGTTCCAAGGCATAGCATTTTTGTCTTATTGAGAAAAAGAACAAAGAAGGCCGCTCCAAAGCATAGCATTTTCTTCTCATCGAGAAAAAAGAAGAAAGAAATCCGCTCCAAAGCTTCGCATATTTTTCGTTACGCCGTTCCGATCGCATTGATCTGCTACAATGAGCTGCAATTTTGGTGAAAAGCGGCCGTAGAGCGCTGTCCGACCATCGCCTCTGCGCGAGCGCACCCGGCGGAGGCCGCGCTATAGCTGCATCATGCACGCATGCCCGTTCCATAGGGATGCATACGCACTCACACGCTGGCGATCCGTTCCAAGGAACCCCGTTTTCACAAACATTTGTAGTTCCGAAGGCCCGTTCCGAGGACTCTCCTTTTTGCAATAAGCCCGCTCCAAGGCCCCCGTTTTTTGTCTCGCCCGCGGCACACCACTTTTTTGGTCGAGTGCCCCCCCCCCCCCGGGGTTCAATCACTGGCGTACAGGCGCGGGGGGGGGGGGGTTTGGTTCCACACCCAAGAGGAAATAAAAGAAATTATAGGAGACAACGTATAATGAAATGAATGGAAACAATGAAATGTATTATTTGCTGAATATAATGGATATCTATTACATAATTAAAATTTAATTTCAATAGGCATTTCTTTTTCCACCTCGCTTTGCATGCTGGCGACTTTTTACAAATTTTCCCACATTGCTATGTTTTGCCCCCTCAAAATATTTGGTTCAACTGGGTTGAATAAATGTGTTGTGTAAAAGCTATATTCTGTATATACCCGCGATTTGATTAAAAATAGCGGCAATCTGCGAGGTTTAAATGTCTTTGATATCAAGAAGTTCCGGGGGCTCCAGACGGACCCCAACCGCATAGCACTGCCGTATATGAGTATGGAAGGGTTGGGCCATGGTCCCCAAAAGTTCTACAACCAAGAAAAAAAGGAGGAAAGAAAAGCAAAGGAAAAGTGTAGGATATGATTTTATTTACTGAGTATAATGTCAAAAAATATCTCAAAGTTAAATTCTCTTGAAAATGTGATTTTTATTCTCGCTCGCTTCGCTCGCTCGGGACTTATAATAAGGAGCTTTTTAGCACATGCGCCATACTGCGCCTCTCGTTTTTTTACTCTTCACGCTTCTGCCGCAAAGAATCAAGTTCACAGTGGCATACAGACCACAACAAAAGGATTGGAAATAGAGAAGAGTTAAATATATTATTCTCTGGATATCATGTCAAAATCTATCACAAATTGGATTTTTGTATTAAACATGTCAAAAATTTTGCTCGCTCGCTTCGCTCGTATGCAACTTTAAAAAAAAGATAAATTTTGCTTAATACGCAATGTCTGGCCCTCTCAAATCATCGCCTCATTACACCATTACGCCTGTTCATACCATGATATGACCGGGAAATTTCTTGCTCTTGCCCCCCCCCCCCCCTTGGCCGACGACCCCTGTTACGCCGCTGCATGCAGTTCTCTCTCTTTTTACCTTCTCCAGTTAAGAAGAGGAATGATGTAGGGGTTTCCAAACAAATAACTACTAACTATAGTTAGTATAATTTATATTGAAATTAAATCTTATGAAAATGGAAGAAAGTAAATCTTTATTTAGAAAGAAAAATGAAAATACAATAATTAGAAAAATAACAGGCCTATTTCATTTTTTTCCTTTCCATTCTTTTCTCCCCCCCCCCCCTTTTTTTTTTTCTTGGTCGTAAGGGGTCCCCAATTCACCCCCACATTTGTACGTCGGTATCCACCTTGTTATCATGATTCCCGGTTGACACCATTATTCAAATCAATATTTTCTTTCTAAAATCATGATCACTGTAATTACAGTCAGCTTCAAAGAAGTATTATCAAAATGAGAGTTTTGGTCATGTGCCGGAAATTAGTGTAATTCATTAATGAAAAATATTGCCGAAGTTTTGAGAAAAAATCCATCAAAGAATAAGAAAGTTATTAGTTTTAACTATTCATTGATTCATGTGACGCCATATGCAAGCAGGTTTTCTACATATCGTATGGTAAAATAGATAAATGAAATGTCTTTTTCTCAGAAAATTGAAAGTGGTTTTTACTGTACGTTCAGTATATATCAATAGACAAATTATTTCACACCCGTTTCTAAAAAGAAAACAAAAATAAGTCATCACGAACCATCAAAATGAATTTATGCATTTAGTGTGATGGCGCTCTCCATGAACGAGTATCGTACTATTCAATCTGAAGCTTTCCTCCCGGGCCCATTTTTTGTGGGGGGGGGGGGGGGGGCAGGAACGGTGTTTATTTTACAAATTGAAACTGCAAGTCCACCTCAATAAATAGTTGATCAGGGCCATGTCTTACAAAGACTTACGATTGGTCCGGTCAACCACAACTATGGAAAGCCAGCAACGTCAACATCTAAAATGCATATGTTTGTTCAAAATGATGTATATTTTACATATTCACTGTTTTCTTGACAGTTCAGCGTGCTCTTTGTTTACAAAAATAAGTTTTAAATATTTCATGTAGAAAAAAATATGACATTGATGGATTTCCACATAGGCAAGGTTAATCGGATCAATCATAAGACGAGGCCCTGAATACAAAAATAAATGAATAAATAAATAAATAAATAAATTAATTAATTAATTGATAAATAAATAAATACACAAATAAATAAATAAATAATAAAATGAAAATACTGAATATTTCATCAAACTCGGAAAGTTATTTTCAGATTTCACATGAACAGTTACATGCACACTCTGGTCGTTAAATGGAAATGATGACATCACTCATCCAATAGGCCTATTTAAGTATTTATGTTGTATTTTATTATACAGAAATATGAAATATTTTTATTTTCTCCTTGAATATAATGTGAACTATAGTTTGATTCCTCCCTGAAAATGTAAAGTTGCCAGTTTAAGTGTCTGCTTTAATATTGTCAAATCTGCAACGAAAAAGAAATATTGTATTATTGAAAAATCGAAATACAAAAAAAAATTATTGACATTATCAACTCTCTCATTTGCATATCACTGAGTTGTGTATATACCTTTTTTAATAAGCGACATACAAATGTCGTAACATTTTATTTTACATCCAATTTCGATGAAACTTTTTGCATTATGCTAATTTTTATTTTGTTCTCTCTCACTCTCTTTTATCCAAGTTGACATTTTTTTAAATGGTGACTTTTTTTTTAATTTGCAAAATGTTTTATTAGAAGGATTTTCCAACAATAAACTTCAAAGTTTAATTCCAATCATTTTTCCAGGAGATGGGGGCGGTTATTGCACTCGATGTCAATTTAATCATTTTTTTCAAAGAAAGTCTTGTTTGTATATTATATACGAGCGAGCGAAGCGATTGAGAAAGAATGATGGATGTGAAGGCATTCGATTTTGACGATCATCGATTGCAACCTCCTGTATCCATGCAGGTGCAGTTTGCTGTTTCTAACTGCGAAACTGTTCTCATAGTCTTTCCCCATTGCAAGATGAACAATGAAAGTGCAGTAATGGAATTTTCCAACATAATTATGGAAAAGAAAAATAATGTTCTTTCTTTGTGTGTCTTTTTTTTTTTCGTTTTTGAGTTCAATATAGGGATGTACAATATTACGCCCTGGATTGTTGCTTAATGATGCGATCGAGCGAACCGTGAACCATGAATGTACGCTTAAATTAAAAAAAAAATAATAAGCAAATTATAGATCAACGAACTTGACTATTTCGTCACCCGATCACCTTTATGGAATACCTAAATATCCTTAAACGTTCCTTGAACTAAATTGATCAATTTCTGGAATTATTCTTTTAAACCTTAGGACTCCGCAGAGTCATAGGCGGCGGAAGCGGGGGGGGGGGGGTTGGGGACGGGGGGTATACTGTCCCCCCTAAATTTGAGGTGGGGGGACGGTCCCCTCCATACATTTTTGTTGATAACCATTTTTTTTTTTGTCAGAAAATTTTGGTTGATACCCTTTATTTACTGTTTTTTTTTTTACCTGTGTCCATCCCAACATTTTAGGTGGACCCCCCCCCCTAATTCTTTTGGCTTCCGCCGCCAATGCACAGAGTCCACACCCTAGTCCTTCCTTTTTCCCACCCTACTTGATATTCACAAAATGGGTTTTAAACTTATGAATATGCATTAGATATCCATTCTTTTATGCGTGTTAATTTTATATCTACAAATCTATACGAAATTTGAAGCTACCAAAATTCCTCAAAAATTGTTAGTGTCTTTATTTAATTGCATAAATTCACGATTTTGTGACAAAAACTTTGAATTATAAAAGAAATTTGGGTAATTAATTTGCATATTTATCATGACGACAAAGCGCTGACCAACCCCATTGAAGATCACTCCCGCGCGAAATTCTCCCTCTTCATTATCCCGCGCTATAGTAGGCGGCAAGTAGTAAGAATTCCAAAAATTTTCTGTAGAATCTAATTTTTTGTGCTTATCCCCCTATTTTTAGGGTGCTGAATACGAATCTGCTTGTTGCCAAATTTATAAATGCTGTCTTCACCCGTTGCCATGGCAACCGATTAATTTATCAAAAATAACATGTATTCCCATGTAAATGGTAGATAAACATGATATAAATTAGCCAATTGATTGAATTGAAGGTTCCAGTTAAATGCAAATGAAATTCAAAAATATTCAATATCATCAAAACAGTTCCAACTGGCCCGTTGCCATGGTAACGGCTCATTTTCCTCCAGAAAAGTAAAAATTTTGATTTAAAGTTGTAGAATCTGTTTTTTGTTTCATTTTCCCTGCGATTAGGGTGTTAAACATACAAGTAATTTTTGCTAAATGTATTAATACACTCTCGTTCTGTTGCCATGGCAACCAAATAATACCTACTTTGGTAAAAAAAAGAAATGACATAATAAAAAAGATAATGGCGGGAAATACAATAAAAGCGACTTAACCTACATGCGTTGAGTTTTCCCACTCATTTAGAACAAAAACTACATAAGTGTTATGCGTGAGTTTATTGGAATGAAAGGAATTGATGTTGCCTTGACAATGCTTGAATTTAAAAATAGATATCCATATTGCAAATGGCCCGTTGCCATGGCAACATCTTTTTTTTCTAAGAAAAGAACAAATTTTGATAAAATATATATAGTGTCACATTTTTTTTCTTTCATTTCCACTAAGTTTAGGTTGCTAAAAATTAATATGCCTGTTGGTTAATGTGCAAGTACCATCTTAAACCGTTGCCATGGCAACCAAATACCAACTTATTGGTAAAAAATAAAATGTTGAAAAAGGTAATGGTGGGATGTACAGTAAAAGCGAACTAATCTACATGCGAAAGGCTTGACCCATTAATTTGATTTTTAAACCAAGTTTACGGTAAGAATTCTGGATGAATTCATTTGAACGATAAAAATTGATGTTCCCTTGGCAACATTTGGCTTTATTAATAAATGCCAATGTTGCAAATTTCCTGTTGTCATGGTAACGGCTCATTTTACACCAAAAAAGAACAAATTTTGATAAAAATATGTAGAGTCACATTTTTTTCTTTCATTTCCACTAAGTTTAGGTTGCTAAAAATTGATATGCTTGTTGGTAAATCTGTCAGTACCATCTTAGACCGTTGCCATGGCAACCAAATACCAACTTATTTGGTAAAAAATAATATGTTGGAAAAGGTAATGGTGGGATCTACAGTAAAAACGAACTAATGTACATGCGAAGGGCTTGACCCATTAATTTGATTTTTAAACCAAGATTACAGTAAGTATCCTGCATGAATTCATTAGAATGATAAACATTGATGTTCCCTTGGCAACACTTGATTTCATTAATAAATATCAATGTTGCAGATGACCTGTTGTCATGTTAACAACTCATTTTACACCAGAAAAGAACAAATTTTAATAAAAATATGTAGAGTCCGATTTTTCTTTCATTTCCGCCAAAGTATACATGTAGGTTGTTAGAAATTGATATGCTTGTTGCTGCTGCTTTGGTAGTGGTTAACTAATTTAATTTCATATGATAAATATCAATGTTGCAAATGGCCTGATACCGTGGTAAACATCACTCCTCGCAAAGTTCTCTTCTGCAGACTTTTCAACCTGAAGAAAGTAAACTGTGAGCAGTTTGCCATAGATCTGGATACATATCTTCAGAAATTCCCTGCAATCCCTACTCACTACGAAGCTGGTAAAGAAATCATCAAGGAAGAATATTCCAAAAGGATGCCGTACAAACTATATTCAGGACCAGCAGAAACACCAGATCCGGATCCCTGGGAATGACTCTACAAAGTCCCAATCTAGATCCCAAGTTACCGCGGGCCAAGTGGCCAACCAGCTTCTAGTGAACAGCCAAGGTAACCCTCATAATCAACCGTGAAGATCCTACATCAAAGTCTGGGGACAGCTTGTTAAGAGTCATCTCAATTCACAAGACCTTTCAGCATGAACAACTTGTGCAATGCTTTAAGCAATGAAGATCAGCAAAGGAGCTGGATTGGATGATGTCCTCGATCTGTGAGCAGATGAAACATCTTGGACCTGTTGCACCCCAACGGCATGCTTGACAAGCTAAACTACTGTCTGAGTGAAAGCACAATGCCAAACTTATGGAGGAAATCAAGGGTAGTTGCCTTATTCAAGCCAGGCAAAAAAACTGCTAGCACAAAAAAGCTACAGGCCTATATCTCTGCTTTGTCACACACACAAGATCTTTGAAAGGCTCCTAGTCAACCACATTGCTCCCTTGGTGGTTGAGCTCCTCATTCCGGAACAGGCAGGATTTAGGCCAGGAAAGTCTTGTACTAGTCAACTGCTGAATCTGATACAGTACATTGAAGATGGCTTTGAGAAAGGGTTGATAACAGGAACAGCCCTTGTTGACCTCACTGCAGCTTATGACACAATCATTGAATTCTCACAAGGAAAGTCTTTGAGATGATAAAGGACCTTAAGCTGACAGAGATGATTCAGAACATGCTCTCAAATCAGCGGTTTTTGTGAATCTCAGTGGTTCCAGTAGCAGATGGCTGACACATAAAATGTCTCTCACAAGGAAGCATCATCGTCCCACTCTTTAGCATCTACACAAATAACCAACCAATCCAGCGTACAGGGAGAACTTCCTGTACGCTGATGACATTTGCATTGCTTCACATAATTAGTCCTTTGAAGAGATAAAAAAAGGACTCAGCGATGCTCTGGTCATGCTGGTAGGCCTGACTCCTTACTATGCTGCAAATCATCTCTGGGCAAATCCAGAGAAAATCCAACTCTGCTTTCCATCAGTAACTAAGGGTCTGATGATATACAAAATGGTTGGATAACAACAGTAAGCTAATCTACCTTGACGTCACCCTAGACAGTTCCCTTACCTAAAAAGAACATGTTGCCAAGACAAAGGCTAAAGTTGGAACTAGGAACAGCATCCTGAAGAAGCTTGCCAGCACAAAATGGGAACAGATGTCAAAACCATCCGTGCGACAGCTCTTGCTCTATGCTACTTGACTGCTGAGTATGCAGTCCCCATCCCTTTTAGGTCATCACATGCTGCAAAGATTGATGCAGCCCTGAATGCTGCTTGCAGAGCAATTACTGGCTGCGACAAAAACAAGAGCAGATGATCTCTACCTACTGTGTGGTATTGCCCATCCACACATCAGAAGAGAGGTGTCAGCACAGGTGGAAAAAAACGCAAGAAGATCACCCTCTTCAAACCGCCAAAAAGAGACTCTAAACAAGATGTCGCTTCCTTCACTCGACTGAATCCCTTTATGGCTCTGCTCACAATCAAAGGGTCACCCTATTGTCTAACCACCTATGGTCTGTGATGCACAACCATTCCTTTGAACCTAGCAAATTGCTTCCCAGGTTCAAGTGAGGAATGTGGAGTGTAAAGATCCATTTTTGACCATTTGTGCTCTAAAAAATTTTATAAAAAATAGCCAGTATTATCAGTATGCCATTTTTTCTAAGGGTTTGTGAAATTTGGGAGAATTCAGCAAGAGACCATTTTGAGAATATTTTGGGCCATTCGGCCCAGAAATCTGACAGAAATATTGATTTAGGGGTAAAGTTTTGAAGAAATAGACATGTCACATCTATTTGCTGAATTGAATTAGCCCCAACTTCAAACTCCAAATTTAAGGGTCACAAATGTCTATATTTTAAAGCTAATGGTTAATGGGCTGAAATAGAATTGCTAATTACATTCATGTATGATTTGTTTCTGGGCAATTAATTGTATGAAAAAATACTGACCATGAAATTTGTATTTAAAAACTTTAAAATGGCTGCCGGCAAACATTTTGAAGAGAAATTTTGGGTGGATTTTGTTATAAAGCTGATCAAAATATTATAAAGAATGGGTTTTATAGGGGAAAAGGAAATCAAAATCTTAAGTCTATTTGATGAGTTGAAGTGGTCTTGACCTCCTGAACAGAGATTGACTAAAATAAAAATATCCAGAGTGGCCGCTGGTGGGCAGTTTGAAAAAAAAAGTATTTGGGTTGATTTGTGCTATAAATGAAAATAGCAATATGGGGATTTTGGGGGTTAGGAAATTAAAATCTTACGTTCATACAGTAAACCGACCTAAACTTGACCGCCTAATAAGAGATTACTGCCATGAAAAATTCAACCTGACAGCTGTCTGTCATTTTGAAAAATTACAATTTTAGGGGGTGATTCTATTTTGATAGTTGTTTTATTTATTTGGGGGTTTTAGAATCAAGAAATCAAAATCTGAACTACATTTGACACACTGACCTGGCCTTTAAAACCAATGGCGGTCGGTTGCCATTAAAAAAAGGGTCATGGGTTGCAAAATGGTGTTCCTCAGGGTTTTGTACTGGGACTTTTACTTTTCACACTGTATTTTTAACTACTTGGGGACACTTTGAGGCAGAATAATGTTGAATTTAATTTCTTTAGATCCCAAATCTGCAACTTGTTTTCACAATGCTGTTATACAATATTGTGTTCAGGAAATTAATGAATCAGTGATAAGAAATAAAGTTGAACCTACTCTTGAATGAACAAAAACTCCTAAACGTAGACACTATTTACATGCCCATGTTCATTAGTTAATTGGTAATTCTGAATGTGTCAGAATTCTAGGGGTTGAAATTAATTTGTCATTAACTACTAAACCAGTAAATTTGCTTAATTTAATTAATGGTCGGAAAGATATTGACAGATGATGCTTGGCATCATGCTGTTCAATCACTGGTGTTCAGCAGCCAGGATAATGGTCACTACAGCACATTGAGAATTGAGCAGTCGGTACCATTTCAACGGCCAGAAAATATGATCATGTGTTTCCTTCGTTCAAAGAGCTTCACTTGCTACTTGTCAAAAACAGAATTATAGACAAAATTGCTTTGTTTACTTGTCAATTGATAGCCTGACACCACAATACATTTCATGCTGGGGTGTTTTCCAGACCCTTTCCTATCCCCTAACTTAGGTCAACAGTGCATAAGTTTCACTGGTCCCAGTATTCAAAAACCGTTCATGTCCTTCTGTACAATTATTTGTTAAAAAGCTTACAAACCTGTAACACCCACATTATATATTGTAAGCACTTGAAGAGTAAAATTATTCATTTTATTCATAATAATAAATAAAATAATATAGGATTTGTATAGTGCTCCTATATTACCCTGGCTAAGCTGGTCTACCGCATCTGGTGCTCACCGTGAGCTTTTTATTGACTTACTTCCTGCAGGTACCCATTTACCTCACCTGGGTTTAGTGCAGCACAATATTGATAAACTTCTTGCTGAAGGAAAACACACCCTGGCAGGGAATCGAACACATACCCCTCAGATTGAAAAAAACAGTCTATAACCACTAGACCACGACGCCCCCACAATGCTATGTTATATTGAAAAGTGCTTTGAGCATGTTTACATGAAGAAGTGCTATGAATGTTAAAATTTATGTATTTATTTTAATAGAAAGCTGTTAATTTAACTCCAAAGTTTATTTGGCAAATTGACATGACATAATCCTGGCCTCCTATTAGATACAACTCACCTTTTGAGGATACTATGGTAAAATTCTTCCATTTTTTTAATGTAGACTCAATGTAGGATTTTCATGAAAAACCCATTCATTTAATAATAGAATCCTGAGGGTTTTTTTTTACCTCAAAAAACCATTGACCTTCACCTAGTGACATGATATCTAATTATCTTGAAAATTAATAAACCTAAGTAAAGTTTTTGATGTTGATACCACTGTACAGTCAAAGTTCATTGACCATAATTTTAACCAGAAACTCATGCACAAAGATTAGTGATAGTTTAATACCGTTATGTCCAAGTTTCATGAAATAGATTCATATATATGCACTCTCAAAGTTTTGCCCTTTCAGAAACTTGATGAGATTCAATGATGATAATACAACATGATCAATTTTGGTGATAGTAAAAGACCGCAGACCTTGATCATATGACCTGAAACTTGTGCAATATGATTTTTAATGATCATCCAATGTTTTGTTGAAATTTCATGATATAGATCCATACATAACCAAAATTATGAAAACATTTCTAAATTCACTTTTTTCAAAATGGACATCAGCTGCCATGTTGGATATGGCAATAATCTCAGATTAGGAGGTCACGACCACGTCACCTGCTGAGTCCTGTCATAGATTTTTTATTTTCATTCATCAAGTGTATACCCCCCTTATTATGTTGAACTCTTTTTAACACAAATCACCCAAAATCACTTTACTTGAAATTACTATCTGCGGTCATTTTGGAGTTACAATACTGGATTTCCTGCAGAATAAGTACAATTTTTCTTTAAAGATTGTCCATCATTAAAATGAGTGTAATTGGATAATTTATTTGAGTACATGTTACGTCAAGAAAATAAGCTGTTACCATGGTAATGGGAGGTTTGCAACATTCATACATGTATTTATATTTATATTAAAAGCAAGTGTCACCAATGCAACAGCTATTCTTTTCTTTCTAATGAACTCATGCAGACCACTTACTGTATTTTTTGTTTAATATAAAACGAATGGTTCAAACCTATTATATATGTATTATGTATGTATGTATTATGCATGTAGATTGTAATTTTTATGGTATTTTCCACCATTATCCCCCCCATGTTATTTGGTTTCCATGGCAATGGCCTAAGATGGCATTTATACATTTAGCAACAAGCATATATAGATCTAGCATTCTATAATTAGGGAAAATGAAAGAAAATTCAGATTCTACAATATTTTTTATCAAATGTATACTTTTCTGAGAAAATTAAGCTGTTACCATGGCAACGGCCAATTTGCAATATTGATATTATCTTTAAATTCAAGCATTGTCAAGGCAACATCAATTCCTATCATTCCAATAAACTCCTGCATAACACTTATGTAGTTTTTGTTCTAACGTTAAATGTGTGGGAAAACCCAATGCATGTAGATTAGGTTGCTTTTATTGTATTTCTCGCCATTATCTTTTTTTACCATGTTATTTTTTTTTTACCAAATTAGGTATTATTTGGTTGCCATGGAAATGGAATGAGAGTGTATTTATACATTTAGCAAAAATCACTCCTATGTTTAACACCCTAAATGCAGGGAAAATGACACAAAAACAAATTCGACAACTTTAATTCAAAATTTCTACTTTTCTGGAGGAAAAATGAGCCGTAACCATGGCAACAGGCCAATTGGAACTGTTTTGATGATCTTAAATATTTTTTAATTTAATTTTTATTTAATCAGAACCTTGAATTCAATCTATTGGCCAATTTATATCATGATTATCTACCATTTACAGGGGAATACATGCTATTTTTGATAAATTAATCCGTTGCCATGGCAACGGTCGAAGATGGCATTTATAAATTTGGCAACAACCAGATTCGCGTTCAGCACCCTCAAAATAGGGGAAATAGCACAAAAAATCAGATTCTACAGAAAATTTTTGGTAACCTTTAATATTATGACGAGGAGCTGTGTACTACTAGCGCTGTTTGGTGATGACTGGAACGTGCAGAGAGGATCTGCCTTTTTAGCATGAACTTTGGCGGCTTATTGGGTCTCGTTTACGGCAAGATTTACCTCTAAAACTGCGTTGATTCCACATATATGTTCATGACTGTTGCTGTCAAGATTAGGTAAAGGAGATTACAATGGTTGTATGATTTTAACAATATAATTTTTGCGTTGATCGCGGAGGTTTCCGATTGGGGGCCGGGCTTGCTGCTCGAACTGAGCTTTTTGACCCCGTCGTTATCCAGGGTTCACCGCTGGCTTGACCGCTGGGCGAAGCGAAGGACGTAGCTGGGATCTCATAGTCATACTCTTCTTTACATAACGTGGAAAAGCTGTTGCCTGAGCCGCATTCAAGATGTTTCCAGGAAGGTTTGATCATAACTCGAGACCTGAAGTCTTACGGGAGCTACCTGTTTCAAGCAGTAAGTTGGATAAAAGTTTATGAATAAAACTCACAGAGGGTCAGAGTAGACCTCTAATTTCTAAATAAAAAAAGTTATCCTAGCCCATTTAAAAACCAGAGCAAGAGTTGGTGGGCTCAATTCATGATGTATGGGCCGCTACAAATAAAGTCATTTAGCAAAGGCCAAGTTAGGCTAACTAATTCAATGTTAAGTTAAAATTCAGACAAAGCAAACAGTAAGTTGAAAAGTTACAACAGAAGTCAGAAACAAAGTTAAAGTGAAAGTAAAGAAAAAGTGAGTGTAAAAAAATACAAGAATGAAAAAGATCATTGTTATTAAATAATGCTCAAGTCATCTTTAATTAATCTAGAATGAGATCTGGTCGAGTGAGATTTCAGAGATTGACTGATTTTTTTTTCATGATTGAAAAATGTGAAAGGAATGAATAAATCTGTCACTTTAAAATTCCCAGCTGTTTGTGTCATAAAAAAAAAATTGATGGACTTGCAGTACCTCACACTAAATAAATTTAGTGAAGCAATAATGTGTGTCAGTGTCTCATTGCTACAAATTATTCTACTCAAGTGTAATAAATCTAGTTTTAAGAGACCTTGCAAAACTAGGTCATTACAATTTTCTTCCTATCATTTATATTTTTCAGTTGACAGTGATGCTA
The DNA here is from genome assembly GCF_037042905.1 of Lytechinus pictus. Lineage (NCBI taxonomy): Eukaryota > Metazoa > Echinodermata > Echinoidea > Temnopleuroida > Toxopneustidae > Lytechinus > Lytechinus pictus. The sequence continues at coordinate 19,714,193 of NC_087252.1, read as the reverse complement.
ACATTGGAAGAGCAATGCGATCGGGGAATACCACCATCATCACGATGAGCCCTGATCGTCCACCCAGGATCCCGATCCATGCAATGGGCGGAGAGGGGCTGTTCTGCTCCCCGGTCCAGTATCTCTATGCAACTGGTAGAACCAGAAGAAGACTACAGCTTTACCCTGGTAAGTATGCATGGAAGAAATCTCTAAATATGGGGTATGGTTTTATGCTGGAAAATCCCTAAACATGGACCCAATTTTTAGATAATGGCCTTAAACATGGGTTCATATTCTCCTCCACTGTCTTAGGTGCAAATACGAAATGACCTTACATTTGTAAATTTTTTTTTTTTACTTGTCTTGTCAAATTTTCCAGGGGAAAATGTGCCCCCCCCCCCCCCTTTGGAAAATCCTGTATCTGCCCCTGTAATAAATCCCTAATAATGGGTACCTTTTTAGCCAAAATGACCTGTAAATATGGGTATGGGTTTTTAACCTTCAGCCGCACAACCCCGTCCAAACCAAATCTAAGTACCCCCCCCCCCCCCCGGATCCGGGGGGGGGGGGTAGACACTGTAATTAGATGGTGGACACCATATGTAATCATGCACAAAGCATGTAGCCTATATAATGATACAGGCAAATTAATGAAAATAAGGTTTGAGCTTTGGTTCACTTTCCTTCCGCAGTCTTTCCATTCACTAGTAGTTAGGCAAGTTTGATATAAAATCATATGACTTTATGGAAATCCTCATTAATTTAGACTTATGATGAGGTGATTGAAATTTGAAATCCCTCAAATTTTCACTCGTCACCCGTTTCTCCTCCATCCTCTGTCTATTCTTTTTTACTGACTCCTGAATCTTCGCATACTGGAGACAAGGAAATAACTCAAAAGTATAGAAGAGTCTTTTTTATTCTTCAATATTAAGAAAGTATTAAATAGACTGTAAACAAGAGTTTATGTTTTGTTGTTGCAACTGTATATTTCTTATACCTGGGGTGCCAAGTCTCCCTGATTATCAAGAAGACCCTGAAAATTGACTGCTTTTCAAGTGAAAAACTGGAGATTTTCAACATCTTGTTTCATTTATTGACTTTTTTTTTCATTCGATTATGTGAAATGGAGAAAAGTTTCCCTCCTCCCTCTGTAAATTCTCCCAGTAGTGTAAAGGGTGAATGTTGTACTACATGTATGTTGTAAAACATTGCTTTAAATCATTTTCTAGATGTTGACCGCCCAGTATCGCCGACCTTTGATGACTTCAAACCCCCGATGTCCAGCACCCCCGGTCCTTCCTCACCCTGTCGATCATCGCCCCGGTCGTCGCCACGGAAACGCAACATCAACCAATCATCGGGCTACTACAGCCACCTTGATTCTGCAGAGGAGAGCATCCTACAGGAGAGTGTTTCGTGGTTACGGAGGGCTAAGAAAGCGAGGAAGGAGAGGAGGGAGACATCAGCTGACCTGGTGAAACGGTTGAGGGCACTGACGGCCGATCAGCTCGCAACAGTCGTTGGTGACTTGCTCAAACAACATCCTGATCTTGAAGAGGTACTTTTTTCATGATTCTGACCAATAAAAGTAATAATCGTGAGTAGCATAATGAGCCCAGCTCTTTTGAGGAGGTCAGACATGATGATGCTGTATGGGCAATATTAAGTTGCAGTCGAGTAAGTGAGTTAAAAAAAAATGACCTTTTAATTATGAAAATCTTGTTTTTTTGACAGAATATTTATTTAAAAAATGAAAGTTTTGTCTCTCTTTTCCTTTTCTTTTATTCTCTTTTGTCCTGAAACAATATAGCAGTGATACAGTGTGAGATGCCCTGGTGAAGTTTAAGTCAAAAGTTAGTTTGATCAGTACGCCAAGCATTTCTTCATTTTAAACATACACTGTAGTGTACGTGTATTACAATATTATCGAAACAGCACTAAACCAAATATATTTCTTCATCTTTTTTTCAGGACCTCCAAGATTTAATACCAGAGCCCGATATATCGTCATGCGAGGAAGAAATATGTGAACTGCTCCATAATATCTACAGGGCTATGCCACGGCAGAGACTAAGCTCATCTCGTAGTGCGTTCACATATAGACAGGTCCGACTACACATTATCAAATTCAAGGTAAGTAAAATTGAGATTGAATTGACTGAATCTTCCCATGATAAACACTCCTGGGAAATTGTGCTATAATCAAGCTTCAAAATGTTTTTGTCGGCTAGCCCACGTTAATGAGCTCAAATTTATACAAACCAAAAGTCTAGCTCTATATGTTGCAATGTAAATCGAGAATACAGCAATTGTTGATTTGACCCTAAGAAAGATCCAAATACTGCACTTTGATCTGCACTTCATAACATACATGTGCATCTAGGGAAGTGAAATATGTGGAGACGTTGGTGATTGCATATAAAATCTCCGAAAGCTGGGAGGGAGAAAATCATAAAAAGGAAAAAAAGTTGTGAAATTATGAAATTATCAGGCTGACATAATAGATGGAAAGGTCTCCCTCTTTAATAGCTGAATACCCCTTTTCTGTGTTGCATTACTACAGAAATGTAGCTGATACTTGGAGGTATTAGCATTCGTTTTCCAGCCCCCCCCCCCCCTTTTATTCTCATTAATTGTTATAACAAGTTAAGTCTCTCAGCTTAGCACAACAATGACCAATGTTCAAAGCATTTAATAATGGTGGTCCCTTGTAGCTACTGTATAGGATTTTCTGAATCCACAGTATTGGTCATTTGTTAATCTTGACCAAACATTGTATCTTGGCCTGAGTCATCTGGATGACTATTGTCCAGAGGTGGTCATCTGTGAATAGGTGGAGAGGGAATTGTTGGGAGCCCTTGCCAGCCATTGTTTATAGACTGGGCATTGGTGAATGGTTAGTGGTGTAAAGAGGGATTAAGTTGCACTGTGTGAAGCATTCATGGTTGTGTGATGTGTTGATGGATTAATTTTATGACACAACCTCTAATACCTGGGCTAGATCTATACATGTAATGCAGGTAGTTTGAAGGGAAAGAAAGTAGTTGTGTGAGTGTGTGTGTGTGTGTGTGGGAGGAAGATGGGGGATATAGTATTGATTTTAATTGATGTTATGAAGGGACTAATTGCAGTTTGGAATATAAATATGCATGTCCAAACTGGCTGTCAAGTAAATGCTGCATGAGCTAGTAGCTACATGTACATGTAGTAGTTCATGGCTGAATGTAAATGTATATATTTTTTATTATTGAGCTAGAGGGAATTAAGTGGCCAACCAAATGACAAGAATGATATTTGTCGAAATTTTGAAATTAAAATTGAAAGATGTCGTGGGTTATTTAGGTTTTTTTTAAATTTGTCGAACCCATTTTATATAGTGGTACCTATCTAAAAAAATATGAATAAGTTCAAATAGGATCCAGTGAAATTACTGCTTAAGTGTTGATGTGTTGAATGATTTTGGGTGACAAATGCATATTCTTGAGAAATTTTAGGGTCGTTTTCCAAGCCATGGCAATATACCAGCCCCAGATGTGCTTGTCTGTGTTAGTGATCTTTAGTGTGATCATTTTTGTCTCGCCTGTGTAGCAGACTCGTGGCACATGCACCACAAGCAATTACACCTGGGGTTGTTTCACAAAGATGCATACATGATATGAAACAAGCAATTTTATTGATCAATACGCATAACTTTGTGCGTGTCCTCTTGGCATGATCTGACCAATGTGGTAGTCAATGCCTTTTACACCGAATGCAGCTCGGCATTTAACTGCGACTCTAAGTCATACTTAATTCTTTGTGAAACACCCCCCATATTACATGTAGATAAACATGTGTATTCATGTATCTGATCTACATGTAGATCTATTACACATGATTACAATTAATTGTTTTTATACATGCAATCCTTGTTATATCTGCAACTATTTATATTAAAGGTCAATTCCACTCAGCAGAAAGTTGATCCGAATAAAAACAAAAAACATCAAGCAAGTGTAACTGAAAAATATTATCAAAATCTCATGTTTGAAAAAAAAGTTTTGATATTGTAAAATTTCACTTAATTTCACAAAAGTTCTTTGCACGTACAGGTTAGTATGCAAATGAGAGAACAGATGACATCATCCACTCACTATTGTGCCAATATATATATTCTAAAAGAATGTTTTCTTTATTTTTTGCCAATGCAGAAGGAATGCATCCAACATGGCCGCCATTTTGTGAAGTGTAAAGCATGGGATGCTGCGATGAGATATGTTCTGGTTGCCTGGCAACAGGTCCACAAACTACCTGTGTAAGTATAATTTTGTTACGGGGGAATCCACTCTACATATAATTGGGTGTTTTTTTTAAGAGTGGATTTTCATGAAAATAGTCATCTTTGACACAAGAATTAGTGACTACAGCTCATTTACTTATTCTCAAACACAATTCTAACAATGTAAAGAACAATATGTACTGAAATTTTGCTGAATTTTACAAAAATTCATGTTTAATCTGAAGTTCAGTTCTTAGGTGTGAAGACATGGGCCCCCATCATATACTGTCAATGAACAACGGAGCATCCATAATACATGTAATCCTGTGTACATTCATGAAAAGGTCAACTTGTTACTATGAATATAAAGGTCAATGTTTGATGGTTGGGTAGGGGGTTTTAATGCATTAATGAGGCTTTACTGTAGGGGTGGTTAATCCTAATCTTACAAATAATCTTCAAAACATTTGCATAATAGTTTGCTTGGGGATTCATTTTCTATAGGATGAAACTTTTATTGTGATATTGATCCAGAGTTTCAGACTTGCCTTTTAAACTTTTGAATAGCTGCATTGGACAATGGGCCTAATTGGCTGAAAAGGAGAATAATTAATTCTCTGTGTAATCTTTAATAGCAAGTATTACATGTAGGAGTGCCTTGGCCTCCAGTGGAAAAGACTATGACTGTGTAAAATATGCATTTCTTGGAATTTGGTGTTAATAATTATAGCATATGGTAAATGGTGCATTTTTTTACCTGATTGCTAAGAAAGCATGAATGCTTGTAATAAATCGAGCAACCAGAGGTTCAGTGACTTCAGGTCCTCTCCAAGGGACCTGGTTAAGAGGATGAATGCCTTACCAAAGGACACTAGCGCATCAAGTGGAAATCCAACCCGGGTCACCGGAATCCGAAACCCCGCTCTACCGACTGAGCTATCGCACCTCCACAATACAGTAGACTGCAAAATTGCACCTTCCATAAGTCAAATAATTGCCTGGCTTAGTTTGAGCATTATTTCTGACTAGAATATGTATGTAAAGGATGCATTAATATTGCCTATTAAAGTCAAGCAGATTTCTCTAGTCCCAAGACGCCATGATGCTGTACCAAAATTTTTATTTCCATTCAGCATGCATTTTTTCTGTATGATCAAGTCCTTTCCCAACCACCCAACACTACTCAATATTACATCGCACTTCAATGTATTTAAACAAAAAAATACGTTTTTCCATGGATCAAATCTTCCAGCCTTCATAAGTTTTTTTTTTTTCTATTGTAGGTTTTGGTACATGAAGTGCAAATACAATTTTGGGATAACAAGACCTTGCACTCTGTTTTTTTTTAGAAAGATTTTATTTCATAACATTTTGTACAAACATGTAGTATCGTGTAACAATGAGTCCTTTCAAACTAGCTCCAAATGCCAGAGCCACTGTTATAATATCAAAGTCCTTTCAAAAGCACCTGGAGATGTTAATTGGTAAATGATAAGTGCTATACAAGAACCAAATATTATTTTGATTATCATCTTCTATTCTTTTATTCTTCCTATATAGGTGGGAGTGTCCTGCTCACAATCGTCTAAAGACAAGCTGTTATCTGGGTCTTGCTGCTGTGTGTGTAGAGTCTCTAAGGAAAGGAGCATTCAGTTTACAAACATTGCAAGAATTCAGACCAAAGTAAGAGCTATGCTTGTGTAGAAAATAATGTTACTTGTAATAGATGTTCATTTCACTTCACCCGCCATAACCCTACTGGGCAATTCCATAAAATATGTACGTCCAACCCCCTATATGTGGGGCCTTTATGAAATTTTCTGTCTCTGACTACTTGTTCTTTTGACAGTCTGTAATGTTCTCAAAGGACCATGACTTGGTCAGTTTATCAAGTGAAGTAACTTGAGAAAATGGGGGTCGGACGTACAAAAAGGTTGATTATTTTAAGGAATTGCCTCTCTTGTAATTTCTCAGTCTTTACAAGAGATTGGGTATTTGGATCAGTTTGGCTTTCTTGTTTAGAGTAATCTCAATTTCTAATACTTTTCAGTGCTCTGGGCGCCGTAACACAAAGGTTAGCCAATCGCTAAATGAAATGGCCTATCAAGATCATCGTTGCATGCACATTTTGCTCGGTAGACTGAATAGGAACCAATCAGAATTGGTCTTTCAAATTTGTGATTAATCACTAACCTTTATGTTACGGGACCCAGATCATATCATTTGGAGAAATAAAATTTGAATTGAATAAATCACACAAAAGCTGTATTGTATTGGTATTGCTTTGTTTTTGTTTTTTCACTCTGGTTTGGTGGAAGTGTATTGAATGATGATTTTCCTGTAAATCAGTGCCGGCCACACCGAAACATTGTTAGCCTAACAGAAAGCCCAGTCACATCTTTCGGATTGTGAAGTCAAAACATTTATTTTAATGTGTAAGTAAGAAAAATTGGTTGTCACATTAGGCATCGCTGCCATATTACTGATTGTAACATGGCTTCTGTTTGCGCATTGTTAGCACTAACAACGTTTCTGTGCGGCCCATACAAATCACAAAAAATATGTATGTTGCTATACATCTGATTTGAATTTATCAATAGGTGCAAAGTCTACACCAAATATTGTCTGCAGATAATTGCATGGCTACCAAGTCTCCCTGATTGTTGGTGAGACTCCCTGAAAACGGACCAATTTTTGAGCGATAAAATGCATATTTTCAACATCTCCCTGTTTCATACATTGATTTATGTGATTGGAATGTGTGTTAAAGAGAAAGATCTCCCTCCTTCCTTAGTAATTGCTTTCTGAGAGGTAAATATTTAAATTGGCATTAGTGTTATCATTATAAAGTCCTCTGCCCATATGGCATGGTTGATGAACTAATATTATTCTTGTATGAATGTTCCTGATATCTGTATGCTGTTCTCTATTGTGGATCAATGGGTAAATTCACACATGTTCTTATTTCTTTTCTTTTTATCGTTTTACAGGATTGAAGCCATGGTCAGCGCTGCTCCAGAGATGTCGGCTTGTCTACAGAGGTTGAACATCATGATGGAAACGTCATCAGAATCGTAATGATGGTCTGAACACTGCATTCTTGTTTGTTGTTTTAAGAGACACAACATCAAGTTCTTGTAGGAATGGGTTTAGGACATGTTGGTCACTATTTCTCAGTTGTACAACATGTCATCTTTGAAGTTTTGTGATGATCGTAATTCCAGAGTTGTTGGTTTGTCTAGAGGGTTGAACATTCATGACAGAAAAGCCATCAGAATTGTAGTGAAGGTTGTGTAGGTTTTGTGTTTTTCTGGGATTGGGTTTAGGACATGACTTGCTTCTTAATAGTTGAACATCATCTTAAAAGGTTCATTAAGAGCAAACTTGGGAAAAGGATGGTGAGAAGCCTCAGTAGTGAGTAGAGATGTAACGGAATCGTGAGGCTGCTGGAGAAAACCTTCCGTAGACTTTTTACACGTGACTCGGGCCGAGGCCGGTGAATTGTGGCGTCGAGGCCAACCAGCCTCCACTACATCCCTGCCAGTGAGCTTAATAATTATTGACCTTGTTAGAAGGATGGTGATATCATCAGTGCAGAGACCTGTCTGTGACTTGGTTTGTTCACATCGCAACTGTAAACTTAAGGCATAAGATGGCTGACAACGCCAAGAAGGCTCCTATTAAACCGGCCAGCGACCCATCCGCCTGGTGCTGAAATGGTTCTGACAGCAATCACCGAATTGAAGGAGCGCAACGGCTCTTTGCTCCAGGCAATCAAGAAGAACATCGAGCAGAACTTCGATGTTTAGATCAACCGACAGCTCATAGAAGGGCAAACTTATGCAGATGAAGAGGATAGGTGCTTTGGGTCGCTCAACTCGAATGTGCAAGCAGCCAGTCAAAGACAGAGACCTATTAAAATACTTTAAACACTTTTAATCCACTTCTTTAATTCCTATGATTATGTGAACACATATACCAAAGGATAGTGTTTGGTTCTAAGAGTTTTGACAATTTGAAAAGTTTGTAAAGGACATGTTCTATTGTCAATAACATGTACTGGAAATACATTTAATTGTGATGTAGTCATATTTTCATAATGTTGTACATGTACAACATTATGAACACTGGTTTATACTACAGTTGAATGCTATTGAGAACTTTCTTGGCTAAGATCATCATGTTGTTGGAGATGAGAATCTGTATTTCCAATACCTTTGTAGAAGTAGCAAGAAATAGTAGTAATTCACAGTGCATTAAATTTGCACACTTCGGGCAGCTGAATAACATTGAAAAAACATTGCATTGCAACTTCTAATGTTTACTGTGCTTCTGTCTACATGAAAAGTACTCTTAATACAAATTTTCTTTGTATGAAATAGTTCTTGACACCTGTCAAGTCTTGATTTGTAATGAATTTATGCTTGTTGATCGATTTAGTTCTACTATTGTGCCTTAATTTCTGATAAACTTATTCTTCCTTGGCCAATGACACTATTATGTGTACTGAACTGTGCTTTGATTTCTAATTCATACACTGAAGTATGATTTGTTACCGAACTTTATTGTGCCTTAATATCTGATAGAGTTGTGCCTTGATATCTGATAAATTTATTCTTTGTGGGCCAATGCTACCATTTATTGTGCCTTGATTTCTAATAAACATATCCTTTCTCTTGTACGTTAATTTGAATTAAAAAACTCTGTCTCGGCCAATGTTGCAGTTCTACTTTAAAGGAGAATGAAACTCTTGGAGCAAGTTAGCTTTTGTGAAAGCAGAAAAATCAAAGGATAAGATCAACAAAAGTTTGAGTAAAATAGGACTAGCAATAGAAGAGTTATGAGCATTTGAATGTCGAGATCACTAATGCTATGGAGATCCTCCCATTGGCAACGCAACCAAGATCTATGATATCACAGATGAACAACTCTCCCCTTTTGGACACTGAAAATATACCCCAAAACATCTCTTTTTGCTCATTCTAATCATATGACAAACGATTAATCAATGATATAATGTTGTGAAACCTCTGTATTTGTCCTCTCATAAAGAGAACACCTCACCTTGTGATAGATTCTATAAAAGTGAGAATATAAGTGAAATAAGTACTAAAGCAATGAGGGAGTTGTACGTGTGTGACATCACAGATCTTGGTCGCATTGCCAATGGGAGGATCTACATGGCATTAGTGATCTCAATATTCAAATGCTCATAACTTTCTTATTATTCATTCAATCTTCCTCAAAATTTCAGCAATATGTTTCTTTGATTTTTCTCTTTGATATGGATTCAGCTGGTTTCAAGGATTTCATTCTCCTTTAACATAACTTCATTTCTGATAAACTTACCTGTATTCATAACTTTGCTATTATATCTGTTATACATTTTAATATTGTGCCTTAATTTTTAATGAACTTATTCTTTCTTGGCCAATGTTACTTTTAGTTTATTGTGCCTTAATTTCTGATAAACTCATTTATGTCTCAGCTATTGTAACTGTTATACAATTAATATTGTGCCTTAATTTGTAATAAGCTTATTTTTCAGCAAATTGCTCCTTACGCAGTACTAGCGACAGAATTACAAGGTACGGGATTTGTTTAAACCTTTTTTTGTATGATTATGTTCAGGAACTTGACACATCTTTTTCTATATTGGCTGTGCATAGCTTAGTATAGTCAATGCATTCCCTCTTCTGTACAAGCAGTAATAATGACTCATTTGAATGTACTATAATTTGTAATATTTTTTTATATTGTGTCATCTTGTAGTATTAAGAGTTGCAATGGTATGTTGTGCTTGTTGATATTTGATTTCAATGTTAGTCGATTATCACCAGCAAAATAACGCTGATAACATGATGTATCGTCGAGTCTGAAAATTCATTATGAGCTGCAACTCCATGAAGGCGGGGAAGGGGGAAATAAAGTAAGGCCGTCATCGTAATGAATGAAATCGTAATGAATCTGACTTCATTCCTGATCAAGAGAAGGTATTGATTAAAGGGGAATTTCACCCTGACTAAAAGTTTATTGTAAAAATAGCAGAAAAAATAATAAAAAATATTGGCAAAGTTTTTAGGAAAATCCTTAGGAAAAAAAAAGTTATTAGAATTTTAATTATTTGATTTGTAACAATATGCAAGCAGTTTTCCTACATATCGTATGTTAAAAAATTAATGAAATGTTTATTTTCTCAGAAAATTGCAAATGGTTTTTATTTTACCTTCAGTACCAGTATATCAATACGCAAATGATATCACACCCACTCCTAAAGAGAAAATAATAAAAATAAGTCATCACAAATCATTCAAAAATGAAATTTAATGCATTTTGTATCATGGAACATATGGGGCTCGTTTTTTAAGTCACAAACCAAAAACTTAAAAATGTAATAACTTTCTTAAACTTTAATGGATTTTCCTCTAACCTTCACCAATATTTTTGATTTTTTCCCCCTGCTATTGTAACAAAGTTTCGGTCAGGGTAAACTTCCCCTTAATGACATTCCAGAAATGTATTCTTATTTTTTACAGTGTACCTTGCTAAAAATTTTTTGTCATGCTACAGTACCTACTCTTTCAGACCAGTCCACCTCATTTCTTTTCTACTCCATTTTATTTTTTTCTCCATTCTGCATTTTGTTTTCATTCCTTTCCACCTCACCTCTTTCCAGGCCTACATGTAGATATAAATGTAATTCAGCTGACTTTGTTGCTTTTTTCATCATTCCAATTGAATTGAGCGGTATTCTTGCACATTTAGATGTAGATGTTAATGTAATAAGTGCTATACAAGTGAAGGATATTTTATATTAATATAATTGCTATTGTGAATTATTGATCAGATATTATGTATTTCCATTCCAGTACATATTTTTTATTATGCTTGTTATTGTAAAATTTGTTTAGAAGTTGAAAAGGGAATTTTCGCTGCAATTTGGCTAGTTTCTAATGGCTCTATGTTGGCTTTGCCAATGTAAAGGTCAGGTCCACCCCAGCAAAAAGTTGATTTGAATCAATAGAAAAAAAATAAACCAATATGATGCTGAAAAGTTTTATCAAATTAGATAAAATAAGGGAGCTATAAGTTTCACTTATTTTCACAAAATATTCAAATGAAAAATGGTGATATGCAAATGAGCACACACCATGGACCTACTAGTCCATGCACACACTATTTCTTTTGTAATACCGTATGAATTATAGAATATTTCGTTATTTTTGAGATACGGCAATATTAAATGAAGCTCGTCAATAAGTCACGGTATGATGTAACAATGCTCATTCCACATTTTTCAGGGAGAAATAAATCTTTTTCACATTATGATAATGAAATATTTTAATGAAATGAATGTTTGATATATCACTATTTATTCAAATAAACTTCTTTTTGGAGGTGTACTTGATATGTAAGTAGGCCATCTACAAACAGGGTATGTACAGAGTTTTGGATAGATTGGAACAAATGAAGCTCGAACACTCAAAATTTCGGCAACTTAAATAATTTGCCAAGACGTTGATTGAATGCTTTTAAGCCAACTATGCATACTACAATGTAATGTAATGACGTCTTCCGTTCAAAATATTTAAATAACTTTAATTTACAGTAAGCCAAACTCCACATATTCAGTAAAGTCTTGTTAGGCGGTTCTAGTGACAATATGAGGCTGTTCTCACTACGTTCCTAAAACTAGTTTACTGGAAACTAGTTTAACGCGTAGTGAGAACGGTCGAAGCGATCTTGGAAGCGATCTTCCAAACCAGTTTGGAAAACCACCTCGAGATGTAGTTTTCAAGATCGCTTTGCCTCGTTAAACTGGTTTTAGCGTAAGTGAGGACACAACCGTTCTTCGGGAAGCGATCTTCGCACATTTTGAGTGTGCTACTCCACACGACAGGTGTAGAATGCCTATGCTGCAGTTTCGAATTTCGCGCGATACGTGTCACCCCACTGAGAGCATTTCCATAGCAACAAGAGCGCTTTACGTGAAGTGATTTTGAAAACCACTTTCGTGTGATCAAGTGAGAACGCTAGCAAAGCGATCTTCCAAAGTGGTTTCCTGAATCGGTTTCCAGTAAACTAGTTTTAGAAAGCGTAATGAGAACGGCCTCTATGATTAGCACGGTTTCCAATCAGTACGATATCAATACTTACTGATAATTGTTGGAAGTTCAAGCATTTGTTGGAATGATTGTACATAGTGGAACTGTATATTGTCTGTTAATGGACAATCGTATTTTGATTGAATTCTTGTTGTTCAATGATTTCAGGGTTTGAATAAAGAAATGTTAAAAAAGAGAAATATGCCTATCATATATTTCTATTTTAGACTCTTGTTGGCATGTATTTTGGTGCAAGACAATAGGACCAGGTTTTAGTGTGTAGTCAACTGGTAGGGATGAAGGCTGGATGGCCTGCAGGCACAAACCCTTATTGGAACTTTGATCCAGGGGAAAAACGTACACCGGGGCTTGGGGCAATTTTGCCCCCCCCCCCCCCGAAAAACTCAAAAGAACCCTGGAAAATCCCCATTCACTGCAGTGTATGTTTCAGATAATAATCTGTAGGTTGTAAGAAGTAGCTCCTGAACAAACAAACAAAAATCCTACTTTGATCAATAAGTGGGTCTTCACACATGACTAGCACTTACAACTGGCTGTTCTGAACTCAAGTCATTGGTAGGGGCTGTTACAACCGATAATGTCGCACCAATGCATAATGTCGCAGATTGCGACATTATGCCAAGAGCGTCCAACGCATAATGTCGTAGCTTTTCTACTAACGCATAACGTCGCAAGTCTTAACGCATAATGCCGCAGAGGTATAGGACTCGAGTTAAATATAACACATAAGATATGTTTTCACTGATTAATTTGTGCAAGCTCTGTCATCTGAAAGGTTTTAAGAGCGTGTTTAGTGGGGCAGGTGCGGATGCAGGGGAGGGGGTCAGTATCAAATTCATTGTCAGGAGGGGGGGGGGGGGACTTTGAACAATAATTGTAATGTGTGGACTAGTGAAACGCAAGTATATGCATATCACCATTCATCTGTGTATATCGCTTCACATGCAATTCAATTCATTTTGCAAGAGAGTAAAGTCATCTAGCTGAAAATTGAATACAAATTTCATTACATTTCATTGTTTTCATATTTTAATAAAGAAACCATATTTCGTATTGTTACTAGGAATGTGTCATCAATATATTTAGCGCTCGCATATCTTATACTGCCAACTGCTCAGAATGTTCATTGCTTTGGTCTAAATGCATCAAATATCCAAAAAGTTGAGCTCGCGCTTCGCGCTCTCATCTATTTAGGCAATGTGAGATAGCATATCTTTAAGAATAAAGCTAATTGAATGCACTTGAAACTTCAGCCTTTAGTTGGGACTGCTTCCCCAATAAACCAACAGCAAAAATTGGCTTTTAGCAGACCATCATGGAAAGTTGAATGAAAACATTCTGCACCCCACCCCTTTTGGCAAAATCCCGCTTTATATACTGTATAATAAACAAGTACATGCATGCTCTGAGCCTGGACTCCAACAGGACCCAAAAGTTTGATTCAGCGCCCTATTCGCGCTTCACACTCCATTTTGTGAAACATGCAAAATAAATTTTAGTCCCCCTCTATCCCTTTTTCTTTGCCACCTGGTGCCGCCACTGCTCAGGGACTCTCGTTATTTAGAGGAGAAACGAAAACAAGTTGTCAATGCATGTATGAAACATTGGAATGCCCGGTTATTTTTTTTATAGAAATACATACACAATTTTTTTTCTGTGAGGAGGGGATGTAATCATGTGAAAAACGAATCTAAAGTGATTTCGTGCATATTTCAGTGAAGTTTGTGAAACTCTGCAGTATGAAAGGAAGATTTTCACCTTTTTCCGGGTGGGGGGCATTAATTCTGCCCCCTAGCTCCCGCTACGTACCAACATGTTATTAATTCATCACGTGCTCCGCTCTCCCCTACGGGAGATTTTTATAGGACCTATCGCTTAAAATTATTGTTTATACAATACGAAATATAATTTCTTTCTTAAAATGTCATGAACAACGATAAATATATATTTTTTTTAAATTGATCACTCTTCATCATGATAAACTCAATACTGCCCCCCCCCCTACATTCGCGCCTGTACCACCAAACTCAATTTCAAAAACTTTCAGATGACAGAGCTTGAATGAATTGCCGAGTGAAAACATATCTTATCTGCAACTCGATTCCTGAATAAAATACCGCTGCGACATTATGCGTTAAGACTTGCGACGTTATGCGTTAGTAATTTAAGCTACGACATTATGCGTTGACTGTGACATTATGCCAAAATCATCCAACGCATAATGTCAAAATCAACGCATAATGTCGCAATTGCGACATTATGCGTCGCTGCGACATTATCGGTTGTAACAGGGGCCTCACATGTACGCTGCATACTCAGATCAGTTTCCTTAAAGGAGAATGAAACCCTTGAAACTAGCTGAATCCATATCAAAGAGAAAAATCAAAGAAACATATTGTTGAAAGTTTGAGGAAGATTGAATGAATAATAAGAAAGTTATGAGCATTTGAATATTGAGATCACTAGTGCCATGTAGATCCTCCCATCGGCAATGCGACATTATGCGTCGCTGCGACATTATCGGTTGTAACAGGGGCCTCACATGTACGCTGCATACTCAGATCAGTTTCCTTAAAGGAGAATGAAACCCTTGAAACTAGCTGAATCCATATCAAAGAGAAAAATCAAAGAAACATATTGTTGAAAGTTTGAGGAAGATTGAATGAATAATAAGAAAGTTATGAGCATTTGAATATTGAGATCACTAGTGCCATGTAGATCCTCCCATCGGCAATGCGACCAAGATCTGTGATATCACACACGTACAACTCCCTCATTACTTTAGTACTTATTTCACTTATATTCTCACTTTTATAGAGTCTATCACAAGGTTAGGTGTTTTCTTTATGAGATGACAAGTACAGAGGTTTCACAACATTATATCATTGATGAATCGTTTGTCATATGATTAGAATGAGCAAAAAGAGATGTTTTGGGGTATATTTTCAGTGTCCGAATGGGAGAGTTGTACGTGTGTGACATCACAGATCTTGGTCGCATTGCCAATGGGAGGATCTCCATAGCATTAGTGATCTCGACATTCAAATGCTCATAACTCTTTTATTGCTAGTCCTATTTTACTCAAAGTTTTGTTGATCTTATTCTTTGATTTTTCTGCTTTCACAAAAGCTAACTTGCTCCAAGAGTTTCATTCTCCTTTAAGTGAAGGGTTTGCACTGCAGACTAGGAGGGGGAAGGAGAGGAAAAAGAAAGGGATTAGGGATGGGGTAGGAGCGAGGAGGGGATGGGCACAGAAGAAAAGAGATGTTGATAGGGGAGGGGCAGACATTAAGGTAGTCTGCTGTGCAAACCCTTCACTTGAGTTTATAAGGGTCTGAATGTGCAGCCTATAAATGCCTTGTGTACTGAAGGCCCTCTCACTCAATTGAATTGAAAAAGCAAGTTTTGTATGAGCTAGTCTTTGCGTGGAGACCCACTTGTTGATTAAAGTTTCAATCAGGACTGTGCCTGCAGACTAATAAGGTATGAAGGATCTGAACTTAGGTGAGGGAAGGGGCCAAACTTTTTTTTTTTGGGGGGGGGGATAAACGATAGGAGGGTAATTTTTCTAAATAAGTGCCAGGGCATAGACACTTTTTATCAACTGAAAAAGTTAATACATAATTGCTTCATTTTCCTCTTCTTCATTTGTAATTTCCCTTCCATTTTTCCCTTGTTCACTCACTTAAACCCTTCTGGAGGTGTTTCACAAAGATTAAAGTATGACTTTTAGAGTCGCACTAACATGCAGATGCATACATAATATGCAACACACAATCTTATTAATACGCAGTAGTGCACATCCTCTTTGCATGATCTGACCAATGTGGTCTTGCCTTTCAGAACTCAAGAAACTCAGCATTTAAGTGCGACTCTCAAGTCATACTTAAATCTTTGTGAAACGCCCCCTAGATTTGCTCCTGTTCCCCATTCTATCATCCCTTGCCCCCTTCTCTCATAGGTTCTCTTTCTTCTCTTCACTCTATCCATCCTTCCTCTCGAGTGCAACCAAACAACAATATTGTAAATGGGGACAAGGCCTGGGCCTTGTTTCATAAAGAGTCAAAACTGTGTTAACTCTTTTCCACTTTGGCAACTACCATGGCAACAGGGCTCAGCAGCCAATCACAATCAAGATTTCCATGGTAGTTACAATAATGGCAGAGTTACCGTAAGTCTTCATGAAACATGCCCCTGATGCCATAATGATTACATACTATATGTATAACAACATTGTTTATCCATGCCACAAGAGAATGGGGGCAGGATTTTTTTCTGAACTTGTATTGCACATCAAAAGTTGGTCGTTCTTCTGTGCACTAAAAAAATGGACCAAGATCAGGCAACAACACACCACAGATTGAACCTAGATTATTTTTCAGCCAAATGTTTCTCTAGAACTTCTCCGTTTGCAAACAAAGTTTCTGTAGTAGAATCTGCATACCAGTGGGATCTCTTGATTGAGACCACAGAAATCTTTTAAATTTGCACAAAATTTGACTAAGATGTAAATACCATGCTCTCAAGCATTTTGGTGGGTTTTTCATAAAGCTGTTCGTCAGTTACGAATGACTTATGCACAACTGGTGACCCTTTCCTGTGCTGTATGATATATCCCCTATGTAACCGGCTTTCCACCTAAGAACATGTTCCAATCAATTGTAAAGTTGTTCGGAACTTTACGAATAGCTTGATGTAACACCCACCTGGGTGCCGTTTCATAAAGATGTTCGTAAGTTAAGAGCGACTTTAAGAACAACTGATAAACCATTCTTACGCGCTAAACCATCGCCAATGAATATACCATTTACCACAAGAAAGTATCACCAATCATTCTTAAAGTTGCTCTTAACTTACGAACAGCTTTATGAAACACCCACCTGGTCTGACAGACTCTACTACAATGTCCACCTTGAATTCGCAAAAAAAAGCCCAATGTAATATCATGCACACAAGATTGGATCTAAAAACACAGTAGGCAAAACTTGGGAAATACATTTGACGAATGACTGCATTTATTGAAAATTCTCAACAAATCCTTCTGTTCCTGAATTCTTCAACAGACTGTGCGGTGTTTGTGGGTAGGTGATAGGGTCCTTATCCAATCCAAAATGATCGTCAGTTTATCGGGCATCACGAGTATCCATGACAACATCTCATATCAAATAAACATGTCATTGATATAATGGTGACTAGTTGATATTTGACAGTTCAAGCATTGTCAAAGGAGACTCATGAGTATGTGGGTTGTGGTCAGAGTTCATTTGATCTTGTTAATCACATGACATGGTGGTCATGTGACAAGGTTGGTCGGTCATGTGACTTTACTTCCTTCCTTGTTTTGATTTGACCTGGGCTGCTATCCTGTCAAGGTCACGTTGTCCTTGGCTAGTAAGGCGACGTCCGCAGTTGCCTTCTTTCTCAATGATGTTGAGGCCTTCGAGAGCCTGGAGAACCTTGCGGGCAACGGAGGTGGATCCCCTGTTGAAATGGCTTGGGCGAGTTCCACGGCGCATGCGTCCTATACAATGAAAGATGATTTGATTGTTTGTTATTTGGCTATGATTTGAACTTGATAAATGGTCATGGTATTAACTTACTACAGGTAACTATTCAGTTGAAACTCTTTAGACAGCTCACATAAATATGTTTGACTAGAATTCGACTTACAGGCCCGTATTCTGAAGTCGGGTTTGACTTAAACTCAGGTTTAAAGTTTTTTTTTTTTTTTAAAGCTTTTTTTATTTCCCTCCGATAGGGCATATATTTGCATAAACATTTTAACCATGATATAAATGACATAACATATCATACACACATAGCATAATTTTGTACAAAGTATAGGCCTACAGGGCGTTTCAAGCAAAAGGCAACCGATACTAGAGTGCCCATGTCCTACACCCATCCGTTCCGCCGTTTAAAGTTGTGGTTTAAGTATGGGAAGCAGAAAGTATCAAATTTTTTATTAAAGGAGAATGAAACCCTTGAAACCAGCTGAATCCATATCAAAGAGAAAAATCAAAGAAACATATTGTTGAAAGTTTGAGGAAGATTGAATGAATAATAAGAAAGTTATGAGCATTTGAATATTGAGATCACTAGTGCCATGTAGATCCTCCCATCGGCAATGCGACCAAGATCTATGATATCACACACGTACAACTCCCTCATTACTTTAGTACTTATTTCACTTATATTCTCACTTTTATAGAGTATATCACAAGGTGAGGTGTTCTCTTTATGAGATGACAAGTACAGAGGTTTCACAACATTATATCATTGATGAATCGTTTGTCATATGATTAGAATGAGCAAAAAGAGATGTTTTGGGGTATATTTTCAGTGTCCAAATGGGAGAGTTGTACGTGTGTGACATCACAGATCTTGGTCGCATTGCCAATGGGAGGATCTCCATAGCATTAGTGATCTCGACATTCAAATGCTCATAACTCTTTTATTGCTAGTCCTATTTTACTCAAAGTTTTGTTGATCTTATTCTTTGATTTTTCTGCTTTCACAAAAGCTAACTTGCTCCAAGAGTTTCATTCTCCTTTAAGTTGTATGTTTCTTATGTTTACTGTACTCTTTCCTGATTCATCGATGGTGAAGACAATAATCTATTTATACTTCCTAGACAATTATGAATGATTTGAGAGCAAAATGAGCTGAAATATGATATCTCTACTGTTAGTGATTTAAATGTAACAATTGGCTATCCATACTTAAAACCACAACTTTAAACCTGAGTTTAAGTTAAACCTGCTATCAGAATACGGGCCACAGTATGTAAATAACACGTCTCAAATTAGGTGATTATTCAAATTGTGCAGAGTTAACTGTGTGAGTTGAATACATATATACAATAATCTAATTCAAAGTGTTTTTAACCCTAAAATGGCCGGGGGGGGGGGGGGTTGAATCAACCCCCCCCTCAACATTTTCTGCGTTCATTCCGCCGCGCGAAATTTTTTGACCACGCCACTCGCAGAGTTTATACTTTTAAGTCTCGCGCATCTTTTGAGACCAAATTTACGACGCCCGGGTACGCGGTTAAAAAATTACGCAACATTTCATAAGTGCATGTCAGACCAAAAATTGTTCAAAAACGTGATTTTGTGTACAAAGTCAATGCAAATTGAGTTTTCTCATCTTATTCATAAAGATATGATTATTTTTACTTTGAACAGCTGAAATCAATTGATTTTAGCATAATTATTCTTCAAAAAGGTTGTGCAATAAAGCTGGTGAAAAAACAAAGAAAAACAAAAGGTTGAAAAACAAAGAAATACATAAGAAATTCATAAAACAATAAAATACATAAGAAATTGATTTCCAAACCGAAGTTTTTTTCAATTGTGATTGTTAAGAATGCTACAAAGAATATTTTTACCAAAAATTAGCATACTAGGAGCTTTATTTAGTGAATTAGAGAAAAAATTATGATTTATGCATAAATTAGCATAATTAATTCATATAAAATAAAATCTCATTATTTTGGAAAATTTTACCATACAGCCTTGTAGATTACATCGCACACTACCAGCGTGTAAATTTTTGCGGCGCTCGCACGATCGGCGGCCGAGATCTCAGGGGGGGGGGGGGGGTGAATCAACCCCCCCCCCCCCGGCCACAGAACAGCCAAAAAAGCCCGGCCTAGTTAGGGTTAAGACCAAAGTACATAAAACAAGTTATTCACTCTTTTACCAGAGGCACTACCCTGGCATGTTGATTTTAGTGCAAGCAGAAAATTTAACTGAAAAAATATCCGTTACAGTTTAATGAAACAAGTGGAATGCCTCTGGCCGTCTCACCTGCATCACGCGATTCAATATAGCAGCAGTGCTGATTTTGAAAACTACTATAACTCGCACAAGATGTTCAGTGATACTTGGTTACTCGTATTTCCACGTTTTATGAATTAGACCAATACACTTATAGAGATATGATGGCAATTCAACAAATACCCCCAACGTGGCCAAAGTTATTTGACCTTACATGACCTTTGACCTTGTTCATGTGACCTGAAACTCGCACAGGATGTTCAGTGATACTTGATTACTCTTATGTCCAAGTTTTATGAACTAGACCAACACACTTTCAAATTTATGGCTGTAATTCAACAAATACCCCAATTTGGCCAAAGTTCATTGACCCTAAATGACCTTTGACCTTGATCATGTGACCTGAACCTTGCACAGGATGTTCAGTAATACTTGATTACTATTATGTCCAAGTTTCATAAATCAGATCCATAAACTTTCAAAGTTATGATGGTAATTCAACAGATACCCCCAATTCGGCCAAAGTTCATTGACCCTAAATGACCTTTGACCTTGGTCATGTGTCGTGAAACTCATGCAGGATGTTCAGTGATACTTGATTAACCTTATGTATAAGTTTCATGAACTAGGTCCATATATTTTCTAATTTATGATGACATTTCAAAAACTTAACCTTAGGTTAAGATTTTGATGTTGATTCCCCCAACATGGTCTAAGTTCATTGACCCTAAATGACCTTTGACCTTGGTCATGTGACATGAAACTCAGGCAGGATGTTCAGTAATACTTGATTAACCTTATGGCCAAGTTTCATGAACTAGGTCCATATACTTTCTAAGTTATGCTGTCATTTCAAAAACTTAACCTCAGGTTAAGATTTGGTGTTGACGCCGCCGCCGCCGCCACCGCCGTCGGAAAAGCGGCGCCTATAGTCTCACTCTGCTATGCAGGTGAGACAAAAACCATCATACGATAATAAACTCATAAATTTGTAAAGGTTTTTATTTTGTGAAATCACATGCAAGCAGCTTCCCAATTTTTCATATGGAGGAGCTGCTTGAATGTGACATTAAGAAAATAAAAACTTGTCAAATTCTTGTCATTCTTTGATGGAATTTCGCAAGACTGTTCGTTATTCATGATTCTCTCTCATGTTTTTCTTTGCTATTATGAAAACCAACTGACATACAGACATTTTCCTTTTAGTCAAATCTCTCTTAAAATCATCAAAATAAATTCAACTTTGACAAAGTTATTTGAATCTTTTCAAATTTAATGAATAGAATTAAAATATTGAAACAAAATTCCTATTATCTGTCGACAGCTGCATTTTCAATCACAAGACAGACTTTTACAAATTCTTATGTGAAATTCAATTCAATTTAATGTATAACGTACATAGAATAAGCCTGTTCACGGTTGTAAACTGCGCATGAGCAGAAAAAGGTCATTGGAGATAAACCATGAAGGTGGCTTTCAAATTCACTGACATAGGCATTTGTGATTTGATGATTATTCATGTATTCCTTTCAAAATGTTCATTTTATCACATCCAAGCTGAAGAGTAATAAATAGAGCCTTCATAATCACTGGTATTTGACAGTAGCCTAAACAATAGTCAAATGTGCCAAAGGCAGACAATAAAACAGATTTCCAAACTTTATCCCTGATGTACTATTCTAGTCACCTGGTCTATACAATGCCTTTTGTTCTCAGAATTTGAATACTCTACCGGTAAAGCTTACGCAACATCTACATTTGAAAATGATAGTGCTTATCCTAATGAAAAATCACAAAGGTTATTTGAGAAAAGTTGATCATGAGCTAACCGTGAACTGGCTTATTCCACAATATGAGTTTCAAGGTCAAACAAGCAATGTTTGTCCTACCTAGCAGGTTCTAATGAGTGCAAAATGTAAATTGCTTTTGTTACACCAAAAATGAATGAGTTCAATAGTGCATCATTTATCAAGAATTACAATTTGAGAATACTGGGGGTGTTTCACAAAGATTTACGTGCGGTATGGAAGGCATCACCAATATTGCACTTCACATGTGTGCGTCGGCATTTAAACATGACTCTAAGTCAAAATTAACTATTTGTGAAACATCCCCCAGGTTATTTTCATCTTGGATCTGGGGAAAAATAAAGACTGTGCGACCTATCTTACCTCCGTAGATCCTGGCAATAGCATTGACTCCTACTCCACCACGGTAGTAAAGGTGACGGGCAGTAGAAGCTAAAATGAAATGTGAATGAAGATATAACACAATTTTAGTCCTCATTTTTCTGGAGGCACAGTGTACAATTTCTTCAATAGGGGCATTAAATTGAAATTTCTAGGCCTGGGTTTTGTTTTATTATTTAAAAAAAAAATTGCATAACCTGTGTACAACACTGATACCATATGATGATTTACAATCAATAGTAATCCAAGTCTTGATAATTTAGATCCCTTTTGGGGGCACTGGTGTTCCATACCCATGCTACTAACAGTTTAAACAATTGTAAAACCAAGGTTGATTATCACTATAACATCACAGAAGCGAAACTAAAAAAAATGTCATTAATTCCTTATTTTTCATCTGATTTCGATGAAATATTCAGTGTTATGCTTCTTGGATTTTTTTCTTTTTAATCAATTTAATTTCTTGTTGGGGTGGACTTGTCCTTTAACCCTACTCCTAACCGTAACCCTTAGGCCGTCGCAAAAGGAGCTCTTCCGAAGACTAGACATCAGGCTGGAATTTCATGCTTGTTTTGCCAATTTCTCAGCAATTACGCAATTTCTTCCAGAATCCTTTGGCACATATTTTATTTATTTATAAATACAGACACATGGGTGGTAGTTCGATTGCATTTCGTACAAAATCATTTTGAAATCGTTACAACAACCAAACCAGCATTTATCTTTACGGCCTGCTCTGACTTACCAGCCCTTGTGTAGAACCAGTCTGGATCAACAGGAGCCAGTTCCTTGTGGGTTCCGGTCTTGACGATATCAACCCACTCAGGGACCTTCATCTTTCCAGACTTCTTGAAGAAGGCGCCGAGCGCCACCACAAACTCTTGCTGGTCAACGTCCTTCACGGTCGTACCTCCGCCTGGCATCTGCAAAAAGTAAAATATAGTCTAGGTCAATTGAATAGGCAGATTAGATCAAATAACCACAAGTGTAACACTAACAGGGAAAACTTACACGGGGACTCGGGGCGATTTTGCCCCCGAAATGGTCAAAAGAACCCTGGAAATACAAAAAAATACCTGGAAAATCTCCATTCATTGCAATGTTAAAGCTCATCCAATGTTGCGGATTTAGGCAGTAGGTTTTAGAAAGCAGATTCCGAATCTTTTTTATTAAAATCCCTGAAGTGTAACAATAAACCATTTCATTATTAGCTCTAGAGAAATTTTTACAAAAAGACCTCTCCCATTTTGGATATCTACCCAATGCTCTAAAAGATGTTATGTAAAGGTAAGCTTGGCTTGCCTGGTATAGCAATCTGCAAAGTTCAGCTCTAGTAAAGGAACCACTGCTCAGACCAGGGCTACGTAACACAAAGCATAATGATTGATCGAACGCTTGATATTTACAATTGATTGTACATTTTAGTCATGCAATCAATCATAGAAAAAATGTTCTACGATCATTGCTAAACTTTGTGTTACGGGCCCCAGGTGACACGACTTGTAGGTTACATTATATTTATAATAATTGGGAAGCTTATATCACACTGTATGCTTTTAATGAGCTGGCTATCATTTTTAACACTTGCTGTTATTTTTTAAGGGGAAATTTACCCTGACAAAAAGTTCATTGTAAAAATAGCAGAAAAAATAATAAACAATATTGCTGCAGGTTTGCGGAAGTCCATCAAAAAATAGTGTCATTTGAATTCTAAATTCTTGAGTTGTGACGTCATATGCAAGCAGCTTTCCTCCATATTGTATGGTAAAAAATTAATGAAGTGTCACTTTCTCAGAAAATTAAAAATGGTTTTTATTGTACCTTAGTATATCACTACACAGATCATTTCACACCTGCTCCTAAACAGAAAATTAAAAATAAATCATCACAAACAATAAAAAAAAATGAAATCTATGCTTACATTTTATATTACATAACACATGGGGCAGCTGCTCGTTTATGACGTCACAAATCAAAAACTTGAAATTCTACTTACTTTCTTAATCTGTAAAGGATATTTCTCAAACCTTCACCAATATTTTTCAGCTATTTTCACAATTAACTCTTTGTAAGGGTGAACTTCCCCTTTAACTAATTGGATATCATTAACCCTGTTGCCAAATACTAAAATATTACTGAACACTTGCAGTTACTCTTTTTTAAATAGAATAACAAGCTTATTTTACAAGAACATATGAATAATCAAGCTCATCTAAGAGATTAAAAACAAAATTCCAATTTCTGTCCATTGACTGTCGTCTGCTCATGCGCAAATTGTAAAACTTGTACGAAAGGCTTTTTAGAATCCCTTAACTTGAAAGCGTTGCAACGTGATATGGGCATGTGATATTTCTTATAAAAAAAAAAATCTTTTTATTATTGAATAGATCATATGATGGCCACAAACTAATCTTGATTATGATAGTCTACATTTCATGTTAATCACATTTTGTTAGAATTCGTATTTCTGTTCTTTGTTGAATATTTTTCAATGTGATTGAAGATTTAATTATTAGTCTCAATGTCATACAATTATTTATGATCGTTTTCATAATGTAAAGTCTATGAAAATCAATATTTCTAAAGAGTAAAGAAATAAAAATTAATGAAACTCAGAGGTCTGTCTCAAACTTGTCATGGAACAGCTGTACAATTGTACAATAGCAAGAATTAGTGATGGAATTTTTTTGTTAACAATTCCTCACACTTCCTCCCCCCCACAAAAAAAAGCTCATGATCATGATGAAACAAGCTTGTTAAAAAAAAATGTTGAAAAAAATAACAGAACCATGCTCGACCATTGTCAATTTTTTTTTTTTCTCTCTCTTTCTCACCGCCTCTCTCTTTTATGGTTCAAAATATCAACATTATTATCCTACCCCCTCTCTAGCCTGGAGGCGTCTGGGGAGTGAAAGTATATACTGTACGTATGGTCACTCCCCTAACGCCTGGCGTTGTGATGTATAGACTCCTACGTACCGAGGGAAAAGGCAACTATAAAAATGCGCCAAACTGCTAGTTATGTTTAGAATCTGAGGTCACGACTGCTGTACATGGGGAACAATATTGGTTGGCAACGTTTGGCAAAAAATGGATGGTAATGGTTATAAAAAAAGACTAATAAATTATATGAAGTAATAAAAGTAGAAGAGAGTTTACTTACACTTGTTGACATCGCCATCTTTGATCCTTTGTTAATGCAACCTAGTTACGTGACGCGTATAGAGGGCGGCAAAATCATGAGCGATGCTATCTTAAAAAGTGCTAAAATGTCCCGCTTCAACCACTGAACTAGAACTACATAGAGAAAACATATTGCATCTTGCCTTCTACGGCGCGTTCTCGAACAATTGACCTAGCAAAATGGCGGCGGTCACGTGACTTATCGAGTTCGCCGGCGATGTTTTGCTTGGGTGTACACGACTTCCACGTATTTATAGTTCAGTGGTTGAAGCGGGACATTTTAGCACTTTTTAAGATAGCACCGCTCATGATTTTGCCGCCCTCTATACCCATCACGTAACTAGGTTGCATTAACAAAGGATCAAAGATGGCGATGTCAACAAGTGTAAGTAAACTCTCTTCTACTTTTATTACTTCATATAATTTATTCGTCTTTTTTATAACCATTGGCATTACCATCCATTTTTTGCCAAACGTTGCCAACCAATATTGTTCCCCATGTACAGCAGTCGTGACCTCAGATTCTAAACATAACTAGCAGTTTGGCGCATTTTTATAGTTGCCTTTTCCCTCGGTACGTAGGAGTCTATACATCACAACGCCAGGCGTTAGGGGAGTGACCATACGTACAGTACATACTTTCACTCCCCAGACGCCTCCAGGCTACCCCTCTCCACAAAATTGCCATGCTTACTAGCACATGAAGCATTAGTTTACATTGATATAACTTTTATCATGTCTAAAACTATTATTGTAATGACTAGTGTATGCCACCATTGCCAGCGTTGCGCGTCAGTGAAAATGCCCGAACTGGATCAAACCAAACAGGCAAATTCAAATCAATTGAGACACCTCTCATCAATTCAAACTCAAAGACATTCACTGCCACACTGACACTGCACTGTAAAGGTTACAAAAGGTACATTACAATTTATTCAAATTTGGTACCGTACTTCACACAGCACTCATTCGGAAGACACTTGCTTTCAGTGCAGTGCACGAACATGACGAATACACATTACATGTCGTATTTCTCCGTGACGTGCATTGCAAGTTGCAACTGCAGTGTGCACAAATTCACGCTGCAGCTGCACCATACTCTATACACACGTGTGCCAGGACAGAACGCCGAGCATTCGATCATTTCCTATCAAATCGACTCAATAATCCCCAAAATATCACACACAACCTCTTATTTTGTATATAAACCCACTCTAGGATAGTGCGTTAACTAATCTGTAATGTTTATTAGTGGCATACAAGGCTCTATATTATATAATTTCATCATTTTTTATACATAATTTTCAAGTCGCGTACCTTGCTGTCTGTTGAGTTCAACGAAAAAGACTGTATAATGGTGAACACTAGAGGGAGCCAGAGATTAGTGGACATTTTTACAAGTTTGTGGAAATTCCATTACAATTTAGCTTTTTGGCAGTGAGTAATGCCCCCCCCCCCCAAAAAAAAATAATAATGATAAGCGACCAGACAGTTTAAGCCGAGGTTTAAAAAGTTTTAAAAAAAAGGCTGCGAGGGTGTAGAGAGAGCGATCAGAAATTTCGACTTTTTCTTTGAATAAAAAAAAACAACTGTCATACCTTTTTGACATAAATTATTCAGAAAATAATATATTTCACCCTTTTCATTTACCTTTTCCCATTTTCTCTTTTGTTTTCTTGGTCGTGAAAACTTTGGAGGGTCCATGGCCCCTAAGCCCCCCCCCCCCATCTGTATGCCAGTGCTTTTAATTGATGGTGTTTATATTTTCTTTTCTTTCTTTCTTTTTTTTTTGGTTAAAGCTCAAGTCCACCCCAGAAAAATATTGATTTGAATGAATAGAGAAAAATCAAATTAGCATAACGCCGAAAATTCATCAAAATTGAATATAAAAGTTATCACATTTTAGTTTCGCTTATTTTTCACAAAACAGTGAAATGCACAACTCAGTGACATGCAAATGAGACATGATGATGTTTGTTTTGTTTTCTATTGTTTGAATTATACAATATTTCATTTTTTTTAATTTTACAATAAGGACCAACCTGACTGAACCATGTAGTATTAAACAGAGCTAATTCCACGTTCATGGAGGAATTAATCATTGTTTCACTTGACAATGACTAGGAGAAAATTAGAACATTTTATATTTCACATAATACAATACAAAAGAAATAGTGAGTGGATGACGTCATCAGTCTCCTCATTTGCATGCCGATCGGGATGTGCATATAACTGTTTTTGTGAAATTAAGCGAGACTTTAAAATGTCATAACTTTCTTATTTTACATCCAATTTTGATGACATTTTTAGTATTATGCTTGTAGTATTTTTCTCTTTTTATCAAAATAAACTTATTGTTGGGGTGGACTTGTCCTTTAAATTTGTTTTTGTTTGGGGTGCTAAATTTATCATTTGTGATTAATAAAAATTGATATAGGATATGTCAGCCCCCGTACACATTAATGGGCCATGATTTTAGCATTTTAGTTTCCCTCTATTAAATTTCTCCCCTACAATCCCACTTCGTGTATTTTCCGTCATATTTTACCCGGGTGCCCCAACCCCCCTTCCCCGGGCCGTCCCCCGAAAAAGCTTTTGGAAAATAAATAAATAACCTGCTTGCTCGGTGCCTCACTTTTTTTCAACAAAGTTGGCGGAGTACAGCAAGCCTACATAAAATGCCGACTTAACCCAAAACAAGACAAAACAAAACAAAACAAATATATATATTTATATATTCATAGGCCTACACATTATAAAAAAAAGTTTTCCGTCATATCCCTTTTTTCCTATTGTTTTACTTAATACTATAAAAATAATGATCACCGAAAGCCGGCCATCACTAAATATTTTCAAATACCCCCCCCCCCCCCCCCCCCCCCCAGCGGGATTCTTTACGTGAATGGAGGGATTTCTCCCCTGGAGCTGGTGGATAGAGAAAAAAGACTTGAGAGAATGAAGAAGAAGAATAAGAAGAAGAGGAAAAAGAAGAAAAAGAGGAGGAGGAGGAAGAAGAAGGAGGGGAGTGGTGAACATTATAGGCTCTACAAACAGAAACAAAAGTGATACCCTCCCCCAACGCACATATTCAATCCAGATCTATTCTGTGCGTATTTATTATATCATTTCAAACAGAATCAATGTAAAAAAGAAAATTAATGATTGCTTATATTTTTCTGTCATACATTAAATACATTTTTATTTTTAGATTAATGATAACTTTTATTCAATGAAGATATCAAATATTGCAAGTAAATGAAATTAATGGTAAAGCTTGTAAATCTGGACAGCGCCCCCTCGTTTAGTGATTTTTGTCTTTCTTTCGTTCTTTCTTTCTTTTTTCCTTTCTTTCTTTCTTTCTTTCTTTCTTCCTTCCTTCCTTCCTTTCTTTCTTTCTTTCTTTCTTTCTTTCTTTCTTTCTTTCTTTCTTTCTTTCTTTCTTTCTTTCTTTCTTTCTTTCTTTCTTTCTTTCTTTCTTTCTTTCTTTCTTTCTTTCTTTCTTTCTTTCTTTCTTTCTTTCTTTCTTTCTTTCTTTCTTTCTTTCTTTCTTTCTTTCTTTCTTTCTTTCTTTCTTTCTTTCTTTCTTTCTTTCTTTCTTTCTTTCTTTCTTTCTTTCTCTATTTCTTTCTATCTTACTCCTTTCTTTCTCTCTTTCTTCTCCCTTAATTTCTTTCCTAATTTTCTTTCTTTCTTATTTTCTTTCTTTCTAAATTTCTTCTCACTCAAATTAAAATGTAACTCATTATTAATATTCCACCGTGACAATCTTGATAAAGAATTCTGACTGCACATACAAATGACATAGGTTTCGTTAATATTTTCTAAACTTTCGTCAATTTGAGAATGAAAAAAAATCAAAAGACCATTACGTTAGCATAGAAAATGAGTGCAGAGAAAGGAACCAAAATTTAACGAATTTATCTTTTATTTTTAATTAATTTTAATTTTTAATAAGTCAGGTGCATATAAGTTTTCATTATATTGGTACAAATTTCACACATGTGGCTATAAATGTCAACTTTTTATCATGTTTTATTTTAAGGGAACTACAAAGAAATAAATCCAAATTACCACTTAATGTCTGCCGGAATAATATGATCAAATAACATAGGACAAGATTAATAAGATAATTTTCCTTACAAAATTCAAACTCTGGAAGCCTATAACCAATGATTTATTTGAAATAACATTTTTTAAAACAGTTTAATGTTATAAAAAAAATATATGATATTCATGATGTCAGTCACTCACTTTTTTTCTTTTTTACTTAATTATGAAATATTATTGTTTCATTGGTTAAACGTTTTGAATAGTTTAGTGGAGTGCCATTGTACCTAATGACGATTTATTCAAATTATTTACTTTCATATCCATTTTCTTGTAAATGTAGGCCTATATAAAAAAAAAGCTGAATGTATATGACATCATCGGCTTTTTTATTTGCATATTACCAGTGTAATGTGTATAATAGTAATGCCTCTTCTATTTTTATTCACTTTAAATCAAGAATATCCGCGATGGGGTGAAATGAATTTCAAATTAAATAGGTTTTATCATGAAATACAGAATATACTAGAATTTCTATATCATTTCTCTGTCGCGCAGCGAAAATAGATACCCTAAGTGTTTTTTACACCCTTTTTACGTAACGTACGTAACGTGCCCTATCTTGAAAAAGACATCCTTTTTCCGTGTTTTTTTTGGTCGCGCATGGTATCCACCCGTCAATGTAAGTGGCCCCCCGTGCGTAGGCCTTAGAAAACAGTAGAGAGATTTCGTTATTTTAATTTGGCAAGTGACACCAAATAAATGGCGTACATATGTTTATTATCATCATGTTTGATTCTTGTTACCTTGGTATTTTTTTCTTATGCCTATTATTGCCATTGTTGTAAGTTGTTATATTTCTTCTATGCCCCCAGGAGGGGCCGTCAAAGAAATAAAATCATTGTCATTGTCATTGTCATTGTCATTGTCACACGGAAAAATAATAAAATGATATTTATACAAACATAAAAAATATCTGGTGAATATTACTTTCGCGCAATAGGTGGTATAATCCGGATTAGGACCAATTTGTGATATATCAGCGCCTTTCGACGAAATTCACCTGCTGCTCGACACAGGTGATTATGACGTCACGACTCGTCGATAACTTTGTAGGGGAAAATATCACCAAATATTTGGTAGTGTCATCGAAATTGCCTTTTAGCACGCTTGTAAAGAAACAAATCTATATACGTAATTATCAATGAATATTTTAATCTAATTTTGAATCATTGTTAATGAGTATGTCTCAGATTACAAATTTGTATTTTTATATTACCCCCTCTTTGAAAATGAAAAGATCCAGACTCCGCCCAATATTAATAAAACATTAGAATTTTATGCATTATGCATGAATACTGTGACGTATGTCAATCAGTGCATAGCCTTGTTGTATAGCGGCCCCGCCGCCATAATCTAACTTGGTCGCTTTTGATGCCTGACTGACACTTCGAAGGTATGTCACTCAAAATTTCTTTCTTATTCTGTCACTTTTAATTCACCCACATTTACTCGTAGAAAACAAGCTAATACACATCTAGAATTCATCATAACCCTCGCAAATTTTTAGATATGACTATAACGATTAATTTTTCGTTGAAATCGGGAGGAATTTCTGGCGCAGTTTTCGGGATTTCTTTGTTGTGAGTGGGAATAGCAATATTGAGTGTGTGTGAGTGGCAGCCGTATATAACGCCCGTTTTTTGTGTTGGGAGTGTTCTATGTGTGGAAAGGCGAGGTTGCTGTATGATTTATTCGTTTATCACCACGGCGCGTTTGCTTTGGTGTATGCGTGTTGTGTGGCCGTATTTTATGCATGTGTGAGCAAGTTCAGAGAGATGATCCCCATGTAGTATATATATGATGCAGTCTAATAAGACGTGAAGGTTTCTTCTTTTAACATGTGCTAGCTATGAAATTGCTTCTTGCAAACTATGTTGTGTACCTCTGCTTTACTGCAGACAGAACACAATCATGCTTAAACATTTTTTTGGAAAAATACAATTGAAAATTTTAGACAATATTTTGAGAAATAGTGCGGCTTGTTGTGAGCACTATTTTGGTTTGGATTGATCTTATTTGTAGGCTTGGGTATGCCTGTTGAGTGTTGGTATGTTGCACGATAGCTAGAGCAAATTGTGTGATTCTTATATCAAGCTGAAGCTATTTACATTTTTTTTTATATACACTGCTTGAAAAAAAAATCAGACTAGCATAGGCAACATTTCTTCATATCAGAGTGATGGGGGGGGGGGGGGCACTGCTGGGCACAGCTGTTATCTTGTCACTGGCTTAAATTCAAGCAGCAAACCTTATGTTTAGGGGGAGGGGGTGAACTATTGCCACCCCCAACTTCAATGATACATGTATAACATCATTTATCGAAAAGGCCAGTTTTATTTTGAAAACCTGAAAAATTCATTGATGTACATTTTGTAATGTTTTTAACCATTATTTATTTTGACAGTGTGGGTTGTCTTTGATAATTCCTTGATATTAAATCAATTACCATATATATTTTAGGTTAATTATATCCTACATAAATTAAATCATGTATGCTGATTGGTTTAAATAGCATCGTGTGACCAAACATATTCTCACTATTTTGCGATGATGTTGAAAATGAACCCCCGTGAAGAAAAATTATTATTCTGTGACGTCAAGGATGGAAAAGTGCACTATTCCATCATTGATGGTACAGATCATTGACACAGATCGCGTAATCTCTCAGGCGCAGGCACAAATCTGCATTCTGCTCTAGCTCTTTTAGCATGTAGCTTCAGGAAAAGTATGCATCAGTCAGTGCAGCCCGTTATCTATATTTTGGTTCAGATTAAAAAAAGATAAACTACGTGCACAAGAACTAGATTATCAAGGACTGTAACGTTCTGATTAAATGTAGGATATTCATGTAAAACAAATATACCAGGCCTTTATTTCGAAAGTATAGAGGTACAGTAATTATTCATCCTCGGTTGTACTGGCAAAATTTATAGTAAATAAGTAAAAAGTAATGCCAGTCCACATTGGGACAAATAATTCCTGCTATACTTACTCAAAGCCTGGTAGTGATATATTTGTATACTATTTATTTAACCCATGAGTTGTGTCCCAAACTCAAGTCCCCAACTGTAATGAAAACAAAAAATAGTGCCTGTAAAATGTTATTGAGATAGTGTTTATTCTCCAAATACTTTTTGGGATGTACTATGTAGGCATGTAGTATATGAATTAAGGACAAGTCCACCCCAACAAAAAGTTGATTTGAATAAAAAGAGAAAATCCAAAGTACACAACTGAAAACTTCATCAAAATTGGATGTACATGTATGGTCAGTTCCCCCATGTCTGCGCGGTCTCCCAAGTCTGCGCACCCGCGTATCTGCGCGATTCTAGTAAAAGAAGATATGCAACGAGCACGAACTTTACACATGCAATACATAGACAGGTATTCATTAAAAAATTTCACTCAAAATAGTGGAAAAATAATGAATTCAGGGCATTTCATGTGACGGCCTCAAAATGCAGCCTTTGTCATCAAAATCCCTGAATCTCGTGCAAAGAGAATGAGTGCGCAGACATGGGGTACCATTTTTTTTTCAATCTGAAAATGACTGCCCAAAGGTTTTTTCAAGAAAATCTTATATTTTCTTTCATTTTTAAATGAGAAATTTGGTACACTTACTCTTAATAATATAAGGAACACTATTAACCAAAAGATTTTGTGAAATAAGAAGAAATTCATGTTAAATCTTAACTCAAATTGTTAGGTGTGCAGATTTGGGGCCCACCATCATACATGTAAAATAAGAAAGTTTGTACATTTTAACTTTCACTTAATTTTACAGAACAGCTATTATGCACATCTTGGTCAGTATGCAAATGAGGGGACTGATGACATCATCCACTCACTATTTCTTTGTATTTTATTATATGAAATATTCTAGGTTTCTCCTCACTTTCCTGTAAAACAAAGTTTTTTCCTCCCTGAACATGTTGAATTACCACTGTTTTAACATGAATGGTTCAGTCAAGTTGGTCCTTATTGTCAATCTGTAAAAAATGCATTATTGTATAATTCAAACAATAAAAAAACAAAAGAAATAGTGAGTGAGGGACATCTGTGAAATATTTGTGAAAAATAAGCAAAATTTTAAGTAGTTGTAACTTTCTTGTTTTAAATCCGATTTTTATGAATTTTTCAAATTTTCAGTGTTATGCTTGTTTGATTTTACTTTATTGATTCAAATCAACATGTCTCTGGGATGATTTTGACCTTTAATCATTTTAAAGCGTTTGAAATTGAATAAACCTGTGACTATGATTGACAGTTACTTCTATTACCACTTCACAAAATCCTGTTTTGAATTTTGCAGATAAATCTCTGAAAATTATCTTAAATTCTACAGGTATTTTAAAGGGTCAATGATTGTGAATTGTATCACCTAACACACTTGTACAAATTTTAATGAAGCGTAGTGGATGCTTATTCTATTCTTTGCTGTTTCTTTGTAAACATTTGAATTGTAATTTTTAAAATTTAGCCTCCTCTCTTTCTACATGTATACTGTTTTTATTTTCTTAATACACAGTAAAAAAAAATAGCGCGTTGTTTAAGCCCGTCACTCTAACTTTTTAAACAACTTGTTTAAAAAGTTTACACAGTTGTTTAAAACGTTTAAACAGTTGATTAAAAGGGTTTAAACAATAGTGGTTAGAGTGATGGGCTTAAACAACATGCTTAGAATTTTAAACAGCGTTTTTACAGTGTAATAGATTCATTTAAGTATCTTACAAACTTAGTGATTGCGATATCAGAAACCTATGGTAGACTTGTTTAGCCAGATATGGGAGTGCCTTGAGCACCTAACAAGGTGGATACGTGTGCTAATTAAATCCTATATTATTATTATTTTATTATTATGTAAGTTTTGTAAGATAAACATGTAAAATGGAAAAGCCTGCAATAGAGTATCTAAACTCCAGCAACTCTTGACTGCTAAAAATGTAAGCAATGTTGCTTCAGCCCATCGCTCTAAGAATTTGAACTGTTAATGTAAACAACCAATTATCTACTACACTGTAAAATTTTAAGCATGTTGGTAAGCCTGTCATTCTATCAACTTTTGTACTTTTTAAACAAGTTGTATACATGAAAAAAGTTTAAACAACTGTTTAAAAGTTTACCAACTTGTTGTTAGAGTGAGAGATCAGAGCCATACGCCACAGTGCATAATGAAGCCTGCCATGCCGTGCTGGGAACGAAATTCTGTCTAAAATTGCAAATTTCCAACACATTGAAATATATATTTTACAATGATCAGTAATTTTGTAACAATGTATGTTTGAATTACAGGGTATGTTTTTCAACAATATTGCCTAAAATGGGAACAACACAATTAGTTGAGACATCATCAATTTTTTAAACAGTGCAACCAAAGTCTAGGAAATGAATATGAAATTACAAATTGAAAATCAACTGGAATATGTCTCGTATCCTCAATCTTAAAATTAAGTTTTTACAAAGAATAAATGGATTAAACCGTTGTTATGATTTTGAAGTCGAATATTACTACATTAGTCCAACATGATACTGATAACTGAACCTTTACCAAAAATTTGGATGGGCTTTAAAGAGGTAGAATTTGGAAATATTTTTTGCTTCAGGAAAAAATGTGCATAAACACTTAATCCTATGCTCTGCTATCCAAAATAAAAATCATTTTCTAAACTTGATGAATAAAAAAGATTTCTGTTTGATTCCCATCAAATATCTTTAATCATTTAAACATCAGGCGCAAGGCATTAAGGTCAGTCGAATATGATTGACAGTTGATAGCAGAAAAGACCGGTTAAAAAAAAATCTGTTGTACATGTAGGTGATGGTTTTTTGAAAGAAAAAGTTCTGTGAGGAGTTTGACTTAACATAAATTTACAGATCATTTTCTTATTTATGTTTTACTCTATGTGCAATCAGTTTTTCTGTCTCTTTTTTAATAACACTAATACCCCTTTCATAAACCCAATAAAACCTATCCTCCAATTAGCCGCCTAAGAGTAATGCGGATAATTCAATAAAAATTGCGTTCACAAACTCCGAAAATTATCCGCATTATTTTTACGAGCGCCCGTCCTGAAAAAGGCGGATAATCGTCATGACAACTGGACACGCCCCGTCTGATGCGGTTGTGTTGGAAAAGGGTGACCTTGTGACCGCACCATGGCAATTATCTGCATTATTTGGAAATACGTTCATAAACTCAAAATCTTGTCCCGATGCCGCTATTATGCGGATAATAGCAGCATCAGAATAATGCGGATAACTCTTGTCCTCTGATTTTACGACCAAATTATGCTGCTATTAGCCGCATAATTGGGTTTATGAAAGGGGTATAAGATGTTGAGGGAATGTTTGGATCATGTCAAATCCTAATGAAGATTAAAAAGCTTTATATTTAGTACATGAGACTGAATCTAAGCTTCGGTAATAAAAAAAATGAATTTTTGAATATCATTTCAAACATTGGCTCCATCTTTGTTATATAATTTTAAAGGATATTATGGTGTAAAATTTATAGTATACAAATTTCAGATCTATCAACTTAAGGAAATGAAATCGAAAATCATTTTATGAATTAGAACTTATTAAAACAGAATCATTTCCAAATATTGGCTCATTTTTCAGTACACCTTCTGCAAATACTGTAAGAGACGTTCAAATTGCTGTTTTCTATAAACCATATATTCTGTGAGCTTTCAGTATTAGAGTTAGCCATTTTAAAGTTAAAAATTTTTGAACCTCTTTCAAGAAAATGTTATTTGCTATGAAAAATAAATTATCTTTTTTCTATGTCAAGTATCATAACTCATTTTGCATACCGACCAGAATGTGCATATAAACTGTTTTGTGAAATTAAGTGAAACTTTGAAATGTCATAACTTTCTTAGTTTACATTCAATTTTGATGAAATTTTCAGGGTTATGCTTGTTAGATTTCTCTTTTTTTGTGGTGGACTTGTCCTTTAAGTTTCCCATTTGTACACATTGCTTGCACCCTGAAGTTAGCAAATACATACATGTATAATCAGATTTTTAACTTTTTTTATGGGCAACTTCCCCTTTAAACACAGTCCACAGGAAATTAAATATTGGGAAATTACATTTGACAATTTCTGGACAGCTGTGTAAATAAGAAAAAAAAAGAAGAATAAATGGAGAGGAAGGAGAAAAGAAAATGAAGACATATGTTCAATGGTTTATCCCTTTCAAGAGCCTCTCTTGCCATGACCCTCATCTGTTAAAAAACAGAAGTCCATTATTTCTCAATTGAGTAGGTATATCGTGTACCGGTATATGGTTAAAGGTTTTTCTCTAAATTAGAAACAAGAAAAACCGCTCTTGATTTTATAAAATACAGGCATATGTACCTGAATGTAAGCTGTGAAAAGTTGCTCCCAAAAATTAAAAATTAATTTTTTGCCTTGTATGTGAAAGCACTACGATTAGTCTGCGAACTAATTTTGTTATAATACGTAGTAGAATTTGATGCTAATATCGAGACATGAAATATCTTACTGTGTAGTGTCCTAAATCATCGTACAAATACCTACATGTATGTTCAAATCTGTGACTATAGAATAAAAGGGAATTTGATATCTAGTCCTCATGACCTCATAGCAATCATACGATTGGCTACAATTTGAAACTAAGCTGGCCTTTATTAAAAAAACAAAAGCTTTCAATCATCTAAATTATCTCACAATTAAGTGATTCAATACTATGTATAATTCTGATTAATTTGAAAATCCAGTAAAAGATCAGGCCTCTACAAAATGCAAATCATGTAGTACATGGTGAGGTCCTCCAAGTCTTCGCAGTCCCCGTTGTCCGCACACATGTGTATTTGCGACTGGTCACAAACTTTACATAGAAAGGTATTCATTAAAAAATCTGACTCAAAATGGTGGAAAAGGAATGAATTTTAGGCATTTTATGTGACGACCTCAAAATGCGGCCTTTCTTAACGAAATCCCTGAATGGTGTGTAAGCGAATGGGCATAGGGGACAATTTTTTTGTTCAATCTGAAAATGACTGGCTGGGTTTTTTTCCAAGAAAATCATACATTTCTTTCAAATTTTATGAGAGATAATTGGCCGATAATTTTGAATTATCCAAAAATTATTGAAATTTACTGTCATTTTATTCATTAAAAAAACAACCACCTACCCGATGGGGCTATTGACTTTGAGAAATGCTTCACATCATTTTCACTTGCCCCCGGCAAACAGGTTTGTCGCGCCCTGAAGATTATTTGCATACTGAAATTCACATGTCTCATTTTTCATGAATGATTGCATTGAAAACTAGTAGATGAATCATGAAATGTTGTACCAAGGAGATAGAGTGATATCTCCTTGGTTGTACACTGAATGACTGCCTAAATTAAATATACTTCAACATAAAATGACTAGTTTGTTAAAATCACAATTCTTTTCCAAATTCAAAATTCAAGGATACTCCAAGAAATTAGTGAACGCCGGGTATCGCATGGTTCTACAGGCCTACCGGTATATATTTTTCTGTGACCTGCTTCCATTTGCCAATTTCTTTGAAAAAATTGTGAATAATTCTGGGATTTAGGTCTTAAAAGTTCATACTTTTCCTTGATCTGGCTAATAATTGAATATATTCACTGTGCTTTTTCCAGAGGGCCTGTATTCATTGACACATTGCCTCATATTGCTTGGCCATGCACTCTAAAAAACAATGTGTAAACTTTTAGTTATTGATGAATGAACACATTTTCAAAATACCAATCCTGTAATATTATAATTTTTGATTTACATGTAGGCAATAACAGATGATGCTGAAGATCCAA
The DNA here is from genome assembly GCF_037042905.1 of Lytechinus pictus. NCBI lineage: Eukaryota > Metazoa > Echinodermata > Echinoidea > Temnopleuroida > Toxopneustidae > Lytechinus > Lytechinus pictus. Next base: position 19,675,746 of record NC_087252.1, on the reverse strand, counting down.
ATACAAGATATGAGCCTTCAAGATTTTTTTTTTTTTTTTTTTTGTCATTTCCAGCAAAAGTATGAAAGTACATGTATCATGAAATTATGCAGTAAAAAGGAGATAAATACATGCCTTGTGTGCATGATGGCTGCCAGAAGTCCCAGAACCATATAATTCAAGTACCGGTACACTTACCTTTCCTGGAGCTATCAAAGAAGTACTATTCATTCACCATTTTGGTATATGAATGTAGTTAAAAATGTATATGGCAAATAATATAATGATAGCATTAGCAAACAAGTGCAAAGGTCAGCTATGCATTCAACATCCGTTAATTCATGTAGTTATCCTCCTCATCATCATCATTTTCACCCTCATCATCATCATCTTCACCATCATCATCATCCAGGGGCCACGGAAGCGGGGGTGGGGGGCTTCAGCCCCCCACTTTTTTCCAAAACCGTGTACAAAAACGACCATAGGATTGTGATTTTTGCATGGTCAGCCCCCCCACTTTTGGCTCAGCCCCTTCGCCACTTTGAAAACCGTTCCGCGGCCCCTGTCATCTTCATCATCATCATCATCATCACCATCATCATCATCATCGATCATCATCATCATCACCATCATCCTCATGCACCATCACCATGCACCATCATCATCATCATCATCATCACCATCATCACCATCACCATCATCATCATGCACCATCATCATCATCATCACCATCATCATCATTACCATCATCACCATCACCATCATCATCATGCGCCATCACCATCATCATCACCATCACCATCACCATCATCACCATCACCACCATCATCATCATGGTTTGGATTTGCTTTTGATGTCGATCTATGCAACTAGCATAAAGATCGTGTTGTACAGTGTATGTAGGTAACTGTCATTCTGAATTACATTTTGTTTATCTAAACTCTAAAGATGACTTGATTTCAAACAATTTACTATTTGTCAGATGTCATAAAACATGTGTATCAAACTAGGTATAGTCTAAAATCTAACATTAAGTCTAATATAAATCAGCTTAATATTGATAAAAAAGGGAAACAGTATACAATTTGTAATAAAATATAGACGTTAGTATGAAACTATAAAAAAGCTTTGAACATCAAATCGGATAAAAGTTTCACTAGTAGGCTATAGGCACAAAAGTCAATTGTAATAACACTCTTTTCATATGAAATATACATGTAGAATATTTTTTTCAAGATTTGATCCATAATTCTTCAATGGTTCAAAATAACACTACAGTAATGATGATTTCACAGTTATTCAGGTAGCAGTCAAATCATAAGTCATATGAGACATTTTTTGTTTGGTCATATTTCATATTGTAGGCCTAAATGGAAAAGCAATTGAGGCCTGGTAGAATTGAATCGCATGCACATACTGCTGTTTTGTGCATTATATACTTATAATAGCCCACAGCTATTGTTTCCGGAAAACTGGAATTGTTGAAAATGTCACAACTTTCTCATTTTCCATTCTATTATGATGAATTTTGAGTGTTACGTAAGGTTGATTTTTCTATTTTGATTTAAACCAACTTGTTTATGTGGTGAATAGGCCTTTAAAGTACATAGGAGTGTTTGTAACTTTTGTACACATTGTATGGTAGCTCACAGTTTCTGACTTCCGTTTTCCTCATCATTACCACCACCAGATCTTGAAATGTCTAGCCAGCCAAGAAGCTTCCAGCCATCAGGCATGCATTGTTTTTTAGGTTCATGCTTGTTACACCAAGGGTCTAGCAAGGCTTGCATCTCATTTTTATTTTGGTGTGTTTTGATTGTGGTTTAATAGCACCAGGTCTCACTTGAGTGACGGGCCAGGTCATGTAAAAGGTCACGTTACCAGTGATTGGCAGCTCTATTGTTTAGTTGTTTGTTTTAGCTGGCTTACAGCACCCCCTTTTCCTTGGCCATGTGAGCTGGCACACAACCTTATGTTTTGCATAGTCTGCAAGCACAGACTCACCTTTGACACTTAAACCAATTATACCATGTCTAGAATGGAGACTATAGACGCAAGCTTTCTGTCTGTGTCAAACAAAGAGCCAGCCACAGTACATAGTGAATCTAGTCTCACTACTACAGACTCTGCATTATGCACTCTGCGTATTGTGTAAACCAGGGTCTGTGCATACAGACTACATGTATGTTCAGGAGGGTATTTTTAGTCTACAAGTCAGAGCATGGAGTGTACTTGTATAAAGATACCTCCATGGGCAAATTATGTAGGCCTACATTTAGTTTTATATGAAAAGCTAATTTGAAAATAAGGGTATGTTCTTATATATGCTCAAGTAAAGTAGAATTTTGTTGTGATTAGATTAAAAAGACAAAATTAGTAGTCTCCACTGCATCATGTTCAAAATCTATTCACCCCATCATACATACCTCCTATCATATGAAAATTTGTACTACTGACTACCGGTACTGTCCTTCGATAAATCTTCAGCTCACGATCTAGAGATACATGTAGATAAACATAATATTAATAAAGATATAGTGGCCCGTATTCTGAAGTCGGGTTTTACTTAAACTCAGGTTTAAAGTTGTGGTTTAAGTATGGATAGCCAATTGTTACATAAATCACTAACAGTACTAGAGATATCATATTTCAGCTCATTTGGCTCTCAAATCATTCATTATTTTCTAGGAAGTATAAGTAGATGATTGTCTTCACCATTGATGAATCAGGAAAGAGCAAAGTAAACAACAGAAACATACAACTTGATAAAAATGTTGACACTTTTGGCTTCCCATAACTTTAGCACAGAGATAGACCATGGTCTAAGTTAAACCTGACTTCAGAATACGGGCCAGTATGTTTACAGGACAATTATTTGTAACTGTTTAACAACTACTGTAAAGTTCGTATAGCAAATGGCATTGTACAAAAAATTAAAATAACGTTTTTAGAAGAAAATCGAGGCACTAGTCCATTGGATTTGCAGGTAGTCCAGATTGGTCAAGTTGTTTTGAGGAGAGATATCAACTTACCATTGCAGGGAAATGTGAAATGGGATGTGTGTCAGCAATTATTGCCCATTTTTACTTTCATTAAGAAATTACCTGCCATGGACTTGAACTGTTTTTCAGTAGGCCTACTCAATTTTGGTCCGAAGATGCTGGTAGCCTGCAAACTTAAAGAGAATGAACTCTACCCAAATAGAAAAAAAGCAGATTGGTAAAATAAGAACATACATGTACATGTACTTGGACAAGTAAGGAAGCAAGCAAACAAGCGAGAAAAAAGGAACAAAAAAATTGAATTTTTGGAAGTTGTCATCACTACAGTAAAGTGTAGATTTTTTTATAAGAATAGTATAGATTTGACCAAATAGACCTTTATATTAAGGGACCATTTCCAGTTTCCACATTTTGCTTTTGAGTACTACAAAACGATTATAAAAGACATTAAATGTCATATTTTACTCCAATTGATATGAGGTGTGATCTTATGATTATCGCCGGAGAGAAAATGAGCTGTCCCCACAAGTCATTGATGACTTATGATTTACAGCGAAGACGAGAGCTGTCTATGTTTAACTCAATGTCACATTTGAACATCGGTTTCCCATTTCTAGTTTAAATTACATTCACTCAGTAAAGTAAAGTCAAATGTAGACTTATCAATTAATAATTAATTTTGTTTTTTATGACCGAACTGTCTTTTCTTATTTGTCAACACAGATAATGTAGCTTTGATAGGGCATCAGAAAAACTCGACCAAAAAAGTAGTGGATATGTGCCGCGGGCGAGAAAAAAAAAGGGGGCCTTGGAGCGGGCTTATTGTAAAAAGGAGGGTCCTCGGAACGGGCTTCGGAACAACAAATGTTTGTGAAAACGGGGGTCCTTGGAACGGGTCGCCTGCGTGTGATTGTGTATTCATCATCCCTATGGAACGGGCATACGTGCATGCAGCTAGCCCGGCGGCACGGGTGCGCTAGCGCAGATGCGATGGTCGGACAGCGCTTTGCGGCTCATTGTAGCAGATCAATACCGCTGGAACATCGTAACGGAAAATATGCGAAGCTTTGGAGCGGATTTCTTTCTTCTTTTTTCTCGATAAGAAGAAAATACTATGCTTTGGAGCGGCCTTCTGTGTTCTTTTTCTCAATAAGACAAAAATGCTATGCCTTGGAACGGAAATTTGAGTGTAAAAATGGGGGTCCCCTCCGCGGCACATACCCACTATGCATTATATACTGAGTGCCCCCCCCCCCGGGTTTTGCTGTACAATATACTATTCATTGGGCAGTTCTCAAATTATAGAAGGGGCATGACTTCAAAGAGGGCTTGACTTCCTAATTCCCTAACCCAGTGCCCATTATTTCCTAACCTACTGCCAATCCCCTCATCTCTTCAAGGAGACACATATAAAGAATGAAAGAGAAAGAGAAGAAATAAATTGAGAAACAAGAATAGAGTATTGTTAGAGAAAGAATGAAAAAAGACAGAAAGAGACAAATCAGGATTGCTTTGAAGAGAGAAAAAAAATTGTTATTTGTAAAGACACACAAGATGGATGTTTGGAAGGTAATAAATAGCAAAAAGACATGCAGCTACAAACGATAAAAGAAAAGTGAAAATGAGAGAGGGAGAGGGGCTGGTCGAAAGTGTTGTCTTCTCTTCAAGGAGACACATATAAAGAATGTAAGAGAAAAAGACAGAAATAAATTGAGATCGAGGGAAGAATAAGAATAGAGAAAGAATGAAGACAGAGAAATCTCAAGATTGCTTCGAGAGAAAAATGCAAATGCATTATAATTGTAAAATGGATGGGCGGAAAGTAAATAACAGAAAGCGAAGAGATGACACGATCATAGAAAAGTAAAAATGAGAGAGAAAGAGAGGCTGAGAGTGTTGTCATCTATCCAAGGAGACAAAGAATGAAAGAGAAAGAGAAAGAAATAAATTGAGAGAGAGAGGGATGGAGAAAGAATGAAGAATGAGACGAATCAGGACCGCTTCGAGAGAAAAAGAAAAAGCGTTATTTGTAAAGACACAGGTTGGATGGAAGGTAAAAAATAGAAATAAAAAAGACATACAATTATAAACGGTAATAGAAAAGTAAAAATGAGAGAGAAAGAGAGACTGAGAGTGTTGTCATCTACTCAAGGAGACAAAGAATGAAAGAGAAAAAGAAATAAATTGAGAAAGAAGGGTAGAGTAAGAATGAAGACAGAGAAAGAGACAAATCAGGATTGCTTTGAGAGAAAAATGCAAAAGCATTATATTTGTAAAGACAGTTAGGATGGACGGTAAATAACAGAAAGCGAAAAGACATGCAACTACAAACGATAATAGAAAAGTGAAAATGAGAAAGAAAGAGAGACTGAGAGTGTTGTCATCTATTCAAGGAGACACATACAAAGAATGAAAGAGAAAAAGAAAGAAATAAATTAAGAGAGAAGGATATAGAGAAAGAATGAAAGAAAGACGGAAAAAGAGACCAATCAGGATTGCTTCAAGAGGAAAAAATGTTTGTAAAGACATGTAGAACTGATGGGCGGAAGGTAAATAATACAAAGCAAAAAGACATGCAACTAAAAAAAAATAATAGAAAAGTGAAAATGAGAGAGAAAGAGAGACTGAGAGTGTTGTCATCTATTCAAGGAGACAAAGAATGAAAGAGAAAAAGAAAGAAATAAATTGAGAGAGAAGGATATAGAGAAAGAAAGAATGAAAGAAAGACGGAAAAGTGACTAATCAGGATTGCTTCAAGAGAGAGAAAAATATTTGTAAAGACATACAGAACTGATGGGCGCAAGGTAAATAACAGAAAGCAAAAAGACATACAACTACAAACGTTAATAGAAAAGTGAAAATGAGAGAGAGAGAGAGAGAGACTGGGAGTGTCGGGATGAATCATATGTGTATGATTGACGTTTCCATTGTTTGGTTTATTGTTTGCACATACCAGCAACTAAAGGCGTCTTTGTGCACTTTTTATGACCCATACACCCAGTCAATGTCACAGAGTGTGGAGTGTGGTTCAAGGCTTGAGGCATATTTGGGGAATATCAATTGAAAACAAACCTTTTCTAGTCAAGTACAGTTTTAGTATTCAAAGTCAGGGGATAATTTATAATCATGCCTAATAATAGAGTGTGTAAACTCTTGCTTGCATGCTCCGGGTATGCTCCCCTGGGTGCGGAGAAAGTGTACATGTATACAGTGTGTGCAAGCTTACAGAATCTGTTAGTGACGACATGTAGAAAACAGAAACTTTCTAGATTAGTCTGAGTACATGCACAGTAAGGGAATATGGTAATATGTACGTGGGGGAAGGTTTACGGTTCACCATGTGTAATATGAAGAAGGGAAAGGAAATACAGGCAGAAAGATTGAAATGGAAAGACCAGAAAGGATGAAAAGAGGAAATTAGAGGTAGTCTTTTCTTGAAAGTGAGTGAAGTCCTGAAAAAGGACTGTAAACCAGATGAGATGAGCTGAATATGGCTTGAGTAGCGATGATTTGAGTAGTAGCAGGTTGAAGTAAGAGAGGTTACTCAACGTTTTGGCAGGTTGACTGTCCATCTTTAGAAGTGGTAATAAGCCAGAGTGGTAATATGCTTATTCAAAACTCTTGACTAAATCCTCCTATGGAGTGTAGAAAGTGCATTTATTGTGTGCGGGCTTGTGAAAATCCGATGAGATCATAATCGATCTCAATTTGTTTCTGTGTCTCTTGGAATGATTAGTTCAAACATCGACAACTGATTTTGTCATGTATATCTGTAGGTAATTGGTGAAAATATCGGTAAATTGCCAATTCGTCCACTGCCAACTTGTCCACTCACCACATGGTCTACCTTCATTTAGTCTAATGCCATGCCGTCCATCAACATTTTGTCTAACAACCATTTGGTGGACAATAATCACTTTGTCTAATCACCAGTTCGTCTATTACCATTTCGTTTAATAACCAGTTGGTCTAATACCCATTTTCTTTTCCTTCATTTTGCACAATTAACACTTTAGTTTAATTAGACCAAATGGTATCTGGACTAAATGGCTATTGGACCAACTGGTTATTAGACAGAATGGCATTAGACTAAATGAAAGTAGACCATGTGGTGAGTGGACGAACTGATGGTAGACAAAGTGATAGTTGACGAGTTGGCAATTGGACGAATTGGCATTAGACGAAATGTTTAGTTTGAGAAATTTATTTTGTACTTAAAGCATACTAATATAGTTGCTGCACTATGCAAATTGATCTTATTAAAATTATTATTTCATTTATTATTTTTAGGCCAGTGCAACCTGACCAATCAGGATGCAGCAGTCTAGCGGCGAAGAGTCGGAGAGTAAGCATCGTCCTGCCGGGACTAGGACAGTACCTGCTAGCATCCTCAAGGCAGGAACGGAATCAGTTGGGAACCTTACTCCCGAAGAAGCAGAAGAATTACAGGTCCAGTTAGAGAAAGATAAGCGAGCAGTATATCAGTGAGTACTCTCTATATATAGCTTAATGGCCTCCAATATTGCTTAAAAAACCATAATTATTACTAATATAATACCAGAGTATACTTCACTTTAAAGTCTGTCTCAACCAGTACGGGTCACTGATGGACAATTCCATGAAATATGCACGTCTGACCCCATGTATGTGAGACATTCATGAAATTTTCTGTCTCTGATTTCTGGTTCTTTTGACAGTCTTCAATGCTGTCAAATGATCATGAGTTGGTCAGTTTATGAAGTAAATGGGAGTTGCATGTACAAAAAGGTTGATTATTTTACAGAATTGCTCTGATGTGAAGTCTGTAGCTCGAGTATCTTCTAACATTCAAATTGTTAAAAAATGTAGAGGTCATTGATGGTTTTTCAGCTGTAAGAATTCAATTCCAGTACCATCTACCATTCATGTTTTTATTGTTTATTAAAAAAATAGGTGTTAGAGATTTTCAAGTTCTTACTTGACTAATTTGTTGATTGAATGTCAGAAAGCTACAGACAAAGATTATATCTTGAAATTTTCAGCACATTCCATGCTTGAGAAATGAGAAGGTTTCATATAAGCAAGATAAAAAATGTGCGGATAGTTTACTTTGATGGGCACCTGATCAACGTAATTTTTTATGTAAAATTGTTAAATTTATCAGATTTAACACATTTTCATTTTTGCCTCACTCGCATCATAATAATGCTAATGATGATAATAATGTAGGATATATAAAGCACATGTATCACCTTGTTACATGTAGGTGCTCAAGGCGCTCCTATTTTAAGGCACACACAGCTCGCTCCACCTTTAACAAAGGCATTATATTTTTTTTATCTCTAGACACCCTCTGTTCCCACTCATGGCGTTATTATTTGAGAAGTGTGAACAGGCCACCCAGTCACCTGACCCACCGACGTCGGCGAGCTTTGATGTCGACATCGAGGAGTTTGTCAACAGGCTGAAGAGAGAGGGCAGCACATTCTTTATTGAAGACACAGAAATTGATACATTAGTGAGTATAGTTGTTGAAGTGAATCAATCAGCCATTATTGAACCGGGTTGTACAGAACCAGTGGTAGATCCTGTCGGGTGGGATACAATACCATATCGTGGGTCATATTGTTTGTGTATAATGGTGGGCCCATCCAAAGTATTGTGTGTAATCCGACTAGATCCACCCATGGACATGAGCCATGGACCCGTATTCTGAAGTCGGGTTTAAGTTAAACTCAGGTTTAAAATTGTGGTTTAAGTATAGATGGCCAATTGTTACATAAATCACTAACAGTAGAGATATCATATTTCAGCTCATTTGGCTCTTAAATCATTCATAATTATCTAGGAAGTATAAATAGATGATTGTTTTCACCATCGATGAAGCAGGAAAGAGCAGAGTAAACATAAGATACGTACAACTTAATAAAAATGTTGATACTTTTGGCTTCCTATACTTAAGCCACAACTTTAAACCTGAGTTTAAGTTAAACCCGACTTCAGAATACGGGCCATTGTAATTAATGATAAAGGAGAATTTTTATGCCAAAAGAAAACATTTTCAGCATTTTCCGGATGTTGATGTATTCATGATGTAAGTGTGGTTAATTAGGAATGAAATTGAGATGCTGAACCACTTTCATATAGTGCTGGGCGATATTTCAACGTCAAAATTATGCGATATTGAAAAATACTAAATATTCAATTTATTATTTTCTTTATGAGGGTGTTCCTATATGTTTGGAGATAATGCATCTTGCAGATTACTCTATAATTATCAGATTCAGAGTAATTTGCAAGTTTGTTGAGTTCAACTAACCAACTTCTGTCTTTATTGTGGCACTCTACAGCATGCTTACAAGTATAGAAGTAAAGGATCACAGTGAGTGCTAACAATTTGTATCAATGTTATTTCTTATATCTTCCAGATGATCAAAGCAATCCAAGTACTAAGAATACACCTGCTAGAGCTGGAGAAGGTTAATGAACTTTGTAAAGACTTCTGTCATAGATATATAACTTGTTTGAAGAGCAAGATGCATAGTGAGAATTTATTGAGAGATGAACGGTAAGTTTTAACAAAGGGATAGATTAACTTTGTCAAAAGAAGAGACATTTGCCTCTGACTTCATGAGAAGTTTACAGGTGCCTTTATTTTGAAGACCAGCTTAAGTTAGACTACTGTCTAACGCTGTGTTTGAATTATGGAAAGCTTGAAATGTCAAATGTTTGTGTAAATTGTTTGTTTTCTAATGTTTACTCTGCTCTTTCTTGTGGATTTAATGGTGGAGAAAACAATTTTTTTTAATTATTTCCTGACAGTGATGAATGAATTGAGTGTCAAGTGAGCAGATAAATTGAACTATGATAAAAGTATAATAATAACGGTATATTTCCTAAGGGTAGCCACTTCAGTTCAGAAAACTGTTCTCTCAGCAGGCCCTGCTATTATTATTACCCAGCTAAGCTAGGCTACCGATTAATGTGCACACAGCTTTTTGAGGAATTATTTCCTGCTGGTACCCATTTACCTCACCTGGGTTGAGTGCAGCACAGTGTGGATAAATTTCTTGCTGAAGGAAAACACGTCACGGCCAGGATTCGAACCTACGACCCTCTAGACCACGACACGCCCACTTATACTTGTACTGTTACAGATATTTGTTGTAGATGGCTGTCCATAATTAAACCATAACTTAGATCCGAGTTCAGAATAAGGGTCAATGTATTTACCTAGTGTGTAATTAACCATACCTGAAAGCCCAATGTTGCAAGAAACGTGCATTCAATTCCAAATCAAACATTAGTCCCAAAATCAAAAGTCTTTTGATGGGTCTTTATTGATGTAACTTGTTTTGTTTCAATTGGAAATACATGTATTCTCTATGTACATCAGTGAAATAATAACATGTTCCACCTTTTATACTATATTAAATAAATAAAAGATTGAAATTTTCAAATGGCTTATTTGCCTATAACTATTCACAAAATTCTACATATTTGTGAATAATTTTCATGAAATTCCTTTGTGTTTCTCTTTTAATGTCACTGTATTTATTTCAATCAACTTGAATTTAGCATGCACGACCCCACTTAAGTCAGAGCTTGACTAGGTACATGTAATTCCTGTTTAATATCTTGTTAAAGATACTTGTAACCGCTGAATATTTCTTTTCTTTTTGATGTTTTTAGAGGAGAAGCCACTCAATTTGATAGTCAGTACTTATCCAACGGAGATCTCTTAGATCTAGAACCACCGCCCACGGAACATAATCAGGTATGTGTTCTTAAGAGACATTTCTTATCCCTAATGGATTAAAGGGGGATGGGGGGGGGGACTGGGAGGGGAGAGTGGAGTCAGACTCCCTCTTAGATCTAGAACCACCGCCCACGGAACATAATCAGGTATGTGTTCTTAAGAGACATTTCTTATCTCTAATGGATAAAAGAGGGAGGGGAGAGTGGAGTCAGACTCCCTCTTAGATCTAGAACCACCGCCCACGGAACATAATCAGGTATGTGTTCTTAAGAGACATTTCTTATTCTAAATGGATTAAAGGGGGAGGGGAGAGTTGAATCAAGACTCCCTCTTAGATCTAGAACCACCTCCCACGGACATAATCAGGTATGTGTTCTTTAGAAACATTCCTTATCCCTAAAACAGTGTGATGAATGCGCGAGCTGTTGTCATACTACTACGTGTTCTTATTTGAATAATTAACATATGTCTCATGATTCCTGTAAGATTTGAAGTTATTGTGTTAGTAGATTATTGTATAGGACCTATATGAATTGTCAATAGTTTCTAAGTAGTACATCACAAGTTAGGACTATTTGAATTTACACACATACATGTATCGACTCTGTATTTGAATTATATGTTTTCTGATTATTTCTATATTCTTATGTTCAATTAATTGTAATGATGTTTTCACTTTCGTATTCTTTCTTGTTCTTTGCCTAGATATCTTGTATATTCTTATTTTCTTTGCTTATAGCGGTTTGAAACTGCTGTATAAAAAAATGTGTATATTATGATTATTAGTATTATTAGTGACGCTGTGCATAGCTTATATGTTAATTGATTATTACATCCATTATATGGATTACCATTTTTCCAATTGCCTTTTTCTGTTGCGATACATCTTTTATTTTCTTCCTTTTTCCCTTTTCTTCATATTGTTTTTAGATCCAGAACCATCCCACCTCAACACCAAACAGCCAACCTGTTATATTACAACATGGAACACATTCACCGGCAAATCAAGTTAGTACCCTCTTGAATAAAACCTTAGCTCTATTTTTATGGAGTGGTAATCAGCATAGGAAAAAAATGAGGGCAATAGGGAGTTTTACCCTAACAAAATCTCAAATCTCCCCAAGATTCCCCAAGTTAAATACTTTGGGCTATGATCTCTTCTAAAGTCACCCCAAGATTAGCCAGAAAAAATATTCATGAAGGTTTAGAAAATCGAAAAGTAGAATAATGAGAAAAGCTTTTACAGCATAATTGCTTGTTGCAGAAAAGTAGTCCTTGAAATTCAATAAGTAACAATGATGGACAATTTTTCTAATTGTACTATAACTTTTCATCTAAGGAGTATTTCTCGAATTAGAAGATACATTGCTCAATCAGCCTGTGATAATGCACCACGTTTTCTAGTTCTATCCCGTTTAGATTACTGCAATGGCCATCCCTGTTACTCAATTAGAACATATTCAATGGCTTCAAACTTGGGCAGCATGCCTCATTTATCAAGTAACAAGAAATCACTTCTCAAAACCACTCCTTTACTCATTACCCTGGCCTCCCATACAACATTGTATAGTTTTTAAATTACGTTTGTTCGTTCCGATATCTCTAAAATGCAAATGTGAAGTATTCGTTTTAGTTTGCTGGTTATTCAGGGCTTGGCACGATTATCTTATGACTTTTCTCTTTCAGTATCAGGCAGCTACGGTAGTCAACTCTGCGGGTCAGGTCGTCTACACTCCAGTTATACCACAGGGTGTCGTGACACCACAGGGATTATTAACTCAGGTGAGTGCAGTCTCTATGGTCCGAATTCACGAAAGAGGTTTCAATAGGTCACAAAAAACAGACTTTGCAGATTTTGTACATGATTAAAAGAAAGTAGTTGCAGTTAAAGCCAAATTCATGAGAAAGTCTGTAAAACCAAGGTATATTGTCACCATATCATCCTAGGTCTGGAACTGACATAGTTACCTAAACGGAACTTTGTGAAATCATGAAATCTAAGCTAGAAAAACGATCACACTGAAGATGGCCGACACAGATAAGTACTTGTGGGACAGTGGATTATTATTGCTTGGAAAAAACCCTTACAATCTGGTGAAATACCATGATTATTTTGCTTATTTCTCAGCAATTACACAATATCTTCCAGAATCATTTGGCACTTACAGACACTTGGGTGGTACGTCATCTTATTGCATTCTATACGAACTCATTTTAAAATTTCTGTTTCTGTTTATGGTAACTCCCATAGGAACTCGGCAGGACAGCATTTTTGCTGGTAAACGCCAAGCTGGTATATAACCAATTACCTAGGAAACATTTTACGTCTTGGTTAATCAGTCATAGTGGCTGACGTTATAGATGACAGATATTACTCTCGGGCCTTTTTATCAAAGTGGAGACAATGGCAGAGTAGGGATTCGAACTCACAACCTTGCGATTATGAGTCCAATGGTCTAACCACTGGACCACACAACCCTTGTCGTGTTGTTACCATAACTCATATATACCTTTAAACGCATGCTTTTGCCAAAGGGCACTAAAATTGAAGTGCAAAATGACAAGAAATTGACAAAATCCATGGTAAAATTGAAACCTCTTTTGAGAATACAGGCCTCTAAGTAATCTGTCTTGAGAAGGGATCATTGTGTGGTGGTTCTGACTTTCGTCTATTAATCAGAGCGTCAAGAGTTCGAATCCAACTCTAGACGTTAATTTCCTTCAGCAAGAAATTTAGCAATGTTGTGCTGCACTCAACCCAGGTGAGGTAAATGGAGACCTGGCATTAATTTATTCCTTGAAAAACGCCTGGTGTGTAACAGTAGCTCTGCTAAAGCCAGGGTAATAATGCTGCATTTATTGTAGAGTGCTTAGAGACTTCAGATAGAGAAAGTGTTAAGCACTATAATAATAATAATAATAATAATAATAATAATAATAATAATAATAATAATAATACTCAATATTTATAACACGCTTTTCCCACATGGCCCAAAGCGCTCACAATTTCAGTTAACATATTTATACAAACAAAAAATCAGAATGACATATTAAATGAAGGCAGTTGGCTAGAACAAAAGAGTTTTAAGGGACTTCTTAAAGGACTTGATTGTTCGGGATTGTCTTATTGTGAGAGGGAGTTTGTTCCATTCCATTGAGGATGCAACGGTGAATGTTCTATCTCCGGTCTGTTTTCTTTTAGATGGATATGTTAATTTAAGTGTGTCTTCTTCACTATGTATGTAAATATAATTGAACTTGTATTGGGGTAGTGTAGACTTTGCAGTCACTGGATATTTGCACTAATTAAGTGGAATTATAGGGATCGGCCATTTATTATGCTATCCATCTGATAGTCCTTAGCCTGTTTTGGGTACTGTCGGCCAGGATGGGCCAGATTACGATTTTATCACATGAGTTGATAGGTTGAATATTGGTCACAAGATTGGATTTCACTCTGGGCGATTGAGTTCACCTGTTACTTGGTACACATGCTGCATGTGTAAAATTTAATGTAGACTGCCTTAGAGAGTATTTTAAAAGTATAGTCTAATGATTTCTAGATGTCAAGAGAGTCTCATGAAGCTCTTCACAGAGTTCCACATTACACAATAAGTGACATTATAAAAAAAAATGTTATTTTCAACAATCTTTGAAGTATACAAATGGACGATATACAGCTATTCTCCCAGAGAGTTTGGTTGAGAAAAATATTAATTTGTCTCTTAATCTACAAGGGTAGATTGGTGGGGGAAAATACAGACGGTCAATTACATCAAACATAAAACTTAATGAGGATATATGCATCCTAGTTTGAAGTGATCTCATCCAGAGCTGATGTCTCTCCCTTTTTTCCCTTCCCTGAACAAAATAATCCTGGAATTTCATGCATCCATCATATATTCTCTGTAAGATTCCAGAAACCCTTAGTAGCGTTCCTCCAGTCTTAACTGTCACATTGAGCTCTCATGAGCTAAACTTTCTGTAGGAATGTTGTAGATGGACTGCACCTTGATGACACTCTTATGATGCGAAAGCCCTCTACAGTAGATCCTCTAGGCAACACCGTTGTTTTCCTTCTTGTAGTCCATTCCAGGCAACAATGCCCACCACCACCACCACAAGAAGAAGTCCGAACCTCAGCAGCAACTGCAGCAACAACAACAACACGTGGTACCGATCATACATGGTTCTACTCCTCTTTCACAGATCGGTATCTCACATCAGGGTCAAAGTGCGGGTCAACAGCAACCTCCCAGCATGCTCTCTCTCAGCCAAGGGGATCTCAGGGTCGCGATGGCGGACGCTGCCGAGGTCAACGACCTGCTCAACAAGAGGAAGCCCAAACGAGGGGTGCTACCGAAGCATGCGACCACCGTCATGAGGTCATGGCTGTTCCAACACATAGTGGTAAGTTAACGCTCTTACATCTGAAAACGTATCCCTTTTTATTGGGGGGGGGGTGGGGCAGTGGTAAATTTGAACCCCCTCAGGTCTTCACTAAAAAATGGAACAATACAACTCTCTTGTAAAAGTCTTGTTTGATTCACTCTGGAGCTTGTATGTTTTCCTGAAAATTTTATACATTCTACCCCTTTAGAAAAAAAAAATCCTGCTTATGGCTGTGTGCAAAAAAAAGTGGCCTTGAAGTAAAAAAATGCCTGGCAAATATTAGTTAAGAAAACAAAAACAAAGGGACTTTTAAAAATGAATGTCATATATTTATGCAAGATTTTGACTGGGGCAAGCATCAAAATAAAGGTATTCCATTGCTGTTCAACTTTAAATTAAAAAAAATAAAACTAAGAGGTCCTTCCAATGAGAATCATCCCACCGCTGCCACATAAAGTCTATGGGACAGAAGAATATTGATCTATTTAAGATCTTGGACCCAGTTACTACAAATTGATTATAAAGGTAATTTCCCCACCAATTGTATGTACTATATTAGCCTTGATTCTGATTGCTGCTGAGCTTAAAAGTAATAATTATGACAATAATGTTATATTTTACCCAGGGTAGCCACTTACCCTATCCCAACTCTAAGAGTAATTACCATTGATAACAATGTTACCATACAAGTTTCATGACATAATTACTTTATTAGATTTATTTAAAAAAATACTTGTTTCTCTCTCTTCACATCTTCTGTCATTAAATCCTTGTACTACTTCTGTTTTAGTTTCCTCACAAGTCTGGTAATCTTGATTTTTTTCATGGAATTATCTCTTGTTTTCATGGTGTTTTGATTACAGCATCCGTATCCCAGTGAAGATGAAAAGAGAATGATAGCAGCTCAAACCAATCTTACTATGTTACAAGTTAATAATTGGTAAGTTAAAGGACAAGTCCACCCCAACAAAAAGTTGATTTGAAGAAAAAGAGAAAAATCCAACAAGCATAACACTGAAAATTTCATCAAAATCGGATGTAAAATAAGAAAGTTATTACATTTTTAAGTTTCGCTTAATTTCACAAAATAGATACACATCCTGGTCAGTATGCAAATGAGGGAACTGATGACATCACTCACTCACTATTTCTTTTGTATTTTATTATATGAAATGTGAAATATTCAAATTTTCTCCTCATTTTCCTATGAAACAAATTTTTATTCCTCCCTGAACATGTGGTATTCCCATTGTTATAACATTTTATGGTTCAGTTAAGTTGGTCCTTAATGCCAAATTGGTAAAAAAATAAATATTGTATGATTCAAACAATAAAAAACAAAAGAAATTGTGAGTGATGGACATCATCGACTCTGTCATTTGCATGTCACTGCGTTGTGAATAGAAATGTTTTATGAAAAATAAGTGAAACTTCAAATGTCAAAACTTTCTTATTTTACATCCGATTTCAATGACATTTTTAGCATTATGCTCGTTTGATTTTTCTCTCTTGATTCAAATCAACATTTTTCGGGGTGGACTTAACCTTTAAGTTGACAACTGGCAAATGGTTGATGGTTGATAAATGTAAGTCAATATGAAGATGATTATATCACCTAAAATTTCATTGACAAGACAGTAATTAATGGTAACAGAAATTTATTGTTTTTCATGTTTGACAGATCTCATTAGAAGTAATCTTTATTTTATTTGTTAGGTTTTAAAAACAACCTACTTCTAACTGCTTGATTCATGTAGACAATTTGAAAAGTTCTTCTTTTCTTCTTTTTTATGTTTTATAAATAAATGCTTGCATTGCCAGGTTTTTTGAAAATGTATAAAAAAGATTTCTTCCATGAATTAGAGGTTTTGATGTTATTTTCAAATATTGTTGTTTCTATAGACCAATTACAGGTTGCTCTAAGGAAAGTAGATCATTTGATTTCATTATGCTGATGCAAAAAGTTGGAATTTATTTTTACTATATATATGTATGACTTGTAATCCCATCTTTGCTAGATGTCGAAATGTGTTTTCCTATGAGTAATTGGTGTTTCCAAAGGAGTTTAATTTCAAATAATTTTCTTTATGACTCTAATGTTTATAGACACTATCAGGCAATGTCATAAAATAAAATTTCTATGTCAGACCCCTGTAAATACAACATTCTTACTTCACTTTATGAACTGCTTAAGCCAGCCATAATTGAATAGCATTAGAACTCTTCTATGCAAGTTTGTTTATGTTTGCCAGATTTCTCCATGAAAGTATTACATTATTATTTTTCTCACAACTTCCAGGTTCATCAATGCAAGAAGGCGGATCTTACAGCCGATGTTAGACGCCAGTAATCCCGAAGCTGCCACGAAGAACAAGAAACCAAAGAGTCAGAACAGACCATCAACTCAACGATTCTGGCCCCAGTCGCTTGCCCAGCTTGGTCAGACGACAACAGTAACACAGTCAACAGCAGGTGGGACTAATGCATTGGACAGGAGAAGCTGTAAGTTCATTCTTTATTGTAGAGATTATAGTGGTGGTGGTGGTAGTGATATTTTACCTGTTCTGGCTGCTCAAAAACGTAAACGTTGTTTGTACTATCAGACCACTAACAGTAGACCTAGACTCATCTTTTGGATTATGATGCCAAAAGTTATCCAAGATTTCAATATCGTTAGGCATTGCTTGTAACAGGGCCTCTAACAATGCGCTAAGAATGTTTCTCTGTGGCTGGTACGAATTGCTAAGAAAGCATCAATGCTTGTAAGCTGGCATCCAGAGGATTGAAGGCTAAAGGTCCTTTCTGAGGGACCTGGTCACTGCTGATCAATTTGATTGCATAGCAATAATAATACATATTATGATAGAACCTCTGTATGCGCTTCCAAAGGACTTTGGATCACATTTTATGGGGTTCAGTTAATTTTGACAAGGGATGAATTTCACTGACTAATCATTTCAGTCACTGAAATCTTGATTTACAAAACTTCAAAAACAAAACATGAAACAAAATATTCTCCAAGCCTCTAAGCCTGCATTTCGAAGGAGCTTATGCATTACCATAATTTCTTATCTATTTCCTTTACAGTGGATGATGAGGCTGCCCTCTCTAGCAGTGCATTAGACAGTGTAAGACATCTATCCTCCGACAGCATGTCACCTATGCTTGGTGTCAGGCAACGGTCGCCGTCATCGGTCTCATCGCTGGACAACTTAGGAGCAAGCGGCGGGGACAGTCTCCACGACGACGATGAAGACGATGACCTCTCCACCAATTTAGAACTGGGTAGTGATTCGGGGATGGTGGATTGATAGTAAATTGGATGAAGCCAACGTCGGAGAGATATGGACTTTATTACTGGAATCAAAGACATAGAGAGGGAGATAAACTTAAGAAGCCGTGTTGTCAAGAGCTTTGACATGTGTATTCTGAATCATCACCATGCTAACGGAGGATTCTACAGTCTGCATGGGTGAATTCATTGACAAGGAAGTGTTTTAGCTATCATTCTGAAAGTTTTGAAACCAACGGTCATGACAACTTCATGCTTTTTACTGTCACTTGGCGCTTTACAAGCATTGGGTCCTCATATTCATGAAAAGTTCCTCGTGTACATTTAGTTGTCGGCAAGTACATTGGGTAAAAAGAGCATAGCCATGGGATTACTTGATGTATTCAGAGAATACTGGGCCCTGGTAGTTGGTTAATTTATGTACGACATGCTCCCTCTCCACTCCCTTTGGAATATTCTAAGGATTTGCCCATCATGGGTGTATGTATGATGAGTAATTCGTGCAATGGATTTCAACATCTAGTTAGGGCCAGTTTCTTTAAGAAATTTTTGCAACTTTTTCCATTACGGTAACTGTGTTGGGAACATTGATTTTGGTACATGTATGCAGCTAAGCCCTGTGACCATGGTACGTATCGTAATGGTTACATAACCGTAATTGTGAATCCTTTCATGAAAAGGGCCCTTTGTCCTCATTTTTCTCCCGGGTATAGGAGGGCAAATATGGATTAATGCTGTGTCTCTGGTCATCTACCATATCACAAAGTGTGGAGAAACTCAAGAAACCAATGTCATGTGTTTGATGTTTGATGATTATGGGATTTTTTTCACTTGCAACAAGAACTGCCATAATTTCAAACCAGTAGTATATCCTCAAGTTTGATCATCTAGTCCTTTAGTATATGACTTGACTTACTGACTTTGGTGAATAGGACGGTGTGTCCCTTCGCTCTCCTACGGGTGATCCTTTTCCATTCAGTTCTACCCTGGGCTAGGCCTTCAGCATCCAGTAGAGGGAGTCCCACACCATGACATCATGTCTGACATGTCTCCATCTGGAAGGGGACGTCCTGGTAGTCTCCTTTTTTACAAAGTTGGGCAATTCCATAATATATGTACTTCCAACCCCCTATGCGTGTGACCTTCACAAAATTCTCTATCTCTGAATTTCATGTTCTTTTGACAGTCTGTAATGTTCTCAAAGGACCATGACTTGGTCAATTTATGAAGTGAAGTAAGACTTGAGAAAAATGGGGGTCAGATGTACAATAAGGTTGAACATTTTATGGAATTGCCCAGTTATTTCTGTAAGCCTGGACTGGAAAGCGGTTTTGTGGCATAAAGCATATTTCCACGAACCACCTCAGGTGTTTTTGTTTTTTTAGCTTCCTCACACATTGTGTTTGTGATATGTAATCTCCTGATGTCCTCATTCCTAATATTGTCCAGTAAATGAACCCATATATATCGGTGATAAAACACAAATTATCCATCACCTTACAATTTCCAAGTTTTCAAATTTAGTTATGGTTTATTCTACAAGACTCCTGTGAAAGCGCTCATTCTTTTCAGTCTCTCATTAGGGGACCTTCTGCAGTAGGTACTTTCTAAGGGACCTGGTAATGATGATTTTTCTTCAATGAATATTTGGGTATCATGTTCACTGCTCCTATATGAGCTATAGTATATTTTGTCTTCTTATGTCCATTATGTTTATTTAGAATGTGAAGTCTGAAAGCTTACATGTATGCCCTAAAGATCAGTGTATTCAGCAAAATCCCTTTTTGCCAAAAAAAAAGAAATAAATAAATGAAATACGGTAGTCGTTTTAAATCTTGCAATAAATGAAAAACCAAGGGAGAGGAAAATATTTATACAAAGTTTGGGTATTATGTTCAAGTACATGTAATCACTTTGGTCAAAGGTCTGCACTTTGAAAACACCGTATCACCTTTGAGTCTCCGAAAGATAAGACAAAACTGGTATAGGGATCTATGTTCAGGCCCTTATCAGTTAACATCCAAGCTAAAACTTGAAGTGAACTATCTTGGTAAATGAAAAAAAAAATCTGTATGTCTAGCACAGTGAAAAATAATGCTGTTTTGTAGCCATTATATATGTACCAAATCTCTATGGAGAAATCCAAATAACAAAAATTTGCTTTTTCTATCTGTTTTTTCAAAAGTCACTCTGAAATGGCTTTAAAACGGCTCTAAAAAGGAAGTACAATGGCTATAAAACAGCACAATGCTCACCATGGTTAGTTTCGGTGAACCTATATCAAATCTCGAGAAATGTATATTTCCAGTAGGTAATAAGCTGCATAGATTGCACTCCCAAGTGTTCATTCATAATCATGAAATTACTGTTGTAGGTTTGTGGTAGATTTTTTCCTGAAACTGATCCTTTATTTATGACCCCCTCCCCCCAAAAACAGAAATATCTTGAAATAATTCAATATTATTTTTAAAAAATTGCTGCTTTTCTGATATTCAGAATGTATTCTAATACCATGCATTTGCATGCACCCTTGTTCGGTCACATGACTTTATCAAGTCACATGACCTGTATTCAAGCAGTCAGTTGTTTTTATTCAGGAAAAAACCTGAGTTTTTATTTTGCTGCTGAGGAATAGACCTCAAGCTCCTCATTTTTGTACACAAAATAGTTTTTATCAGTTTAAAAATAGTTGTGTGTATTTTTTTCATGACATTAATGTTAGTAATATTTAAGAATGAATTTTAGTCCTTTCATTGATTTTTGTTGTTTTTTCAAATAATTTTTCTATATGATTCTGCCATTTTTATATCTTAGTTTTTTTAAGCAAGTTTTTCACTAGTATTTTGCATGAAGAATATTTTGGATCCATAATTTTCTATTGATAACAAAATCACAGAATGTAAGACTGCTACTATTCATGTCCATTTTGTTGAAATATGTATATGAAATTAGGGGCCCAGCCAGAAACTTGCATGAAAAGTTTACATTTCAAAATTTTCTATGACATGTCAGACTGGTAATGTGATATCACAATCACTTTGTGAGAGGATTCCACCATACAGCGTGGCCATTTTAGTTTTTTCTGTGCAAGTTCTAACTACTTTTATGGAACATTCATGCAGACGGCCCTGCCGACAAGGTTTCACTGGTGATAAGCATTTTGTTGAATGACACATCCTATTGAAAGTCACAAATTTTCATGGTTTATCTCTTTATTATCAAAATGATGCAATCTTAGGGACCCAAAAAATATTTCAAAGACCACAAAAGGAAAAGGGGCTTGTTTGAAGTGTATCCTGAAAGTAAGAAAATAAAAAAAACATGACCGTTTTTCAAAGAAAGCAAAGTGTACAGCCTGCCGATCAGTTTAAAACTTTGTCTTTGTGTTTTTATTTGCTCTAATGATGATTCCAAATCCTAATCTTTGCCTTTTAAATATAAATTACTTTTTTTACAGAACAAAACTTATTCTTCTAACATGAATATTCCAAAATAAAGAACTTTCCAAAGAATGATTTCCTTTTTATAACAGGAAGGTCCTTTTAAACACAGCTGATCTGCCCCCCCCCCCCCAAAAAAAAGACCCCCACATGGGATAGAAATTTATTATATTGCAAAACACCAACTTTGTTGTTGCCAAAGTGGCCCTCATAATACATGTTGTTCACTTTTGAAGTCATGTGATTTGATTGGCCAATGGCAGAGTTGTCTTTGATTTCAGAATTTGTTTAAAAAAACAAAAAAAAGGCTCTAAGAGCAAACCTGTTTCTTGGTGTTTCTTATAACAAATATTGAATAATTAATCAGAAATCTTAAGTATTTCACCATAATTTTTCCTTTACTAGACATTTTTATCATCTTTGTATCACTGATATTGTTCATTCGATGGGTGTGGTGACAGAACATTTCTTTTTTGGCAAATCATGAAATGTATCAATTTTTTTATGCAATCACTTGTGAGGCTGTAAGATTCATCAGACCTTTGGTCTTAGATGGCATAGTCACTGATGCAGGGTGACAAGGCCTCCACACACCTTAAGACTGATCCACAGTCCAACTTTGGAACAAATCACATTTTGGCTCATTTTCTGAAAATATTTTATTTAGGTTCAAATTAACTGAAAGAATACCAATATAAAATTTTTTGATGATTGCAAACTTTTATTAGCAGTCAAGGCCAAATTAGTTTCAAAATGTAGCCAATTGTATGATTGCCATGACGGCATTTGATGGGATATTCAATTTGCTTTTATTCTAATAAGGATTGTACATGTAGCTTGGTCAGATTTGAACATAAGTTTCTGTACCATGATTTAGAACTTTACATAGCAAGATGTTCGATGTCCTAATATTCGCATTAAATTTTACATTTTATTTCAAAATTCGGGTCGCAGACCAATTGTAAAGGTGTGCGGTTTAGAGTGGGATTATACGTCGAGGTGAGAGCATATTGCCCTGAATCTCGTTGCGCTGCATCAGCAATTATGCTATCAATGATGAAAGTCTGATGAAGCTTTCACCTTTGCAAGTGAAAACTTACCAAATTGGTGATAATTTTCATGACAGTGAAAAGGATTTTTTTTCAATTTTGATTCGCTGCTCGTAAGAACGTGCGATGAGGCATTACGTGTTTATGTCTACACTCTCTGTTCTTATCAAGTATCACAGTGTATATTATCAATGTCTTGTGCTTGCCATACAGAAAGAGGTATTGGGGTTTTTCATCTATTCTTAAGATGCTTTTGCTATGAAGAGTTGTTAGTTTTTTAGATGTAGAATGTATTTATTGCTCATTCCAAATCATGTACTGAGATTCCATAGAAAGGCAGAATATCAATTGGATCATGTCAATAATGGACCAAATTACATCTAAATTATATTGTAATATGGGCTTGAATTACAATGACCAGAGCTAAATTAATAGTCTTATTATCCAAGTTTAATTTCTTAGTCAGTATTGGATATGAGTGCCCTGACTTCTGTATCTTAATTGATAAATGTAATCAATGTGTAACATGTTGACAAATTATTGTGACATGGTGAAGTGATGTATCAATGTGATATGTTAATGGGATGTATTTGTGTGTCATATGAATGTGACTTTCAAGTGACAATTTGATATGTTACATTAATGTGACATGTTAGTGGGTCATATTGGTGCGGAATGTAAACGTGACATTCAAGTGACACATTAACATGTTGCATTAATGTGACATTTTAATGTCACACATTCTTCATATTGTAATATCTCGTTACTCCTACATCCTTCTAATTCCTAATAATTGACCGATGACAACTTTTATACCAAACCTTTCAATTAGGTTTTAAGTGACATGATGTCTCATTCTGTCAGAAGGTCATTTTTCGTGTGATATCTACTAGATTAAGGTAATGCTCTGTTTTTGCATAAACAAAAGTTTAGATCAAGAAAGGCATAATGAATGCTCTTAAAGAGAAATTCCAGTATTTGCAGTAAACACTGATTTCATGAGAAAGTCTGTAAAACAAGGCTTAATTGTCAGTATATCATAGAGGATCTAGATCTGGTACAGTTACATAAACTGAACTTTGTGAAATCTTGAAATCTACGCTGAAAAATGTTCACACTGAAGATCACCAACACAGATAGGCACACGTGGGACAGTGTATTATTATTGCTAAAATAAAGACCCGACGGAAGTGACCGAATCCGCGCTTATTTTGCTTATTTCTCAGCAATCACACAATTTCTTCCAGAATCCTTTGGCACATATTTTTTATTCATACAAACAGACACTTAGGTGGTCATTATATTAGATTCTGTAAAAAGTCATTTTTAGATCGTTACCAAAACTGGAATTTATCTTTAACTTGCCATTCACAACCAATATGCTTGATGAATGAAAAAGATAAATACAATGGAGCCTTTGAATATACAAAATCACAAAGAAAAAATACAATCCTGTGACTTGAACTCAACCATATTTCCTGGGTTATGTGATGCAAAGCTTAGTGATCGATCTTATGATTAATTTTCAAAAGTGATTGTAGATTCTGGTCTACACGGTCAATCATAAAATTTTGTTCTCTGATCAATTGCAGAGCTTTGTGTTACGGGCTCATATTGTTTGAAATATTCTTCTGCTGATGTCACAAATCATGCATTCTAAATCAGTACTTTGATATACATGCATGAAAACAATGTATTCATGAAGTCTAGGTCTTCATTCACAGTGGGCAGAGCTGTTGAAAATGGGTACAAATACACCATTTTGTAGCCGTTTTATGTACTAGGCTTTCGAGAAAGTTGAATGGATAACATTTACCGTTTCCTAGCCACTTATTAGAAGGGCTTGAAGAAAAAGATCATACGGAAAATTTTCCACCGTGATTTGAAGGATAGCTTCAATGGGTCACACATGCCAGTTTTACATTACTTTTTTGTACAGCATCGTTAATTGCTTATTCATCCTTTGTAGTTGTATTTGAATTTAGAAGCACTCTTCTGATAAGCGTGAATGAATTTCGAGTGAAAATTTGGCAGGTCCATCTCATGTCCATCAACATCTCTTTGATTCACAAAACAAAATGGTCACACCATTTAATTTCAAAATAAGTGCCCTAATTAGGATTTATAAAAAAATTTGTGCAAAGAGAATGTGCACATATCATTTATTTTACTTTTGCATTCTTACAGAGGACTAAACTGGCATTAAATTTTCCCATTTGTTGTTATTTACATAAAATTCAGGTTATATTTGTTGGGTTTTTTTGTAAAAATTGTAACCGAGTATGATATTTCTCATTGAAGTTTGGTAAAATGAATTTCAAATATTATGAATGCTTGATAATTTATTTTTTAAAAGAATTATCCTCATCATTTAACAAAACATTTTGATTCATTTCTTTTTCTCTCCTTTCCAATTTCCTGAAAAGCTCCTTGAGCACCCAACAGCACGACATAGTCCAATTATTATTATTATCATTATTTATTATTTTCCTTCTTACAAAACTAGAAGTACGTTCCCATTTAGCTTTCTTCAAGATAGGGGTCAGTTTCACCAAACTGTCATAACTCCTGACTTTGAAACATCCTATAGGAGTATGATAATTCCACAACACATGTACCTATGGAGTTCCCTAGAGTCAGATTGATTACCATCCTGAGAAACCTGTCCTTGGAAATAAAAAGTTTGATGCAGAAACACTTTTGACACACTTATGGACCTGCATCGCACAGAGTCTAATGTGTCAGTCAGGGAGATATTCTAAAGACAAATTTCCATCACATTTCTTTTCCTGGGCTCTGTTGCATAAAACAGACTATTATAGTAACCTTGCCATCCAGTGGTAACTACCATGGTAACAATGCTAATCGGCCGATCAGAATCAAGGATTTCATGAAAGTTAGCATTGGATGGCAAAGGTACCATGTTATGTTATACCGAGGTTATTTTACCTGACTGCTAAGAAAGCATGAATGCCTGTGAGCAAGCAACCAGGGGACCAACGGCATAATGGTAACTTGACCCTGATCAAGTCTTTTGAAAACATTTTGATGTGACTCTGATGGAATTGAACATACTCTTAATATATTGTGCCAAAGTCGTACTACAGGGTACATACATTTTTATTTTATGTATTATGCTACTTTTTGTTTATTCTATGTGGCTACTCGTGAATTTTATTGTTCTCTTTATGTGAAGGTGGCTCATAACATCTATTTTGTCAAATAGTTTTTAGTTTTTCATGCTTGGTTTGTTTTTACTTGATGTGGATATGTCCTGCATTATTTGATTGTGTCACAAACTATAATGATGAAATTTAATGTCATGTAATTTGTAAAGATGCATTATACAGCAGTACTCAAAATTTGGAAGAAACTTGGATGAAATATTTCATTGCCAATGACGCAGTTGTTTAACTCAAGAGAATGGTTTCATGTTTGATGTCTCAATTTTATTTGCACAATGGTATTTGAGATATTACAAAATACTGATGAAGAGTTAAAAGGTCACATTTAAGGGCATGCTTATCTTTTACGCCTTTCCGCCTTATTCTTTCCAACTCGAATTTAAAGTTTAAAGTAATGCATAAACTTCAAGAAGAATCTGTTCTGTGCAACCTTCATGCTATCCTCATTAGATAAGTAGTGGAAATACTTTCTGCATTGTTTTTCCTTAATTCATGCATCACGTACATACAAGTACCTGTTAACCACAACTTAACAAAATGCAAAATTCCCATCGACTTTTAGATTTATGTTTCAACTTGCATTTTTATTACATTTATACTGATATAATTATAGGCCAAACATGTTGCTTTTTGTTGAACACGAATGACTGTTACAGAAGTTTATTTTTTAATGCCAGTTTCATTTTTTATATTGTAAATGAACTTGTACATAGAAAAAAGATATTGTCAAAGTACTGTCGCTGACTTAATATGTTATTTCGTACAAAATGAAAATGGCAAATGATGACGATGAATAAATACGGCATCACAACACTACTGAATTAGTTGCTTATAACCTATTTCTTTTAAGGTTTTTTAGTACTGAATAATGAGATAGTTGTGTGAGAGGAGAGAAAGGAGAAGATGGAGGATGAGCAGAAGAAGAAAGATAAGGAAATTAATACCACAAAGAGGTAGGAGGAAAAGAAGAAGAATATGAAGGAGGAAAAGAAGAAGGAGAAGGGTAAGAAGAAGAAGAGGAAAAGGAACAAAAGGACGAGGAAGGAGAAGAAGAAAAAGAAAAATAAGAGGAAGAAGGAGGATGAAGAGGAACAAGAAAGTGAGAACAGTGAGAAAAAGGAGCAGGAGGGAAAGAAAAGGGAGAAGAATGAGAAATAACAGAAAAATGGAAGATGCAGACACTGAATAGCAAGCGAGGGAAAGAGAAATGAGAGAGGTCCACATAACGGTTTCAGCATATGACACAAGAAAGCGCAATAGAAAATCAAACTTTTTTCCCTTACATGTACAATTGAGATATAAGAGTTCCAGAATATAATTTGAATTATTATTATATTATCACAATTCAAAGTATAAATTCTGGACGGATTACATATATACAGTCGGTTACTCGAATTCAAATCGCCTTTTGTAAATAGCAGTTTTCATAAATATCGAGAATATCAGCACATGTTCACTTCGTTTCGCTTTTGACGTTGTTACATAGTTTTCGCCGAGCAACGCAGAATGAATCCTACATTAATTAATTGATAATACTAGTCAAGTCACAAAGAAGTCTTTGTCGACGGTTGATAAATTGGAACAGCAGTTTCGTCCGAAGTTTCAGAACTGACGAAAACTGGCAAATATGCCGTTTGTCCAGAGTCACGGACGGAGCTGTTGTTTTGATTCACAGACCCTCGACAAAGACTTCATTGTCATGGCGGGCATTTCACAATAGATTCTCTACGTTCCAGAAAGCGTCTGCGTAGGAGTTGTGAAAACTTCCCAATGTCTAGCCTTTGACCACACTGTCTCCTAGTAGGCTCATTAACGAATGCATCGTTATCCCATCGGCGCGGTAGTTTGGCGGCAAAACAGCCCCGTATCCTTAAATTGCCAATTTCATCGTCGACAACCTCTATAGGACTAAACGCCATGAATTCCGTGATCATCGACCCGGCGCCGAGCAAAGGATGGTCATGATGGCGGCGGGGGAGGACCTATGTTGCAGGAATGTAGAGTTCGTTGTCAACCATTTCACCGGCATCACCCACTGCTTCATAAACGTCATCATCGACCGCTTCGTTGATATAAGCGACGCGGGAAGTAGGCGGTGCATCAGCATCGTCATTTAGCTCTTCATAAATCCCATCATTCACCTCATCAACGACCGTATGATTCTCATAAGCGGCCCGGGTTGCTGATGGGGTCGCAGCACCGTTCTCTACTATCGAGTTAGTCTTGTCAGGGTCTTCATAAACGGCGTCATTGACGTTATCGACCACAGCGTCGGGATTGTGAGCGCGAGGGGTCGTCGGGGACGGAACGCCATAAAGCTCATTTTCAATCAGGATATCGTCATCTTTACAGTCTGTATAGATATTTTCATCAGGGTTCTCGTAAACGTCATCAGTCCCCTGATCACCCACCGACTCGAGATTAAGGCTGCGGGGAGTTGTCGGGGGTTGTGCCTTGTAGAGTTCATTCTCAATCATGTAATCATCTTCGTCCACATTTGTTGCATCGCTCTTATTATCACGTGATCCATGATGTTCATCGATCACGTGATTTGATGAGAGTATCCCCTGGCTATTTGATGTTTTATGACAGTTCGAACTCAACGATGATGGCTTCACTGTTGGTTCATCACTCGCTTCATACAAGACATTGTCTACAAAACCCTCCTTGGCATCAGTTTCTGCCCAATCATTCAAGCCCTTAACAAAATAGTTTGGGTCCTTATGGACTCCGCCATTCCCAAGATGCGGTTGCGTAGCAACGTGATCCACGGAACCGCCATTGTGATCACTTTCGGGTACGAGTGTTAGATAGTATGGTTCGTGAGGAGTGCCGTTTACCGGTTTGCTTTCTTCGTAGCTGTTTGCTACCGCAGCGTAGTTTTCCATTTCGTTTTCGTCATCCTTTATAATACGTTTTGGTGTTCGATGCCTGCAGGAAAGAAATTAAAGAACAACGCAAGATGAACGATCAGTGTTTATCGAGACATATGAGTTTTCGCTTCCACGACACAAGACGAATCGATTCAAGAACATAGAAAATGTATTGACAAATGCTCTTCATGACAAAGCACAAGCGAGAAGTCTTTGTCAAAGATTGGTGAATCAAAACAGCCGCTTCGTCCTTGAATCCGGACAAACGACATATTTGAATTTTTGTCAGCTCCCAAACTCAGGACGAAACTGTTAATTATTTCGGTTAACCAACTTCAAACAAAGATCTCCCAGGTGTTCTCCATTTCATGGGCTTGTGCGCTTAAATCTGTCACCGTTGCAGTTGCGAAAATATTACTATTTGACACAATATATAACGTTAGATTAACACTTTTCGCGTTGAAGAATTAATTATCACGTGTTGAAATTAGCATATTCAGAAGTTTATAGACCTGCATATGCCCTTTAACATGGCGATTTAAAAATTTTATTTCTAAAATTGCAGGATATTTGAAAAGATAGGAGCTTCCAAGGATAGGATGTTCGGAAAATCAGGACTTGTAAGATAGCGAGCGAAGCCATAAATCTGATTTCAGAAAAATATAATTTGCATCTAAATTAAAGAATTTAGCATGGACCTCCATGGCCTTAAAAAATCCAATGAAAACGATATCTTTTTAGATATCTTGGAATGATTATTGTAAAAGAAAATGTATATATATATTTCGAAACTTACCAGAGCGAGAGAGAGAGAGAGAGAGAGGGGGGGGGGGCGCCATTTAATATCAAAATTAAACTGGTTTTTAGGAGTTCTTCATCAGTCCCTGCATAGCTTACCTTCGAAAAAAGACGACGGTGAAGATGATAAACACTATGATGAAAAGAATTGCAACTGAGCTGCCAGCTGCGATAGCTTTAAGAGAGAGAGAGGATAAAAAAAATCAATGACACCATGAAATATCATATAATATACTCTTAAAAGGATTGCTCAAAATAATCATTGTGTTGGTGAATATGTATCTCACAAAACATGGTGAAAGAAAATGTTCATAATGAAATAATTTGCTAAAATCTAATGTTTGGTTGAGTTTGAACTTTATTTTTTGGTCGGACACTCACTCAGAAACAGTATCGTCATTTTGGACAATCCCATTTTAGGGTAAGTTTGATCTATCATCATGCCAATAGGATATTTACCAACATTCTTGCTTTGGCTTTTGCCATGTCTGTTGGTAGTTGACTACAAAATAGAATTTCCGTAATAATATATACACGATGCTGCGTCGTAAGATATTAACATTATTGCAAAGCTATTGCAGACAAACAATAAAATCAACAACAACAACAATAATAATAATGACAATAAAAATGATGATGATGATGGAATTCTCTTCCAGCTTTCCTTCGTTCTATCCCTCATGTCACATTATTCAGATCAAATGTAAAGACTTATCTCATGAAAAAAACATATTCAACCTAGCTCCATTTACAGTGACATAAAAAAAAAACATTTTTGTCATATAATTTCTATTTCACTTTTGTTTGTATGTTTCAAATTTTCTACAGTGTAAAGAGCTTCGATATGGATCTAATGAGAAGCGCTATATATTGATAATAATAATAATAATGATAATATTAATAAAAAAAATTATAATAAGAAGGATGTTAATAACGAAATCTGGGCAGCAAGGGCAACCAGGTCTTACCTCCCAGCGGGGCCGGATTTCCCTCTGGAATTTCTTGAATAAAAAGTGGAAAGAAAAACAAAACCTATAAGCAAGAGAAACATGGAACGAGGAGTCGTTTTCATGAACTAGTCATTATTAGCCTGAATTCACAAACATCCAACGCCAGTTGATTTGTATCTTGGTATAGCGCCATCTGCGTCAGTTATGCGGCTACACGTTCGTCCGACTCTTGACTTGATTACGGTTAAATAAAGTATTGATCACAACTACAAAGTTGCTTCCGATTCCTCTTTTATTGTCGTGGTGGCTGCTTATGGGATTCACTCACGCCTGAATTTTTTCTTATTCCATATTTGAAGGACTTTGCTGAGAAGGAAAACAGCCGGTTGCACCGTAAAAGTAAGTTTACCGTGAACGAGTAGTTGGTTAGATCTAGCCGAAATTAGAGTCGGTCCCACAGCCTTACAATGGCGTGCAGTATGCCTAAAGTACCAAAGCAATGGTGCTTGGGTAAAGTCGAATCAATTACATCCTTTGAAGGATGGAGACAGAATCTTTTGTACACCTTGAATCTTGATCCTAACTTCGCTTTCTTCCTTTCTGAGTCGGTAACATGGGGTAAGAAAACAAAAGCTAACCCCACAAGGGGTTTCATAGATGACAATCCCTCTGTTCCTTCAGAGTTGCGCAAAACTGCTCAACAGAAAGCGAACCTACTTGATCTATGCTCGGTTAGCCCGGAGGCGTCTGGAGAGTAAAAATCATGGTACTATACGTACCCTCACTCTCCAAACGCCTGGAGCGGCTTAGTATGCCTCGCTATAGAGGCTAGGATTACCCAAAAAATTTAGGTCTAGTTTCACCAATTTCTATTTTTTGTTAATCGCCCAAACTTTTGTACATGGGCAAGTTTTATGTTTACCCCCATTTTTTATCAAATTTGTATATTTTTATTTCTTTATTATTCTTAAAATGGAAGAAAATTAAGAGCAAGAGTATTCACTTACCCCGTCTGTTTACGTCGCCATTTTGCAGTCTTTTGTTATCGATACCTAGATACCAAACGCGTGCAGAGCTGCAACTTAAATTTTAAAATTACTTGCATTTGCCGATTAATATCAAGATTCATAAAATATTTGTTTCGGTTAATAAATATCATAAATTGATTTATGTGATATTTATTAACCGAAACAAATATTTTATGAATCGTGATATTAATCGGCAAATGCAAGTAATTTTAAAATTTAAGTTGCAGCTCTGCACGCGTTTGGTATCTAGGTATCGATAACAAAAGACTGCAAAATGGCGACGTAAACAGACGGGGTAAGTGAATACTCTTGCTCTTAATTTTCTTCCATTTTAAGAATAATAAAGAAATAAAAATATACAAATTTGATAAAAAATGGGGGTAAACATAAAACTTGCCCATGTACAAAAGTTTGGGCGATTAACAAAAAATAGAAATTGGTGAAACTAGACCTAAATTTTTTGGGTAATCCTAGCCTCTATAGCGAGGCATACTAAGCCGCTCCAGGCGTTTGGAGAGTGAGGGTACGTATAGTACCATGATTTTTACTCTCCAGACGCCTCCGGGCTATGCTCGGTCAGATTGCTAATTTTTGTCCCGTCATCGCTAGAAATTCTATTGTTTGCAATTCCACTTCTTTGAATGACATTTGGGCCACTATTAGACTTCACTATGGCTTCCAGGCAACAGGTGCCCATTTTTTGGATTTTTGCGAGATAAAGCTGGAATCTGATGAGCGACCAGAAGATTTATATCAGAGATTACTTGCCTTTGTCGAGGACAATTTGTTGACGGCTGGTGGTGGTATTACCCATCACGGTGATCCCATCCTGGATGATGAAGAACTTTCGCCTACAATTGAGAATTTCATTGTTCTGCAGTGGCTTCGCCTTTTGCACCCTGACCTTCCCCAGGTGGTGAAGCAGAGGTACGGCACAGAACTCCGTTCACGCACACTTGCATCCCTCAAACCTGAAATTTCTCAGGCCCTTACTAGTCTTTTGGAGTCAGTTGAATGTTCCAGGGCAATGCGTACAGCGGCTTTTCCGCCTCGTGGTCGTAGTCAGACTGCTCCCCGGCGTACTCAGTCTCGAACCCCAGCGAAGTTCCGTCCTAGGTCTTCCAAATCGTGTCCACTGTGCGTTCAGGCTGGCCGTCCTAGTGACCATTTTTTGAGTGTCTGTCCTTACCTTCCAGACTCCGATCGGCAGTACATGGCAAAGGCCAGGCAGGTTGCCAAGATTTTTGATGATTTTAACTTTGATGTTGACCCCCAGGAGTCATGTGACGAGGCTTGTTTGTCACCAGACCCTGGCCGTGGAGGTACCTCTTCCACACTGCGTGTCCAAGTTCGCCAGTCTCCTTATTTCGATGCATTTTATAATCATCATGCTGTTCGTATCACCCTCGACAGCGGTGCTACTGGGAACATGATGCGTGCTTCTACGGCCCGAGTATTAGGTTGTAACGTGTCCTCCACCACCCAGTCAGCTCATCAGGCTGATGGGTCCTCTCCGCTGCAGGTTTGTGGTGAAACTCGTTTCACCGTCTGTCGTGGCAGTCATGAGTTCCACTTTGAAGGATTGGTCATTGAGAACCTTGATGTTGACGTTTTGGCTGGTACTCCATTTATGGAAAGGAATGATGTGGCCATCAGGCCAGCAAGGAGGGAGATTTCCTTGGCTGATGGTACTGTGATTAGTTACGGTTCCTGTAATAAGCCTAAGGCTGGTCATGCAGTGCGTCGCGCATTTGTCCTTCGTGCCCCTTCTCAAACTACCACCATTTGGCCAGGTGAATTTCTTGAGTTTTCCCTACCTCCTGAGTTTTCTGCTGATGAGACACTTGTCTTGGAGCCTCGCTCGGATTCCCCTCCTACACCAATGATCACAGAATTCTTTCCGGCTCCAGGTGTTGTCTCGAGTGTTGCTGGTAGGATCCGCATCCCAAATCTCTCTCGCGGTCCTTGTGTTATCCGTCGCAATGAACATCTTTGTCAGGTTTGTCCAGTGGTTGTCTCAGATGGCAGTCAGGTTGCGCAAATTCCTCCTAGTCAGACTGCCCTTCCCTCTGTGGTGCAGGGAGGGCCGACCTTATCACAGCCTTCTCAGTCTGTTATTGTGGATCCTGATAGTATCCTCCCCCCAAAGGCAAGGGGAGATTTTCAGTCTCTTCATGCAGAACATGATTGTGTGTTTAGCCCTTCATTCAAGGGTTACAATGGTGCATCTGGTCCATTCAAGGCCGTTGTGAACATGGGTCCTGTGCAGCCCCCACAACGCAAGGGTCGCCTTCCCTTGTATTCCCAGGAGAAGCTTGTTGAATTGCAGGGAAAGTTTGATGACCTGGAGAAACTTGGCGTCTTTGCACGCCCTGAGGATATTGGTGTTACGGTTGAATATGTCAACCCGTCGTTTCTTGTGAAGAAGCCAAATGGCGGCTCTCGTCTTGTCACAGCCTTTGCTGATGTTGGGCGCTACTCTAAGCCACAGCCCTCAGTTTTGCCTGATGTTGATTCCACTCTGAGAAAGATAGGTCAGTGGAAGTACATTATTGCATCTGACCTTGCAAGTGCCTTTTATCAAATACCTCTCTCTCGGGATTCGATGAAGTATTGTGGTGTTGCTACCCCTTTCCGCGGCATTAGAGTTTACACCCGTTGTGCTATGGGTATGCCGGGATCAGAGACGGCATTGGAGGAGTTGATGTGTCGAGTGCTGGGAGATCTATTGTTTGAAGGTGTTGTTGTCAAACTTGCAGACGACTTGTACTGTGGTGCTGACACCTGGCAGGCCCTTTTGCATAACTGGTCCAGGGTGTTACATGCACTAGCCTCCAATGGTCTTCACCTTTCTCCATCTAAGACTACCGTCTGTCCAAAAACCACCACTATTTTAGGGTGGGTTTGGTCTGAAGGGAACCTCAAAGCAAGTCCTCATAGGATAACAACTTTGTCAACGTGCTCATGCCCTTCAACCGTGAAGGGAATGCGGTCTTTCATTGGAGCCTATAAGATGCTTGCTCGCGTTCTCCCGAATTGCGCATCCTATCTGGGCCCCCTGGATGAATCGATTGCAGGTATGAAATCTCAAGACCGCATCTGCTGGACAGATGAGCTTCATGATGCCTTCAACAAAGCCCAGTCCGGCATCAAGTCTACTCGTACGGTTACTTTACCCCGGCCATCTGATCAGCTATGGATTGTCACTGATGGATCCGTGAAGAACCATGGTCTCGGTGCTACCATGTACTTCACAAGAGACCGGACGCCTTTCGTCGCAGGTTTCTTCAGCGCGAAGCTCCGTGGTCGTCAAATCACATGGTTACCTTGTGAAGTAGAAGCACTGTCCATTGCTGCTGCCACCAAGCATTTCAGCCCGTACATCATCCAGTCTCACCACCCTGTCTGCATTCTTACTGACAGCAAACCTTGTGTTCAGGCTTATGAGAAATTGTGTCGTGGTGAGTTTTCTGCCAGTCCACGGGTTTCTACCTTTTTGGCAACCATTAGCAGATACCAGGTTTCCTTACGTCACCTGGCGGGCTCCGCTAATGTCCCATCTGACTTCGCGAGTAGGAATGCTCCCCCATGCCATGATGTTCGATGCCAGATCTGTACTTTCATTTCACGGATGGAAGACTCTGTTGTCCATCTTACGTCTGTTGCTGACATCCTCTCAGGGAAGATACGCCTCCCTTTCACATCTCGTCACGCGTGGGGTAAGATTCAGTCTGATTGTCCGGCCCTCCGCCGTGCCCATGCCCACCTTACTCAGGGTACTCGCCCATCGAAGAAGTTGACAGGTATCCGTGATGTGAAGCGATATCTCCAGGTTGCCACCATCGCCCGTGATGGCTTACTGGTCGTCCGCCGGGATCATGCATTCTTGCCACAGCAGGAGTGTATCGTCATTCCTCGCAATGTGCTACAGGGGATTCTCACTGCCCTACATCTTCAACTTGGTCACCCCACATCACACCAACTCAAGCAGGTTGTCTCACGGTATTTCTATGCCCTGGATCTTGATGCAGCAATTCAACAGGTGACTGTCGGTTGTCACAGCTGTCTTTCCCTCCAGAATGTTCCTCGTGTTGCTACTCCCCAGTCTACAGGTGACCCTCCATGTGTCATTGGGGTGTCTTTTGCTGCGGATGTCATCAAGCGTTCCCGCCAACTCGTTTTCATCCTCAGGGAGAGTGTCACTTCTTATACTGTAAGCGCTTTGATTCCAGATGAACGCAAGGAGACTCTCCGCACAGCCCTCCTTCAGCTATGCGCACCTCTCAGGCCACTTGATGGCCCTCCATCTGTCGTCCGCACTGACCCTGCGCCAGGATTTTCTGCTCTCCAACACGATGAGTCTTTACGCAGTCAAGGCATCACTTTGGAGATTGGCCGTGCCAAGAACATCAACAAGAATCCTGTCGCTGAGAAGGCTGTCCGTGAGCTGGAAGATGAGCTGCTTCGTGATGATCCCCGTGGTGGTCCTGTTACTCCACTTGCGCTTGCTCTGGCTACCGCACGTCTTAACAGCCGTATCCGTGGCGTTCCTTTCTGCTCGTGAGCTTTGGACCCAGCGTGACCAATTCACAAGTGAACAGATTCCGTTGCGTGACATGGACGTTATTACCAATCAACATGAGAAACGGCTCTCCAACCATGGCCCCAGTATGGAATCGAAGGCACCCAAACGCCTATCTTCGATGGGAGAGTCTCTTGTTCACGTTGGTGACCTTGTCTACCTGCGCTCGGACCGGACTAAGACCCAGGCCAGACCTCGCTAACCTTGTCTGCAGTGTCGACAACGATTGGTGCAACATTCGCAAGTTTGTTGGGAGCCAACTACGTTCTACGTCATACCGTGTCCGGCGCTCGGATTGCTTGAAGGTCCCCCCAGGGATTCCTACCTCTCATCCTTTTCGACCGAGGGTTTCTGATGACGACGACGACCACCGTGATGAGGAGTTAGCCAGTCCCACTCCAGCGGATGACTCACAATGCTTGCCTAATGCCTCTGACGTTACTGATGTGCCGGGTGTCCCTTGCCCCCCTCCTGACCCCCCTGATATTCCTCACGAACTTTCTCACCCTGATGTTAGTCCTTCCCTTTCACTTTCTGGTCAGTCAGATCCCCCAGGGCCTTTTGACGTCACTGCCCCCAATAATGGCCGGCGGTATCCCTTACGCCGTCGTGTCCCCCCTTCGTATTTTAGCGACTACATTTGTGATTGACTTTGGCCTGCATTTATGCCCCCCCCCCAATTGCCTGTGCCTTGTCCAGCTTGCCCTTTACTGATGGACTCTCGCTGATGGACACTGTTTTTTCATGTATATCTTTTGTTTTTTTTATGCATTTTCGTACGCTTTACCTTTATGAGTGTATCTATGTGTGCTAATGGGTTCCTTAATGCGTCTAGTTTTTTTTTTTTTCGGCGAACGAACAGACAAAAACAACAAGCCAGCTCGATTTAAATGTTTTGATTTTAATTTGATAGTTTATTGCTTTCAGGATTCACACCTTACCAAACGAATACCTCTTCTTACTCCAGCTAGTTCGCCTTTTACCAATTGCTGCGCATTTTTGCGCTTGTGATAAATTATGCTGCGCATTTAATTTTTTTGGTTATTATTTTGGGTTTTGTTTGAAGTCCCATTAGTGGGTATGTCTTCGCGTTAATGTTTGCGCATTTGCTTTGCAGTTGTTTGCGAGTTTACACCTTTATAATATGACAATACTTTTACAAAGCTTTTCGCTTTGGATCTTTGCAAAATTCTTTTCATTTACATAAGGAAAAAGTGATTACGCCAGTTGATTTGTATCTTGGTATAGCGCCATCTGCGTCAGTTATGCGGCTACACGTTCGTCCGACTCTTGACTTGATTACGGTTAAATAAAGTATTGATCACAACTACAAAGTTGCTTCCGATTCCTCTTTTATTGTCGCAATACTAACAATAATATACATGTAGATATACAATTATCATATTAGCCCATACACTGTTAGAAAATGTATCCTTAACATAAAAGAAGTTCCTGCAGAAGAGTCTCGAGAACCACCTGTAATCTTACCAGATTGCGTAATCTTACATTATATCATGTAAAATTATATGAAATTGGTATTTGGTGTATGGAACCTTACAGATTTCCTTAAATGAAACACCCTTTTCCCCTTTTTAAACAGATCTGTTCTGTTAAATTGCAGAAAATTCCTGTTATATGAATTTACAGAATGATTCTGTTATTGCTTTCTGCAAAATAATTTTTCCTGTAAAATCAGGGTTTTAAACAGTGTATGTCGGACATTTACGGGTTCCTTCTTTGCTTGAATGAGATTCGCCAGCTCCTGACAAACATTCACTTTCAGAATAATGACCGCAAAGGTTCTTTCAGTCTTTGACATAAATGCATTTTCAATTATTTTTCTCGTTTTAATGAGATCCTTTGTAATAATATTCCTAATTAGTGAAACCAGAAAACGTTGAAAATGATTTTGGTGATATGAAATTTCAAATTACCGATTTGCATAACCTTAAATCTCGAAAAACTATCTGAAACTAAGTAAAGATCTTTGTCATAACTCTGACGTGGCTAGTGAGGTAGGCTTATCAATATACGAAGCCTATAATTCTTGGAAAGGGTGTAACAGAAATTCCTGTAGTCCGAACATAGTTCCGACATAACTTCAGAGAATATAGTCTATTACACTCAAACCTGTTATTGCTTCAGTTGTTTGTGCTTGTTTTGTGGAATGCCAAGTGGTGAAAGCTGATGATGTTAAAAGCGAACTTGATGAATAAGTCGTTGATGCAAGAAGCTCTAAAACAATTCAGAAGATAATGCATGCATGATTTTTTACTAGAAGAAAACTTAAAGCATAAAAGCACACAGCATCATGCTAAAAGTTTGCTTATATTTGTTTTCTATTATTCACAAATAGGGCCAATACTGGCATCATACGAAAGCTTGAAGATTACAGACTAAAGAAAAGTCGTTTTAATTAAGTGGGTACAATTGTGTGTTTATTGGGTCCAACAATTTAGATGTTTGGGTCGAGCCATATAGATTAGTAAATTCAATATTCATTAAAGGTTGTCACTCCAATCTTTCAAATGTTGATTTACTATTTCATTTTTTTAAGAGGGAAAAATATCTAAATCAATAAAGAAGATGACGCAAGCAAGGATTCTACTAGGAAATTGTGTTTTTTAACATAAAACCTACAGAATGAAAGCTTTTTTCCCCATAAGAATGAAACACACACAAAAAGAATGATTGACTTTATTCTCTTTATATCATTTGAAATTTGAATCTATTGTTCGTCTTCAATGAATATTAGATCTTAGCGTACTGGTATATTAAAATGACGACAGGAAGACGAAATAGGTTGTTCATTAAGCCAATGGATGATCTTCTAATTGTGTTCTAATGGGAAGGGTAATCTATATTTCAACTATATGCAAACCTGTGAGTGATCCAGTGGTTTTAGTAAACTTTGAGATAGAAGATGAAGTCGATGAATGGACAGTTGTTGTCATTGGTATTTCTAGAGCAATATTAGAAACAAATATATGCAACATTCCTGGTGTTATATGCTTATGAAAACAGTGTTGAGCTATTTAGTTATAAAAAACGATTTTGAAACTTAGAATAAGAACAAAAAGTTTTGTGCAAATTTAGTTTTATATGTCCACACATCCAAGAGCTAAATTTATTTTGAAAATAAATTCAAAGGACAAATATCGCAAACGAATGAGATTTGGGAAATAAATGTTCGTGATCATAGAGTACATATTGTGACCATACATTCGTAAAAGGGTATACAATGGAACCATATATTTCATATGTTAACCCGTTCTTAACCGGTATGAACTGAAATTTAAAATCTAAATAAAATCTACCTTTGAGAGAGTTAGTAAACTATATGTGACACAAACTAAAACTATGATGAAATGATAATCTGATATTTGTTTCATGTTTTGGGATCAGTGGTTCGAATTCATTTCTCCGTGGCATAAAAGCTTTTATTATGGTAACTTTGCCCTCCAATAGCAACTACCATGGTAACAATGCTCATCAGCCAATCAAAGTCAAGAGTTCCATGAAAGTTACCATAATAGTAATTTTTATGCAACGGGGCCCAGATGGGTAATGTTTTATTAATAAAGGGACAAGTTTCTTAATTCATTGAT
The DNA here is from genome assembly GCF_037042905.1 of Lytechinus pictus. Taxonomy (NCBI): domain Eukaryota; kingdom Metazoa; phylum Echinodermata; class Echinoidea; order Temnopleuroida; family Toxopneustidae; genus Lytechinus; species Lytechinus pictus. The sequence continues at coordinate 19,635,830 of NC_087252.1, read as the reverse complement.
TTTTAGGGGGGTTCAGGGGGGGTGATACTAAAACTAGAACTTAAGCAGAATAACTAGATCAAAACTCAAATCACACAACAAATCAGCCTATCAATTTATCAATAAATCATTCAGTTTACTAATCGACCAATCAATCAATCAACCAACCAATCAATTCATCAATCTATCAATCCATCCATCCATCCATCCATCCATCCATCCATCAATCAATCAATCAATCAATCAATCAATCAATCAATTCATCAATCTATCAATCAATCCATTCATCCATCCATCCATCAATCCATCAATCAATCAATCAATCAATCAATCAATCAATTCATCAATCTATCAATCAATCCATTCATCCATCCATCCATCAATCCATCAATCAATCAATCAATCAATCAATCAATCAATCAATCAATCAATCAACCAATCAATCAATCAATCAATCAATCAATCAACCAATCAATTCATCAATCTATCAATCCATCCATCCATCCATCCATCCATCCATCCATCAATCAATCAATCAATCAATCAATCAATCAATTCATCAATCTATCAATCAATCCATTCATCCATCCATCCATCAATCAATCAATCAATCAATCAATCAATCAATCAATCAATCAATCAATCAATCAATCAATCAACCAATCAATCAATCAATCAATCAATCAATCAATCAATCAATCAATCAATCAATCAATCAATCAAAATATTTAGTGACTTACCTTCATCGCACGTTGGACCAGTGTAGTCGGATGAACATGTACAACTGAACGATGATCCACTTTCAAAACACGATCCACCATTTATACATGGATTGCTATCACATGGGTCGAACTCTGTCATGACAAAATGATGTAGACTGTGACATGCATGACTTGTTAAATACTTTGCAACATTAATGATATCATTATGGTCTTCGATATAGTAACAATCAAAGAATAGAAACCGGTAACAAATGAACAAATTCAAAATATGTTATTTATATAAGCCCTATACTTACCTACAAAAAGAAAGAAACACATTAAACATGACCGTGAATAGAGCTAGACATTGCTATCAGTTATTAGTCAATTTTTCCTTACAGATAAGATAAATGACTGGTAATGTTATAGATCAATCATTTGATAAGGATAAATTTCACCATTTTATCATGTTTTATATATGTCCATGTTTAAAAGATCTTACCTTCATCACATGTTGTTCCAATGTATCCTTCGGGGCACGTACAGATGAGTGACGATCCGTTCACACTACATGTTCCTCCATTCAAACATGGGTTACTGTAACACGGACTAAGAGCTGGTATGGAAATAAAACAAATAATTAGCCAACTTGTACGGAGGCTAATGGTTCACTATGTAAGTAGTAATGAAATGAACTAGTCGATTAGTAAAATGAAGACAAAATAATGGAAATGGACGAGAAAGAGAACATTTAGGGCAAATCGAGAGGCGAAAAAGTGCTGAATGAGTGAGAAGAGAGTATTATTTCGCCTCCTTCAACTTCTCCGTAGCTGCATTGTTGTAAGAATACTTTTAGATTATGTCTACTTAGTCTAGCACTTTGTGACATTTGATTCAGAACATTCTGTGTAATTCTAAATTTTGAAGTGAACGTCCTGAAATAAAATGGGGTGGGAAGTTTGTTTAGTCACATCTCATTTCATGGGTCTATCTTTTGCCATTTTTGTGACTTTGCATTCAGACAACAATTGAGGAGAGGGGCTACAGCCCCTCTGTGATTAATCATTGAAATGTGCTTAGTAAAGATTAATGTAACTAGCCTGTGTGAAGATATTGTTAATTTTGACTGAGAGGAAAATGTGCAGTGCCATTGTAATCGTTTGATCAGTTTCTTTTGGAACCAAATCTATTTCTTTCATGAAATGCTTCCAACATAATATAACGGACTTACCTGAACATGTAAAGTTAGGAATACTCCAATTGCCTGTATGTTGACAGAAGCTGATTGGCACGTTGTCAGGAATATAACCGTCATCACATGTATATACGGTTGTGTCTCGATAATATGCTGATTGTACCATGCTTTTTGATGCTCGAGTAACATTTAGCGGCATTCCTTCACATTTAACAGCTTTTTAAAAAAAAATGTAAATTTAGAAAGTCATCAGAGACGTGCACCGTCAGAGGGCTGGCTAATTTTTTCTAAATCACATTAAGACTGCCAGGTGATGTCGGCCAACATTTTTTTTTCATTTTCGAATACTCTATCTTCGCATCATGGAGCCCTTCACAACTTATTTATTCTTATTAAATTTATTCTAAGAACAGTTACTACTCTAAGAAAATCATTAACTTTTTCAAGCCATGATTTACTTGCATGAATTGAGTATGTACTTTCCTATTATTCAAGGGATTCTGGGCATTGATAATACTTTCTTCGTTCCTGGTCTGACAGTTTACTTCTCAGGTCTGAATACATCAAATATTAAAAAATGAGCTTACCCTGTTTATTTAAGCGGTCGATCGGGGAAAGTGTTTGATTTCTTTCTGCACCCCCCCCGTGTTAGAAAAAACTGGATCCGCCCCAGGGAGTAACGGAAATGATCATGAGCTAGAAAGGTACACTCTTTATAATTCGGAACCCCCTCATAGAAAATCCTGGTTACATGCCTGACAGTATAGTTTAATACCATATTTGCATAGCAATATCCCACACCGGTTTATTTCCAATTCGTCTAATGCCAATTCGTCCAATTGCCAACTCGTCAACTTTCATTTTGTCTACCATCAGTTCGTCAAATCACCACATGGTCTACCTTCATTCAGTCTAATGCAATTCCGTCTAATGACCAGTTGGTCCTGTAGCCATTTAGTCCTCATACCATTTGGCCTAATTAAACTAAAGTGTTTATTGTGCCAAATGAATGAAAAGAAAATGGGCATTATACCAACTGGTTATTAGAAGAAATGGTAATAGACGAACTGGTCATTAGACGAAGTAATGATTGGACCAAATGGTTATTGAACCAAATGGTTGTTAGACGAAACGTTGATGGACGGAATGGCATTAGACTAAATGGCGGTAGACCATGTGGTGAGTGGACGAGTTGGCAGTGGACGAAGTGGCAATTTACCCCCACAGCGTTCCTCTGTAAAAAGTCCCGTTGTTGGTGATTCAAAGTTACGCCATCCACAATACGGTATTCTTTGCAAATGAAATGATAAAACATAATCATCACCATGCACTTACGGAAAGATATTTTCAATAATGGATCCTTTCCTTCCTGAGTAAATATGTACTGCAATCCTTTAAGACTCTTTTTTATTTGCGTGAATTGAATTTTTTTAATATACCTTCACAAAATGGTCTTGAGTGATTCCATGAGCCATTCGTCATGCACGTTAGGATCTCTTCCCCTGATAATATAAAGCCTTCGTTACAGCTGAAATGAAGAGTCGCTCCGTCCAGGTAAGTTGTTCTATCGTCTGGTAAACGATTCCCATGTAAAGGTTGACCTGGGTCTCCGCAGGCAGGAAGCCCTGCAAACAATGATTTAATCAAATGTATAAAGGTCTACCTTACAAAATGAAAAAATAACAACAACGAACACTTAAACTAATACTCGATCTTAAAATAACGTCTATATACGATAAGCCAATTAGCGTCAATGAGGGATTATGATTGATTTTTTTCGTTTATTTTCCTTATTTATTTCTCTTTCTACATATTTATTTCTATGTGTATACTTTCTTATCTAATAATCATCTTTATTTCAATCATTATAATTATGATTCTTCTTCTTTTTTCTTCTTGGTGGACTATAATGTATAGATTTAAAACAATCATCAGCTCTAGACACGTACGTGTAAACTGTAGCTATTCCCCTCTCCGTGAAGATTTGCCCAGCGAGTATAGTATCAACATTACGATGCTAGCCATTTCGTTTTTCCCTCAGTAACGATTATAGACTACGTCGACTAGCAATATATATGAATATATATATACACACTAAGAAATAAAGGTTCAAAATTAAACCCCGAAAGGTTGATGCAAAATCAGCACCCTATGGGTTCAAAAATCGAACCCCTGATTGGGGTTAAAAAATTGAACCCCTGGTTGGGGTTCATTTTTGCACCCTGCGGGTTCAAAACTGCACCCCTAGGGGTTCAATTTAAAATTTAGGGGCGCAGTTTTGAACCCGCAGGGTGCAAAAATGAACCCCAACCAGGGGTTCAATTTTTGCACCCACTGAGGGTGCTGATTTTGCATCAACCTTTCGGGGTTCAATTTTGAACCTTTATTTCTTAGTGTGTACATATAATGTAATATAAAAAATAAATAGTGACATTACTTGCCTATTTGACACAATGTCTTTCTCATTTTGCTACAAGATGAATCATCCCATTTGTAATCATGATTTTCCTTCATTTCTACACAATCATGATTGTTCTTATCCGGTCTGCCACTGTACCATGCGTTATATATGACTCGGGTTTCTGAATAAAACAAAGTTAGTGATAAAAAAAGAGAAAACGATTAAGACCGTACATGTGCAATATCCTTCTTTTTATGATATACACCTGTACGGAAACCAATGTGTAAGCTAATATTGCGATCGTGTCCCCTGTGAAAGTGACGTCACGCTACTATCAGTTTAGGTCGTATTATAATATTAATAGAAATATGGCAATTTTTGTGATTGTTGTTATGGTTCCATGACATTTACTAAGGCTGCAATTTATATGCCCGTTAAATTAAACATAAAATATAACCTCCAAAACTAAATAAACCCTAATCCTTATCACTGCATTATTCTGAACCAAAAACTCTGTAACAATCCTAACTCTAACCCATTGCCCTGTGAGATATTAAGACCGGAGCAATTGTCGTGTCACTGTTGTGGTTATCGTTGCTATTGGTGTTTTCTTTTTATTGATACCACTACTATCACAATAATGCTCAGCATTACTAACATTGTTAATTATTCTCATTATTATTATCTTTATTGCTAAAATTACCATTATTTTTCATTGTCATTGTTACTGTAAGAACGTAAGTGGTAAGCAAGTGAGTGGGATTATTCAGGTCCGAGCTTCACTCTATCAAATTAGGACATGTCGGAATAAATCTTAACATACTACAAATTAGGGTTCTAGGACTACTCCCAAAGGACAGCTCTCCCGGAGGACTGCTCCCCTTGATGACAGCTACCCCGGAGGACAGCTTCCCCAGAGGACAAAAGCCACTGTGACAGAGGTCGACTCTTCCGGGGACAACTCCCCTATAGGACAAACGTCCAGTAGGACAGCTCCCCCGAGGACAGTTCCCACGTATAGGACAGCTCCCCGGGCACAACTTCCCTGTAGGACAGCTCCCCCGAGGACAGTTCCCCCATAAGACAGCTCCCCCGATGACAACCCCGGTAGGACAACTGACCCTAGCACAATTGCCCCGCAGGGCAACTCTCCCGAAGACATCTCCCGTACTATAGGACCCAAAATGGAGACTCTGCAGACTTTCCCGAGCACATCTCGTGCTGATTTAAAATCTTCCACATGAAAAAAGCTATTTCAAACAGTACAATTTGTCTTGAAATTCAGCTGATTTTTTTTTATTTACCGTATATGCTATGCTTATTTCATATGTGTTTACTTTTATTGTATATGGACCCCCATGGAAGAACAGTATTGTCATGTCGACAAGACTGAACATGGGCTATCAATCCGTTTTGTATTTTTTATACGGCAAATACTACTATACTATACTATACTTGTTTTGTGAACTTTAAAATAAAACATAGTATTTGCAAATCGTTTCTAGTTGTTCTTGAAACTTACATCAGCTTTATCGTTTTGTATGTATGTATTACACGCTTCAACTCAATCACATGTAGCGGTTTTAGATTTCATGAGTAAAGGAGGAAGGAGATGGATGAAAATAACAGGGGAAATATGAGAAAGAGAGTGGATGAAGGATAAGGGGAAAGGGAGGGGAAGAGAAGAGAAGGAAAAGGCATTTTCTTTTATTGTTATATCGATTGAGCATAATTTACGTGTGAGCGAAGGTAATTGGTGCACAGGTTTTTTTTTAAATGAAAGGATGATTTTGTTTTATTCCATTTTAGTATACGTACTTTAGCCATATATAAAATAATACGGATGGATTAGCCATACACTCATCTGACAGGCGCGGCCACTCCTATACGCCTAGTCTTTCTTTGTTTGCCAAAATATATTAAAATATACCCTGGAATACAGGCACGGATCCAAGATTTCTTTGAAGAGGGGAGCAATTTTTTTTTATAATCATGTGAGCTTTAGCCGTTGCATGAACCTATTGTACTAACCTTGCTATAATAAACTGATGGTGATGATGATGATAAAAGACTTTTATACAGCTATTATCAATTTATGACCGATGCTCAAGGTGCTATTTTCCCGCCCAATTTCATTCAGAAGTCAGTCAGAATAATTTACAATTAACAACTTCTCCGTAGGGGAGTTGTCCTACACGGGGAGTTGTCCTCGGGGAAGTTGTCCTACGGGGGAGTTGTCCTCGGGGCAGCTGACCTACGGGGGAGTTGTCCCCGGGGGCTGTCTTACGGGGAAGTTGTCCTCCGGGAGAGCTGTCCTGAACGGACAAATTATAATCTTTGAACGCATAATATCAATTTGTATGCCACAAGATCCAAATCCGCATCAGAATGTATTATAGAACAACGAGACATTAGAGAAAAACAACTTTGGTTACAAACTGGGCTCTCAGAGTGCTGCTAATATTTACGATCGTCACTGAGAATGCAGATAAATCATAATCATATCTTACTTACTGTCAGACCAATACCAGGATCTTTCGCTGTCGTCTGCATCATATCCACCTATCCACCACGCCGTGTTTCCAATATTTTTCCTCAGATCAAGGGCGCGTTCTACCAATAACGTATTTGTGCTATTGTCGAGTATTTCAGCCAAGAATCCCCCGCTCCGATTGCATGTTTTCACTCCATCATCCCAATTGTTTGATACATTCATGAATTGAAAACAGATGCCCATGTAATCTAGAACTGTGTCCGATTGGTTGAGCCCGGCATGTTGGCAAGACTGACCTAAGCATAGATAAATATAGGCCCTATTAACTGCTAAGCAATATATAACGTAACGGTTAAATTTCCTTCCCACGATTCACGCATAAATAAACCATTCGCTATTTTGGTTCCACTTTCCAAACTAATCGTTTTAATAATAATAATAATAATATAGGATATTTATATTGCGCACATATCCACCTTGTTAGGTGCTCAAGGCGCTCCTATATTACCCGGCTAAGCTAGCCGTTCATAGCGCACACAGCTTTTTAAGGAATTACTTCCTACCGGTACTCATTTTTTAGCCGACCAGAAGGGAAATTCCTTGTCCATGTAGGGGACAGTTTTTCCAATGGGGGGGGGGGGGGGGGGGGGTAATTTAATGTGTTTACCATTTATCCACTCTCTTCCCTATATGGACCCATGACTTTGATTTTGCTTATTATACTTCAGTTTATTATAATTGTATTTCTATGGATATTTGTATTGTTCTGTTAGAAATGAGAAAAAAAATTAAACTAAAAACCCTAGAAGCCCCCGACCTATAAATAAGGAAGTAAATAATGATGGTGATGATGATGCTACTACTAATAATAATGATAGTGATAAATAGCTTTGATATTAATAAATAATATCAAATAATATCAATGGTAATAACATATAATAATGATTAAAACAGTAACAATAACAAAATAGTAAAAAATGGTCCAGTATTGCGCCTTGATTTCCCGCTGGATTTATCGATTAAACATTACTGCAGGGATAGCTCACTTCGCGCTCTCACGGCAACTCGCAGAAATACTTTGCATCGTATATATACAAGACCTGAAGACATAATGCCACTGGCGTGAACGATAGCACCAAGCATACTAGTAACTGCTAATTTTGATAATTGTCAATGATAATTTCTATAAATTTACCGTACTGACAGATTACGCCATTCTTTTCACCAGATGACTGTGGATTCCATGAAAAAGACCCATCCTCAAACGACATTTCAATAAAATTCCCTTCAGATGCATCTGGAAATGGATCTTTCCAAAAGAAGCGTTTTATATATTCATCGCCTGAGGAAAAAATGTTCGAAAAAGTATTTTTGTTAGCAATAATATGATAACTCACGTAGCATCTATCTAAATTTCCAGCATTTAGATATCATTAATTACGAAATGACAAAAGTTCTCTATTTTTGATGTACAGTGATATACCAAGCGCCTCAGAAATATTTAGGGGTGGCAAGGTAAGACAGGGGCCGCGGAACGGTTTTTAAAGTGGGGGGGGGCTGACCATGCAGAAAAATCACAATAATATGGTCATTTTTACGTTTTTGCACACGGTTTTGGAAAAAAGTGCGGCCCCTGTAAGATGAGCAATTTTTTGCTTTTTGCATGTAAGGACTGATATAACTAACAATCTAAACTGTTAAAAAAAACCGTGATTTTACAGAAAGAAAACAGAAGATTTTGCAGAAAGCAATAACAAAATCATTCTGTAAATTCAGAAAACAGGATTTTTTCTGCAATTTAACAGAACAGGTCTGTTAAAAAGGAAAAAGGGTGTTTTATTTAAGGAAATTTGTAAGATTCCATACACCAAATACCAAAATCCTGTAAGATTACGCAATCTGGTAAGATTACAGGTGTTCTCGAGACTCTGCTGCAGGAATTTATTTTATTTTAAGGATGAATTTTCTAACAGTGTAGAAATAAGTACAATGCCTTCAAATTTAATTCTTTAGAAACATTGTTTTACCTATATGAAACTTTCTACCCCCACATTGAAAGGCACTGTCACCTTTGAAACAAAAGATGTCAAATGGCTCAACTTGCCCCACCCATGGGTAGTTGAGCCACCTTCTAGGGTAAGTTGAACCACAAAAACAATGTGAAAAGCTATGGGACAAGAACTAACGTAAAAGTTTTTTTATTATTATTTAAAAGTCTTTCCACTTGCTAATTCTCTATAAATACTAACATCCACTAAAAGTTAAACAACTGTCTGGCGAAATTGGCCCCTTTTGCCTGCATATCAATAAATTGTCTTTTAAAGGATTTTTTTTACACTACCATATGAATTACCATGGCTCAACTTGCCCCATGTTGGCTGGCTCAACTTACCCCGGTCCAAACTTCATGGGATATTTTCACATCCACACATTCTTTATGTACCCATCATTTAAAAGACTATGACAAGAATGAGGATCTATACCTGGACTAACAATTTTTTTGGCTAAAATTTGTATTTTCCCTCTGAGCATGGACCTACTAGTCAGAGTAGTGCGTCCATGCTCTGAAAAACTACTCTCTGTTTAAATGTTGCAAACAATGTGGTAGGGTTAGGGGTTATGCATTGGGTCATATGACACCACCACGATGTCCGACTCATTCATTATTGGCCTGGGGTGGTGGCTCAATTTATACTCTTTGGCTCAACTTACCCCGCCTTCCCGTAATGTCGCTAAGATATTGCATTATAGGCAATTTATTTTCAGTATTTAGGCAAAAATATGAAATAATTCATGATCATGTGTTGCATGCTACTCTTCAATAATTACAGGAAGGTCTGAAAATATTGCATTATTGCATGTAATGATCCATAATCATTCATGTATAACCGATCACTATTTGGAAATAGGTGCAAAACGAAGACCGTCCTTCATTTTTCATTTTGTTTTATTGATATCAACAGCAAATGAAATATGACAGATGAATCGAATTACATCCCTTTCCAAAAGTCAATGAGGTAATAGCAGTCAGAGATCCGTTCGTCTAAAGTCGTTTGCGAAATGCATAATATAGGAGCGCATTGAGCACCTAGCAATGTGTATACGTGCGCTATACAAATCCTATATTATTTGTGTATATTATTTTGATATTATTATATTGATTGAAATTGCATATCAAGTGAAAATATGAAAATAAGAAATAAGTCGTGACCACTGAAGCATTGCGAGCTTCGCGCTTCAAAGAGCACAACAGGTCTGAAAATTAGGCCTGTTGCATATTATAATGATTCATAATCATTCATGCAGAAAATTGTAACTTGGTGCAAAACGAATGCTTTATACTTTCATCTTTCAGATAATATATATTTCATTATATTTCATAAAAGCAAAGTTAGGAATTTTTGGGTCCCATCTTAGTCCATCTTCGTATTTTCATTGTTGTATGTAGTAAACAAATAATTCCTTGAGACACTGTATGAGCATAGAAATGCATATCTCTGAAGACATTTTGTCTAGAACATCGTACGTATCAATGGGGATACACCTAACAATTAATTTAAGCAGAGGATGGAAAGGATGGAATAATAACCTGATAGCCCCCTACGCTCGGAGATAATACAGACTCTAACGATCTATGAGATGATTTACTTACTATGTCTCCACTTCCAATCCAGTCCTTCCTTTGCACCGATCCAAGTGTCTTCACCAATGCTCTGCCCAACGAATTTGACGAGGAAAGACTGTGTCTCAGCATCTTTCACAGTGGCAAGAAAGTTCCTGTTATTATGACAGAGGTTAAATGATGATTCCCATTCTCTCTCGTTGCCATAGTCACGTTGGCGGTAGCAAACCAGATCAGAATAACGTCTGATGTAATTTCCCGTCTGGCAGTTTACTTTAAAGAAACAAATATAAATGAAAATTATTTATAAACGGGGTTATATCAAACTACAGACATGACAGAGTGTTCCCAGATATGTTGCATATGAACACCTGTGCATAAAATCATGGTAATCTTTTTTTTCACAAGGTTCCCCATTGGTTCCCCACAGGTTCCCCATTGTTATGTCCGCCACTGTGATATCAGTGAAGTGGGAATTCTGTAATGACATCATCAAATAACCATCTCTTCCTGTTTGAAATATCTTTACATCTGTAATCTTTTCAATTACAATATACTTTAAACCAAATTGTGATAAACATTATATGTGATGTTATTGTTTAAATTCTTGGAATGAAACAAAAATCGTAAAAACACAACCTCCCGGGAGGATAACCTCCAAGCGATATCCCAAAAGATTTCACTGCAAAAACTCCGGTGTTGATTTAACACCAGCCGGGAATCTATATATATATCGATCCCAGAGAAGTGTTGAACAACACCAGTTTCATTTTTGGTCTAACACCAGATAGGTGTTTATACAACACCAACTAGTATTAAAACAGCATCGGTTTGATTCCAAATACTTCTCTGGTGTGGACATAAATAGACTCCGGGCTGGTGTTAAATCAACACCTGAGTTTTTGCAGTGTATTCTTGCAGAGTGTAGCATTAGAAGTGGACGCGTCGTGGTGTAGCGGTTCTGACTCTCGCCTTGTAATCAGAGGGTCGTGTGTTCGAATCCCACCATGGCCTAGCGTCGATCTTTGGCAAGGCGTTAATCCACACTTTGCCACTCTCCACCCAGGTGTTAAATGGGTACCCGGTAGGATGTTAAAGCCTATATGTAGTATGCCAAGCAATTGAGTCTTTGAACTCTTGTTGGAATGCTCCCCAGGGAGTGGAGAATGTGCGTATATTGTATACGGGCATGCAAGGATCCGATGACCGGGATAATAGTATGTCTGTAAAGCGCTTAGAGACGTCGATCCGACTTTGTATTAAAGGTAAATGCTAGTTTTGGTAACGATATGAGTTCGTACAGAATCCAATGAAATGACCACTAAAGTGTCTGTTTGTATAAATAAAACGTATGTGCCAAAGGATTCTGGAAGAAATTGTGTAATTGCTGAGAAATCAGTAAATAAGTACAGGATTCGGGTATAGCGTCGGGCACGACATTCAAAGCAATAATTATCCACTGTCCCACGTGCGCTTATATGTGTTGGGGATCTTCATTTTTCAGCGTAGATTTCAAGATTTCACGAAGTTCAGTTTATGTAACTGTATTAGATCTAGATCCTCGATGATGTACTGACAATTAAGCCTTGTTTTACAGACTTTCTCATGAAATCAGTGTTTATTGCAACTACTGGAATTTCTCTTTAAGCGTATATAAATGCGGATTATTATTATTATGATTAGATATCATGCCAATGGAGGAACCCAAAAGTGTTTTTTTTACATGTTTATCTACAATATGTTCAAAATGACTGTCAACTTGTCTAAAGTGACCAAAACTTTTGATTCTCTTCGGTAGTCACTTGAACATGTTTGAATGTATTGGTCTTTTCCAAGAGAATGTCTCTCCCAAGCGGCAAGTCCTCTAAAGAGAAATTGCAAGCAAGTCATCAGGGAAGATTTCTTCCTGCAGCAGTTGTCCTAGAACACTTACTTTTGCATACTGGGGGCTGTTTCTCCCATGTACCGTCCATAAGACATCTATTTCCCGTATTATCCATCAGCGTATAGTCATTGCTGCTACAAGCATATGTTATTGTCTCGTTAACTACTGGAGAATTTGTTAATGGAGTCTCGAGCTCAGAATAGGCAGCGATGGGTGGCGAAGGGCATTCAATAACTGATAAAAGATATGAGAATAAAGAAGATTAATATTTTGACAGCTATTTAATGACGATGCCTATAAAACAAAATTAGTCAAACCAAATTCCGGCAAAGAGTATTTTTAGAACGAAGCCCCGATTGTTTCACACAGATTCCCACTTTTAGAGGAATAATATGATGGTCTTTAACCCCCCCCCCCTTGGGATGAAGATCTCTGATGCCACCAATTACAAAGTGAATTTATTTGAAATTAGATGATTAGGATTATGTCTCGTTTTATTGAACACAAAACATTAATATTAAGCACACAGTCAAACATAGGCCACATCAAAGCCGTATTGTAATTTGACATTTGACTAAGTATTGTACGATAATAGTTTCAATACGCGAAAAAACCATGGAGTTTAACAATTTTCAAAACAACATTTTGACAATTTTCCGCAAACATGGTACGCAGAAATAATGAAGACTATCTCAAATAATAGTGAAGACAAGATTGTTGGAATGTGGCCAATCCATTAATTTCAAATCATATTCCAGAAACATCGCAAAATGTAAAATTATTTTCGCTTGCCTGTAAGAGCGAGCAATGTGTCTCCTCAATGAAGCGTAATACACTCTGTACTTGCGATATCAAACATGGGTGTCACGCGCGTTAAAACATTCCCCATAGACTTGTGTGTTAAAATGGCACTTAAGAAAAAATCATTAAAAAATAAATGTCCAATTAAAGGGTCGAATGTTTACTACTTTTGGATAGGATATATATCTGACATTCCATATCTGACCAGAGAAGGGTATCGTAGCCAGCTCATTTTAAAAATAAATCGCCATTTATGAAGATAACTATGATGGGATCAAATTCATCAACTGAAACAGTAAAATAGCCCGAATAGTCGGGTAAATATGATCAAAATTATTGCATGACCGTCAAGTTGGGTATATATGCAATTTTTTTGCTGAAAGTTGTAGTGTAGGGTGTCTACTTCAAGAATCCGACGGGTGCCACTTGGGCACCCTTGGGCATTTTTTTAATTGACGTCATAGGCCACGCCCACTTTTTTACATACCTCTTATATATGACTTTCATATTTTACAAAAAAAAACATGTCATGTTTGTTATCAAATTAAAGCTAATGAAATATCAAATGCAAATACATGGATCCCTGGGCATTTAAATTTCATCTTTGTCAGTTAATGGTCATTTAAGGTAATAAAAGGTCAAATTGCATTACAAATGTAAGTATTACATATAAAGTAATATCATGTTTTAAATACAAATAAGTTAGGAATTATGAGCATTTTGTGCTCAAAGTTAAGTTGAGGGTGCGCATATTAAGAATCCCATGGGTGCAACCTTGGTATCTTGAGGAATCTTATCTATGTGACATCATAAACCACACAAACTTTCTTGCATTCCTCTGAATTATTACTTTTCTATTGAGCGGAATAAACATATCATGTGAGATATCAAATTAGTACAGATGCAAAATAAAATCCATATGTCTGAATCACAAGGCATTTAGAACGCATTCAGGGCAATTAAAGGTCGTTAAGGTCATGAAAGATCAAATTAGGTCACAAATTCAAGCATTGTAACATATAATGCGACTCATGAATCTCATGAATGAAATCAAACAAATTGGGTGTCATATGTATCTTGGGCTTTAGGTTATGTTGAGGATGTTTATTTTAAGAATCTGACAGGGGCTACTTTGGTTCCCTTGGGGCAACATCATTTTCTGACGTCATAAACCACATCATCCTTTTCACATAGGACAACCTCTTAATTATGACTTATCTCTGATCTAGTGTATGGAATAAACATTATGTTTGGTATCAAATTAAAATTTATGAAAAATGGATTGTGCACTTATACAAAAATAAAACACACTGTGTCTTAAACAAGAATGACTATGCCTAATGTCCTGTTCCACGTTCTATCAGTTATCTTCTGAAGATGTCATGGAATAGTATAATTTTTTTCTGACGACACTGATATTTCTGTTCTACCAGACTGTTCTCCTTTTTTGGTTTACAGGTCTTCTGCATACTGTTGAAAAGGTAACCGATATGTATGGTATTGAAACTAGGAGAAAAAAGCTGTCTGTGCACAGACAATTCCTTTCATTAGGTTGGATACCATGTTGTGTTAATTTGGCAAGGGAAATACTTTCACTCTGAACTTACTGCTTACTCTACAGAGCCTGATGCAGAAGAAGTGTACAGGAATCAGGATCAATAAGAGCTGCAGTATTTATACTTTATCTCTTTCTTAACTAATAATAAATGTAAAGATTACGAACCTACTCCAACTGAAAGGTCAGAAAAATGTGCTCTTCTCCAGGATCTTTATCCGGAGAAAATCTTACCGAAAGACTACCCTGCTGGCCCTTCAACTAACCTTTCATGTATGGATTGGAAGTATAAGTTATAGGAGAGCATTCCAGTACCTGTGCATAGCACAGTGGATACTCCCATCATGGAATTATCAGAACTTGTTCTATGTGGATTAATATCGGGGCCACCATGCATATTCTAGGGCTAGCGTTTGTCACTTTGGTGTATCGTATTGTGCCATTCTAAACACAAGTATAACTTAACATGCAATCGAGATTGAAGAGGGGAAAATCAATGAGGAAGAGGATTAAGCAAGTTCAGAGTGGAAGTCTTTCCCTTGCCAGATTGACACAATATGGTATCCCAACCTAATATATTGTCTTTGCACAGCCAGCTTTTTTCTGCTAGTTTTTATACCATAACTTTAATATCGATCACTTTTTCAACAGTATGTAGAAGACTTGTAAGTCCTAAAAGCAGAATAGTCTTCTAGAACACAAATGTCAGTGTTGTCAGAGAAAAATTATATACGCTCTACTCCCATGACATCTACAGAAGATAACTGATACTAGGTGGAACAGGACATTAGGCCTACCCGTACTTGTTCATGACACAGTGGTTCCTCCCCTTGCAGATGCAAGTCAGTGTCACCATGTTCTTTGAGGCTTAATGTAGTTGCTGCCCAGCCATCGAGTCATGTATTTCATAATTCATACTGCAAGTTTGAAACGAACATGACGAAGTATACAACTAAGGCAGAGACATGCAGTCGAAATTGTTGAGAAATTTACACTTTTTAAGTACTTATGAGCTTCCGCCTTCATTAGACCTTTCATGAGCTAATATTACCCAAAGGTGACCTTGGTATGTGATTTTTTTTAAATAAATGTACACTCCATTTCCATAAGCTTTGATTTGATACCAAACATGATTTATTCCGTACACTAGAAAAGAGATAATAACTGTAAATAATTTAATAATTAAGAGGTTGACCTATATGAAAAGGATGGTGTGGTCTATGACGTCAGAAAATGACGTTGCCCCAAGGGTACCAAGGTAGCCCCTGTCAGATTCTAAATATACACATCCTCAATATGATTATCAGCCAAAAATACATTTAATGCTCAATTGAGAACGCATTATATGT
Organism: Lytechinus pictus; assembly: GCF_037042905.1. NCBI lineage: Eukaryota > Metazoa > Echinodermata > Echinoidea > Temnopleuroida > Toxopneustidae > Lytechinus > Lytechinus pictus. The sequence goes on along the minus strand of NC_087252.1, from coordinate 19,619,848 downwards.
TGCATTGCTTACATTTGTGACCTAACTTGACCTTTCATGACCTTAAATGACCTTTAGTTGGTCTAAACACGATATAAATGCCTTGTGATTCATATTTGTGGATTTGATTTAGCATATGCTATGATTTGATATCAAACATGATACGTTTATTCCGCACAATAGAAAATCAACAATTAAGAGGAATGTATGAAAGTGTGGTTTATGACGTCACATAAATAAAATTCCTCAAGATGCCAAGGTCGCACCCATTGGATTCTTAATATGCGCACCCTCAACTTAACTTTCAGCACAAAATGCACACAATTCCTAACTTATTTGTATATAAAGCATGATATTTTTCGCCTTATATGTACTACTTACATTTGTAATGCAATTTGACCTTTTTTTTACCTTAAATGACCTTTAACTGACAAATGTGTGATTTAAATGCCCAATGATCCATGTATCTGCATTTGATTTTCATTAGCTTTAATTTGATACCAAACATGAAATATTTATTTCATAAAATATGAAAGTCATATATAAGAGGTATGTAAAAAAGTGGGCGTGGCCTATGACGTCAATTTGAAAAAAATGCCCAAGGGTGCCCAAGTGGCACCCGTCGGATTCTTGAAGTAGACAACCTACACTACAACTTTCAGCCAAAAAATTGCATATATACCCAACTTGACGGTCATGTTGTGGTTCTACTTGACTACAATTCTTCCGCCAGTCAACAAATTGTTCCAAATCATTGATATATCTTCCCAATTTGGGCAAAGGAAGTTCAGTAGTTACCATTTCTAGAATCAGCGTTAGATTTTGAATCATATTCATAAACTTTTGTCAATCAGCAATACCAAATTGAAAAAAATCGAATGGGTTGGGTCGAACGAATATCTTTAGCGCTCCTTATGTAATTAGGCTCGTGGCACCCATGACCACTGATCTCTCCACTAAGGAGAGGAGAGATCAGTGCCCATGACTTATAACGGGATGGGTAGTATGGCACCCCATCTGTCAAATTCCTTGACAAAACCTGCGCTTTCAACTCAAACGCGCCAATAATAGAGGTACTTCCTCACCTGTGCAACTGGGATCATGACCAAGCCAGGTCCCATCCTCGAGGCACACCCATAGAACAGTGTTAGTGTTACCCTGCATGACGTATCCAGCACTGCACTCCCATCTGATATAGGACCCTGTGTCCAGTGTTTGGTTAACCCATGGTGTTACGGTGTTAGGTATAACATCTGGCTTGGCACAGCTAGCTGAAATTGTACCTGTAGTATATGACATTTTATATAATGAAATGCTGTTTACTATACGACCCTATGTACATTGCAAAAACTACGGTATTATTTAACACCAGTCTAGAATCTATATATGACCATTCCAGAGAAGTGTTGAAACAACACCGGTTTGAAATTAAATCGATGCTGTTTTAACACTAATTGGTGTTGTATACACGCCTATTTGGAATTAGTCCAATTGTCCAAAACTAAACCGGTGTTGTTTTAACACTTCTCATACATAGATTCCGGACTGGTGTTAAATCAACACCGCGGTAGTCCTATATAAATTAGTTTTTTAAACAGATTAAACAAGTGCATGTATGATTTTTTTTAAATCCAAGTTTAATGTGCAATACTTAATTCTCAATAAATTGGTATGGTTGTTTAAGCTGCTAAGCGACTACTAAAAGACTCATTTAGTGAAAAGTGATGTATAGATTTTTTTTAAATAGGCGTTTTTACTGGGTGAGCTAAGAAAGTAGACATTCATCTATCTGATCCGTTGACGCGACATTATGCTTCTGCGATATCTGATAGGCATAGGGTTTGAATTAGGATTTTATTAGAGATTTTTATTCAAAATAATCTAAAGATTCGGATTAGGGTTATTTTGTTTGGGAGGTTAGATTTCAAGTTTGGCTTTGTGTCCAGATTTTCCATTGGAGCAATTGTCGCCGGATAAAATGTCATGGAACCGTCTGATCCTTGCCCACATCCTATTCCGTCATTCCTGTGTAATATAAAACCTATACATACAAATCCATTTGCAATGCATTTGCAAATCCCTTTCCAATGATTTACATTATAATTGTTTAAAGGTCAAGTCCACCCCAAGAAAATGTTGATTTGAATAAATAGAGAAAAATCAAATTAGCACAACGCTGAAAACTTCATCAAAATCGGATGTAAAATAAGAAAGTTATGACATTTTAAAGTTTCGCTTATTTTTCACAAAACAGTGATATGAACAACTTGGTGGCTCAGTCGATGATGTCCATCACTCCCTATTTCTTTTGTTTTTTATTGTTTGAATTAAACAATATTTCATTTTTTATAGATTTGACAATGAGGACCAACTTGAATGAACCATATAGTATTAAACAATGCTAATTCCACATGTTCAGGGAGGAATTAATAGTTGTATCACTTGACAATGAGGAGAAAATTAGAATATTTCATATTTCATATAATAAATACAAAAGAAATAGTGAGTGGATGACGTCATCAGTTTTCTCATTTGCATACCGACCAGGATGTGCATATAACTGTTTTGTGAAATTAATCGAAACTTTAAAATGTCATAACTTTCTTATTTTACATCCGATTTTGATGAAATTTTCAGTGTTATGCTTGTTGGATTTTTCTCTTTTTATTCAAATCAACTTTTTGTTGGGGTGGACTTGTCCTTTAATAAACAATTTTAGTTCCAATTCTCAAGTTAATTTCATTGAAATGAGATTTGCAAATATGCTTACTATCTCATGTAGGATTATGGCATCATACATATATGGATTCGTCGTGTTCGTCCATTGCAGTCATGCCTTACTTTGGCGCAAATCAAAATATACATCACTGCAAGAAATACCTTCTGATCATCCAAGCGTCAATACATACCACATATATAGATATGGTATCAAACTATTTTGGAGAACATGTACTTTCAAGCCATATTTTATTATTATGTGTTCATGACATATATTTTTTTTCTTAAATTGGGGATTTGTGAGGTGTCAATTTTTTGTTTACTCACAAGGTATAATATCATGTCTTTTACAGGAGAATACGTTCTTCACCTTTGAAATTCCTGGAACCATTACTTTTCCTACAAACTCTACGCATTACTTTAGAATAGGCAATCAAAATTTGCCTTTCTTCTGAAAACGAGTTATCACTTATGGAAAATCATTTTTATCCTGGTTAAATTTAAGACATAAGTACGTGTTTACCAAACAAGGAAGAACGAGAAGCGTGATAGGATGGAGTATCATATTGTACTTTCGAAAGAACACGGTTCCCATTAATTTAAAATGATAATTAAAAATGAAGTACAGTTGACCAGGTGAGACTGAGAGTGATTAAAAAAGAAAACAAGGAAAAGGAAATAGTTCGTTCCGCATAAATTCGTAATTCCGAAGCTTCGTTATTCCGAAGGTTCGGATATTCCGAAGGTTCGTTATTCCGAAGGTTCCTATTTACGAAGATTCGTAATTCCGAAGGTTCGTTAGTCCGAAAACGAAATGAGGTTCGTAATTCCGAAGGTTCGTTAATCCGAAAACGAAATGAGGTTCGTAATTCCGAAGGTTCGTTAGACCGAAAACGAAATGATGAACGAACCTTATTTCGTTTTCGGACTAACGAACCTCCGGAACAACGAACCTTATTTCGTTTTCGGATTAACGAACCTTCGGAACATCGAATCTTATTTCGTTTTCGGATTATCGAACCTTCGGAATAACGAACATTTTTACGTTTTCGGACTAACGAACATCGAGGTAAAGGCAATTTACGTGTTTAGGAATTACGAACCTTCGGAATAAAGAACCTTCGGAATTACGAAGTGTAACCGTTCGTTCTACGGTATAGGGGTGGCGCCAGGATATATCGACAGAGTGACATCAATTTCCAAATAGATGTGCGACTGAAAATTTTATCAAAATACACTGTAAAAAAATACTGGGTAAAACTTTAACCAGCACGAGGGTAATTATGTGTCCAACCAATTTGGGGTAGTTTTTTTACCCAATGCGGGAAGCATACTGTCCAGTAAGGTTAAAAAAACAAGCAGCAATTACTTTAGAATGGGCAAAATTTTCATCACACTGGATAAATCAAAATGCCCAAAAGAAATGCCCAATGTTGGATGGACACATAATGACCCTCATGGATCATTTTTACCCAATATATATTTTTTGAGTGCAGGATATAAAATAACATACCTACAAATGATTTAATTTATTTCTTGTTTTCACAAAAGTAATTATGCACATCGGGATAAAGAGGCATATGAGGGACCCGATACACATTTACCATTTATTTTGTATTTTTTCCTGTATATGAAATAAACAAATGTAATTTCAAAGAAATTCAATGATTTCATAATTATTTACAGGAGGTATCAAGCCAAATTCTTAACTCTTGGAGAAAAATATATGTTTTCGTTTCTATTTTCCATATTTTCCTTTCCCCTCATTTTCATTTCCTTATTCCCCATTTTTCTTTCCCGTTCCCCCTTTTTTTCTCTCTTTATTTTTCTTATACAGCCCAGCAGGGCACTTCACTCTAAAAAAATATTGGGTAAAAGTGCTCCATGAGGGTAATTATGTGTCCAGCCAACATTGGGCATTTTGATTTATACAGTGTGATGAAAATTTTGCAGATTCTAAAGTAATTGCTGCTTATTTTTCAACTGATTGGACAATATGCTTACCGCATTGGGTGAAATACTGCCCCAAATTGGTTGGACACATAATTACCCTCATGCTGGTTAACATTTTACCCAGTATTTTTTAAAGTGTTCTTCACGCCCATGCCTTCCTCATATAGACCTACCCTTGTGTTGATTTAACTCAAACGGCCATACTTCCTTTTATTTTTTCAATCATATTTGATCAATTATTACAGCAATTTACAAAATAAACAAGTTCACGAAGTTAGGAAAAGGAAAGTCGATTGACAAACTCCTCTCGTAGCCCATGCATTTATCAAATTCAGCTACATGTTCATCCACGTTCAACAAACCCACTCTTTGTAAAAACTGATTCAAACTAAATAATTCTTTATTTACAAATTCCCATATCAATCACAAAAGGGCAGTTGTATTTAATTATGTAAACATATGCCATTAAATAATCGGTGGATGAAGGTCAACGTATTGACTTTGAAAGAGTTTCAGGCCAGTGCCTTACCACAGCAAAACACACGTCATTATTTTTTTTTCAGGGTTATTGTTTTTTATAGTATCATTATGTTATTCGATATTGATGTTTTTATATAATTATACAAAGATATGTAGAGAGAGAGAGAGAGAGAGAGAGAGAGAGAGGGAGGGGAGGAGTGAATGAATGAAATTATGAGAGTTTTGATTTGTTTTACAGTAACGTTATTATAAAAAAAACCGTTGAAATAAATAAGAGAAGTATCATATGTCAAGTTCATTGTCTTTTTGAGAGCACCTTCCCCAAACATCGTATGGGAAAAAAAATTGACACGTGATTTTCGCAATAATAATGAAAATACTTCTTTATTGTACGTTCAGTATATCAACAGACAAATCATTTCACACCCGTTCCTGAAATAAACAATTTGTAGTCCTCATGAACCATTACAAAATTGAATTTAATGCATTTTTATATTAACATAAAATATGGGACACTTGCTTGTATATGACGTCAAAAATCAAAGCCTTCAAATTCTTATAACATTTTAAATCTTTGATGGATTTTCCTCAAACCTTCACAATTTTTATTACTTTTTTCTGGTATTTTGACATCAAACCAGGGTGAACTTCCCCTTGAAATCAGTTCAAACATTTTTCGATAGTAACAAAACAAAACAAAAATGGAGAGAAAAAAAGGAAGAACGTAGAAAGAAGAGCTCAAAAAGATATTATCAGTGTCGTGTAACTGTATAATATCCCTATCATCCAATTAAAAAATGTTTCCTTTAGGTATTCTCCCCCCCCCAATCCTCCCCCCATCGTCACCCTGTCGCTTCCCCCTAGGGGCTTACTTAGGCTTATATTTACCCAGTGTTAAAATGCTCTACATCTGTATGAGTCAAGTCCAATATTTATGCTGATCAGAATTACGCAAAGAGTAGATCGACATTGTTTATTTAAAATAAAAACCACAACAACATGCATTTGGTTTAGATAGATTACATTTTAGCAATATGCAGTTTTCAAATTCCACATTTCGTTTATTCTATTATCATTGTATGCAGTTTAACTGACAACAGGTACTTTGGACCCATTAACTGTATTACTTTTCTACTTCAATGCCGAAAAGCAATGAAAAAAGTGTACTTCCATCACACCTCAATCACACATCATGTCTTGCCTATACAGTTGTGCTTAAAAGTTAGTGAATCCCAACCACAAAATGTATAGGTTACTCTTTCATGCTGAGTGTTGAAGGTAGACAACAACACTACAATGTTAGGCGAGCCCAGAGAAACAAACTGTATTCAATTTAATATTTTATCACCTGACTTCACAATTAAATTTCTAAAACATGTGAGAACTTGATCACTTCAAAACTTTAAATATGTTCACTAACTTTTGAGCACCACTGTATTTGATTGTACGCTAAGCATACTGCTGCCATTGCTATCATTGTCATCCCGTGTGGTGTGGGACACGTTGCACAAAGAGGTGCAATTAAACTTAAGTCAAAAAATCAATATCAAGTCCCGAATGCGCCCTTATGATTGGTTAAAAATCAAATTGTGTTTGATTTTTAGAATTGGATTTGATTGCAACTCTTTCAGTAACGTGCCCCATATTGTCTAAGGAGTAATCCTTTGGTTTGTCACTGTCACTGACTGTACCACATTTAACTGCAAGCCCACCTCAACAAAAGGTTGATTTGAATAAAAAGAGAAAAAAATCATACTGTGCTGAAAATATCATCAAAATCGAAAGTAAAATAATATAGGAAGTTATGACATTGGCCCTATTAAATTTTGGTTTAATTTCACAAAACAGTTTTAAGTACATCCTGGTCGGTATGCGAAATAGCAGACCGCTGACGTCACCAACTCACTAATATTTGTTGTATTTTATTATATGAAATATTTACATTTTGTCATCTTTGGTATTATGTGAAACAAAGTTATATTCCTCCCTAAAAATGTCGAATTGCCAGTATTAGATGCTGTGATTGATTCAATCAAGAGGGCAACTCAGTAAACATTGAAGTATCATATATTACAATAAAAAAAACAAAAGAAATAGCGAGTGAGTGGTATCATCGACTCTCTCATTTACGTATCACTGACTTGTGCATAATTACTGTTTTATGAAAAATATGCGAAACTTTAAAATGCCATAGCTTTTTTATCTTACGTCCGGTTTTGATAATTTTTTCAGTGTTTTGTTTGTGTGATTTCTTTTTTTATGTAGAATATTTCTTTATTGATTCAGATCAATATTTTTTGGGATGGACTCTACTTTAAAACACGCCACCCCATCAGTCCTTGTACATACCAAGGACAACACAGCTTCGGAACTCACTTCCTGCCAAAACATCTCCTTTAGCTCCCAACATATATATGGACATATTTTAACTTCAGTCACATTTGCTCGACATTTGCGGCCGCAAGACTAATTGGAAACAGTCGTTCCGTTAATTTGTATTCAAAATGTAAAACGGCTGTTTCAGTCGACTCGCCGTACGGCCGCCATAGAGCAATTGTGACTGAGTTATTAAGAATGATTTAACTCATATTTCATTACTTTGTGTCTTACTAAGACTTTCTTTTTCTACGATGCAAAAACAAATTAATAAGCTATTCCAGTAATGGTTTATTTTGGGGTAGCCTAAATTCCGGCCATTTCACCTCAATTTGACTAGAACATTATGAGACCAAACAGATATAAAAAACATGAAATGATGTACAAAACAGAAGAGGAAAATGCTTACCATACTTGCAAGTATAATGAGACAATATGATGATGACGGATATTACTTTATTATAATATTTCATTTCGGTGAAAACGTCAATAAAATCCGACAAGAAGCTAAATTCATGAAGACGCATGCAACTCCAATCACTTCAACATAAACGAGACAGGACATGGACTTTATCATGTAATAATTATTGAGCTGGCCGACCGAACGAGGATATTAAGTGCTTATTCCTGTTTAGATCCCAATATTATGATAAAAATGAAAATAATTGTCACGTACAAAATCTGTACGTTCCGCGAGAGCTGCTCACTGTGCGTGCTGGTAAAAGTCTACCCGACGAGGATTTCATATATTGTTGTCAGCAGACCGTGGAGGCCTATATCACCGCAAGAAACGATAAACTTTAGATTGATAAACTATTGGCATTGTTATATTGTCTAACCCCTTCAGGAGTTCCAGTCTTATCGACTCATTTGGTGGAATAGGGGAATCCCCTTTGACCATTATACTGTCCGAGCGTGCACGGGTACAACCGTGTAAGATCTTGACTGTGTAAAGCGAAGTGAAGTTCCGTTTTTTTTTTTTTTTTTTTTTTTTTTTTTTGGGGGGGGGGGGGGGGGGGAGGAGTATTGTGGCAGAAACACGCCCCTGTGTCTTTTCGGGATATCACTGCACAACTTCTCACTGGGAAGGAAGTTCGTTAAGAACAAAAAAAGGAATAATAATAATAATAATAATATAGGGTATTTATATTGCGCACATATCCACCTTGTTAGGTGCTCAAGGCGCTCCTATATTACCCGGCTAAGCTAGGCGTTCATAGCGCACACAGCTTTGTAAGGAATTACTTCCTAATAAATATGTAAAAAATAACAAGAAAAATGGAAAGTGGCCAAGCCACCTGACGTTTTCTTATGTCTGTAAGCATTGATTTAAAAATACATTAAAGGGATTACAGTGCATTAAATATGACAATAGTCTTGAAAATTGAAATAAAGAATAATAATATAAGGGGTGGTCGACCACCCCCCCCCCTGTAGTACCGCCCTCATGGCAGTGTCAAAATTATCTAGGTTACAAGACCCTTGGCAAATATCAATTTATAATCAATACATTAGATAAACTGCTGCAGAATAAATATTAATGGCGATTTAACCCATGATATTTCTAACTAAGATATTTGAGAGGGTTGAGTTTGATGAACATGTGATATTTGAAACAAATTACATAGCTAGAGAGAGAAATTAAAAATTCAGTCATGACTACTTTGTAGATTGAACCTACGATTTGATGAAAATAGTTTAGTTTTGAATTGTTGAAAAGCAGAAAACAGTGATATAATTCAATAAAAAGGTACGTTTGGGGCAAAATTTGGGAAATCTCCACACCCACCAAGACAACAAGGGGTCTGCCACATGCAGTATAGTTCGATGTAATGATAATCGTATTATGCAGATAAAGCATTTTTGTATAACTAGTTCCGCTTTTCTCTGAGTAAAGGCCACACGCAACGTCGAGGACTTCTTTGAAAAAAAAATATATCAGATCAAATCAAGTGATAGGCCTACTCATGAAAATGATAAAGGGATATGAAGGTTAGTAATGAAATGTTAAATATATAATATATACTTCCCTATTGTGTTCTATGATATGAAAATAACCGATGTGTAGCGTGTTTATGTCAATGGTCTCGGGTGACTAAATTTTCATTATTTATTTACCTATTCTATTTTTGCATTCTGGATTTATTTCAACCCTTTTTGCTTGTTTATGTATTTGTGAATTCATTAATCAATATTTCATTAAATATACATTTATTTATGTGTGTGTGTGTGCGTTTTTGGGAGTGTAGGTGTGGCATTAATATCTTAAAATTGGATCATGCCGATTTATTATGTATTTCGTGCAATGGGAAGATCAAAGCATTTCTACCAATCCTTCATAGACACACTTAGCTCAATGAATATTATAACCACATAAAAATTTCCATAAACAAACCATTAACTAGAGTACTTTATTTTATCCAGGGTTGAAAAGAAAGAAGGGTAAAAAAAGGTAGTAATCACTCGCCCTAAATATGCCCTATTATATCCACCCATCAAGTATCTGCGGTCCCTCTCATGTAAATATTTGATATTAGATTAAACAATGAAGTCTTACAATCCGGATCAAACTTCTATTGGGTAGTTTCGTTTACTCTGTTCAAAGGCCGACACTATAATTTACTTACACAAATCGGTAAATAGTATCGGGCAATTAGCAATTTTCTCATGTGATCTTGATATTTACTAAAAGGAAATTACGCATATTTTCGCGTTTACATCATCTCATGAACCTTGTCTCTTAAACTTATTATGTTTTATTCTTTAAGGTGTTGGTTAACATTAATTTGATTTCTGGGTTTATCGATATATGTTAGATTTTAGAGCACATCTTTCACACATGTATCGTTTTGCAAATAATTTTTCATATTTACATTAGATTTAAAATTTGAAATTCAATAACCTTCAGAATGACCTAAAACTAATGGATTTTGCATCATATAAAACACATGTATACAACAAATACATTATTTCTCTTTATCTTTCTTTCTATCTTCATTATGTCTTATTTCTCTATCCATCACGTTCCCTATGCTTTCTATCTATCTATCTATCTAATATATCTGTCTGCGTGTATAAATATAGTCTAGAGTATCTCTTTCTTTATCTTCTCTTCTCCACGTCTCCCTCTCATAATATAATTGTTCAAAAGAAATTCCCATATAATTTTATTTTACCCTTTGGATTGTATCGTGATAAAATACTTATATTTGTTCCACCGTATCATCTGATGTCAACATGTATACTTTTTGTAATACACGTGCTTTTTATTCACGTTTTAAATTTATTACGAATGCAATATAAAATAAAACAGGCTTATCAATGAAATAATAATAATAATAATTAGACTTATATCGCGCCAAATCCACTCTGTAGACTGCTCAAGGCGCTTTTTAGGAAATAAAAAAAAATTAAGAAGAATTGAAGAGAAATGTTTAGAGGTAATGTTTAAAAGTTTCAGAGGTCAAGCACTGTTTGATGTTTTCAGGGAGGCTATTCCATAACTTAGAGGATGAGTAAACAAATGATCTTTCACACCAGGTTTTGGAAACTTTGGGGGTAACAAGAGAATTGGAAAAGGAGGAACGTAATGTACGTTTAAACGTACATATCCGAAAATAATTTGATAACGGTTTTCTTCCCTAAAATAGCTATATAGTAATGATGTGGATATTACCTCACTGCCTAGCCTCATATTGATGGCTCATATGAAATTTGGATGCATACAAGAAAAAAAATCATAAAATAAAGATCCTATTGATAAAAGTGACATGTTACTAATTATCCGAAGGCTGTTGGAAGTGGCTCATCTTTTGAATGGAGAGCTCTTTGAATAGCGGGAGCGCCTATTTCCTGGCGAGCAGGTGTTCTTGGCGCCTCCTCTCCATCAAACTCAATGCGTATTCTCAGTGAATGCAGCCGAGACACAGTCAGACTCCCGCCAAAATGGCAAATTAATACACATGCCTTTATATGTATTAATATATATAAATACATATGTATATATTTTTCAATACGCACCTTATTCGAAATGCATTCAAATGAAACTTGACAGTGTTGTACATCTCTGATAAAAGCGAAGGAAAGGATTTTCTTCATTTCTTTCTTTCTTAAAAAAAAATTGATGATGAAAAAAAAGATGGTGTTGGTGATGATGATGGTGATAATGATCCAATGATGATGATGATGATGGTGATGATGATGTTTATGATGATGATGACGATGATGAAAGATAAGAAGGCGGATGATGTTCAGGAGGACAATAGTAATGATAATATGAAAAAAAATCGTAGTCGTATGTAATTGATGATATTGCCAAGTTGCATACACTGTTGCAATACTGCAGCAGCAACTGCTGTCGTCGTCGCAGAAATAGGCTTCGTACTAGCAGTATAAATCAAACTTCAGATTCATCCATTTATTATTCATCGTTTTAATCTCTGATGTGTTTAGTGTGACTGACCCGAAGTAAAGGGATGATGCTATTGTTTCCATCACCAGTCCCCCAAGCCACCAGTCCTGCCAGTAGAGAGAGGCAAATCATTGGAAACAGGCAAGAGTACACAGGATTACCAATTTAGACTCTATCATACTTTATTTAATTCATCCTGGTAATGTGTTTACACCTTGTTATAGTGCACTGCCTAACATCTTAAAAGCAGATTTTGTCCTTTGTGCTGCCATCATCAGAGAGGGTGTATTTCATTTTGGAAGAGAGGACCAGTGAGAGAAACATTGTTCGTCGCAATCGATCTTCTTGGGAATAAGTTTGATCGCGAATTAAGCATAAATTGAAGATGGACGCTCAATGAAATGATGGAGAAATGCGATTGGAATTCACAAATCTTCAGCTATTTATCATGATGATGTGAGGTACCTAGCATATATTGTGATCATTGTGATCTTAACATTGGAATCTGTGCATACCTCATTACTTTTAAAGCACTGAATTAAGTAACATATGGAAGGATACAATTGGCTGAGGATTTTCCTCAAACAAAGGCGGTATGTAAATGCGGGCTCATCGTCACCACCACCACCACCATCACGACTGTAATCACCGTTGTCGTCGTCATCATCTCAATCATCAGCAATCATCATCATCATATATACATACATACATACATACACACATACACATACATACATACATACATTGAGAATTTATATAGCGCTTTTCCATTGAACATGCTCAAAGCGCTTTGCAATAAATTCTACTCTCCACAAAACCGTCGTCATCCTAAATCATCATCATAATCACCGCTATTACCATCAATCCAGTCATCGTCATTACCATCTCATCGCATCATCATCACCTCCATCACCACCATTACCACCACCACCACCTCCGCTGCCACCACCACCATCATAACCAGGCTGTAATCAGTGACCATGCATGCAGCATGGAGATAATTTCTTATAGAACGAGGAGCTTTATTTCGACTGTGCTTTTTCTCCACATACTTACAGGTTTGTTTCATTGACCTTATTATTCTATTTTTTTCTTCTCATATATTGATACTTTGTTAGAGTATTTATTTGTGGGTGTGGGTTAAGGTATGTGGATATCTTATGCATGTGCGGATGAAATTTTAATTTTGTTTGGTTGATGCTTCCAGGGATGTGCAGTTTTTATAAACTGCACCGACTTGATATCTTGATTTACTTTTGCTTTGATAATATAAAAGTGTTGTTCCTGACGAAATCAATTACATATGTATCAAAATGAATTGAAAAGGGAATGTTTGTTCAAGGGTTTGAGATTGGAAGATTTAACAGTCGAGCAAGATTTAGAAGAAGCAGTTACATATATTAGAGGAGATGAGTAGGATGATTATTTGCGCATATTATGAGTGAGCCTGCCAAAAAGTTAGGATGTTATAAGACACCGGAGTAAAATAAGATAAGATAAGTTAAGTTAAAATTAGATAAGATGAGATTCGGGGGGGGGGAGATTGTTTTTCCCCTATGTTCCCTTACAGAAAACGAGAATATTAGATGATAATTGGTTGAAAAAACACACAATGATTACATTCATATATATATATATATATATTTATATATATATATATCTTTCATATCTATCAGGTTAATAATATGATACCAAATATATATACCAAAGTGCAGTTGAGTATATGCACATAGTAACTGCGCTATATAAATGGACATATTATTTTTATAATTATATATATATATATATATATATATATATATATATATATATATATATATATATATATATATACATATATATGAATATGCTCATTGTGTGTTTTTTCAACCAATTAAGAAACAAAGCAAATCTCACATATAACAAGAATATCTTATCAATAATTTACCCCATCAAATAAATCACAAATAAGATACATCTTACTTCTACAGAGGTATCACACACTTGAGCATATTTCATTTTGCATCGCCTACAATGACACTTTTACTTTGCAATAAGTAGAAAATATTACCCCTTTCCATAAAAAGGGCACGTATATAAATATACATGTTAATCAATCCTTTGTATTTGAAATGCATTTATGATTACTATTCGAGATAAGTTTTGCTTAGCATTTCGGGTGAGCACTTAACGGTTATTCTCTTGAATAATCTAATGTTCTAAAGAGGTAATCTTAAATCTGCAATGACATTAAACCATCCCTTATCGTCCAGATGTAACTCGCCCACAATGGCTGGAAGAATGTCCATCGAACTGGCTCGAGTTTAATTCCCATTGCTATTTCTTCGACTTAAACACATCTGTCAACTGGAGTGAGGCACGAAACCAATGTGGGCTGGATGTTGCTGGAGCCGATTTGCTTGTCATGGAAACGGAGGGGGAACTGATGTAAGTGGTAACCCAATGTATGAAACGGTATATTTAAGACATCAATTGATTGATTGATAAATGATTTATATCATTTAAATTTTTCAACAATCAAATTAGAGTAAATCGAAAAGCAGTACAACATAATGAAAGGATATGAGAACATTCTGAAAAGTATATGGCTTGTTGATGAATGTTTCCTTTAATAAATGAGTAAGTTTCATACTGTTACACAATTTAAAACATCTATTATAATGAAATTAATCATATTTTTGCTCATGTAAAACGATATATTAATGTCTTTTAAATATATTGATAACCATTTCTATCATACCACCCCCTTAATAGACAAATGAGGATGGGTGATAACAGGATATGAGATAAGAGAACAATAATTACATTAATATTGTTATTATTTTCATTCTTTATTATCATTATCATTATTATTATTATCATCATCATCATCATTATTATTATTATTTTAACAACAACGGACAACACGATAAAAAAACATTGATCAACATGAAAGGCCTTAGTATTAATATCCTTCGGATAAAAACACCATGAAAGGAAAAATAATCGCGCAGGCACTACCTACATATCCGTAACTAAAAAAAATCTAATGGCGAAATTAATATTAGTACATGGATGAAATAGGGACGATATTTCATTTCATTTTCATTTCGTTTATTTCCAATTCAAACCTTTACAATTAGACTTGTACATCATGCCATAAGCAAGATATAAGCAATAAAATGATACAAATAATGATATAAACAGTATTAAACATAGAAGAGCTATTCAGAAATTAAAGTCACGAAAAAAAATTATACTCAAGACTATCACACAAACATACACACATTGATTTGCTATGATGTTGAATTATTTGTTAAACTGCAGGGCGCCTTTGGAAAGCAGTTTTGCATAACTGAACAGACCTACCCTGTAGTATAAAATAAATAAAACCTATAAATGAATAAATAAATAAATAAACAAACAAACAAATGAATGAATAGATGAATAAATAAATAAATAAATAAATAGATAAATAGATAAATAAATAAATAAACAGGTCGGGAATGGAGGTGGCGGCTAAAAGCGGGGCTTGTAGAGTGCAGCCTCCGGATTATATTCCCGGCCTCTTTGTGTCACCTTTTTTAAAGGAATAATTAATGATTTTCGGGGACCTTTTTTCAGGGCATCATTTTTTATAACATATCACAGGCAGAGAAAAAAATGGAACCTTGCAGCTCAGATTTATAGAGCAAAAGGCAAATAAGTTCCTTCAGTCATATTACATATTTAAACTTTCGCGTATGAAATTCAAATCGAATGTGCTCTCTATATTGAAAACGATTTGCATAAGAATCTGTGTAGGAAAAGGGTATCGAATTTCAGAAAACAAAACACCGGAAACGAAAGTGAATTCAAGTGCATTATTGCCTATTTCCTTTACACGAGGAAATAATTTTACTCCAGATACCTAAAAAAAATCAAGAGTAATTATTTGTTTGCTGTGTCTCAGTGCGTATGGGATTTATTCTACGTGATATCTATCTTTAAAAAAATCGACCTGACTAGTTATCCGATAACTATATACATGTTTTTGTTTTTAGTATGAGGTTTATCAGATATTAATAAGACGATCATTATAGCATGGAAGATTTCAACAGTTAGGATGTGATTTGAATTATGTTACCTATTAGTAGGTCTGGCAAAGGGGAAATCTATACTTCTGCCCTACCTCGCAATAGCTAACTAACATCATATCTATGATAAGATGTTAGCTAGCTGTGATCATCATCTTCGTCATCATCACCATCATCGTTTTTCTTCATGCTTATATATTATAGCAAGTGTTTGTTTGTTTGATTTTTTTCCTTTTTATTGAATTGATACTTAAATAATTCTTAGATATCCATTTTGCTCATAATATGATAAATATATGTTTCGGTTCGTCATATTTCAAGCATTTCTGCTTACAATGGCAATCCATCTGATTTTTATGTTCAATGATATACATGTCTGATTTATTGTCAAATATATTTGTTATATTTATGTTATATGATATCGTTATGTAGAAACAAAAAAACAAATCAAAATCAAATTTCAAAATGAACAAATAATATTCACCAGAATCTAAAGGCGCTTCCAAAAAGTTGTGACGAATTCTATAGCAGACTCTATTTCGTCCTTGGACAAGTGTTTATTTCATAACAGCCATGTCAGACACTAAGCAAACCTGAAATTGACTAGAAACATTTCAGTTGGCACAGAATACCGATAAATTCATAGTTGCTTTATGTTACTGTTTTTGTATCTTTATATCATAAAGGTTCATCAATGGTATAATAAGTCCCCCCTTTCCGCTGGCGTACCTTTGGATCGGTCTCACAGGTAACTATGAATCCGATGGGCGATACTACTGGGTAACGGGGGTGGAGTTACTCGACAATGTATCGTACTGGGAGTATGGGCAACCAAACAATTATTTCGGTGAGTTTATTCTTTCACGACGTTGATCAATCCCAATGATATAAACGTGTTCCTCAAATTTGATAGAAGTTTCTGCGACATATACGTGTAGAAACAGATATTATCATACCATTCATACAGGAATTACATACATGAAGTATATAAACAAACGATCAGTTGTTTCATGATTATGATTATGATAAAGATGATTATATGACTCTGATCATGAACATAATTTTGATTATGATTATTATATTACCCTTGTCTGATTTATGTATATTCAATTTTCAGGTGTAGGGCATTGTGTCATTTTACTTTACTAACATGCGATTATAATCATAATTATGATTAAAAAGATAATAAAGATAATGGTTATAATTGTGATCGTGATTTTCATTATAATCAAGGTTAGTCTAATCATTTTAGTTATAATTATATTATGATTATCATCATGTTTACGATAATAATTGAGTGAAAATTCTGATTATGATTGTGATTATATTATTTTTTAAAATTTTTTGTCTGCATTGAATTTACTGGCAAAAGAACATTTGTCAATTTAAAAGCAGGTGATCATGATCATGATTATTAGAATGATTCTATAATCGTTATAATTATGGTCATGATTGCGATTATTATTGTGATTATGATTATGATAAAGATACTGACTATGATTATGATCGAAATCAAGATCCTGATTATGATGAATAAGATTATGATTATGATCAAGATTATAATCATAATTAAGAATACGATTTTAAAGTTATAATCATGATTGCAATAATGAATATGTTTATATCCTTGCATAATTCAAATCTGCATTCATTTTCTAGGAATGGAGAATTGTGTCGATTTACTAGCAAGTGATTATGATCATGCATATGACTTTGAATATTATTGTTATGATTAATATCCTACTTGTGATCATAATTGTAGTTATGATTATGATCGAGATCAAGATAGTGATTATCGCTATGATTATGATCAAGATTATAATCATGATTACGAATACGATTTTAAAGTTATAATCATGATTGCAATAATGAATATGATTATATCCTTGCATAATTCAAATCTGCATTCATTTTCTAGGAATGGAGAATTGTATCGATTTACTAGCAAGTGATTATGATCATGCAAATGACTTTGAATATTATTGTTATGATTAATATCCTACTTGCGATCATAATTGTAGTTATGATTATGATCGAGATCAAGATAGTGATCATCGCTATGATTATGATCAAGATTATAATCATGATTAAGAATACGATTTTAAAGTTATAATCATGATTGCAATAATGAATATGATTATATCCTTGCATAATTCAAATCTGCATTCATTTTCTAGGAATGGAGAATTGTGTCGATTTACTAGCAAGTGATTATGATCATGCATATGACTTTGAATATTATTGTTATGATTAATATCCTACTTGCGATCATAATTGTAGTTATGATTATGATCGAGATCAAGATAGTGATTATCGCTATGATTATGATCAAGATTATAATCATGATTAAGAATACGATTTTAAAGTTATAATCATGATTGCAATAATGAATATGATTATATCCTTGCATAATTCAAATCTGCATTCATTTTCTAGGAATGGAGAATTGTGTCGATTTACTAGCAAGTGATTATGATCATGCATATGACTTTGAATATTATTGTTATGATTAATATCCTACTTGCGATCATAATGGTAGTTATGATTATGATCGAGATCGAGGTAGTGATTATCGCTATGATTATGATCAAGATCAAGATAGTGATTATCGCTATGATTATGATCAAGATCAAGATAGTGATTATCGCTATGATTATGATCGAGATCAAGATAGTGATTATCGCTATGATTATGATCGAGATCAAGATAGTGATTATCATTATGATTATGATCAAGATCAAGATATTGATTATCGTTATGAATATGATCGAGATCAAGATATTGATTATCGTTATGATTATTATCAAGATCATGACCATAATTATGGTTATGATTACGATTATCATCAAGATTGTAATGATAATAATCATGATTCCGATTGCAGTTATGAATATGATCATATCCTTACATAATCTATATCTGCTTTCATTTTTCCAGGAATAGAGCATTATGTCGATGTACTTGCAAGAGATTTATGATCATGATTACGATTAAGACCCAAAATTGCGATTATAATTGTGATAATGATTATGATTATGATCAAGATCATGATCTTAATCATGTTTACGATTATGATTATGATCAAGATTATAATGATCATATTTATGATTACAATCATAATCATGATTATGATTACGATTTTTATGATGTCATTGCATATTTCATAATTATCCAGGGATGGAACATTGTGTCGATTTACTAGCAGGAGATTATAAGGCCCATGGTGTGTGGAGGGATGTATGGTGTGGAGCCAGACAAGGCTTCATATGCGAAAAGGAACGAGGTAAGAAAATAAGAGAAAAGTGGAGATCTCCGTGCATGATTCTACAGCTCATCAATTATTTTCTTTTGACTTCGACTGTACACAACATGAGGCAGTCGTTTTGTACGACCAAAACATCATTCAACATGCTTCTGATGACAATACCGGCTAATAAATCTTTTCATTCTTTCTAAGTTCTATACATTCACACTCTTGTCAGGGACTCTTGTCAACCCTAAATAACGTATAACGCCGACGCCGGGATTTTAAATAGAGTTCAGTCCATACACTTGAATAATGACATTCTATTAAACACTCACTATATTTACATAGTATTTAAAAGCTACTTGACGGGATGTTTAATACAATTACCTGTATATTGCTTAATTTGTCACAGTATTTATAGTACAGATAGAATAGAATATTCCTTCAACATAAGTATAATTTTTCATAGATATTGTCATATTAAAAAAAATATATATAAAAATTTAATTAATACAACAATTAAACGGCACATATATCTCCTTGTTTTTACTTCTTCCATCTTTCGTCCCTTTTCTCCCTGTCCCCCTTCTCCCCTTTATTAATACTACTAAAAAAAAAGCATTGTAGCGCCGCCCCTTTCTCCCATGTGGTGCCGCCATTGGTGTATCTAAGCACATTGATGACATTGCTTTATTGCGTATTACAGAACCTTCAGTCAGCACCACAATTGCACCAAGCACTGAGGAATCGAACCATCACACTTTTCTGACACCTGGAAACAGGTTCAGCACCCTTGCCACACCAACATTACTTGAAAGAACCTTATTGACCCCATATGTCACTAAAAGCACATCCGTACTACCTGGGTATAGTGAAAACAACTGGAACCTTGAGAGTAACCTTGAGAGTACTAAAGTCGCACCAACCTATAGTAGGAATACGTCTCCAGTAGTAGGATTTAGTACCATATACCCAGACAAGCTGCATTATGATGGAACCACCGCAGTACCATCACGGTATACGGACAGCACAATTAAGATGGTTCCACAATATGGTACCAGCAACAAAGAGGAACCTCAATATAGTGGAAGCACATCAGTACGACCAATGTATACTAATAGCAAACTTGGTGTGGTACCAATATATAGCACCAGCACAGGCGAACCACGAGATATGAGAACCACCTCAGTTATACCAAGCTATATTGACTTCAGTTTTGGGGTGGTACCAAGATATAGCACCAGCACCACATTACATGAACCACGTAATAGTAGAAGCACCTTGGTAACATATCGACATACTAACAACGAACCTGAGGTACCATTCTATAGCACCATCATACCAGGAAGCACATTAGTGCCACCAAAACAAATTATAAGCACATCAATCGTAAACACTTATGGTTCAAGTGTACCAGCATCGCGGGTTGATGGAAACACCTTTCCAACACCAAGCTATGAGGGCACCACGGATTCATCAGGGTCTGGCGAAGGAACTGGTGTTACGTCACATCCGGTGACATATGACACTAGCGAAAGCACTGCAATCACAATTCATTCAACGCGATCTAGCAATTCTGAAAGTACATTATTGACACCGAGTAGCCAGGAAACACCCAAAGGTCAAAACACTGTGGCACCAACACCAAACACTCTATCAAGGCACATAACACTTTCTGTCAGTTTCCAAACCACACGATCAAAGCACATCACGTCTGTCTTTACACCTGTTTCAGGTGTGGGGCTATCAAACCACCGAACAGGTAGGATAATGATTCCTTTCTCAACAATTAAAAGGGAAAAGTCTGAGCCTGTGCACTTATCCAATATCAGTATCATCCCATATTTCTAAGTTCAAGAGAAATATGGAACAAAGAAACTGTTTAGAAGTTGTGGGTAATAAGCAACTTTTTTATGTTGAAAACATTACACATAATTATTCCTTTTGAAAATCCTTTAGAATATTTTTATTTGATTATGTTGTTCATTCCGTATACCGCATGGCAGGTAAGATGATATCAATTTCTCTAGTGTTCTATCATAATGAAATATACGTTGGAGATTTGCATAATTATCGATGGGGAAGAAATGGGGGGTGTACCCAAATAATAAAGAGGCCTGAGCACAAAATGAATCTAAATTAATTAAAGAACAGTTTTTCGTTATCGTTTTTCGTTAATTACGTTATCATGAAGTTTGTTACTTTCTTAAATTACTCTTTATAAAAGCATAGGATATAATTCCCCCAAATCACCTTGACATATTTTAGGACTAAAGTAATGTTTTGTTGTTATTACATCCACAGATGAGCTATCAACGATAACTGATTTATCGTCACTTATTGTGTTCCTAACGAGTGACCTATCCAGCTTCCTATCTAGTCCATCCACCCAACGACCACCCGGTACCACGTCTGACGTCATCCAGACAATGGTAAAAACGAGCCCACCGCTGCCACCAATTGCAACGTCCGGACGAATTTGGAGTTCGTTGAATACACCAGTTGGATCAACCGTTCTGCAGAGTACGAAGGCATTGAGTGAATTTGAATCCGGCGGTAAGACAGCTAGGCCTCTGTCAAGTTTTGTAAGCACAACCCAATCTGCCCAGGATTTTTATCTCTCTGTCACCTCCCTCCTTTCCTCTTCGGGAGCACCCTCCGTTACAACTTGGTTCACCATCCCTGAACTCACTTCCGGTGCATCAAGCTTTGGTGGGCCAAACTTGAAAACCACTTCCTGGATCACAATACCGACTGGCTCGAAAATGACACATTCTAGAGTAGCTTCTGGAGATAGCCTTCAGAGTCTGGAATACCCGTCGACCTTTATTTCTCCTGCACGCACATTAGGAGTTTCCGTTGCCACTTCTAAATACCCATCCATCTCAACAGTACCTGCAACACATGAGAATCGTTCAGTACATAGCCATGTCCTTACTGCTTTTCCACCAGAAAACAACACGTCGACAGTCATATCCACTAAGGACACGATGACAACATCAACAGCCGTCTCCTTGGAGCGGTCAACAACGGCTTCAATTCCGAAAGCATCTCAAGGCACAACATCAGCTGTCCCTGATTCGACAACTTCTATGCCCTCTATAACTTCATCTCTGGCACCCTCCTCCTCCTCCTCATCATACCCTAAATTGTCCCTGTCGTCATCAGCTTTCTCCGCAACTTCGACAACCCTTGATTGGTCGACAGCACAACCGACACCGTTGTACATATCCCCGTCGTATTCGCTTCCGGTGACCTCATCATGGACACCTACCCCGAGCCTCCATTTTACTACGCCTCCATCAACGTCCACAAACGGTAGGTTATTGGGATTACCAAGTACACTTTCTACTGATCCTCTAATCTCTAATTTAACACCCACAGAAATTCATGCACATTCTCGAAAGACGCAACTGCACATCACTCCCCAACGCTCGTTCACGACCACCAGGCATTCTTCTTCGCCATTAGACTCACCAATGCACTTGTCAAGCGACGGTTCTAAGACGGAAATTGAGAAATCCGCAACCTTGACTGCAAGAAATATCATTGTAACAGAATCTATAGATCTAAAGTCAAGTCGTACTAACACTTATCCACTTTGGTTGCACAGTTCACTCTTTGCAGTATCTTCAAGCATTCACCACACTTCTGATGTTATCCCATTAGTAGGACATTCATCACTCACTGCACACGATCCTTTCTCCTTGATGAATTTATCAAGTATTGACGCATCACGATCTTTTTCTAGCACAACAATCGTAAGTCAAAAGGTTTCAGAGAGTCACTTCGAACATTCTTTGACCTTGAACACTTCAAGTGACATAATACCCACGATATCCTCTTCTTACATCCAAGCTGAATCAAACATAGATATATCAGACACCCAATCGAAATTGGAAAACCGTTTCCCAACCGACTATTCCGGAGTGGAAGAGAGTCTGCAAGACACTATGGCACAGTCTTTGACAGATGCACCCTTCAAGACAAGAGGCCCGAGTATGGAGACAGTTGTCAGCAACTCTCAGTCTGGTCTTATTAGCTCTTCCATGGTGGATACTGGAGGTTTATCGGCCCCTTCTTCTCCTCAACATAGTGGCTTCCTTACAAGTGAGGCAAGAACACTTACAGTAAACCCTCACGCTTTTAGCACTTCCGGTGTCATCGGGAGTCAGTCACAGACGTTGTCTTTTACAGTAGCACCGGACCAAAGCAACAGGAGGACGCCTTACTCAAATACAGTATCAATTCAAAGTACAGTTCATTTGAGCACTTCTATCCCTCAAAGGCTTACCACTATGGCAACCCTAACCACCACCCCTTCTAGCACAAGCACCAATAACGTCAACTGCAATTCTTACACTCCTGGTAAAACACTTCCAACAACCTGCACATCAACTGCCATACACGAGGTCCCTACAAAGGATCCTTTGATCAGCACCACTGCACAGAATGGTAAGTTAGAATATTTATGCTTTTATTATATATCTATTTCATTATTTTTTTTAAAATTTCATTATTTATTTATTTTCTTTATTTATTAATTTTCTTTTCTTTATTGAATAAATTATTTTCTGATTTATTTATTTATTTCAATTATTCATTCTACTTTATTTCATTTAATAGTTTATTTTTTAATGTATATATTTATTTTTGATTTTATTATTATCATTATTATTTTTTGGAGGGGGAGGGGGTTCATCGCAATAAAAATAAGTTCATACATTTCCATTCTGTATTGAGTTTCACAAACAATACATGATATATGAGGTAAGACTGTGTTAAACTTTGAAAAAAATACGTTAAAGCAAAATGAACTTAGACTTTACTGGGATAAGGAGAGGGGTAAAATACATTCAATGATTTTTTGCTTAGGACTGATCATAAAAGAAGGAATTTCGATGATGATGATGGCGACGATAATGCTGATTCGATTACAACAACACTTCTAACACAAAACATTGTTGATTAAAATAATGTCAATAATGATAACTGCAAGGATGATGAAAAAAAGAGAGTAAAAACAACAATAAAAGCAATATCAGCCAAATATTAACGACAGAAATATCATTAACATCCACAATCAACAATGACTGATAAGTGAAGGAATAGTTAATATATATATAGTGACATTAGAAATATGAAAGTTACAGGGATGGATTCATTAATCATTTTTGTTTTTTAGTGGTATGCATGGCTGAGATATATTCAGGACAGCGATGGGAAGAAACTCTGATGGGCCATACAGCAACTACACAGTGTCTTGATAATCCATACGGTAGGTTATTGTACGCTCTTAAATAGGTTTGGCCAAAAAAGGCCAAATTTTTAACCATCACTGGGCAACATATTGTCCACACAACTATTGGTTAAAATCTGTCCTGATTGGGTAATACAAACTAATAATTGGGTAGTAAATTTGCTCAATTGGATAATAACTGCCCAGAATATATATATTTTTTTAACAACATACATTACCCAACACAGTTGACAGTATGTTGCCCAACATTTTAAGTGTGTGTATTCATCTGGGGAGCGGACTTGTCAGACGTTTTATCCGAAAAGTCATATTTTATCCGATAGTTACCAAAGTAAAGGGAAACTGCTTCTTAGCCAATTAAAATGAAAGAAAGTTTTCAGATGTGTCAACTTGTCGAACGAAAATGTTGATGAAACGCTCCCTTGGTTAGGACCGTAGCTAAAGTGGGCCTCCCTCATACGAAGTGGATAATAAAAGGAAAAGCGTGAAAAATATGAAGGGAAGAATGAACATAAAGAAGAAGGAAAGAGGATGAAAAGCTAGGTCTTGGTCTTGTAATAATATTGAATCTAGAAAGAAAAAAATGGCGTCAACTAGATCTCATCCTGACCACCTGTGATATTTATATATCTCAGATTGAATCGGAGTAAGTTGCATATGACCATTTCCTTCCATTGTATTCTCCATCTCAATAATGTTATTTGTTTTAATATATATATATATAACCTGAAATGAGACAATTGATTATTTGTACAGAAATCATTACACGATTTTGCTGGACATCTGGGATATGGGCGGAGCCAGACATCCACGCATGCGCCATACCTCCAATTGGACAGCAACTTGAAAACGTAGGTATTCATAGGTCTGTCTATACTTATCTATATACATGTAACTATCTTATTATCTCTGTATGTAAATGATTATTTTTCCATTTTAATCTATTACGAATTATAAAGACCCCTATTCATGGGATTTTTTATGTACATTATATTGACAAGATCCATCACGCGAAGTTCTGGTTTATTAAATGTTTGAGGTACACATAAATGAATTAGGAATTTATATTGAACCAAATAAGAAACGTGAAATAAAACGTGTTTGCTGTTATAGTAAAAATATGCACATAATTCTCTAGCGGAAATCCATGCTGTAATTGATTTAAAAGAATGTCTGAAATATTCGCTTCATATCATTTTTCCAAATGTGTCAAAATGAGGAGAATTGAACAACAAGTGTATGTGTAATTGAGTTTTTTCAGACGCATATCAATCAGATGTGACTATTTACGTCTGGGACCGACCTTTAACATCACCATCCGAAAGACGTGACCAGGGATCGAACCTCTGCATCAATTTGTAACTTCTTTTACGTAACTTGGGTCCCGGGGGGGGGGGCTGGGCTGGAAGTTTGGGTTGATGCACTTTTTAAAACTTTCTTCTTTGAGTTAATTTTTTTTTACTTAGTCCATTGAGACAAGTTTTTTATCCCTTTTTTTAAGTTTTTACTGTTTACTCTGATGGTGAGTCAAGTTGTTTTTTTCCTCATGTAGCCAGTCAAGTAAAACAAATTCAAGCCCCCCCCCCCCGAGGATATCTAAAGGTGCGTCCCTAAAAGGGGACCACAAAATAGCAATAGCTATTTTGAACAGTTGTGAACAGCGATATCATTATCTCATCTGTATTTAATTTGATTGATAAGCTTCTTGCCCTCTTGTCGATTTCCAGTTGATATTGGTATCCTACCAATCGACCATTCAACCACGTGATCTGCCTCGACTGGCCTATCGCCTGTCACGATCTGCCGAGGAGCTCAGTTCCAATTATGACGTCACCGAAGGGAGTAGCCTATTGCATGCATACGTGGAAGCCATGCAGATCCTATCGGAGTTACCGAGTCGGGTGGATGGATGTGTGTTTGAACTTCAACTTGAGTATGCAAATGTAAGGTTACTGGGGTGGTGCTAAGCTCTTGGGGGTTGGCTATTCCAATCATTTTTCGAGAAATAAAAAAACTGGGGAAAAGAGGATAAAACAAGAAATCAAATTATTGGATCCTTATCCAAAAACAAGTACTTTGTAAGAATGTATGGTAAATATTCATAAAATGTATCTAAAATGAATTTTAATTGAGGTATGGAGTATTTTCACGCTATAAATCCACCTATTATTAATAATCAGTCGAGAACGGAATTTAGATTATCATGATTAAAGCACTAAATAGGCATATATAAACTTCAGCCGATCTGGATTTATATCAAATTCTTGCCAATTAGAGTGTATAGCATATGATAAAGGACATACCTCTTAATACTAATTTGAACAGGTAAAACATCGTTAAAACTTTTTGTAATTAAATCAACATTGAAATCTACTTGTAATTCTCATTTGAGCAGCTATTCCTGCAAGCAGTCGATGCTCTTCTTCTCGGGGTAAACATCGAAAAATGGCGCCAAGCACCTGATGTAAGTTTACGGTTTACCTCACGATATTAGGGACATTACGTAAGAGGATGGGGAAACGTCCTGTGAACGCTAAATACTATAAGAGGATTCAATTGAACAAAACTGATCAACCAAATCTGCAAGAATCTTCAATCCTGAAGGAGGCAGATTTAAACTGAAGAAGAAGAAGAAGAAATCGAAAACAAAACCCAAAGAATGGGGCAACGAAAACTTTATTTTGTATTCTAAATTTTCCATATGTCTTCAATTGAACAAAACTGATCAACCAAATCTGCAAGAATCTTCAATCCTGAAGGAGGCAGATTTAACCTGAAGAAGAAGAAGAAGAAATCGAAAACAAAACCCAAAGAATGGGGCAAGGAAAACTTCAGTTTGTATTCTAAATTTTCCATATGACTTCATTAAGACAAAATAGCGACTTTTTGTTAAGCGACCCGGAATGAATCCTACAGCGCAGCATCAAGCCACAATGGGTGATTTCAAGTTCAGTGTTGACCTTTTGGTGTTGGTGTTAAGTCAATTTTTACACGATTATAACACCAAACATAAAATGAAGATGGTCCCGAAAAGTCACTCACTAGTTGTTGAGATGTCAATAATGTGATCTCGATCAGTTTTACAAACTCTGAATAAGTTTTGGAGCTAGGGGAAGCAATCCAAATTTCAACACCAACACCAAGGCCAACACCGGACTTGAAATCACCCATTGAGGTCTTTGTCGAGGGTCAGTGAATCGATACAGCAGTTCGTCCAACGTTTAAAGCTGACGAAAAATCCCAAATATGTCATTTGTCCATGGTCACGCCACGGAAATAAACTACTGTTTTGATTCACAAACCCTCCAAAAAGACCTAATTGTCATGAAGGGAATTTGACAATAGATTATCTACGTTCCAGAAAGCGTCTGAGTAGCTGTTGCGTAAAGTCCGTATTATCGGACAAAACGAGGAAATAAAACATTTGTTCAACACAGCGAGCGGGAAAATTTACATTTTACACTTTACTTATTTGTACATGCTCGACTGTAGTAATTAGCGTTCTCTGAAATACTTTCGTTCTAAATGAAGTCTCAATTTCCTGGAATTGATGTAAACGAATTCTGAGTGTTTCGGCTCGGCTAAAATGAAGTTGGTTTAATTCCACGATTATCAGTTGAATTATAGCCGTATGTATACCATGCGTCTACTTGATATATACCACATCGAAGTGCCCCCGCCAAAAATCTTCCTACAGCTTTGCTAATTAAGGATTCAGTAATGAGAGTCATCCTGCAATATCAACATTCCACTGTTACAAAGGTGTTTTTCACCCTTTTATTTCCAAAATAAAACACAAATTGATTATTCTATTTTAAAAAGCTTGTAAAAGAGGTTATATTCTGAAATTATCATTCTGGTCCGAACTTAAGAGTGCTTATAGCAAGGTAAATATTAATACGAAGGTTATGATTTTTCCATTATTTACCTTCACGTGAAACTGCAAACTGAAATATATATATATCAACTAAAGCGCACTTTTATTCATGTCACCCATGCTATTATAGTTTTATGAAAAATTATGGGTTATATTCATGGGCCTTGTTAACGTGTACAAAACAACGGCCTTGATGAAATATCCGCTACAGTTTATATATAAAAACACATTTGAATTACTTTTCTTTCCACAGGCTGGAGAAGAAGCTGTTAAACTAATCGAAGCCATTGATACCTTTGCAGCAAGAACTTCAAGCAATGAATGTCATCTCACCCTCAACCCTTCAGGCACCATGAAAACATTTGAGGGAATCTACCAGAATATAGGTATGAGATATTCCTGTATTATGATGTAATGCATATCCATTTAACAGTTTTCGAATAAAAAAAAAGAAAGAAAAAAGAAATGTATATGTATATGGAGAGATGATTTAAAAGAGAATTAAAACAATTCTAAAGATCGTTGTATATTTTTGGCGCGGATTTGAACAGCGAATCTATTGTTTAAATTGGTGGGGCTTGATCAATTATACGCCCCCCACACACACATACATTTGAAAAGCATGAGGTCATATACATGTTTGCCGAACAAAATGTCAGTCTAAAAATACGAAGGTGATATAAGTAGAATACTATCCATTGTCGTTATAGAAAAAGTGAATTGGAAATTCTACAGTTGATTTTAAACACGTATTGATTTTAATTGAAATATATGAACAATCTGATTATTCATTTATTATATATTTGGTACTTGAAAACACATTAAAATGATATATCAATCTCAATACAAAAGTGAAAGTAATTATCATACAAATGCAATGTTGTAGCAGTTTTTACAGTACATCAGTCGGTGACCTTGGAAAGGAGAACATGCAGTAATCACTATGACAATGAAGGGTGCCGAAAAGTTAACGTATGAAGAAAGAGGGTGATAATATCTAGCATTATGTATTTACGTCATCTCGCCGCCATCGCAGAGGCTGAAGCTGCTGCCTTGCACCTGGCGCATCCCGATTAACTCTGTTTACACATATTCCTATATCCTCTTTGGGAGGGCGCAATGAAACATCATATGCATAAGGTCTATTCGTCTTGTTCGCTTTTTTTCTCAGTTTTCACAAAGATGCAATTCGAGACGGGTTTCTATGAAGGTGGTAGATACAAGGGAGGCGATGCTGAAATAGATATTACCTCTGGTTTCTATGACCTCAATTACGTGGCCAATGATACAGGTATGTAGTCTATCCAAAATCGACAAACGTGGTGTCTTTAGACAGACAAATAGGGAGAGGGTAAGGGGGGGGGGGGAGATAGAAAGAGAGTTAGGGGGGGGGGGTGTGGTTTGGGACTTTGGTATAAAATCATTGGAAATATAATTGCATACTTTTTCGTGTTAAGAAAATTCTGAGAATCACAATTGATTGCCACATATTGCCACAATAAAACGTGTCTCTGGTGATATCAAAGAACCCATTATTTTTTCCCCATCGAGAAAGAAAAATAGAATTCTAGTGAAAACCTCAATATCCACTGATTTCAACTGAACGTAGTATATATATTTTTCATACTGAATTTTATTAAGTTGAGTTGCAATATATCTCTGAAAGATACAGTAGGTTTTTTTTTGGAAGAAAGTGTATCTTAGTGTAATGGTAATAATATATTATAATCATGATAACACGCAAATAAATCAAAAGATGATGATGATGATGATGACGAACAGCATTTGTATCTGTAAAAAAAAATAAAAGGCGCCGGCTCCCCAGTATGTCACACATTATTTACGCAGTTGCTGGAAAATGTAGGTGTTTAGTTCAAAGTTGAGACTCTCAATGTTCATGTTGAAATCGCGGAGTTAGATGAGTAGAGAATTCCCAAAACGAGAAGCAACTGAGGAATAACGCTTATAATGCTTTGGTTTAAGAAGTGCGATCCCATACTATTCTCTCCGTCATTTCAATCATGAGATTTCTATAATTCTGTTTCATCAGTGACCCTGGTAATAGCTTTTTACCCAACTATTGCTGATTTGGTGGCGCAGATTCTAACAGAAGCTGGCCAAAGGTATGATCTTCTTTTGTCAATCAAAAGATTAATGTGTAAACTAATCATGATGATAAGGAGGAACATGCTCAGCAAGTTATCATTCTAGGGGGGGGGGGCGTTTCATAAAGCTGTTTGTAAGGTACGAATGACTTTACACACGACTGGTGTATGATATATCCCCTATGTAACCGACTTTGCGCTTAAGATCATGTTCTAGTCGGGCGTTAAGACTTGTGTAACCAAGGAGCTTCACACACACTGTGGTGGGTGTTTCATAAAGCTATTCGTATGTTACGAGCGACTTTACGAACAACTGGTGGTTCGTTCTGACGACCTAAAATCCGTCGTTCGTAAAGTCACGAACAGCTTTATGAAGAACTCACCTGGAATTCAAAGGGAAAGGCATTCTTTCAATTGTTATTGAAATTGTATTCAATTTGTATTTCTTTTGCCGAATAAAATAATGATGATTACAATAATAGAAATGATGATAATAATGATACTAATAATAATAATGATAATAACAACAACATCAACGATAATAATAATAAAAATAATAATGATAATAATATCAATAAATATAAAACATTAAATTTATATAGTGATGTATTACACAATAACAGGTAATATATCAATATCTCTTTTCCGGCTGTAGGCCATCTTGTAATGAAAAGCTTTTATTTTCATTATACAGTGCGTCCCACTAAAAACGAAACCGAGATTTATTGATAATTTATCATAACTTAAAGGAGAATGAAACCCTTGAAACCAGCTGAATCCATATCAAAGAGAAAAATCAAAGAAACAAATTGTTGAAAGTTTGAGGAAGATTGAATGAATAATAAGAAAGTTATGAGCATTTGAATATTAAGATCACTAATGCCATGTAGATCCTCCCATTGGCAATGCGACCAAGATCTGTGATGTCACACACGTACAACTCCCTCATTACTTAAGTACTTATTTCACTTATTTTCTCACTTTTATAGAGTCTATCACAAGGTGAGGTGTTCTCTTTATGAGAGGACAAGTACAGAGGTTTCACAACATTATATCATTGATGAATCGTTTGTCATATGATTAGAATGAGCAAAAAGAGATGTTTTGGGGTATATTTTCAGCGTCCAAAAGGGGAGAGTTGTTCATCTGTGACATCATAGATCTTGGTCGCATTGCCTATGGGAGGATCTCCATAGCATTAGTGATCTCGACATTCAAATGCTCATAACTCTTCTATTGGTAGTCCTATTTTACTCACACTTTTGTTGATCTTATTCTTTGATTTTTCTGCAATCACAAAAGCTAACTTGCTCCAAGAGTTTCATTCTCCTTTAATCACAAATACAATAGACAAATGACCTAGATTATTAGATTATTTTTCCTTCACGCATGAGTGAGCAAAAACAATTTTAAGAGGGGATACCAAAAAGTCACTTGGCGGGATGTATCTGGGTTTCAAAAAGAAAACCACATTTTTAAAAAGTTCAATATCTGCTCTTCAATTTGATACCTCAATTACAGAAAATGGTCAAGAAATAACAAAGTTCTGGTTATTCGAAATAAGGCTTGAATTTCAACACTTTCATAAAATGAAGAGGTTTTACAGGCTATCGTCGAGACTCACTCGAGACTCCGTTTTGTTGACGATCAGCCATGCATTAAGTCTTTTGTTAACCGTGCGATAGCTTCGGTGGGAAACCTGTGAAAACACGTTTATTTAATGAAATAATGGAAATACAAGCATTGTTTCGAGGGAACAGAACTTTTTTACTTCTTGACCATTTTCTTTGATTAAGGTATCAAATAAAAGAGCAAATATTGAACTTTTTAGGCACGTGATTTTCTTTTTGAAATTCAGATACCCCCGCCGAATGAGTTTTTGGTATCCTTTCGTCAAATTGTTTTTGCTCACTCATGCGTGAATGAGGAACATTCTAAGTAATGTCAGATGAAAGAGGAGATTCTAAGCTTTACATTGGTAGGTCATTTGTCTAACGCATTTATGATTAAGTTATGATAAATCATCGCAAAATCTTGGTTTCGTTTTTTGTGGGACGCACTGTATTGTAGCATATCAAGAATACATTCAACAATAGTAACCGCATCGACCATACATCAGAGCACGAGTGATTTTACCAACCGATTCAGCTCTCCATTCTGCATGACATTTAAACAGGTAAATGAATCATTGATCTTCACCGAGTTTAATAGTTTATTAGTTTATTGACCTTTCCGGACAATAGTTTATCGACTTCTAAAGATGGGATCTAAAAGTAAGGGACATAATATTCATAGATCGGTGATAAAAAGCAGTACATTAGACCCAAAATGGATTGAAAACTAAAAGCTAGTTATGCATTCCCATTGACATCACGTTGTCAATGAGTACTTAACTATTAATACTTTACGTAATATTCATCCCTGAACAAATAGACAAACGATATTTTTTTTTCTATTAAAGAATAAACTGTGATATTTTTCGGGATCAATTCTCGTTTCGATTGCAAACAGGAAAGATAAAATTGAGACTGAATATCGTTGGAATTATATAGTGATGGATAATTAGCGAATACGAAATGCACAAAAGTCGATGACTTAATCATTGGTTTCGTTTCGGAAGGAAGAGGTAGAATAACTCCTATTTCTCTAACAGATACCACGCAACAAGTACATTTTTCACCTGAAATATGAAATCGGGAAGAGCATGACCATGTGTGAACGAATGGGTACCATGAATTTACAATTCATTTTCGCGCGCATTCACAGGTGCATATGAAATATAATCATAACCAACCTAAGAATAATTTAAAAGAAAAAACATTCATATCTTAGTAAGATATGTATATTTGACTTTCACATGATTTAAAAACAGGCACACTTCTTTCGTAATGGGTTATATATTGCATGCAAAAATCTATTGGTAATTTGATTAATGTATATAATCCCGTCTATCGCATTTTTCGTTTCGTAGGAACAAAATGGAAGCTGGCAGTGTGCATTCATTGCAAGAGCGGCTACGTAAGAAAATCTTTAACGTCTGCTTCTTTAAATCTTATCAATATCGGACACATTATCTCGATGCCATAAATGTTTATAGAAAATTTTGCAAAGTCGTTCAATGAAACAGCCGCCAGTGAAGTTCACTGGCAAATAATTTAAGGTTCGAATAAGTTACTATACGTTTTACTCTATCAACTGATCAGGTATTAGTCAAATTATAAGCAAAAGTTAAGGAATTCAACCAGAAAGGTTAAATTGCATTCAAGTTGACAAAAAAGTTCAATCTTTTTAAATGAGTAAAGAACCGTAAGTCTACACATCAAACAAAGTTGTATTACCTTTATTTGAAGTTTGTTTAACTGCATGTAATAACAGTAAATAAAAGGGGGAAAAAGATGATTAATGC
Organism: Lytechinus pictus; assembly: GCF_037042905.1. Classification (NCBI taxonomy): domain Eukaryota; kingdom Metazoa; phylum Echinodermata; class Echinoidea; order Temnopleuroida; family Toxopneustidae; genus Lytechinus; species Lytechinus pictus. The sequence continues at coordinate 19,585,981 of NC_087252.1, read as the reverse complement.
GAGATGAATACTGTTTTACTGTCAATGAAATGCTCGACATTACTTTTTAACTTGAAGAAAATTTTCAGGAGTCATTCTGACTACATATAATGATTGCAAGGAAGAATAGTTATGGATTTGATTATTATTAATAAACCAACAATTAAAGAGTGTGCATTATTTTCCTCCAATATCCATATTACCAGTGGTAAGTCTGAGTGGTCAACAGATGGTTGTTGGCTGGAGACGAAGATCAACCACTCTACAAAATGTTGCTGCGACCACATGACAATCTTTGCACTTCTAGAATTAGAACAGGTAAGACATCAGCCACTGAGCAGAATTGTTAAAACCAAATTTCCAACGATTAACGATTTCAAAAATTAAATCAATCAAACCCTAGGTCGAATGAAATTTAGATTAAAATCAAATGATAACATGGCACCGAGGTCAACAAAATAATGTAAGAAAATAATAACCCAGAAAATGCCTATACGCTCGTAGAATCGATCTATCTTTCATTTATGCAAAAACAATTTATGTAATACTTGGTACTTTCTGTGTGAAATGAAAATATACAATTCGAATTGAAACATGATAGGCATTTAAATAGACATTTAAAAAATCCAAATTAAGAGTCGCGTATTTGTGTGTATTTGAGTTTTGTTAGACATGTATCAATCAGATATGATTATTTACGTCTGGGACCGACCTTTAATATCACCATCCGAAAGACGTGACCGAGGCTCGAACCTCTGCATCAATTTGTAACTTCCCCAAAGCTTGGATTACAGGCGCACGCCACAACGCCCAGTCCATCATCTTTGAACAATATAAAAGAGTAAGTGTAGGCATCAGAGCTAGTTATTGAGTATTTTTAGCGACGTGATACGTAACCATATTTCTATTACTTCTGTCTTGGCAGGCCACGCCTTCCACCGGCGTTGACGTCATCCATGTTGCCTTGTTAGGGGTAGCATGTTTCATTCTCGTCGTAGACATTCTACTGCATTTTGTTTTCAGGTAAGAAGAAAATAGAAGGGCATAGATTTTGTGCTGACATCGGGTTATGAAAATGTGAGTGTATGCAGGTGGGGGCCTTCGTGTCTAGTGTGTTTGTTATGCCCGAGGTGGTGTGTTTTCACCCACAATCGGATTCAAATCGAGGACAGCCCTCCAACCGCAGACTATCCTCGGTTAGATATGAATTGTAAATAAATTTGTGCCAACAACATACACAATAAAAAGGTATAAGCAAAATAAAAATGTGTTGTAGGGTTAGGTCCACGGTTTGCCAGTGACATTCCACACATCGGGGATGTGTCCACAGTAAGCGAGTGAAATTTCACAGAGAGATATTACGTATTTTTTGTCGAATAATATAACTGATTATGCACCGATTGAATATTGCATATTCTTTGAGTCATTCGACTTCAGTCTACCGCAATGTGCGATGGTATGTCATTGACAACGAACATATGTCCTCGGCCGGTTTGGTTAGTTTTGAATTAAACATAAAGGCCCCAATTCACAAAAGTGGTTTTGAAATAAACAAGGGTTGAATCCTTGGTTTATGTAGATTTCCTGTGTAAATTACGCTTAATTTAGTTTGAAAACAGTGGACTCATCAATAAAATAGCGTGGATAACCACGGAAACAGGCATCAATTTGGAGCACTATGACAAAAGCGCACATCAGCATTGGACATTTCTTAATATACGCGGTAAAATAAGCGTAATTTATACAGGGAATCTGCATAAACCATGGACTCAACCGTGGGTTTTTAAAACCACCTTTGTGAATTCGGACCAATGCTAAGCCCTGTATGAAGTAAGAAAATCAGGAATAAAAAGAAAACATTGAAAAAAAAGTTTAAATTCATTAACTGTTCATGTCATCTTTTCTTCTTCAAATGTTTGTCGTATTTCTTTAGATACATTGATAGCGGAATAGTCTGTGCTCATGTTTCGCAGGATGTAGCCAGTATCTTGGCTTTCACATTTATCATCCTGCCATCTATTAAAATATTTACTGGGGTGAGTAAAGCATATTTGCAAAAAAAAAATTAAATAGAAAAGGGGTATCCCCTTTAAGTAAAACCTATTCTGTCTGCGGATGTGCCATCTGGTTGACGAAATTAAGTCAACGTTCAAGGTTTTTTTCAGAGAGACAGGCCTACTTTATTTTAACACAAAAGTTATTTCAAACTTGAATCAGTGTTCTATAAAGAATCGTATGTACATATATCTTCTTCTTTCTAAGCTATTTTATTCTTACTTTATGCTCTTTCAACACATTTAGCGCATAGGGACATGCAACCTGCTATGTATGATACGCTTACAAGAGCCAAATATTATTGTCAAATTGGTGACGAATAAAAAAAGTATGATACAACGAAAATAGGCCTAAGTAAAGCAAATTGTTTTGCATGCGTTCTATTTCTCCCTTCCTGTGAACCTTACTATATTTCCAGAGTCAAGGCCATTTAGTATACTTTGGGGCCAAGTGAACTGAGTTGATTCATAGTAGAAATTATTCCCACTTCAAGGATTTATCTTGGTTTATCTCTGAATTATTGAGAATGGTCAAAGAAATGCATCCCGATAATTATGTAGATGAATTAATGAAATTGTTCTTTATGATTTGAATTCCCTGAAGACATACACAATAAATTTTAAATCACTGAATGTATTGTTGTAGGTGACATGTAACATAATGGCTGGTCTGACGTACTACGGAATCATCTGCCAATTCTTCAAGAACGTAGAGGGCGCAATATATCTTTGTGTGAAGTTGTCCACAAGGGGAGGCCAGAATGCAGTGCGCTATTGGCTTTGGCAAATTATTGGATGGAGTAAGTTTTTTTAAATATTTTTTTAAACCAAAATAATCACTGCAGATGCTATTCAGATGGTTTAAAGTTTCTCCCCCTGCCATTTTTCTCCGCCAGTCCGTAAAAAAATGAATCATGTTATAATCGCCAAAATTTTGAAGGTGAGCATAATACATAATGAAGATTCCTTATTCTCATTGTTGTATGTAATGAGTCAAACTTTTTGAGGGGACTAGATATCACGTATTGGGCAATACTTTTAAAATCTGCCTAAATACAAATACAACATCAGAGCCCACTGAAACATAATGTGTTTTGAGGGTGGTATTGTGTCATTTCGTCAAATAGTCAACATTTGTATGTCTTAAATACCTTCTTAGAAAATTCTTGTTGACACGATGACAATAAACAGACTCTTTTTTTCCGGTAATCCATTGTTTACGGTTTCTTTTTAATTCAGTATCTCCTCTTCTACCGATTGGTGTATCTCTCGCATTCTGGATCGATGATTTTGGGGGCCAAGATGGGTGAGTAGTGCTATAGGAAGACACACCAATTTTCCGTTTTTCTAAAATGCCAGTTCTGTATTTTTTAATGTTCTAAACATCACAATGTATGTTCTTCGGCGATTCTGAATAGTGAAAATCTAAGAAAAAAGTAAAATCCGAATAGCCTAATTTAAAGTTTATTTAGTCTACTTAGAAAAGTACAGACATCTTTATGAAAGAATTTCGTAATTTGAAAGAAACGAACAAAGATTAAAGAAGAAACGAAATTTTGTTGTATTGAAACACCAGTTTCTAATCATACTTATATCATTTGTCCTTTAGTCACTGTTGGCTGCAAGGGAATGCGCAGGTATCAGCAATCGTTACTACTTCATTGGTAGCTATGGTGAGTATATATATATGTATATATATATATATATATATATATATATATATATATGCATATTGCGAAATCCGATTGATAGCCATATGAAATGAATTTGAGTTTTTCCTTGCTTTTGCAGTTCTAGATAAATTTCACAACGGTCTGGGATGTAAGCTTTCAATTACTTTTTAACTATCAAAATTTGACAAAAGTATCCAGTAACAGCAAAAAACAAACATAACCATTTTATAGTTTGATTTATTCTACATGTATAGCTAATAAATCAGCCTATTTCTACTCCAATAATCTAACACGATATCATTTAACTACAATTGTCATGAAAATCAAAAGTTTGTAAGAGATAATAATAATAATAATAATATAGGGTATTTATATTGCGCACATATCCACCTTGTTAGGTGCTCAAGGCGCTCCTATATTTCCCGGCTAAGCTAGGCGTTCATAGCGCACAAAGCTTTTTAAGGAATGACTTCCTACCGGTACCCATTTACCTCACCTGGGATCACTGTAGAATACCTGAGCGATGTCTATGATTATTTTCATTTTTTTTTTTACAATTGTAAACGTAATTCCTTGTACAGCATTTGTATAATTGTTTAAGAGTTTCATATAGGAAATTGAGAAATAGAATTGATGAAATTAATAAATAATTCGCATGCCTTATTATATGGATAAGATTGATATCTGAAAAGATGCTTGATAAATTATGAAAATCGATTTATCTATAAATACTAAGTAAATGTAAATATTTCGAATTTCTATGACTGATTCTTTGGTGTATCTAAAATTGTGTTTTTAATTCTTTTATTTTTAAACCTTAGGCCAATATTTGTTTGTTGGTCGGACTTCACCCTCATCTGCGAAAATCACGAAAAACATTTCCAAGAGGCTACTTCAGGAGACGATCTTACAAGAAAGGAATAAGGTACATTTGAAGAGAATACTTCTGACAAATTTGAATAAAAGACTATTCCTCTCAATCTCTCTGCACACTGTATCATTTTTCTTATAGCAATAAAATAATATTCCAAAAACAACCATACTTCATATATTGTTGATATGGATCCGATCACATGATTGGATCTAATCTATCATTTGATAATAAAATAATAGCTATTCATCATAAAGCACTTTTCCCATCATGGCCCAAAGAGCTTTACAGCGTATTATTACTCAGGTCATCGGATCATTTCATGCCCGCACACAATGTATGCACCTTCTCCATTCCCTGGGCAGTTTTCCAACAAGAGTTCCAAGACTCAATTGCTAGGCATACTACATAGGCTTTCGCATCCCACATGTCCCACCGGGTACCCAAAGAGTGGCAAAGTGTGGATGAACGCCTTGCTAAGGACGCTCGACCACGGTGGAATTCGAACACACGACCCTCTGTTTTCAAGGCGAGAGTCAGAACCGCTACACCACGGCTCTTCCATTTTAGCTAACTGTGGAATATGTTAATGACTGGTAGTAATGATTAGTAGTTATGATTAGTTCTTTTGACTGGTCATGGTCTTGAGATGAGGACGGTTAATCAATTAAGAATCCACATCACTTTCTCAATATTACATAACCATTTTAGAAGATACTTGTATTATTGTACTTGTTTCCATTATAAATGCCTAGAGAACACTTCCGAAGGTAACTCCTGGGTTTTATTCTTACTAAATATCTTTGATGATGTGTATTAGAGAGTTTTCGCTCAGCGACCTACGGAGAATTCAAGAACAGAGTAAATATATTGTTAAATTCTTTTCATGACGAAGAACACTGGTAATTGGGAGTTTTCCCTCAGCAACATACGAAGGATTCAAGAACAGAGTAGATGTATTGTCAAATGCCCGTCAAATGACAAAGAACAACCAAAAAGTCTTTGTCAAAAACTGATGAATCAAAATAGCAGTTTAATCCTTGATTCTATTAAAAAAGAACATTTGCAATTTTTATCAGCTTTGAAGCTAGGTCGAAATTGCTGTTCTGGTTCACCAATTTTCGACAAAGTCTTCTTATTTGGTCTTTGTCATTTGACGGGCATTTGACAATACATCTACTTTGTTCTTAAATCCTCCGCATGTTGCTGAGGGAAAACTCCCAATTACCAGTATACTTACCAACCTTAATTTCCGCCATTGCATACAGGTCTGAGATACTGTGTAACATCCTTTGTCTCGTAGTGTTGATTCTATGCTGGACATGTGGTCTGGTCTATCTAACGAGAGTCACGTCGACTCCCTTACGATATACCTACTCTGCGTTGGCAATAACACAGGTAACACGAATTAAAGATTGTAGTAGTTATGGTTATAATAACGATATAATATAGGTAATGGTCGTGATAGAAAAATAAGACTTAGAATAATACTAGTAATATATTCATTCGTAAATCTACTTTTTGAATAGATACAAAGCTCTTTAAAAAACTAGGGAAATGAAACAATTAAAGAAAAGATAATCTTAGATAATACAAAAATAAAAGTAAGGTAATAAAATATACATTAAAACAATTGTTGATTACTAGTTCCCTGAGTATTCGAGACGATTTGATTTAAGAATTCAAGCATTGTCTTAAGTTTTTTAAGATTTGCCTAAATCAAAGTAGTATTTGCATTAGATAGTAATATCCCGGTTTACCTGTCCCAAGACAATCCGGTAGATCGTGTTTGATTGAATAGGATCAGAAGGGAGTTCATTTTCTGCCCAATAAAAAAGTCAAAAGCTACTCCCCTTCAAGATCCTTACGTTCCTCCACCTCCATTTCTCCCTTTAACCACACAACGCCCGAAACGGGGCGGGAGGAGATCATTATCCACTCATCCTCTAAGTTATGGAAAAGCCCTCCTGAAGATATTAACTAATGTCTTACTTCTGACTTAAAAATAAAGCACTTCTTTTAATTCTTCTTAATTTCCTTTCAAATATCTTTAAAAGCGTCTTGATCAATCAACTGAAAGGATTTGGTGCAATATAAATCCAATTTATTTATTATTATTATTAATATTATCATTATTAAAAATAAATGTATGATTAGCATCTCATGTCAGTTGATTTCTTCGTTTTAATTTCAGAGTTTGGGGTTCGTTGTCGCTCATAACTTTATCTGTTCTCAAATGAAAACTGCCTTCAAACATGCCTCCACTATCTCGAGAGAGAATTGGGTAAGTCATTATTGGACTCTTAATCCACAAAATACTCAACCTGCTTAAAATAATAATAATAATAATAATATTAATAACGTTTTATGTACCAAATGTAGCCACTTCAGTTAGGATGCTGCTCTACCAGCGGGCCCTGTATAACATATGTTATTATTACCCTTCTCCAATCAAAATGCTGAGCGCCTAGCAAGAAGGCAGAAGGTACCATTCTTTTAGGTCTTTGGTATGACTCGGCCGAGGTTCGAACCAATGACATCCCATTCATGAGGAGGACGCTCTACCACTGAGCCACCATGCCCGCTTATGTTCAAATTTCTGTTTCTGAAATACATTTGTCTTGACCGGTCGGTGACGCTTCTTCTGTTTATCATATCAAATGACCATATTGTGTCCTGTATGTTATGTATACATTTCATTCCTTGGCATTCAAAATTTCTTTTCCATTTCATTTTTTGAGAATACGTTTATGATTCGCATTGCAAAGATTCTTAAGTGCAAATTGCTATCAATATCACTAATACAAGTGCCAGAGTGGAATATTTTATTTGAATATTGCTGAAACACTTTCTTAATTAGTTCATCTAGTCTGAAAAAATAGCGAGATTTCTCAGTTATAGAATCATTCAAGAAGTATGTTTAACTTCTTAAATAATATCCCGCTTTTATATAGCAATATAAATCATCGGAACGACGCGATGTTTCTAAAGCACTTCATATTCTTGCCCGTCATCGGATCCTGGCATGCAAGCACACATACTATGCACTTTCTCCACTCCCTGTGGAGCGTTTCAACAAGAGTTTCATAAATGTAATGCGATTATTAATTATTCCTCTTGCGTTTTCAGAGACAGCAGACTGCAACATCGGGACCGACCTCAACGTCTGCTTCTCAGATCCGACCTTGTGAGAGGGATGTTATCGTAAAACATCACGATAAAAAGCCGAGGAAGAGCCACGTGACCAAGTGGGAAGATACCCAGAGCCGTATCAAATCCGACGTAACGACCAGTGCCAGCTCTGCATTCAGGTTGGCATCTTAGAATATTGATTAGAACATACCTCGGGGCCGTTTCATAAAGCTGTTCGTAAGTTAAGAGTGACTTTAAGAACGACTAGTGATCCTTTCTTACGCGCTAAACCATCGACAATTTAATATACCACTTACCGGAAGAAGGGATCACCAGTCGCTCTTAACTTACGGACAGCTTGATGAAACACCCACCTGTTTCAAATAAAGAAGAGAGAAGGGTAGGAGGCACACATCCTCTCCCCGGGGATCGCCACGAGTGTATTGCACCTATGAAAATGGAATAGGATCAGAAAAAAGTAGGATAAATTGATTATGTAACAGTAATGATAATTATGTATGTATGAACGTATATTTTATTTCGCCTTTTACATCTTTATAATATTCAGGCGCTCTTTTTGAAAGTGAATTGAAGAACGAATAACCAAAGGGATCTCATGTATTAAGATATTGAGGAACTTGGTTAGGAAAATTAGTCAATCAAAGGTTTCCATATATAAGTTTGGAACCTGGAGTTTCAATACCAATGACTTCAAAAAGATTTTGTAATTTTTTTCTCCCAAATTTCAGATGGCGAATAGAAAATTGGAGACGGCGAACAAACCTGAGCAGTACGGATCAGAGTCGAAGAACAATGTCTACATCCATTGGCACCGACTCCAGACGTCTCGGCAGTGGCTCCGCTCAACCTCGAGATAGAATGGACACATTGTCTATACCCATAGAAGAAAGTGACCTTGACCTTGAACTCACAAGGTCACTGACAAAGTCAACCTCTAGGTCTGGTCACGCGGGGAATCACATTGGGAGTATTGTCGAAACAGAGAGAAGTTTCAGGAAGGGTAACATTGTCCTAGAGCACCTGAGACTAGAACCAATCAAGCAGGTCTCTTTGGTCGGCAACGATTCCCTGATAAAAGAACAGGGTGGAGGATTTTTGAATAGCAGGCAGAGCTCAAGGAAGCTATCTTCCACAGATCGATCTTTGATCCGACCTCGTCCTTACGATCATGACGTTGGTACGGTGGACGGATGGTCGCAGACAGGCAGGAAACGTGCCAAAAATACCAAACTAGTTTATCCACCAGTGGGATCAGTGTCACAGATGAATCCAGAATACAGTGATAACCTACATGATTCTCGCACCCCCTATTGTGTGAGATATAAAAAAAGGACGAGCAGAAGTTCTCATACCCCCAGCACCCATTCTCAAAGAGAGGTTAGTAGAAAAGGATTGTTGGCAATGATAATCACTTACATGAGAAATTCTAAAAATATCAGTCGAAACAGTGTAATTCAGACATCATTTTTATATCTCGATAATCAGACATATATTTACACTTCCGTTTGACTCTTTTCAGGATACAAGCAGAGTGGCAAAAAAGCATAATATGGCAAGGCGGCATAGATCTACGCTGGACGGTGAATATCAACATTCCCATTCTACGCAACGAGAATCCAGAGAACAATCTTGGAATAATCCTCAGTATCAAAGGTGCATAGAACACAAGGACAGCATCGAGGAAAATCGAGAACTATATAATATCAGTAGCATGGCAATTTCTGGAAAGCTAAACCCTCTATATCCAACAGGTGTTCATGAATATTCCGAAGTTTTCCATCGTCCAGATGGCACGAAGTATAAACATTCTGCAGGAAATACGCAAGGTGAGGATGATATTGGCGTTACTTCGCCATATGAAGCATTATTTTCCCGAGATTCGAGAAAGGCTCTACAGGAATCCTCGAAGACCTCTGACAAAAGAAAAGAGATGGACAAGAAAAGAAAGACTGAAATAGGTAGTGCAAGTCCGCAAGACGAGTCAATGGTTCTTTCGTATGAACCACATGGAAGTCACATGTCTCATGGTTTACCCGTACCTGGAGAAGAACATGCACCAAGAGCAGAAATGTCATCGAACGAGAGAAAAGCTAGGAAAAGATCTAGAAGGAAGAAGAAAAAGAAGTCCCAACTATCACAAGGACAGTTGTAATGAAACTCAGTGCAGAGCGAATTCATGAAATGCATGAACAATTCTGAGGAAGCGACGGCTCATGCTTAATCCCATAATACGAGTAAGCTCTTTGTAGGCTTATCGTCTGAATAAAAAAGGCGTTATACTATAATAAAAACTTTTGTAATTCCTCATAATTTTTCAACAAGTATTTTCTTTTTTTAAAGTCATGCATTAGCCATATCCCCGTCTTAATATATTCAATGTGTTAATCATGGGATAGTTTACATTTCGGTGAAGATGAAACATTCTGATCTCTCAGGTATCTCTCATTTTTATGTATATGATTATGAGACATATTATGACGCATGCGTTGTGTCTGAATTCATGACACAAACCTCGATGAGTTACACAATATACAAGACATATTTCATAAAAAATTAGGTGCAATTCCTTTTTTATTTGGCAACATGTCCTCGTACCCCCACACTTAAATCCCCTGCATACCCTCACTCATACCCCCCACACTCACACCCCCTGCATACCCTCACTTATAACCCCACACTCACATCCCCTGCATACCCCACACTCACATCCCCTTCATACCCCAACACTCACATCCCCTAAATACCCTCACTCATACCCCACACTCTGATTCCCTGCATACCCTCACTCATAACCCCACACTCACATCCCCTGCATACCATCACTCATACCCCACACTCACATCCCCTACATGTCCTCCCTCATAACCCCACACTCACATCCCCTTCCTCATACACCACACTCACATCCCCTCACTCATAACCCCACACTCACATGCCCTCCCTCATTCTTCATGCACCCACACTCGCATCCCCTCCCTCGTACACCCACACTCACATGCCCTCCCTCATTCTTCATACCCCACACTCACATCCCCTCCCTCGTACACCCACACTCACATGCCCTCCCTCATTCTTCATGCACCCACACTCGCATCCCCTCCCTCGTACACCCACACGTCCTCCCTCATTCTTCATACCCCACACTCACATCCCCTCCCTCGTACACCCACACTCACATGCCCTCCCTCATTCTTCATGCACCCACACTCGCATCCCCTCCCTCGTACACCCACACGCCCTCCCTCATTCTTCATACCCCACACTCGCATCCCCTCCCTCGTACACCCACACTCACATGCCCTCCCTCATTCTTCATACCCCACACTCACATCCCCTCCCTCGTACACCCACACTCACATGCCCTCCCTCATTCTTCATGCACCCACACTCGCATCCCCTCCCTCGTACACCCACACGCCCTCCCTCATTCTTCATACCCCACTTTTTTTTTTTTTTTCAATATGTTTTTATTAAGGATTTCATTCAAATGAATTACATAAACTGCAGATAAATACAAAACAAAATACAAATCTTCATTTCATATCAACAAGGATATGCAAAAAAGTACATATATATTTACCAAGAACTGAAGCAAATAAGGACGGAATGAAACTCCTTAAAATTATACTTTTATATCTGAAAAAAAAAATAATAACTCAACTGAGTCCCCAACCCTCTATGTATTTCAATAATAATTAATGTTAAATGGCTATATAAATGATTTGCAGGAAAACAGAAATCAACCTAAATGTATTATCATTGCATCCCATTTTAAATCAAGCTTCAACATAACTTTACATAATTATACACACATACACACACCCACCTTAACACCCATACACACATGCACATACCACGCATACGTAAACAAACATAATATATACAAATCTGCACTCACATCCCCTCCCTCGTACACCCACACTCACTTGCCCTCCCTCATTCTTCATGCACCCACACTCGCATCCCCTCCCTCGTACACCCACACTCACATGCCCTCCCTCATTCTTCATACCCCACACTCACATCCCCTCCCTCGTACACCCACACTCACATGCCCTCCCTCATTCTTCATGCACCCACACTCGCATCCCCTCCCTCGTACACCCACACTCACATGCCCTCCCTCATTCTTCATACCCCACACTCACATCCCCTCCCTCGTACACCACACTCACATGCCCTCCCTCATTCTTCATGCACCCACACTCGCATCCCCTCCCTCGTACGCCCACACTCACATGCCCTCCCTCATTCTTCATACCCCACACTCACATCCCCTCCCTCGTACACCCACACTCACATGCCCTCCCTCATTCTTCATACCCCACACTCGCATCCCCTCCCTCGTACACCCACACTCACATGCCCTCCCTCATTCTTCATACCCCACACTCACATCCCCTCCCTCGTACACCCACACTCACATGCCCTCCCTCATTCTTCATGCACCCACACTCGCATCCCCTCCCTCGTACACCCACACGCCCTCTCTCATTCTTCATACCCCACACTCACATCCCCTCCCTCGTACACCCACACTCACATGCCCTCCCTCATTCTTCATGCACCCACACTCGCATCCCCTCCCTCATACCCCAGCTCTACCCATATTCCCAACACATCTCGTATCTCAAATACTCCCTCATCTATAACCCCACACACTCATTTCCTGTACACAGCCTCACTACCCCCACACCCACCCTCATTCATACCCCACACATGCATGCACGCCTCTACACACCCTCTTCCATTCCCCACACACGTAAACTCGCATCCTCTATATAGGCCTACCCATCGACACACCCACACTAACATATACAACTGCATCTATACCAAGTTCATACCCCCTGCACCCCATTCATACCTCACACACACACCCTCATCCATATTCCACATACCATCCCTCACACCCCTATCTATATCCCATACATGCACCCTGTACTCGCCCATATCTCCCTCAATACAACCATACCCCACACTCGCATATTCTCTCCCACACCCACTCTTTTTCAGCCCAAACTCATATGCGCTCCTTTCACATTTGGTACATCTGAAAGCACTGGTTCGAAATGGTTGCAAAAATTGATTATGATAATATAATATGAAAAAATCTTTAATTCAGATACATGAAAAATATGAGATGTTGGGGTGACAAACAGATTTCTCAACTGACAATAGCATACACAGACATATAGATGACTCTTGACCCATTGGCACTAATGAACTGTTGGGCAAGACAAAAGACTGTTCTGATGATCAAAGAGAGGAGGCTTGGTCAGAAAAGGGTCCTGTTTCAAAAAGAGTTACAGCTACGGCAACTTCCATGGTAACAGGGCTCATCAGCCAATCACAATCCATCTTACCACGGAAGTTACAATGGTTGTGAGGCTTTATGAAATGGGCCCAAGAAAGTATTTTAACCCAATGACTACCAATTCCTGAAATTTCCAAAATGCATTGAAAAGAGACCACATCCGTTCAAGTAGTTAGCAGGTTAAGAAAGGAACATGTGGGATAAAAGCTGCAAGATCAAAATTCCTACAAAGAACAAGGGAGCGTTTCATCAAAAGTTAAGTCTGACAAGTCAGATGTGAAAACTCCCCTATGATGTTGATTGGCTCAGAAGCACAATTCCCATGGGAAGTCCTCCCATGAAACGCACCTCAGGGACAATATGCACTGCTCGTGTAAGATGTCTGCCTTCTTCAAAATTGTTTTCCAACCTGTCGTAGTCTCGATGGGTTGACTATGAATAGCCCCCAAGGAAGCGAATGAACGGCAGCCAGTAAGAAAGTCACTAATAATCTCCATCACTATTTATTTCACTAGCTATGTAAATACACCATAAAAATATGAATAGTTGGAAGAAAATTCTTCTCCATTGATTTTGGACGTATGATTCCGCCTGAGGACAATGCCAAGGTTGGCAAACTGTTGGCCTGAGGCCAGTTTCAACTACATCACTGTTAAGTTAAACTCCTACAAAAATACTTTTTAAAATGATGATATGTTGTATCCATCATACACTCAAAACATACACGTACATGTATGCATATAATGATACAAAAGGTAGTTTAAAACATACTAATGAAATTTTTCTTCTGACGAATGCATTTCCTTTTATTTTTTCTTTTAACCCTAATTCTCCGGGGGGGAGGGGAGGGGCCATAATGGCCCCCCCTCGACAATTTTTGCGATATATCTGCTGCGCAAATTTTTTTTCCTCGCCGCTCAATGACTTTTTACTTTCAAGTCTCGCACAAATTTTGAGACCAAATTTGTGATGCCCGGGTACGCAACATTATGTAAGCGCATGTCAGACCCAAAATTGCTCATAAACGTGATTTCATGTACAAATCCAATGCAAATTGTGTAATTTAGCCAAAATTCATAAATGTATCATTATTTCTACTTTTACTGATAAAACTGAATTAATTTTGCCTTCTTTATGATCAGAATTAAGTCTGGAACGATTTCCATCAAAAAAACAATAAAAAATCAAAAAGTAAAAAAAAACAAAGAAATACATAAGAAATTAGAAAAACAATAAAATAAATAAGAAATCGGTCTTGGTACCAGAATTTTTTTCATTCACAATAGTTAGGAATGCTATAAAGAATATTTTCACCAAAAAATAGCATTCTAGGTGCTTTATTTAGTGAATCAGAGCAAAAAGTATGATTTCATGAATAAATTAGCATAATTAATTCATATAAAATAAAAATATATAAATTCAGTGAAATTTACCAATGCAACTGCGTAGATTACGTCATTCTCTACCATCATGCAAATTTTCGTTGTGATCGCGCAATCTGCGGCCGAGATCTTAAGGGGGGCCATAATGCCCCCCCCCCCCCCCCCCCGGGAATGACAAGAATCAAAATACCCCGGGAGATTTAGGGTTAAGGATGTTTCAAACATCAAATCTTATACTACCAAGAATCATTCATAATTTTTACAATCCTTAGCCAGACATTTCAGTTTAAAATAAATCTGAAAAGAATATCGATTAATGTTAAATAGTACTGGGATACAAACACAATGCATACAAATATTGAAAGACTGGGGTTAATGTTTACTAACACAAATGAATTTTACAAATAAAAATGAAGAAAATCTAAATCAAATAATAAAATATGGGTATAGTTTACAAGCACCATGTCACTAACATAAAGAAAATCATTGTTTTTTAAATTATTGTTTTCATTCTTTAAATGGTAAAATTGAATTGTGTTGCACTCAACCCTGGTGAGGTGAATGGGTACCTAGTAAGAATGTATTCCTTGGAATGCAGTACGTGCTTAGAGACTTCTGATAAGTGCTATATAAACAAGTATAATTATTATCAATCTTCTTTAAAGTAACATTAAGTATTATAATATATAAAAGAAAACAGAAGAAAACAAAAAGAACCAAAGATCTTAAAATCTCAAGTGTAAAATAGCATTTTGTTTTCTTTTACATTTGTTTTTTATACAGGTAAAATGTGTGGTAAGCTTTCCATCATGTCTTAGATTACATTTTGAATAAAAAATCATATACTAAATGACAAAGTTTAGTTTCTATAATGTAATTCAATAGCTACTTTTGCAAAAAGCCCTCACTATTAAACAAAATTATTCAAAATAAGAAAATTAATACATGAAACACATTTCAGTTTGCCATACATAATCTAAACTACCATCTACTTTTATCCCCGAAGCCCACTAACAAATAAATGACTAGGATTAGCTGAAAGCATTTTTAATATATTGATTCAAACTTATAAATGTAGTCTAGTATTAGTTACCTTATTCATGACAAAGGATTAAGACTGGGTTATTTTAGGAACGATTGAAAAGATGATATTGACCATCAGTGTTTAACCTTGGTGCTGGTGTTAAGCAAAGCAGTTGTGAAATATACACTAGATAATATGCAAGGGTGTCAGGCGACTTTCAGCAAGCCTCCGGCAATAAAGGTGCTTTGCGTCTTTTCGTTTGAAGCAGCTTTCCTGCACGGCTTTGTCTTTGTTGTAAGGTGAGAATTGCTTACTTGAAAAGCTGCTTGTGTGTTCATTGTGGCAAAATTAAGCTCTGACTCTTTGACAACTGCATGGAGTTGCCAATTTGAGGAAGGAAAGGCGATCAAACGATCCTTGAAAAAAACATTCCTTGTCATGAGTGGTGAAAGTCACTGAGAAGGTTGTCAAACATCTGGACACCGATAAGCATCTGATACAGAACAATCCAGCACAGGAGAACATAATGTTCCACCACTGCATTCAACACATGGGCTTTGATCTCCTTCACAATCTGTTACCGAAACAAAAAAAAAGAAAACTGCTGATTCATGCTGGTTTCTAAAGTCTTTGATTTCATAGGCCTGAATTCATAAAGGGTGATTTAAAAAACCATTGGTTGAACCGATGGTTAATGCAGATTTCCAGTATTAATCACGCTTAATCTACTGCATATATGATAAAATTACCAAATAAATAGTGATACACGCTTTTGTCACAGTGCGCCAAATTGACGCCTGTTTCCATAGTTGTGCATGCTATTTTACTCACGAGTCCACTGTTTAGAATTAATGAATCCACTGTTAAAAACAGTGGACTCATGAATAAACTAGCATTCAAAACCATGGCAACAGGTGTCAATTTGGTGCACTAAGACAAAACAGCGTATCAGTATTGGTATAAATAGATATCAATCAAGCGTACTTTATAGAGGAAATCTGCATTAACCATCAGTTCAATTAATGGTTTTCGAAACCACCTTTGTGGATTCAGGCCATGATAAATGCTCCCCCGAAATCCCGTAATTGCTGACAATCTGTTATTCTTGAAAGGATTTTCATCAAACCTTAATCAATGATTCCCAAAGTTTGCTGCTTACATTTACACCTAAGTCAAGTTGGCAGGATCGGCTCCCCTTTTTAACAGTTGCAGGTAAAAATAAGTGGACTTTTTCTTACCATGTAGTTCAGCTCTGACGCGGAACTGCAAACTGGTCTCGTCCATTGATGAATCCACGGGTACCATGATAGAAACATAGGCCTCATCACTTAGCACATAGAAGTCGTATATTCCGAATGGAATATCAGTCCCAAAATGTTCAATTTTAGCAACATGAGGATCAAAGAATGGATCTGTGCCAAAAAGGACTTCAGAGCCGGGACTGAGGACATAGGCTGTAGTCACTTCAAACAGGAGGACGTAGGAGTCGCTTGGAGCATAGAAACGCCATATGGCTTCCAGGTAATCACCATTCTCCTGAAGAACACCAATGACATTGTTAACTTCATGCCACTCATTATCCACTGGTACACTCACTTGTAAAGACAACACAGATGAAAAATATGTTAGTTTTTATTTTGTCACATTCTAGTTATATTTAGTTACGTTTGGGTCATATTCAGTTATTTTCAAATATAAATTACTTGTCCATCAGTTTGATTTAGTTACATTTTCGTTATGATTTATTACACTTAATTATATAGATGTTTATATATATATATATATATATATATATATATTTGTATATTATATAATTTATATTTAGTTATAAATAGCCAATTATATTAAGTTATATACAGGAATATTTTCTACAGTATAATGACTTGCATTTTATTTTGAGGGCGGGTTATTCTCTTCTATGAGCTACTTCTCATGACATTACTTGAGAAATTTCTTTACATTTTCCCCAATACATGTGCATAACAACTGAAGGGGGGTTCACAAAGAGTTAAGTATCACTTACATGTGCGTTATCACTTATATGTGCGTGTCAGCACCAAGCATGACTTTAAATCCTAGTTCAATCCTTGTGACACCCCCCTCAATTATACCTCTACATATTGGTATATTATCTTGAGAAATGAGATAGATTGAAATGAACTCCAAGTACTTCTGCTTTTGCATGATAACGTATTTAACTATGCAGCAGTTTAAGCGGGATATTTTGCAACTAACACAGGAAATTTATTATGTCGGGATCAAGGTAGGTAATGACCTATGATTTTGATTTTTTACAAGGAAATTAATCACATAGATATGAAGTTAACCTAATATAAAAAAACATGTACTTTTATCTGTCACACGATTCTTTAATTACTGTGAGAGAAAAAAATGGGACGCACAGACAGATGGACAACCCTAAAACATGATGACCCTGGCAACCAACTATGGTGGACAGAGGCATAAAAACTTAAATCAAAAGATAACAAAGGAAGATAGAGCAAGAGAAAGTGAGGAGACACAGTAAAAGAGGGAGCAATCTAGAAAGAAAGAGTTAATGAGGGAGGGGGAGAGAGAGTGAGAGAAATAGTGAATGAAGGAGGGAGGGGGAGAGAGAGATAGAGAAAGAAACCAGAGAGTGATAGATGGAAACAAAAAACGAACTCTAGCAAAATAAGAGAAAAAGAGGGAAAGATAGAGAGAATTGGTATGTAACCTTCAACTAACCATATGTGTCGGTAGGACTTGTAGAAGTGGTTGTAGTAGTAGGAGTAGGGGTAGTTGTAAGACTGGTTGGAGAACTCGTATCGGGACTAACTGTAGGACTGGTTGGGGAACTAGTATCAGGACTAACTGTAGGACCGGTTGGGGAACTAGTATCGGGACTTATTGTAGGACTGGTTGGGGAACTAGTAGCAGGACTAACTGTAGGACTGGTTGGGGAACTAGTATCGGGACTAACTGTAGGACCGGTTGGGGAACTAGTATCGGGACTTATTGTAGGACTGGTTGGGGAACTAGTAGCAGGACTAACTGTAGGACTGGTTGGAGAACTAGTATCGGGACTAACTGTAGGACTGGTTGGGGAACTAGTATCGGGACTAACTGTAGGACCGATTGGGGAACTAGTATCGGGACTTATTGTAGGACTGGTTGGAGAACTAGTAGCAGGACTAACTGTAGGACTGGTTGGAGAACTAGTTTCAGGGCTGTTTGTAGAACTAGTGGCAGGAGTGGTTGCTGTATAAAAGAATAATCAAAACATGTCAAGTCATGAAAGATGTACACAAATATTGAATGCTCAATGGGGCATGGTCAAACCTGTTCGCCCAGAGAGGATTTCTTCACATTGCTAATATGCAGAGAGTTGTGGATCGGGGGATAAGTCTCCGACTTGGCAAAAAGAGGTTTGTGGCTTCAAATCCCAGCCATGGTGTAATTTCCATTTGCAAGAAATTGATCCATATTATGCTGCACTCAACGCAGGTGAGGTAAAAATGTACCTGACAGGAAATTTTCAGGGTGGAATATATAACAAGGTCCGACATCACGCAACATCGTACTTAGAATATAATCGGTCACATGATGCCTTTTGAACCAATCACCATACATGATTAAATGTATGTAAAGCTATGAACAGCAAAGCAATTGAGTCTGGAGGACACTTCTAGCTGCATTCAGGCAAGTAACATGATTCCAGCCCCAGTCAATTGAACAGAGCATCACCACACCCCTTATACCAGAGAAAGTTTGATAGACAGTTACCTGTAGACCAATCAGAACGAGTTTAGATCACTCCCACCTTAAATTGTTACACCCCTAAAACTAATGATATAAATAAGACTTCTTGATTATTAGAGGAGAGAGAATACAGAAGAATACTAGACCCACACTCATCCAGATAGACTGACTGATTTCAAGACTTAGACGTCCATCAAATATTATCTTAACTTCACAATCTCAATCTGATACTTCTAAATTATTTTATATTCATCGTCTCCTATTATATCTGAATCTTCAAGTACTTCGAACTGTAGCTGAATATTGATAATTAAATACTTTGTGATTTTGAACTGTATAACTTTCTCAAAAGTTTCTTCATTACGCTTCCCTTCTTATAATTACCGATCCCAACACGACACTATTACGAGCACAGATAAAACTATATCCTAAGTCACTAATTTATGGTACACCTGTATACTGTCCACTGTTAAGAGTGTTGTGAATGACTATGCATTTGAGGATTCAGACTTCAAGATGCTTATAGTGGGCGCATCGTGGGCTAGTGGTTCTGACTCTCGCCTTTCAAACAGAGGGTCGTGGGTTCAAATCCAAGCCATGGCTTGTTTTCCTTCAGCAACAAATTTATCCACACTGTGCCATCCACCCAGGTGAGGTAAATGGGTACTGGCAGGAAGTAATTCCTCAAAAAGCTGTGCGCACCAGAATCGGTAGACTAGCTTAGCCGGGGGTAATATAGGAGCGCCTTGAGCACCTAGCAAGGTGGATATGTGCACTATACAAATCCTATATTATTTATTTATTTATGCTGAGATTCCTCTTCCATTCAAGCCATATATAAATTTTACAAGATGGTAATGCAGATTATTGTTATTTGATAAACCATTATATGTATGGTCAATAGATCTGGCATCAAAGGGATGGTCCAGGCTGGAGATCTTTATATCTCAATGAATGAGGGTAAAATTCACAAATCAAAATGCTGAAAATTTGATCAAAATCGGATAATAACGAAGTTATTGAATTTTAAACTTTTGCATTATCCGGTGAAACAGTTCTAGGCATGTATTTATGAATATAAGGTGGGCTGATGATATCATATCCCCACTTGTTCTTTGTATTTTATTATATGAAATTAGGTTTATTCAAAATTTTTCTACCAAGAACTAAAACAAATGGATGGACAATTGATTAAGTACATAATTTATTTATTGCCGCAACTTATTTCATCATAATGGAGACACATAATTTACACATTTATGATTTCATGTATTAACATAAGAAAAGGGAAGTGGGGATGTGACATCATCAGCCCACCTAATGAATATTCATGATGATGTGCATATAATTGTTTTCACAAAATATCAATAAACTTTAAAATTCAATAACTTCATTATTTGTTATCCGATTTTGATGAAATTTTCAGCATTTTTCTCTGTGAATTTTACTCTATTCTAGATATTAATATTTCCAGCCAAGACCATCCCTTTAACTAATTAACCGGTCATTAGCAATTCTTTCTTTTAGCTATAATAAATGGCTGTCACAGGATAGAATTCAGCAAATCATTTGATCTCTAAGCACTTCTTTGCCTTGTTGCTACCTGAAATGGCAAACTATGACCTAATTGTGTTTCTGGTATACTCACCGTTAGCTGTGACCCTGAACTTCACATAAGTATTCACATTCTTGGGGAAAGCAAGGAGAACAAAGCCTGTGCTGTTGGTCAAGGAGAAAGCCCTTAACGAGCTGATACTGTACTCGTACCCTGTTGCATCATAGTATGCTCTGTTATTTGGACCAGATGCTGGATCTTCACCCGCTCCAGCAATGATGCGCAGGAGAGGGATAAGCTGAGGTGCATTCTCAGACCATGTGAAGTTCAACAGCTCCATATACAGTGTTGCACCAGGATCGGAATAGAAGACGTAATGGTAGAAGTCGTAGAACTCGCTGGCCCTTGTGCCGCGATCTTCCACGGCATCTCCTGAACGTTGTTCGATTGTGATCCATTCATCAGCTGTCACATCCACCGGTACTATGATTGGAAAAGACATTCAGAAATATTTGTAATGATTACCCGAAATTGCCACTCCACAAAATGATTCTAAATACGAGAAAGATGGGTTATCGGAGGAAAATAAGATACTAAGGGCACTTGTCACAATCATGATGCACAAAAAATGCAAACTACATTTTAATATCACTGCACAACTTGCCGCTATGTGGACAAAAACAATGGGACACTGCAGAGACAACTAGTACAGACTTTCGCTAATGATAATTTGGGTAAAAATAACAGACAACCTGTGAAGTGTATATTAAAAAAATTCTGCATGGATTAAAGCCGGTTAAACTTTGTGGATCGGCAAAAAAAGATATGCACTGCAACAAATGTTACTGTTTTATTCTCAATCACATTTTCCAAATATTTCAATCACTTGTTACATTCTAGTTGTGGCTGTGCGCCATCATTTTGACGGATAAAAAGTCTTATGAATACCAGTTGAATTTCTCCTGAAGATGAAAAAGTCTACACTGAGATCACCTGGGTCTCTGCTAAAGAATGAAAATAAAATTCTTACTGATACAATTTTCGGTTCTTCTGAAGAATAATAATACAATTATTACTCATATAATTTGAGTTTCTCCTGAAGAATGATAACAAAAGTTTTACTGATAAGAATGAGAACAGAAATCTTACTGATATAATTTGATTCTCTGCTGAAGAATAATAACAAAAGACTTACTGATAAATTCCGAATCTCTGCAGAGACTTTCTGCTTCATCTGCTCCACCATAGCAATTATCATAGAAGTCACAAACCACAGAGTCATAAAGGCAAGTGTAATATCCTGGGCACTTGAAACAATCTATAACAAAAAGATAAAAACAGAAATTGATACAAAGATATTATTACATTATAACCACTGTAAATTTTCATCAAATCCTACTGGGGCTGAACAATTAATTACCTCATACCCTTCTCTTATTAAAATATGCAACAAAGTCTAATGATAATGCAACTGATTTTGGATGATTGCAACTTGCAAGTCCTTATTCTGGAGCAAAGGCCAAATGGGTTTCAAGTCGTAACCAATTGAACAACTGCAATGAGGTCAGTAGATATCCAATTTTACATGTATTCTAGTATAGGATGACAGCATAGTCACAGATGTTAACACAAGTATTTGCAAGAAGATTTACATACAGGGCTTTAAACAATAAGATGCTCCATGTCTCATATTTGTATCAAATTTCACGTTTTATTCCAACATCATATTCCAGATCAATCATAACCATATGGAGTCTGTTAAAGTGGCTTTTACACAAAAAGTGTATATACCTGAATCACAAGCAAATTCATCTTCTCCGCCAGCACAGTCAATCTCGTCATCACAGTAATCATGAGGATATAGACAAGACGATTCATTCAATGCGCAGGAAAAATCACACACACCTGGAAAAGTAATAATCCATGTTATAATGATAATATTGACTGTTTTAACAGTTTATAGTTTCTTGTATAAATGTACCAATATGAATAATCAATGAGGATAGTGAAAATGATGATTGAATGAAGGGCCAGAATATTTTTTACACTGTTGAAACAAAATCACGCTTGATACTGGCTGATAGCGAAGGTTATAATAATACTACTGGAAAAAAGATGTAGTGCATGTTACAAGGATCTTGACCGTTAACAAAGGTTATAGTAAGTATATACATACATTTACCAATATGATTAAAGGGGAATCCAGCCTTGGCCATAAAATGTTGTGTTGGGAAGGAGAAAAATAAATTAAACAGAATGGTGAAAGTTTGAAAGAAACCGGACAAGCAATAAGAAAGTTATAGCTGCTTTGAAATTGAGATCACTAATACTATGTAGATTTCAAATTGGCAACTGCGTAAGTAAGTTATGACAAAGGGCACGGACAACTTTCCCATAGGCCATGTACTTTATTATCAGGGATTTGTGGTTTTCTCCTAAGTACCCATTCCCCTGGGGCAGTAATCTAAATATAACCCAGGTAGTATATATTGTTGTATGTCCTCATGAAAGAAAAATAAATTTGAAATAAAACTTTTGGGAAAAATGACATTTTCGCCATAATATGTATTGGAGTACATGGAAGAGTAGTCCTTGCCTTACATCACTATGACATCCCATATGCGGCCAATTTGAAGTCTACATGTGTATAGAGATTACCAATATTTACAACTGTTAAAAATTCATAACTTTCTTGTTGTTTGTCCAATATTGTTCAAACTTTCACCTATCAACTTGTCTGATTTTTTTTTTCCTTATAAAAACAAGTTTTTATTTGGGTTGGATTCCCCTTTAATTTATGAAGATACACATGATCATTTCAAGGCACAGGAAACATCACACACTGTTAGAAAAGTGTAATCCATGTTACAATGATGATATTGACTATTATTAACCGTATCAGACATCTGAGCAGGGCAACTTTGATACATTGTTGCCTGCTTAAGACTGGGATCAAATGGCCGGTCAATAAATTTCCAATTGTTTATCCACGGGCCCAATTTATTGCCCGCTCAGGAAAGTCAATGAGAAAATGCGTGGAAATGTAGCGGGCAATAAAGCAGAGCTAACATCCGGGTATTCTACGCGTTTTTGTACGCGTCCTTGAACCGCGCAGTGCTATACGTCATAATGGTAATCAAGTTGAGACAATGCTTGATACTGCGTCCCTAGGCCAGGGACGCATCATTTCAATAACGTCACAATGGTAAAGTTCAAAGGCCCAGTCTGCTCAACATGACAAACTAGATTCTCATTCTTAAACTTCAAAATATCTAAATTTTAACGATCTTTGCTCTAGATGTCTGATTTGGTTAATAGCAATGTTGACTGGCCTGGGGGCGAAAGGACATATATCGCCCTCACTAAATTGATATCACCCTCGTCTACGACTCGGGCGATATTAATCTAGTATGGGCGATATATGTCGTATCGCCCCGAGGCCAGTCAATATTGCTTTATTATAAACACAGAGGTTATAGTCATTATATACATTTTACCACTATGAATAATTCACGAAGATAAATATGATCCACAGTCCTTATATAAATACATTTTTAATATTACTCATTGAAGATAGAGATAAAGACAATCCATTGAATAGGTATGATATATTACACACTGTTGAGAAATATAATGCATGCCATAGTAATAATATAAACAATCATAGTAAGCTTGAATTCAATCCATAAAGAATTTGCATATTTTTTACCTTTCTTTACCACAATCATCATCAGCACCATCACCAAAATCATCAACACAATCATTATCAAATTCACCCCCTACCTCATCCGCATCGATCACCATCTTTCATTAGTTTCATCCCCACCATCCCATTCAAGCAATTCTCCTTACCCTCATCACAATTTAATTCGTCTTCCTGACTATTGACGCACTCATATTCTCCATTACATAGGTCAGTTTCCAGGTTAACACAGTGAGGTGATCCATTGCATAGACTCTCAGTCTCGTCACAGGCTGAGAACAAAAGAGAAAATATGGTGTGTTTTTTCTTAGATATTTTATTGTTATTATGATGGAATGTCTTTAAGAATATGATTGTGATCATTCTAAAAGAGAAGCATTAATCAAATGATGTAGGAAGTCAAATTAGCAGAGCTTAGTAGCAGTTGATGAAAACAAGAACTTTCCATTCATTCCAGCACATATTGATAATAATAATAATAATAATAATAATAATAGCGGTATATTTACCCAGGGTAGCCGCTTCAGTTCCGAAAACTGTTCTCCCAGCGGGCCCTGCTATTATTACCCCGGCTTTAGCTGGGCTGCCTAGGCGCTCAAGCATTCAAGGAATTAATCCTGCCGGATACCCATTTACCTCACCTGGGTCGAGTGCAGCACAATGTGGATAAATTTCTTGCCGAAGGAAATTACGCCATAGAAAATGATGATCATTTTGGAAACTAGCACTTATTTTATGTAAAGAACCCATGACCTCTTGACAAATTTTGCAAAATATGGTACCAAAAGATAAGATTTTTTTTTAAATAAGATAATGCATGTAGGTTCTTATTGCCATACTACTACAGGTATGTACAATCTATCTTGAACATTTGACAGTATGTTTGCCATGTTTTGAAATTCTACTCATAATTGGATTAAATTTTTTTCAAAATGCCATGCAGCTAGATCTCATGCCTGCACTAGCCCCAATCATGGGAAATTATTTTTTTCTTCAAAATTCTTACCAATTGCTGTAACCCGAAGCTGAATAGAAGCATTCACATCTTTTGGAATACCAATGAGTCCATAACCAGTGTTACTCCGAAGCGAGAAGTTAGGGGAGCTACTTAGGGACCCACTATAACCATCTCCATATAAGAATGCAACGTTAGACGATTTATCTGTGGGGTCCTCTCCGGAGCCAGCATAGACAAGGAGGAGAGAGGCAAGTGGGCCATCAGACCAAGTATAGTTCTGAATCTCCATGAAAAGGGTCGTGCCTGGATCCCCACGGAACACGTAGTGTGTGAAATCAATGAAGTTGCTTGCCGGGGTGTTGCGATTCTCCACGTTTCCAGACATCACAGTAATATCAACCCATTGCCCGGTTGATACCAGCACATTCTCTTGGGTGGGCCAAAAGAAAATGAAAATCACATGCAAGACATTGCTTTTAAACACAAACACAAGTAAACATTTTTGTGTGAATATAAAAGCAAAGACAGTTGAAAACAAACACGATGTCAAATACAATTTTCCAATATTTCTGGCATAGCGCTTTGTCAAGAAATGACAAAATATGACATAAATATATATATATATGCATTTATATTGGAAAATTTATACCTATTATATATCTGAATAAATATCATCATTCCATGACAAGGGCTATGCATGAAATGTTGGCTTTTTTCTTTTAGAAACTTTAAAATCGTTTTCACCCGTATTTGAAGAAAACTCACTATCTCAAGGGCACTACACAAATTCCACTCAGTCAAACGTGTTTATGCAAGCTAGCTTCAATAATCTTTACTAAACCCATGTAAATAATTACAAGATTCGTTCAATCACAGAGAGGTTATAGCCCCTCACATCAGTTGGTTTCTAAAATCCAAAGTCACAAAATGGCAAAAGAAAGACCAATGAAAATGAGATTCAACAAACTTTCCAGTTTATAAGCCAGTTCGTAGTTCCATTCTGCGCATGATCAGAAGTAGGTCATTTGTACTAAAGTAACATGGTGGTTTAATATTTGATGAGATAAGCACCAACTTTGATGTCTTGATTATTCATATATTCTTTTGAATCATGCTTTTCGATAGATCCACAAAAAAACAACAATGCGTCCACTAACGACTAATATTTCCCAGTTGGCCAAGTACAATGTTATAACATACTAACGCATCCAATGTTGAAATGTATCAAATACCTTAATGGATCGAGTGTTCATTGGGTCGCTTTTCTAGACATCTTCATCAATTTCTTTATCCTGCTATGTAATTCATGCTTACATGTACATGATACCTTTCTTTGTAATCTGCCTATCTTAATGAAAGAAAGGAAAGGTCATTTGACCAAAGTTGCCCATGAGGTAACTACAAACTGGTCTTATTACACATGTCCTTTACGGGCATGTTTAAGTGATTGCCTTTAATCATGCACAAAGAAGCTAAAGGAAGTTAAGATAAACATTTTAAATGACTGGATCAATCACACACAGATCCCCCAGGCTTGACCAGGTGAGTGTATCATGAAAGTTGTCAGCAATGGCTAAATTGTCAGTACGGACAATTTCAACAAAATTTTTGGTTTTGATTGACTCAAAAGCACTGGCCTCTGACTGTTTCTATGGTAACTGTCAGAGAATGACAGCTTGTCCGTGCCGACAACTTTCATGAAACGGTCCCCTGTTAAGCGGGGGATGATTTGAACACGGTGCATATCTGTGTGTATCTCACAATGCGACTGACCAAATGTTAGACTTACGGATGAATTCAGAATGTCTGCACAGATCCTCCGATTCATCTTCCCCTCCTGAGCATTGGCCAAAGAAGTCACAGACCGTACTATCGTACTGACAAGAGGTGCTTCCCTCACAGGCAAAACATCCTATACATGAATGAAAATAATAATAATTCAAATTCATACATGTTTGAAAGAGAATCATGAATCTAAATTGTTGCAAAAATGGACCAGGCAGTGACAACAAGAACAGATCCTAGAAAATGTGGACAAGCAGAAATCAGATTAATGAAATTCTTCTGTCTTGTTTAAAGTATTCAAGACCAAGTTGCAAGTTGATCAGTCTAATGAATATTTTAGTAGAAGCAAGGGTACCAATAAGGATGACCTCAAACTCAATCCGAGGATCGAGTCATGAAAATAAGTCATGGGACTATTGCTGAACCCAACTTGTCAAAAATTTGTGCTGCATCTTTTGGCAAGAAGCCCGCTGTGATAGTGCTACATGCATCTTGCCATTGCAGCTTTCCGAATTCCCCATTATTTTGTCTATGTTGAAATGTGAGGATTAAAAGTAGAAGGCTGATTGCAGGATTACACCAGGAAAAACAAGGCTACAACGTTTGATGCGCTGCCTAAAGATGCTCATAACTTATGTGAAATTGCTACCAAATAAAATTCACTCTTGTGTTTAACAAGGTTTTCCCTAATATTTTAACTAAATAACATTTTTCAATTTCATTATTGAGAATCTAGATTGGGACCCAAGGACATGTTCCAGATGTACATGCCAAATTTCCAAGGACGACTGTTAAGCAGTCCCTAAGAAATGCTGGGTGATGAAATGAAAGAGAATAAGATGAGAAAGGAGACTCTTACCTGTACAGTTGTATTCATCCGTACCACCTGGGCAATCATAGTTTCCATCACATCCAAAAGCAGTATAATTAAGACAGATTGAATCATCAAAGTAGCATGGGTATAGACCTTCTGGGCAAACTGTTGATAGTAAAAGAAAAAATAAACATTCAGACCCTATGCGAGTGAACAAATAAGATTGTGTAGGAAGCATTAATTTGGCTGTGGGTATGTGCACTGTGTAAGGGAAATTATTAACATTCAGATAGAAGATTCATATAGTAATGTGGAAGGGGCTGGGATCATCAACAAGTGGAACGCCTCTGGCAGTCTCGCCTGCATTACGCAATTTAATATAGCAGCAGTGCTAACTTTGAAAACTACAATAAAATAATCATTCACAAAAACACCATTCATATAATGACATAATACCACGTTCATTGACCATAGATGACATTTGAACGGTGACTTAAGACTTGTCAAATACACCCATGTCCACATTTCATTCACTCTATCCATAAACTTTCAAAGTTATGATGGAAATTCAACAATTACCCCAACATGGCCTAAGTTTATTGACCTTAACTGACCTTTGACCTTGGTTTTGTGACCTGAAACTCACAAGGGATGTTTAGTGATACTTGATTACTCTTATATCCCAAGTTTTATGAAATAGATCCATAAACTTCAGAGTTAGGATGGTAATTCAACAAATACCCCCAACACGGCCAAAGTTCATTGACCTTAAATGACCTTTGACCATGGTCATGTGACCTGAAACTCGTACAGGATGTTCAGTAATACACGATTCCTTTATGTCCAAGTTTTATGAACTAGATCCATAAACCTTCAGAGTTAGGATGGTAATTTAACAAAGACCCCCAACACGGCGAAAGTTCATTGACCTTAAGGACGTTCCACAGTTATGTTTGTGCGCATCATGATCTGCGCATAGTTTACACTCTGCGCGCTGACGTCACAATGGATGAACTGGCAATTTAATCAGCTGTAGGTATTGTGAGCTTATTTTTCTCCTTATCTGCATGCACTAACTGCAGATCTGATGTGTTATTTTATGAAGCTAATAAACTGGAATTATTCCATGGACCATTTTTTTATTCCTCTACAATTTCAAAATAGTTTCTCTGTAGTGCTGCAAAGTATGATGAATATGACCCCGAGTTTTGAATAAATGCAATGGGAAAGTGGTTTGGAATTTTCCCTCACATAGATACTGCTTTTGGCGCGTTTTCGGGTGTTTTAAGAAGCAAATTTTCTCTAATAAGAGTGATGATAGTTTGAAAACAGCTGACATGAACCCATATTTTTTAATGTTTGCACCTCTTAGGTATACCTTCCTCTACAACTTGGCGAAGTTTGGTGAAAATGACATAGGTTTTGAATAAGTTGCAGCATTTCTTTAACTTCTCAAGTTTGTTATTGAAATTGGAAATTTTTGAGGTTGAGTATCTTTCCCGCAATTTCTAAGAACTGAGAGTGTTGTTAGACTTAAATGAGCAAACAATTGACAGCAATATAGACAGATTATCCATCTTACGGATACAATTATTAATCATATTGCAAAATTTGATGAAATTTTCATGGATTTTGACTAAGTAATAGGGCTTTAAACTCATTGTTGTGATCTCGTGAGGTCTAAAAATGCCAAATTCTTTTGGATGCGTAATTCTTAAGAACATCATCCATTTTGGGTTAACTTTGAAGCTCTATAGCAAAAAATCAAGCACATGGACCCATGTAAATTTGTGCATATTTGGAATATTCAGGTGCTAAATTATCTATGTGCAAAGTATGATGAAAATGACATGGAATTTCAATGTTTGGGAGCAAGACTACCGAACCATTCACACTTTAGACGGTATTAACAGACTTTTGCTTGTTTTCGGCGAATTTTGGGCTGTTTTAAGCCAACTCGCAATACTTTGGACGCTGATAATTTGAAAACGAGCACATGGACCCCATAGTTTAAATGTCTTAACTTCTTCAGAATATATTCTTCTTCTAATTTAGCGAGTATGATGAAAATAACATGGATTTTGAATGTTTGGGAGCAGGACTAAGGAACCATTCGTATTTTAGACATTTTGGACGGTATTAAACTTTTGCCCGTTTTAGGCGTATTATAGATTGTTTCAAGCAAACTCGCAACACTTTGGACACTGATAGTTTTTAAAAGAGCACATGGACCCCATATATTTAATATTTTAACGTCTCTAGAATATATTCCTCTACAAATCTAGAGAGTATGATGAAAATGACATGGATTTTGAATGTTTGGGAGCAGGACTAAGGAACCATTCGTATTTTAGACATTTTGGACGGTATTATCAGACTTTTACTTGTTTTCGGCGCATTTTTTGGCTGTTTCAAGCCAACTCGCAACCGTTTAGACACTGAAAGTCTAAAAACGAGAACATGGATCCCATGTTTTTAATATTTCAACATCTTCAAATAAAATCCTCTACAAATGTAGAGAGTAGGATAACAAGTGGAATGCCTCTGGCCGTCTCACCTGCATCACGCGATTCAATATAGCAGCAGTGCTGATTTTGAAAACTACTATAACTCGCACAAGATGTTCAGTGATACTTGGTTACTCTTATTTCCACGTTTTATGAACTAGACCAATACACTTATAGAGATATGGCAATTCAACAAATACCCCCAACTAGCCAAAGTTCTTTGACCTTACATGACCTTTGACCTTGATCATGTGACCTGAAACTCGCACAGGATGTTCAGTGATACTTGATTACTATTATGTCCAAGTTTTATGAACTAGACCAACACACTTTCAAATTTATGGCTGTAATTCAACAAATACCCCAATTTGGCCAAAGTTCATTGACCCTAAATGACCTTTGACCTTGATCATGTGACCTGAAACTTGCACAGGATGTTCAGTAATACTTGATTACTATTATGTCCAAGTTTCATGAATCAGATCCATAAACTTTCAAAGTTATGATGGTAATTCGACAGATACCCCCAATTCGGCCAAAGTTCATTGACCCTAAATGACCTTTGACCTTGGTCATGTGACGTGAAACTCATGCAGGATGTTCAGTGATACTTGATTATCCTTATGTATAAGTTTCATGAACTAGGTCCATATATTTTCTAAGTTATGATGACATTTCAAAAACTTAACCTTAGGTTAAGATTTTGATGTTGATTCCCCCAACATGGTATAAGTTCATTGACCCTAAATGACCTTTGACCTTGGTCATGTGACATGAAACTCAGGCAGGATGTTCAGTAATACTTGATTAACCTTATGGCCATGTTTCATGAACTAGGTCCATATATTTTCTAAGTTATGCTGTCATTTCAAAAACTTAACCTCAGGTTAAGATTTGGTGTTGACGCAGCCGCCGCCGCCGCCGTCGGAAAAGCGGCGCCTATAGTCTCACTCTGCTATGCAGGTGAGACAAAAATGACATGGATTTTGAATGTTTGGGAGCAGAACTAAGGAACCATTTGTATTTTAGACATTTAGACGGTATTATTAGACTTTTGCATGTTTTCGGCGCATTTTAGGCTGTTTCAAGCCAACTTGCAACATTTTGGACACTGATAGTTAAAAAACGAGCACATGGACCCCATATATGTAATATTTTAACGTCATCAGAATATATTTCTCTGCAAATCAAGAGAGTATGATGAAAATGACATGGATTTTGAATGTTTGGGAGCGAAATATGAAACCATTTGCATTTTAGACGGTATTATCACACTTTTGCTTGTTTTCGGCGCACTTTAGGTGGATTTCAATATTTTCAAGCCAACTCGCAACACTTTCGACACTGATAGTTTAAAAACAAGCACATGAACCCCATATTTATAATATTTTAATGCCTTTAGAATATATTCCTCTACAAATCTAGAGAGTATGATAAAATTGACATGGATTTTGAATGTTAGGGAGCAACATTACGGAACCATTCGCATTTTAGACGGGATTAGACTTGTACACGTTTTCGGAGCATTTAGGTGGATTTCAATATTTTCAAGCCAACTTGCATCACTTTGGACTCTGATAGTTTAAAAAGGAGCACATGGACCCCATATTTTTAATATTTTAATGCCTTTAGAATATATTCCTCTACAAATCTAGAGAGTATGATGAAAATGACATGGATTTTGAATGTTTGGGAGCGAAATATGGAACCATTTGCATTTTAGAGGGTATTAAGAGACTTTTGCATGTTTTCGGCGCTTTTTAGGCGATTTTCAAGCCAACTTGTTACACTTGGGACACCAATATTTTAAAAACGAGCACATGGACCCCATATTTTTAATATTTTAATGTCTTCAGATTATATTTTTCTACAAATCTGGAGAGTATTATGAAAATGACATGGATTTTGAATGTTTGGGGGCAAAACTACGGAACCATTCGTATTTTAGACGGCATTATCATTAGACTTTTGCACGTTTTGGGCGCATTTTGGGGGATTTTCATGCTAACTCGCATCACTTTGAACACTCATAGTTATTAAAAAACGAGCACATGGACCCCATATTTTTAACTTCCCTACACCTTTGATATGCATTCCTCTACAATTTAGCCGAATTTGATGAAAATGACATGGATTTTGAAAAAAGTGCAGCTTACAAAATACTTTTTTAATTTTTGAGTAGATTCACGTCTTTGAAGATTTGTTTTTTCCGAGTTTTTGCACCATTCTTGCAAAATGAGGGCGCTGCTGACTCCAACTAGATATAGTTTTACCAATTAAAAGACCTATCTCTCCCTTTGGTATACACTTTGTTATATATCTTGAAAATTTGATGAAGTTTGATGCGGTATCCACTAAGTAAAGATGATTTAAACTCATTTGGTGAATTCGTGAGGTCTACGAGAGGCACAATTCTCTTGATTGCGCAAGATTGCATATCCTTCAAATACGGCAACTTTGAAGACCCGTAGAAAAAAAATAAGCACATGAACCTATGTTATATTTTGCATTTTCATAATGCATAGATACCAAAGTAACTCTCTGCAAAATTTGGTGAAAATAACATGGACTTCATTTTAACTGTGGAACGTCCTTAAATGACCATTGACCATGGTCATGTGACCTGAAACTCACACAGGATATTCAGTGGTACTTGATTAACCTAATCTCCAAATTTCATGAACTAGATCCATAAATTTTCAAAGTTATGAAGGTAATTCAACAAATACCCCCAACTTGGCCAAAGTTCATTGACCCTAAATGACCTTTGACCTTGGCCATGTGACCTGAAACTCAGGAAGGATGTTCACTAATACTTGATTAACCTTATGTCCAAGTTTCATGAACTAGATCCATAAATTTTCTAAGTTATGATAGTAATTCAACAAATACCCCCAACTTGACCAAAGTTCATTGACCCTAAATGACCTTTGACCTTGGTCATGTGACCTGAAACTCGAACAGGATGTTCACTAATACTTGATTAACCTTATGCCCAAGTTTCATGAACTAGGTTCATATACTTTCTAAGTTATGATGTCATTTCAAAAACTTAACCTTCGGTTAAGATTTTGAAAATAATTTTCCCAACATGGTCTAAGTTCATTGACCCTAAATTACCTTTGACCTTAGTCATGTGACCTGAAACTCAAGCAGGATGTTCAGTAATACTTGATTAACCTAATCTCCAAATTTCATGAACTAGATCCATAAATTTTCAAAGTTATGAAGGTAATTCAACAAATACCCCCAACTTGGCCAAAGTTCATTGACCCTAAATGACCTTTTACCTTGGCCATGTGACCTGAAACTCAGGAAGGATGTTCACTAATACTTGATTAACCTTATGTCCAAGTTTCATGAACTAGATCCATAAATTTTCTAAGTTATGATAGTAATTCAACAAATACCCCCAACTTGACCAAAGTTCATTGACCCTAAATGACCTTTGACCTTGGTCATGTGACCTGAAACTCGAACAGGATGTTCACTAATACTTGATTAACCTTATGCCCAAGTTTCATGAACTAGGTTCATATACTTTCTAAGTTATGATGTCATTTCAAAAACTTAACCTTCGGTTAAGATTTTGAAAATAATTTTCCCAACATGGTCTAAGTTCATTGACCCTAAATTACCTTTGACCTTAGTCATGTGACCTGAAACTCAAGTAGGATGTTCAGTAATACTTGATTAACCTTATGTCCAAGTTTCATGAACTAGGTCCATATACTTTCTAAGTTATGATGTCATTTAAAAAACTTAACCTTAGGTTAAGATTTGATGTTGACGCCGCCGCCGCTGCCGCCGGAAAAGCGGCGCCTATAGTCTCGCTCTGCTATGCAGGCGAGACAAAAACCTCTTGCAACCGAACCCTTTTCCCTAAAAAAAATAATGTGAATTGTGAGATTTTTTTTACCTAAGAAATTTACCACTTTGCCCTCAAGCACCAATTAAAAGGTAAATGTTACTTGGTTATTCAATTTGTATAAATTAATTTCATAAAAAATATGAATTCAGGCCTGCAAGCATGCCTCAAAACAGAATTTCTTTTCTTAGATTTCTCTTGCAAATTGTGCAAAACTTTCTCCAAGCCTAAGTAACATTTTCACCATAACCTGAAAGTTTGCACTTCCTCCCAATCCAGGTTTTTCGCATTTACTACAGGCTGCACGGCCTAATCACTAGTGGCAGGCCATAGATATTCATTCGAGCCAACCCATTGCTATTTTTTAAATTTTGATATGGCTGATTGACAAAGTGTATGCATATGATTGTCCATCTAACACTGAATCTATTTTTGGTAATTGCTGAACTTCCTTTTCCCAAATTGGGAAGAAATATCACCAATTTTGAACTATATTTTGACTGGCGGAAGGATTAGGGCTATTTTGCTGTTTGAGGTGATGAATCTGCTCCCCCCGACGATGTCTTCAAACATGCCAATTTATTTTTAAAATGAGCCGGTCGAGGGACCCTTTTCTGGTCAGATATGGATTGCCAGATAGATATTCTATCCACTGGTAGTAAACATTTGACCCCCGAATTTCATCCTTATTTTTTATGAATTTTTTAAAGTGCCAATTTAACACACGAGTCTATGGGGAATGAATTAGGCCTGTGATACCTACAGGCTGCACGGGCCTAATCACTAGTGGCAGGCCATAGATTTTCATTCGAGCCAACCCATTGCTATTTTTTTTATTTTGATATGGCTGATTGACAAAGTGTATGCATATGATTGTCCATCTAACACTGATTCTATTTTGGTAATTACTGAACTTCCTTTTCCCAAATTGGGAAGAAATATCACCAATTTTGGACTATATTTTGACTGGCGGAAGGATTAGGGCTATTTTGTTGTTTGAGGTTATGAATCTGCTCCCCCCCGACGATGTCTTCAAACACGCCAATTTATTTTTAAAATGAGCCGGTCGAGGGACCCTTTTCTGGACAGATATATATCCTATCCACTGGTAGTAAACATTGGACCCCCGAATTTCATCCTTATTTTTTATGAATTTTTTAAAGTGCCAATTTAACACACGAGTCTATGGGGAATGAATTAGGCCTGTGATACCTAAGGGGAAGGTCTCTACAAATCACAATGGAGAGCTGAGAGGCTTTTGTTGGAAGTTGGTGGACCGGGACAGCATCGGAATCTCTTGACTCTGGATGCCATATTTGCAATTGTTTGTTGGGTGCAATCTTTGGATGATCTGCTGTCCCAGTCCACTAACTTTTGACAAAAGATTCTCAGCTATCCATTGTGATTTTACTTCCATTTTCAACAGAATCAATGCATTGTTGGAAATTGGTGGACTGGGACAGCATCGGAATCTCTTGACTCTGGACGACATATTTGCAATTGTTTGTTGGGTGCAAATCTTTGGATGATCTGCTGTCCCAGTCCACTAACTTTTGACAAAAGATTCTCAGCTATCCATTGTGATTTTACTTCCATTTTTAACAGAACAGATGCATTGTTGGAAGTTGGTGGACTGGGACAGCATCGGAATCTCTTGACTCTGGACGACATATTTGCAATTGTTTGTTGGGTGCAAATCTTTGGATGATCTGCTGTCCCAAGTCCACCAACTAACTTTTGACAAAAGATTCCCAGCTATCCATTGTGATTTTACTTCCATTTTCAACAGAATCGATGCAATGTAGAGAGTTCCCCCTAGTAAATGCAGAAACTACCTAATATCACTTTGTGATATTCATTGCCTTTGAAAATTTACTTGTCATGTTTCAAAATGTAACAACAAAATCTATTTAACATACACCATGTTTGAGAAAATTTAACATCAAAATCATATTTGTGTATTTCTTTTAGGACGGTCAGAGAGTGGATTGGGCACCTGGAAGTCAGGGAAACTCTTTTATAAACCACATACCTCTTCTAAGTTTGCTTCCTCTGATACTTTTTCTCATCTAGCAACTATCAAGATTTTTTCTTTTCCTCGTCTGCCAGGTGCTCCATCCCCTCACTATGTCCGTATGTTTGTCATTGTAGATAAATCACATGTATTCGTATTTACAGCTGCAGATACCCTTACAAAGGACCCGTCTACTATTTTCTATTTCATTGGGATACGACCAATTCTGTCAAAATATTTCATGTCATCCTTAAACGTCGCAATCGTGAACAGCAATATAATAGATGGGTCTTCTTTCCTTCTTTCTTTCATGTTTTGGTTTGTCTTCCTTGTCTTGTCTAGTAACCTGTGTGTCTCTGTTCTTTGTAACGCTCTCTGTCTTCGTCCTTGCCCAGTTCTGTAACTTTCTCCGAGCTCAGCTCTATTTTTTCTGTAACTATTTTTAGCTATCAATGATTACACATTAATTATTTGTTAAGGGCCTATCCACAACAAGCTTTTACTTTAGGTCCATCCACTTTGAATCTGAATTTATATTGTAATTATGCATACTATTTCGGAATGAGTTATATGTTTTTTTGTATTTTGATTGATTTGTGGAAAATAAAATGAAATGAAATGGATGAAATAATGACATTTAAAGTGTTGGAAAATTTACCAGGGTGAGCTAAATGTAATTGAAGTTCGTTACAATTCAAAACTCACCGTCACATTCAGCTTCATCGCTACCATCCAAGCAATCAGTTATGTTGTCACAGACCCAGTCCTCAGAGATGCAATTACCATAGAATGGATCGCTTGTTGGGCATGAAAACTCAAAACATTCTGTGGCAAGAAATTAAATTGATCCATTGAAATTTTCTCCATATAAATGCTTTCCTTCCACAACAATTCTTTTTGAAAGTGAAGAAGACATGCACAGCTTGTCCTGAAAATTAAAATTACCCGATGGATTTATCCTCGAAGTATATAAAACATGAAAAACGTAATACCTGCAAAATTTGGATGTCCTCAACACAATGATTGGCAGCACTGTATATCACACTGGTTTGTAATTTCTCCCTTTATGAATAGAAAATAAATCTATCATTGAATGGCAAAGTTACTATGACAGTAACTTTTATGCAACAGGACCATGATTCGGGTGTGAAATGTCTTCATGCAAAGTAACATTTCTTTACAAATCACCTAGTGGATCATGTGTGACCTACCACCCCAAAACCACCAATAAGTCGCCAGGTAAGGTTCTCTGTAAATAACCCAAATAGTAATATAGTCTCCAAAAATAAAAAAATAGCTTATCTGAAAGAGTAATTCTTCTTCTTCGTACTGCAAAAATTTGAAGTCGTGAAGTTGAATTAAAAAAAGATACAAGAGTTTCTTGGGCAATACTTTTTCAGACTGTTTGGAAGTTTAACTGAGATTACGCAGTATGCACATTTCATGCTTGAGTGAACCCCAAACTTCAAACCTTGTTTTCTCCTTATTTTTTAAGCTCTTGCTGAATTTCCTCTGCATTCAATCAAGTACTTGTAATGGATATTGTTGGTCAATTTTGACATATCATATATCATTTTAAAGCTTAGGAAATGAATTTTCAAGCTCAATAAAAATCTCAATATTCATTTTGGTCCACTTATTGTTGGTTTTTGGGTCACATAAACAGGATAATACATTACAAAGTAAAAAACAAATAATAAAAATAGGATAAAGAGGAAAATAAGAAAACAAAGTAGATGAAATAGGCTGAAGGTTCTTACCGACTGCAGTAACTCGGAACGTTACGTTGGCTTGAACATCTTTCGGGATGGCTATAAGCACATAGCCCACAGAATCAGGAATGGAGAAGTTCTGAGAATTGCTCATGGTGTAGTTGTGATAAAGTCCAAAGTATGCTACGTTATTTTCATCAATGCCAGGATTGATTCCAGACCCGACTAAAACATTGAAGATCACGTTTAGGGGGCCGGGATCACCATCCACTGTGATGTTGTGCATCTCAACGAAGAGCGTTGAACCAGGAAGAGAGTTGAAGACATAGTGGGTGAAGTTGTAGAAGTTGCTTGCGGGTGTGTCGCGATCCCCGTAAGCACCATCCAGCCAACTTCTCTCTATGGTGATAGACTCCCCAGGAGCAAGATCAACCTCATCTATTGAATATCAAAGTAAAATGGAGACCACGGTGATAAAAGAAATGGAATGCATGTAGATATAACGATATAGAAGAGGAGAAATATGGTTAAAAGGGGTATTATGACAAGAGGAGGAGAAAATGCTAAGGAGTCTGAAGGAGAAAGAGATGATCAGCATTTGAAGAGAGGGACCAAATGGAATTGATAAAGTAGATGCATAGGGTGAAGATGGGTTGAGAAAATCTGGAGCCAGAAAAGGAAGAGAAAATACTTTGAGTGATGAATGTCAGAGGGAGAATAGCACAGATATTGAAGAAGGAAGCATGCTATCTAACTGCAAGCCGTTACTATGGAAATGGATTGAACAATGAACACAATGCCAGGTGGGTGTTTCATAAAGCTGTTCGTAAGATACGAATGACTTTACGCACGACTGGTGATCCTTTCTTGTGCTATGTGTTATCCCTAAGTTATGACCTAAGAACATGTTCCCCTCGTGCGTAAAGTCGTTCGTAACTTTACGAACAGCTTTATGAAACACCCACCAGGTCTTATTGGTAAAATAGTTGACTACTTTTGACTGCACATGTAGGCTTTCCACAGGGACTTGCAGTTGAAAAAGGATCAAATTAACCCACTGCTTCCTGATATCAGCTAACCCTGAAAAAAGCCTGTGGGTTACTACAGAATTTACTCCTCAAAAGGTTAATACAAGATTTTATTACATTTATGTGAGGTGTGCACAGAGGTTTTTAATCAACACAATCAAATTGACCTACATGTACCAATCAATTATCTATGGGAGCATTTCATCAAAATTTGTCATCTGACAATTTCCTTGAATGTGATTGGCTGAGGAGCTCTGTTTCTATGGTTACAGGTAAAACGGCATGTAAGATGAAACATCTGACAAGTCCTTTTATGAAATGCTCCCCTGGGTCGTGTTTCATAAAGACTTGTTACAGTAACAAATACAGAATTTCTATAACAGATTTCCCATCAGCCAATCAGAGGGAAGGATTTCAGTAGCTTTTAACTGTTACTTTAAATATGTTACTATGACAAGTTTTATGAATCTGGTCCCCAATCAAATAATCATGAATTGCCTTAATGAGGAAGGAAATTTGGTAAAGATCTTACTGATAAACGCAGTATGGTTGCAGCGATTTTCTGCCTCATCATCATCACTTGGGCAATCCTTGATATAGTCGCAAACTTGGATATCAGCAGGGCACCAACCAGTTCCGTTACAAGGGGTACATCCTTCAGAGAAATTTAATAACAAGAGTAATAGTAGTAATAACAATAACACTATAATAATAACACTAAAATACAATTAGCTGAGCATAACATCCAGTTTTCAGGACTGAAACACCGTAGCTCTCATTCATCATAATGTCAGGTTGCGGAAAAGGAGGAAAGTGTCTCGGAAAGGATGGACGATGCCAAGCATCATCACATGGTTCTACGTGATAACATCCAGGGTATTACTGAGCTGGCTGTCAGAACCAATTTAAAATAATGCAAACACCTAATATATTATCATTTG
This sequence comes from Lytechinus pictus, assembly GCF_037042905.1. Classification (NCBI taxonomy): domain Eukaryota; kingdom Metazoa; phylum Echinodermata; class Echinoidea; order Temnopleuroida; family Toxopneustidae; genus Lytechinus; species Lytechinus pictus. The sequence goes on along the minus strand of NC_087252.1, from coordinate 19,545,905 downwards.
ATGATAAGATTTCACTATCCTCCTTACATAATCATGACTTTAACAATGCTTCTACACGGAGTATCATAGGCTAATCTGCAGTTGAATGCCCAAAATGCAACGGTGCGAGTCAGGCTTGATGGGATGTCTCCATGTCTTTAGCTAGATCATGAGTTTTTAGATGGAGATTGCAACTTGATCATTACGGAATAGAGATTACAGATTATATATTCTGTGAGCAGAGTTTAGTATGCTTTCCGTTTCATTATGAGACTCTCAGGCCATCATTCTGGAAAGAGGTTGATTGGTACCGTGGAACAAAAGTAACACCATGGACTACGCGAATTCTGCACATAATTACTTTTTTCATCGCATACACTTAGAAAAGTGCAATTATAAATGTACGCTGGCAAAGGGAGCCTAAATAACACACGATAATATAAGAAAAGAGAAAATACTTTGAGTGATGAATGTCAGAGGGAGAATAGCACAGATAATGAAGAAGCATTTTTTTCATCGCATACAATACAATTAGAAAAGTCCAATTATAAATGTACGCTGGCAACAGGAGCCTAAATAAAACATGATAATATAAGAAATGTGAATTTTCCATGGTGTTGTACCATATGGTACAATTGAAACTTCTTTTGAGAAGAAAGGCCTTAGAGTACATGGTAACCACTAGAATTACTCTTACTCTTGTTATCACTGTTCAATAAATGAACTGTATAATTTGTCTCGTGTCTCTATTTCATGTTGTCTGAAACAAAAGAGGGAGCAAAGTCCTTGACGCGATACATGCACAACATGGTGGAGAATCCGCCGGGCAATTGATACCATAATAGCACTAAATGCGAGTTGCGTCTTAGCATAATTATTAGTATAAGAGTACTGTATGAGTAGGCCTATGGATAAGTCTTTATTTCAAACATATACTACAAAGTTAAGTGTTCGTACTTACCTGGGCAATCACTCTCATCACTTCCACTTGCGCAGTCATAAAGTCCATTACATTGATCACGAGGCTGAACACATTCATATTCATACCAGCAATATTCGCCATGGAAACATTCTGTCACAAAAAGAGAAGGAAAATTCAAGAATCCCAAAATCCATATTTTATTTGTTCAAAATATAAATCTGAAACAGAAATACTCTGATAATTTGTTTTCCTCAATTGATCTTGGGCCTGGTAGTTACCGTGCAGCACCAGATCAACGTTGCTCTATCCCTTTAGACAGGGTAGCAGCAATTCTGATTATGTAACATCTTTTTGGTCTGGCGCGGCTCTTGTATGACGGAGGCTCTACTGAGCCAACACACCATTCATGGACAATAGTTTCAAGCAAGTTAGTCAGCATGAACTTAAATTTCAACCCTAGGTGGAGTTTCACCAAAAGTTTAATATAGCCCATAAGAGGGGGGCATTATGCCCCCCTTTAACATTTTCTAGACAAATCGGCCGTACAAAACATAATCTACCAATGCGGTAATGCATTATTTACTGCACCCAAATGGGATTTTTTTTTAGAAACCTTATTAAACTAAGGGGGTCAATTTGACGCTGCGCAAAATTTTTTGACCGCGCTGCTCACTGACTTTTTACTTTCAAGTCTTGTGCATCTTTAGAGATGCCAGGGTTCCGAACTTACGCAACATTTTATAAGTGCATGTCAGACCCAAAGTTGCTCAAAAACGTGATTGCGTGTACAAATTCAATGCAAATTGTGTTTTTCATCCAAAATCATAAATGTATGTTTATTTTTACTTTTGTTGCTTTAAATGGATTTATTTTATGCTATTTATGATCGCAAAAGGGTCCCTGACGAAGTTCATTGGAAAAAACAATAAAAACAAAGAAATACATACATGTAAGAATTTTAAAAACAATAAAAAATATAACAAATTAATTATATTATAATTATCATAATTTTTTTGTAGATATTTGTTAGAAATGTAATAATTGATACTCCAACCAAAAATTAGCATTCTACTAGCTATATAAATTGAGTTAAAAGCAAAAACATACACAAAAAACAAAATTTAGGGTAAATTTCATACGCTTATTTGCATAATTAATAAAAAATATAAACAATTAATTTTGGAAAATTTCACAATACAGTCTTGTAGTTTTCATCCGGCTCTACACGCGTGCAAATTTTCATGGCGATCGCGCAATCATCGGCCGAGATCTAAATCCTACCAGGTACCCATTCACCTCATCTGGGTCAAGTGCAGCACTATGTGGATAAATTTCTTTCCGAAGGAATTTACGCCATGGCTGGGATCCTCTGTTTCAAAGTCCGGAGACTAATCTACTGGGCCACAATGCTCCAGAAAAATAAGACATTCTAAAATTTGAGTACCAATCTGAGTACTTACATTGTAAAATAATGATAAAAAAGATTTTGTATGCTCTCCGTAGCAAAGGATACCAAAACCTTTAATCTCATCCCATTTATCAAATCCCATTCACTATCTATACATTGATTTTTTTCACTTATTCCTTTTTCTCCTTCCTCATAATCTGGACTTCCTCTCCGCATTCATCTTCTTCATTATCAAGACATTGAACTGCGTCTTCACATTTATCATCCATTCTTTCTTTCTCCTCTATCTTTACCTTCACACCAAATTCATCCTACTGTCAATCCAATAAACTCCTGTCACATTTATCTTCCATTCTTCTTTCTCTTCCATCCAGGTATTCTTACCTTCACATCGGTATTCATCCTCTCCACTATCAAGACACTGAACTTCACCATCACAATTATCATCTATTCTTCTCTTTCTCCTCCATCCAAGTATTCTTACCTTCACATCCGTAGTCATCCTCTTCACTATCAAGACACTGAACTTCACCATCACATTTATCATCTATCCTTCTCTTTTTCCTCCATCCAAGTATTCTTACCTTCACATCCGTATTCATCCTCTCCACTATCAAGACACTGCACTTAACCATCACATTTATCATCTATCCTTCTCTTTTTCCTCCATCCAAGTATTCTTACCTTCACATCCGTAGTCATCCTCTTCACTATCAAGACACTGAACTTCACCATCACAATTATCCTCTATCCTTCTCTTTCTCCTCCATCCAAGTATTCTTACCTTCACATCCGTATTCATCCTCTCCACTATCAAGACACTGCACTTCACCATCACATTTATCATCTATCCTTCTCTTTTTCCTCCATCCAAGTATTCTTACCTTCACATCCGTAGTCATCCTCTTCACTATCAAGACACTGAACTTCACAATCACAATTATCATCTATCCTTCTCTTTCTCCTCCATCCAAGTATTCTTACCTTCACATCCGTATTCATCCTCTCCACTATCAAGACACTGCACTTCACCATCACATTTATCATCTATCCTTCTCTTTTTCCTCCATCCAAGTATTCTTACCTTCACATCCGTAGTCATCCTCTTCACTATCAAGACACTGAACTTCACAATCACAATTATCATCTATCCTTCTCTTTCTCCTTCATTCTAGTATTCTTACCTTCACATCCGTATTCATCCTCTCCACTATCAAGACACTGCACTTCACCATCACATTTATCATCTATCCTTCTCTTTCTCCTCCATCCAAGTATTCTTACCTTCACATCCGTATTCATCCTCTCCACTATCAAGACACTGAACTTCCCCATCACATGTTTCCTGTATCCTGTCGAGGCAGTGCAGAGATCCATTGCAGAGTTCCTCTGGATACTCACATTCTAAAGAAAAAACAAGAAGAAAATATTTAGCATTAAGAGAGCTTTTTTTTAATTGATTAGCAAGCAACTAAGTAACTTAACTTTCTGGCAATTACATGTATTACATAACTTTTTTGGTCGCATCATGGTTTGTGGGTGTGTAGTTGATTATTAATGAGAAAGCACCGAAAAAATCACCAATGTGTGTACAGGTAGGTTGGCAATTGATCATTCTTAACGGTTTGTGAAACAAATCCTCCTCCTTCTCTCTTCTAAGAATATTGACTCTATCAAAACAAACTTTAATATGAAGGATGAATCACTAGGCATTTCAAAGGTACCCAAGTCAGAAATCTGATCACACATTCAATAAATAAATCGTTATCCCTCTTTTTACTGTGTTATTTCAGACTAGGTCTTTTACCACTATTTAATTTTTTTTTTATACATGAACAGTTCATACCGATGGCTGTGACTCTGAAAGTGATATTGAAGGTTCCAGCAACAGATTTGGGGATGGCAATAAGAAGATATCCTTCATTATCAACAAGAGAAAAGTTGCTGCTGTAGCTAGGGCTTTCAATATAGCCATATCCATTTGCGTACGCTAGGGTTGTCCCGATATCTGTTGGGTCGGTCCCATAGCCAGCCGAGACATGAACAAGTTCCAAAAGAGGTCCGGTCAGATTCACTGTCACATTCTGAATATAATATGCAGGAGAATACTTGATTATGATAATATTTGGTCCTTGTATACCATGTACCTGTATCATGTACCATTTAAAATCCCCAACTGTTTTCGAGAGACTAGGTTAACATTAGCCTAATTTTAACCCTGTATGCCTTTTATTGCAAACAAGTATTTCAATGAATACATTCCTGCGAGGTAACCTTTTACCTCACCTGGGGGCCGTTTCATAAAGCTGTTTGTAAGTTAAGAGCGACTTTAAGAATGACTGGTGATCCTTTATTGTGGTGAATGATGTTAACCATTTTTTTTAATTGGTGATTATTTAGCGCGTAAGGTACACCAGTCATTCTGAAGTTGTTCTTAACTTGCAAACAGCTTTATGAAACATCCACCTGGGTTGAGTGTAGCATAATAAGGATAATTTCTTGCTAAAGGAAATCGATGCAATGGCTGGGGTTTGAACCCACAAGTTTCTGTTTCAAAATTTGGGGCCTAAACCACTGGGCCAGAGCACTCCACATAACGTGGAGTCAGAATCATAAATTGTTATATTCTACATGTATGTCCATAATATTGACAAGGGGCCCTTTACAGAAAGAGTTGCATTTAAATGCAAGTCAAAAAATCAATCGCAAGTCCCAAATGCGCGCTGTTGATTGGTAGAAAATCAAGTTCCGCATGATTTTTGCAGTTGCGATTGATTGCATCTTTTTCAGCAACAGGCCCAAGGTCTTTTATCTTCCATTTTAATGAAAATAACTGATTCTTGATTCTGCAGTTTTCCATGATATGAAAAACAAACAAAAATTCATGGAACTCAGGAAGAACATTGATTTCCCAGAATTTCACAGGAAACACAATATTTTAGGCCTTTAAACTTGAACTACAAAAATATACAAATAATCATAAAAAACAGAATTATCCAATAACACAAATGAAAAATATGTACCATTCAAAAGTTTTGCATGACCGTGTTTGCAAGGTTTCATCTGCATGGCAACTTCAGTTTTCCTAATATTTGTGCTGTTTTCACTATTTATTTGTATAATTTATCCAACAAGTCCAGTTTTATCCGACAGTTACCATGATAGTAACCATGGTTCTCAGCCAATCAAACTCAAGGGAAGTTGTTAAATCTGACTTGTCAGGAAATGCTGAAGAAACACTAACCTAAGAACTAAAAAATAAAGATCAGCAGACTGACTTTTATGTGACTGGAGAATGTTGAATATTATTGATTTTACCATATGCTGTCATATTTCAAAACTGAAAAATCTATTTGAGTCTGCCGAGAGTCATATGCACGTCACTCAGAACAATTCATCAAATGCACCATACAGTTGTGCTCAAAAGTTTTTGAACCCCACCCCAAAAAATGTATTCCTTCATACTGAGTATTGAATGTTGCCAACAACACTATATTGTTCAGTGAGGACAAAGAAACAAACTTCATTGAATGTAATCTGACTTCACAATTGAATATCTGAAACATGGCAGAACTTGAATGCTGTATATATGTTCATTTTCTGATGAGGTCCACTAACTTTTGAGCACCACTGATACTTAGATATAAAACAAAAACTATTGAGCACCACTGTAAAAATAAATGATTGGTGTTATAACATTTGCTCTTGCGACAATTGCTCTCGGGCTTAAATTCATCTAAGATGTAGGGTTACGGTTAAGGTTGCGATAGGGTTTTATGTTAGGTGTAGGGTTAGGTTTAGTGTAGGGTATAGTGTTAAACCCGATGTTGGGATGGGCCATTCCATTAGTGTATGGAATTTACAGTGGAGCAATTGTCGCCAGAGCAAATGTCATGGAACCAAATGATTAAAGACAAACCTGTATCTCCATAAACAATGTAGATCCTTCAGGACTTTCAAAGACATAGTGGGTGAAATCATAGAATTTACTAGCTGGAGTATTACGATCATCAAGAGTTCTTTGGGATACTAATACTTCACTGAAGTCTGTCCAAACGCCAACTTGGATGTCATGTAAGCCTATGGAATAAAAGGAGACAGAGAAAAGGAGGAGGGGTGAAGGGAATAAGAGATACAGAGAGAGAGATAGGGGGAGAAAGTATTTGAGAGAAATGCAAGCATGTGAGAAAGAGAGTAATTTAGAGAGTAAGAGAGAAAGAGTAAGAGATAGCAAAAGAGAGTAAGAGATAGCAAAAGAGAGTAAGAGATAGCAAAAGAGAGTAAGAGAAAGCAAAAAAGAGTATTAAATTAAAGAGAACATGAGTGTTGAAAAAGAGAGGGAGAGTAAGAGAAAGCAAAAGAGAGTAAGAGATAGCAAAAGAGAGTACTTAAGAGATAGCAAAACAGAGTATTAAATTAAAGAGAACATGAGTGTTGAAAAAGAGAGGAAGAGTAAGAGAAAGCAAAAAAAGAGTATGAAAGAGAGCATGGGCGAGTGTTGACACAAGGAAAGTATTAAATAGATTAAAGAGAGCAAGAGAGAGTAGGAAAGAGAGCAGAAGAGTGAGTGAGAAAGAGGGAATGAGAGCATTTTAAAGATTTTACTGAGGAGAAAACACTTCAATTCAAAGTATTTGAATCTCAATGACACATTCATAACAATGTGATTAAAAGGGCTGTTAGATTAGGGGCAGAGAGACACTTGCCAGATATAAAACAGAGCTTCAAAATTTCCAGAGCATAAATCAGTAAGAGAGAAAGCCCAAAATTACCCATATACTTTTATCATAGTTTAATATCATAATATTGGAGAGCTGTACATGTAGAGCACATAGTGCACTTTTGATTAATAATGTGCTATATAAGCACCAGATTACTATCATTTTTTTATCATCATTATCAAAAAGTACATTTTTTTAATTAGGCTACATTGCAGAAATATAAGAAATTTTTTATTTTGGTTTTCATTTTTAAATATCCAGATTCCAGACTAACATACATGTAGAACTTCTGAAGTGGCACAATTAATTATGATCCCTCCCCACTCCCACACATAAACACACACACATACACAAGAAAGAATAGTCAAAGAATCAAATCTAAACAAAGAAGAACAAAATAAAATTGTTTCAACCGTACCATGGTACAAAACCCTTTAAAAAACCCATGGACTATGCAGATTTCTTGCATAATCATGCTTCATTTGCCAAAAGTGTGCATTTATAATTGGGTTTAAAGGGTTCTCTACCATGGTACCATTGAAACCACCAATTTGTAAATTTGGGCCTGAACGAAGGTTCCCCTTTACTCGAAATAGTTCAACTATTTAATATAGAGGTTCGTAGCACAATAGCTAGTGTTAAAACTACATGTACTCTTCTTGACCAACATTGACTTACACTGACTTAAAATTACTTAATTGTTGAGTCGAAAAGCAAGTGACCAGACAAGTGCTGTAACAGTGTGTGCATATTGAAGTCAACATAGTCACGTTTCAATAGTTCATGTGAATTTATTTTTGCGTTTATATAAAAATGTGCTCAAAAGTTTGTGAAACCCACCAAAAAATGCACTCCTTCATGCCGAGTCTAAAATGTAGACAACACATGTTCAGCGAGCCCAGAGAAACGCACTTTATTGAATGTTTTGATACTTGATCATCTAACTTAACAATTATATATGTAAAACATGGCAGAAATTGAACACCTTACACAGGGGCAGATCCAGGATTTTCCAAAAGGGGGGGGGGGCAAATTTTTCAGAGGAAAATTTTGACAAGCCAAAAAAAAAAGGTTTTCAACCACAAGTTAAGATATTTCGTACCCGAAAAAAATTGACAAACAAAAAAAAATAAAAATTAATTTTGCTTCTTAAAAGGGGGAGGGGGGCACATGCCCCCTGTGCCCCCCCCCCCCCCCCGGATCCGCGCCTGACATTATACTGTTCATTTTCTGCTTGGGTTTACTTTTGAGCACCTCTGTATGCAAAATCCATTATTAACTACTGTAAATAATAGAGACTTACTTTTAAACTCTGTATGATTGCAAAGATTATTAGCCTCATCTTCCCCATCAGGACAATCGTTATAGAAGTTACAAACTTGAAGGTCAAGTAAACATTCCGAAGAACCATTACATGCAAAACATCCTAAGGAAAGACACAGAAAAATACAAAAAGACATACGTGTAATACTGCTTTGAGGCATCATTTACATGTACATGTATAAATCGCTATATAAAAGTGGATTATTATAACGCTGTTTGGAAGTTACCTGAGATACATGTAATTAGAGCAACTGCCGAATGAAACTTACTCCTATTCTTCAAAACATAACGAAAATATTCTGGGTTTTTTTTGTTGTTGATTAACAAAGTGCGAGTCACTTTATTCGAACCTTCAAACCCTACTAACAAATGACACATCAATTCAGAATACTTCGTAACAATAATTTCTAATGAACAAATTTTATGTTTCAACTTGGGTGATCATGGGATTGAAAATGAAATTATTAAACATCCGCTCGGAAAGATGAATACGTCATAAAACAAAATAAAATGAAAATGAAGAATCTTACCTGTACAGTTGTATTCATCAGAACCACCTGGACAATCATAGTTTCCATCACATCCAACGGCAGTGTAATTGTAACAAATGGACTCATCAAAGTAGCATGGGTACAGACCATATGGGCAACCTGTTGGTGGAAAAAGGTTGTATAAAATATACACGTATCACACCAATAGTAAAGGCCCTGTCACATCGTACGGTGCAAGCCTTGTGGGTGAGTTGCGGGTGATTGCCCGCAACTCATCCGCAAAGTTTTGAGCATGTTCAATACTTTTCTGTGTGTAAATCAGACTTGCAGCCCGCACTTCTGCGGGCAATTGCAGAATGCAGGTGACCTGCGGGCGACTTGCGGGTAGCAAAAATAGTTTACCACAAGTTGCACGCAAGGCTTACCTTCACATCCATATACATCCTTTTCACCATTAAGACACTGAACTTCTTCAACATCCATCCTTCTCTTTCTCCTCCATACTAGTACCCCTACAGAAATTTCTCAATGGTATACCATTGAAACGCCATTGAAACTTATCATTGATATACCATTGATCACTGGATATCAATCAACATTGGGACACCATTGAAACACCACTGAAACTAATTCAAATAATTGGAACCCTAATTTGCATATCCAATGGTATTTCAATGGTAAACCAACTGTATTTTTCCAATGATAGGCACTATTGGACCAACTAATTTGTATAAATTAAATCTCAACGGTTCCTACTATTGGCCCACCATTGATTAAAAGACCATTCATTAACCAACAATGACACCTTATACATCCACCATTGGCCTACCATTCACTCATCCACCATTGGCCTACCTTTTACGATCAACCATTGGCCTACCATTCACTCATCCACCATTGGCCTACCATTCACTATCCACCATTGGCCTACCATTCACTATCCACCATTGGCCTACCATTCACTATCCACCATTGGCCTACCATTCACTATCCACCATTGGCCTACCGTTCACTATCCAACATTGGCCTACCATTCATTCATCCACCATTGGCCTACCATTCACTATCCACCATTGGCCTACCATTCACTATCCAACATGGGCCTACCATTCACTATCCAACATTGGCCTACCATTCACCATCCACCATTGGCCTACCATTCACTATCCAACATTGGCCTACCATTCACTATCCAACATTGGCCTACCATTCACTCAGCCACCATTGGCCTACCATTCACCATCCACCATTGGCCTACCATTCACTATCCACCATTGGCCTACCATTCACTATCCACCATTGGCCTACCATTCATTCATCCACCATTGGCCTACCATTCACTATCCACCATTGGCCTACCATTCACTATCCACCATTGGCCTACCATTCATTCATCCACCATTGGCCTACCATTCATTCATCCACCATTGGCCTACCATTCACTATCCAACATTGGCCTACCATTCACTCAGCCACCATTGGCCTACCATTCACTATCCACCATTGGCCTACCATTCACTATCCACCATTGGCCTACCATTCACTATCCACCATTGGCCTACCATTCATTCATCCACCATTGGCCTACCATTCACTATCCACCATTGGCCTACCATTCACTATCCACCATTGGCCTACCATTCACTATCCACCATTGGCCTACCATTCACTATCCACCATTGGCCTACCATTCACTATCCAACATTGGCCTACCATTCATTCATCCACCATTGGCCTACCATTCACTATCCACCATTGGCCTACCATTCACTATCCAACATGGGCCTACCATTCACTATCCAACATTGGCCTACCATTCACCATCCACCATTGGCCTACCATTCACTATCCAACATTGGCCTACCATTCACTATCCAACATTGGCCTACCATTCACTCAGCCACCATTGGCCTACCATTCACCATCCACCATTGGCCTACCATTCACTATCCAACATTGGCCTACCATTCACTATCCAACATTGGCCTACCATTCACTCAGCCACCATTGGCCTACCATTCACTCAGCCACCATTGGCCTACCATTCACTCAGCCACCATTGGCCTACCATTCACCATCCACCATTGGCCTACCATTCACTCATCCACCATTGGCCTACCATTCACTATCCACCATTGGCCTACCATTCACTATCCACCATTGGCCTACCATTCACTATCCACCATTGGCCTACCAATCACTATCCAACATTGGCCTACCATTCACTATCCACCATTGGCCTACCATTCACTCACCCACCATTGGCCTACCATTCACTATCCACCATTGGCCTACCATTCACTATCCACCATTGGCCTACCATTCACTATCCACCATTGGCCTACCATTCACTATCCACCATTGGCCTACCATTCACTATCCACCATTGGCCTACCATTCACTATCCACCATTGGTCTACCTTTCACGATCAACCATTGGCCAACCTTCCACTCACCCACCATTGGCCTACCATTCACTATCCACCATTGGCCTACCATTCACTATCCACCATTGGCCTACCTTTCACGATCAACCATTGTCCTACCATTCACTATCCACCATTGGCCTACCTTTCACGATCAACCATTGTCCTACCATTCACTATCCACCATTGGCCTACCTTTCACGATCAACCATTGGCCTACCATTCACTCATCCACCATTGGCCTACCATTCACTATCCACCATTGGCCTACCTTTCACGATCAACCATTGTCCTACCATTCACTATCCACCATTGGCCTACCATTCACTATCCACCATTGGCCTACCATTCACTCATCCACCATTGGCCTACCATTCACTCATCCACCATTGGCCTACCATTCACTATCCACCATTGGCCTACCTTTCACGATCAACCATTGTCCTACCATTCACTATCCACCATTGGCCTACCTTTCACGATCAACCATTGGCCTACCATTCACTCATCCACCATTGGCCTACCATTCACTATCCACCATTGGCCTACCTTTCACGATCAACCATTGGCCTACCATTCGCTCATCCACCATTGGCCTACCATTCACTATCCACCATTGGCCTACCATTCACTATCCAACACTGGCCTACCATTCACTATCCACCATTGGTCTACCTTTCACGATCAACCATTGGCCTACCATTCACTCACCCACCATTGGCCTACCATTCACTATCCACCATTGGCCTACCATTCACTATCCACCATTGGCCTACCTTTCACGATCAACCATTGTCCTACCATTCACTATCCACCATTGGCCTACCTTTCACGATCAACCATTGGCCTACCATTCACTCATCCACCATTGGCCTACCATTCACTATCCACCATTGGCCTACCATTCACTATCCACCATTGGCCTACCATTCACTATCCAACATTGGCCTACCATTCACTATCCACCATTGGCCTACCATTCACTATCCAACATTGGCCTACCATTCACTCATCTTTGTTACATCTATCCTTCTCTTTCTCCTCCATACTAGTATATTCTTAACTTGAAACCCATATTAACTTTTCACCATTAACCCAATGAACATCTTAATTACATTTATCAATCCTATTCTTTCTCCTCCATCCTTGAATTCTTGAACATCAATTCATCTATCCATCCTTTCCTTTCTCTTCCGTCCCAGTATTCTTACCTTCAAATTCATATTCATCCTCTCCACTATCAAGACACTGACCTTCTTAATCGCATTTATCATCTATCCTTCTCTTTCTCCTCCATCCAAGTAGTCTTACCTTCACATCCGTATTCATCCTCTCCACTATCAAAACACTGAACTTCACCATCACATTTATCATCTATCCTTCTCTTTCTCCTCCATCCTAGTATTCTCACCTTCACATTCATCCTCTGAACTTCACCATCACAACATTTACCATCCATCCTTTTTTTTTCTTCTCCATCCAAGTATTCTTACCTTCACATTCATATTCATCCTCTCCACTATCAAGACACTGAACCTCTCCATCGCAATTATCCTTTTCCATGTCCAGGCAATGCAGAGAGAGATAACATGGGGATTCAGGACTTTCACATTCTGAAAGAGAGAAAAAAAACCTTTCTTGTGAGTTTTTGAGACCTTTCTTTTTCAGAAGAATTCCCTCAGCACGATTATATAGCTGAATTCTCAGAATAGCAGATTAACCTACCCTAATGGAGTACAATAACATTAAACAGTATACAAATATACAATGACACTCGAGGATCTGGATAAAACTATTCGCATCGAAGGAACATCACATATAGTACTATCTGATGTTCCTGAGTGCGAATAGTTTTAGCCTGTTCCGAGAATGGGTCATTGTATATTTGTTTTATATCCCTTCCACTCATACCGTTTTACAGCGAAACGATTTTTAATAAGTCGATATAGAACAATCGTTGAGAAGTTGAGAAAATAATAAGTCTTGCCTTATGGATCGTCAATTCAGCGAGCGCACCTGGTTAGTGCAGCTCGCTGAAAGTTTCCCGTGGCATGCAGTGGAGAGCACCGTTTGGCTGAGCAGTGCTCTGCTCGCATCGCGCCGCACAGCTCGCGAATCGCGAGGTAGGGGGGTAAAAAAAAACGTATAGTTCACTTTTTCCCTAGGGAAAAATGGACTATGCGTGACATCAGCAAGGAAAATGAACTATTTCATGGCAAACGTTTTTCGTAGTAAAACTATTCTTTTTCTCCTTGTGTACACTCTCAATACAACAATCTTAAGTAAGGGATATAACATTAGCTAGAGCACAAAAAAAAAACTCACAGTCCCAGTTTTTCTACCAAGAATACAATATTTGGATCCTGCAGTCTGATAATACATACATGTTCATACAAAAGGACTGGGCTATTTGAGATGTACTGAGGAATGGGGATGGGAAGTGGGGCAATGATGGCCCCCCTTCTGATCTTGGGGTATCACAGGTCTAAAGCATTTCCCGTAGACTCGTGTGTGAATGTGGCACTTTAAAAAAATTCATACAAAATAAGGAAGAAATTCGAGGGTTGAATGTTTACTACCAGTGGATAGGATGTATGTCTGACATTCCATATCTGACCAGAAAAGGGTACCTTGACCGGCTCATGTTAAAAATAAATCGGCATTTATGAAGACTACACCTGACCGGATCAAATTCATCACTTGAGACAGTAAAATGGCGCTAATTCTTCCGCCAGTAAAAAAAAACAGTTCCAAAGTGGTGATATATCTTCCCAATTCGGAAAAAGGAAGTTCAGTAGTCACCTTCCCTAGAATCAGTGTTAGATTGTCAATCATATCCATTCATGCATATTCGGCCATATGCCTATATAGTCAATTTATGATTAGGTATGTGCGCCATGTATATAACAAATCATTCACTCCTTACCAATAGCTGAGACCCTGAAAGTAAAATTGAAGATACCAGCAACAGATTTTGGCATGGCAATAAGAAGATACCCCGTATTTAAAAAAAGGGTAAAGTTTGTGCTAGAGGTGTAGCTTTCCAAATATCCATTTCCATCTGCATATGCCAAGGAAAATGAACGATCTGCTGGGTCTGTCCCAGCTCCAATTGATACATCCACAAGGCCCAAGAGAGATCCAGTCAGGTTCATTGTCAAATTCTGTAATATTGCAGGAGAATAGGCAAAGTTGAAACACTAGGAATCGTATATAAGATAGATTATGTTTCCACGATTACTAGTCTTAATCATCATTCACTGTGCTCTTTGTTAGATTTAAAAAAAAATAATCTCTTATAATTAGGGTGGTTCAAATTTAGACAGAAGATTCTGACATGAAAGTATTCATTGTCATCTGTCATGCATTAAGAACTTGTTCTCAAATCAAAGAAGAAATTTCGATCCTACTACAATAGCCAAATTTACAGTAACAACATTTTCATGATTGTTATAAGACTATCTTTAAAGACGGCTTTCCCTTTTACTGTATGGTATGTAATGTATTAAGATTTACCTGTATCTCCATAAACAGGGTAGATCCTTCAGGACTTTCAAAGACATAGTGGGTGAAATCATAAAATTCGCTTGCTGGAGTATCACGATCATCAAGAGTTCTCTCTCTTACAAACCCTTCACTGAAATCTGTCCAAACACCAACTTGGATGTCAATGTTACCTAGGGAATGGAATTAAACAAAGAGAGGAGAAAGGGAGGAAATAAGGCAGAGAGAGGACAAGAGAAACAAAGAGAGTGTGTGAGAAAGTGAGAGTGTGGGAAAGAGAGAAATAAGAAAAGAAATGAGAGTGTGAGAGAAAAATAGTGAGAAATTGTTGGGAATGGAATAAGATAAAGAAATACAATGAAACAGAGAAAAAGAAGCAGAGAACAGCCAAGTGAGAAGAAAGGAAAATAAGAAAAAGAGCCAAGTGGAAGGAGAGATTAAAGTGAGAAAAGTAAAAATAAAAATGAAGATAATCCAAAACAAAAAACAATCACCTGGTTATAATGGAAAATGTGGTGGGGGAGCTGAAAATTATACATTTCTTAAGTGCATTCAAACCTGAATTTACTTAAAAACATGAATTTGTACACAAATAGTGTTTTTAGCAAAAATTCATAAATGTGTCATTATTTCTCCTTTTACTGATTAAACTCAATCACTTTTGTCATACCGGTGGTGTATAATTTTAATGATAAATGAAAGTAATGAATTTAATTCCCATGTCTCTTGAAAGCTGATAACATCCATTTGACAGCCAGAGAAACAGAATATCAACCCCACCAGTTAAATTTCCTTTGTCTGGTGTAGATGAGTTCTGAGGCATGGCAGCTTGTCATTGTTCAAATTCATCTACACCCGACAAAGGATAGTGGAGTTGAAAATCTGTTTATTTGACAGTCAATCGAAATGGGTTCGCTCTAGCCACTTACCGGTCTCTGTGGTCTAGTGGTTGAGGCATCTGCATTCTACGCTAGGGGCAGGGTTCAATTCCTGGCAGAGACATTTATCCGGCCTCAAGGTTTCCAAAGGGTAAGTAGCTCTGGGGAACCTTGAATTAAGCTATGCCTACCATTGTTCTCTTCATTTATTTTTCTTTCCCAACATACATAACATATATGCAGAGTCAATTACAATTACTACAAAAACCTACTGATATATTCAGAGTGTTTGCAGAGATCTTCCGTCTCATCTTCTCCATCAGGACAATCGCTATAGTAGTTACAAACTTGAAGGTCAAATAAACATGATGACAAACCAGGACATGCAAAACATCCTAAGGAAAGACACAAAAATAAAATATTCAAGATAAACTCTAGTAGTTGCGGAAGCAATAATATGAGAAAGTCTTAAAAATAAAGATTAATTGTTATGAAACCATCATAGATCTAGATGTAGTAAGGTTATGAAAACATAAAGCCTCTATGCCCCATTTTTAACACATTACGTCAAACCCCCGTTTGAAGAAAGACCGCAGTTCAGATAGCAAACTGCGGCATTTTACCCCAATTTGCGTTTGTAAATCTCAAAAATCATTTCCAAGCCCAGGCGGCTGTTTCATAAAGCTGTTCGTAAGTTAAGAGCGACTTTAAGAACGACTGGTGATCATCGCCAATGGTGTGTACCATTTACCGCAAGACAGGATCACCAGTCGCTCTTAACTTACGAACAGCTTTATGAAACACCCGCCTGATCAACCCCGCTTGGCCAGGTAATCCCCGCTGTTTCAATTTCACCTCCACAGGCCAGATTATGAGCGTTGAGCCAAGGACGAAATGATAAACAACAGCTGTGCTATTACGTAAGACTTCTGTGCCTGTAGTAGGACCTTCGGAATGAAATTATCGTATTCGATATTTAATCACGTTTTCAAAGGCATATTGTATTCAGAAATTCAATGTCAGTCCATTTTCAATTTCGAAGGAGGAAAATCGACCTCGAAATAAGGAAAGTAAGTGAATAAAAATGGCGGCATGCTTTGCAAGGACCGCGCTCAGGCTGTTGTGTTATCTTCTGACCGAGGTAAAAAACAGGTGTTTTGATACTTATATTGCTAGCTTGGGGCAGCAGGGTTTGTCGTACAAGGAGAAGAGAATTGATTGAGGGAAACTGGGGTATAGTGTTCTCAAATGGAGGTTTTCGTCATGAGGTCTTTAGAAGGATAAATATTCCAAAATAGACTAAATACAGCTAAAGTTGTTCCAATTCACCAAAAATCCTTGTAAAGATCTAAAGATCATTAATATCACTGAATTGCATGAACGATAGGTTGCTATACATGTATTAATGTTCTTGTATTAAAAAAAAAAAAATCTTGCCTTCGAATTTCAATTAATCTTTTAGGCTTAATAGTTATTTCCATGTTTATGATCCAAGCACAAGGTGGCACTTACACTTGCCATTATACAAATATGATTTTCTCATACATCCTCTGTTGGAATGACAAACCCAAAAATATTAAAAATATGCCCACTATTTTGTCTTTCAAACATAAAATTACAAATTCTACCTTTTCTATAAAACACCTTAAAACACTCTCTATTGATGACTTATACTTCCAAATAAAATAATGAATGATACGTTTGATTTGTTTTGCTTGTTTTGTTAAAACTAACAACTCAATAATTCTATTGATATCTATTTGGGAACTAATCCATGATAGGCCCTTGCATGGCCTTTGCTAATCCCCTTATAGGTTCATTCTATTGTGTATATTACTTGTTTTGTGAATTTTGATTGTATTTGATGTTTTTTTTTTTTTTTTTAGATTATGAAATAAATGAATTGAATAACTTTATAAAATGATGAAGTGTACACTGAAAATCACAAATATAACATAGATATTAGAGCATAAACTTATAATCAGGAATGCCAGGAAAAGGGCCTATTACTTGGCAAGAATAAGTTGGCACATAACATTTATTTGGACATACAGTACAAAGGATTGGATGGAAGCAGATCATTGTCACTCTCTCCTAATATGCATGTACAGGTACCAAATTCGAAATTGATTTGTCAAAGTGTGATTTAGTTATTGCAAGTCTGACTCATTTTTCTATAACTATAAAGAAGAAAAATCTTCAATTGCTGTATATCAGCAGATATTTCAATGAATAAATATAATTTTTTTTAGTTTGTATTGTTTGTATTTATTTCCATATAAAAAAATGAAATATATACATGCTCAATTTAACATTTCGTACAGATCATATGGAGGATGGCCCATTTCAGCGGTATTAATAAAATACCACTGTTCTTCCATGGGGTCCTTAAAAATGTACATGTATAAAATACATGCATACACAAAATTTAATTGAGTACATGACAACATTAAAGGGAAATGAAACCTTTGGAACAAGTTGGCTTGTGTCAAAACAGAAAAATCAAAGAATAAGAAGAAAGAAAGTTTGAGAAAAATTGGACAAATAATGAGAGTTATGAGCATTTGAAAATTGCAATCACTAATTCTATGGAGATCCATTGGCAATGCGACAAGGATGTGTGATGTCACATGTGAACAAATTTCCCTTTGATCGACTATAAAATACCCCCAAAATGTATCTTTTTGCTTTTTCTTATTGTGATACAAACTCTTCATCCATGATGTATTCTTTAAAAACCTGTATTACTTGCTCTCCTATAGAAAGAACACATGATGTACTGATAGATGTGATAAGAGGCAGTTTCAGTGAAATATAAACTAAAGTAATGGGGAGAGTTGTTCACAAGTGACATCACACATCTTTGTCGCATTGCCAATAGGAGGATCTCCATAGCATGAATGATTGCAATATTCAAATGCTCATAACTTTCTCATTATTTGTCTGGTTTTTCTCAAACTTTCGTCGATCTGTTTCTTTGATTTTTCTGTTTTCACACAAGCTATCTTTTTCTAAAGGTTTTATTCTCCTTTAACTTCAACATTCAAGAACACAGTCCAGCCGTTTATTATGACATGACTTAACAAACTGCTTCATGACAACAGCTCCTACATGTACAAAAGGCGAGGTGATGAAATAAATGGAACTAGAAATATAGGAAGAATCTTACCTGTGCAGTTGTATTCATCAATACCAGTTGGGCAATCGTAGTTTCCATCGCACACATCGGCAGTATCATTGTAACAAATAGACTCATCAACGAGGCATGGGTACAGGCCATCTGGGCAACCTGTTGATGGAAAAAACAAGAAAAATTGTATACTCTACAGGATACAACAAAGGTTTTTTTTCAACCATTCAAGTAATTGAATTGAAAGTATTCAAAATAATAAAGCGAGTGATGGCCATCATATTTCAAAACTTGCTACATGCATATTCCATTCCTTGTTTTTATTAAATAATAATAACGCAGTTCTTGTATAGCGCATATCACATTATGTCATAACGTCCCTATGCGCTTCCAAAGGGCTTGGATATTATTACCCTGTCTTTAGCCCCGCAGCCTTTTTACAGACCAGTGGCATTTCAAGGAATGAATTCCTGCCAGGTGCCAATTCATCTCACCTGCATGGGTTGAGTGCAGCACAATGTGGATAAATTCCTTGCTGAAGGAAATTACACCATGGCTGGGATTCGAACCCACGACCCTCTGTTTCAAAGTCAGAAGACCAATCCACTGGGCCACAACGCTCCATGACTTATTTGGCAATAAATCATGATTGAAAGGTAGGGTAACAATTTTCTTTATTATTATTATTTTTTTCTTTTGTTTGTTCACCATCAAATTTAGCCTTTAACCCTAAATAGACTGGGCTATTTTGATGCCTAAGAAGACTGGGGGGGGGGGGGCTGATTCAGCCCCCCCCCCCTATGATCTCGGCCGTCGACCGTGCGATCGCGATGAAAATTGGCACGTGCATTACCCATGGCATAATCTCTAAGACTGTAGGATCAAATTTTGATTTGGCCTACCATTCACTATCCAACATTGGCCTACCAATCACTATCCACCATTAGCCTACCATTCACTCACCCACCATTGGCCTACCATTCACTCATCCACCATTGGCCTACCATTCACTATCCACCATTGGCCTACCATTCACTATCCACCATTGGCCTACCATTCACTATCCACCATTGGCCTACCATTCACTCATCCACCATTGGCCTACCATTCACTATCCACCATTGGCCTACCATTCACTATCCACCATTGGCCTACCATTCACTCATCCACCATTGGCCTACCATTCACTATCCACCATTGGCCTACCATTCACTATCCAACATTAGCCTACCATTCACTATCCAACATTGGCCCACCATTCACTATCCAACATTGGCCTACCATTCACTATCCAACATTAGCCTACCATTCACTCACCCACCATTGGCCTACCATTCACTATCCACCATTGGCCTACCATTCACTCATCCACCATTGGCCTACCATTCACTCACCCACCATTGGCCTACCATTCACTATCCACCATTGGCCTACCATTCACTATCCACCATTGGCCTACCATTCACTCATCCACCATTGGCCTACCATTCACTATCCACCATTGGCCTACCATTCACTATCCACCATTGGCCTACCATTCACTCACCCACCATTGGCCTACCATTCACTATCCAACATTGGCCTACCATTCACTATCCAACATTGGCCTACCATTCACTATCCAACATTAGCCTACCATTCACTCACCCACCATTGGCCTACCATTCACTATCCACCATTGGCCTACCATTCACTATCCAACATTGGCCTACCATTCACTCAGCCACCATTGGCCTACCATTCACTATCCACCATTGGCCTACCATTCACTATCCAACATTGGCCTACCATTCACTATCCAACATTAGCCTACCATTCACTCACCCACCATTGGCCTACCATTCACTATCCACCATTGGCCAACCATTCACTATCCAACATTAGCCTACCATTCACTCATCCACCATTGGCCTACCATTCACTATCCACCATTGGCCTACCATTCACTATCCAACATTGGCCTACCATTCACTATCCACCATTGGCCTACCATTCACTATCCAACATTGGCCTACCATTCACTCATCTTCGTTACATCTATCCTTCTCTTTCTCCTCCATACTAGTATATTCTTACCTTCAAACCCATATTAACTTTTTCACCATTAACCCAATGAACTTCTTAATTACATTTATCAATCCTATTCTTTCTTCTCCATCCTTGAATTTTTGAACATCAATTCATCTATCCATCCTTTCCTTTCTCTTCCGTCCAAGTATTCTTACCTTCAAATTCATCCTCTCCACTATCAAGACACTGAACTTCACCATCACAACATTTACCATCCATCCTTTTTTTTCTCCTCCATCCAAGTATTCTTACCTTCACATTCATATTCATCCTCTCCACTATCAAGACACTGGACCTCTCCATCGCAATAATCCCTTTCCGAGTCCAGGCAATGCAGAGAGAGATAACATGGGGATTCAGGACTCTCACATTCTGAAGGAGAAAAAAAAACTTTCTTGTGAACTTTTGAGACCTTTCTTTTTGAAAAGGCAGTATTCTCTCAGAACAATAGCTGAATTCTCAGAAAAGCATATTAGCTTACCCCAATGGATTAAAATGACATTAAATAGCATTAGCTGGAGCAGCAAACAACTCACAGTACCAGTTTTTATACCCAGAATACAACATTTGGATCCTGCAGTATGATAATACATACATACAAAAGGACTGGGCTATTTGAGATGTAGTGAGGAATGGGCGTGGGGAGGGGGGCAAAGATGGCCTCCCTTCTGATCTCAGCCACTGTTTGCGTGATTGCCCCAGCATTTCTCATGCACATTCTTTACAGCATGACAAATTGCTTATGTATTTCTCTGTTTTCCATTTTTTCTCAATGTCTATTTTAATGGAAATTATAACAGAGCATTTATAGGACAAGTCCACCCCAACAAAAAGTTGATTTGAATAACAAGAAAAAAATCCAACCAGGATAACGCTGAAAATTTCATCAAAATCGGATGTAAAATAAGAAAGTAAAGACAATTTAAAGTTTCGCTTATTTTTCACAAAACAGTGAAATGCACAACTCAGTGACATGCAAATGAGACAGTCGATAAAGTCCCCCATTCACTATTTCTTTTGTTTTTTACTGTTTGAATTATTCAATATTTCATTTTTACAGGTTTGACAATAAGGGCCAACTTGACTGAGCTATATAGTATTAAACATTGCCAGTTCAACATGTTCAGGGGATGAATTAATAATTGTTTCACTTGAAAATGAGGAGATAATTAGAATATTTCATATATCATATAATAAAATACATAAGATATAGTGAGTGGATGACATCATTAGTCTCCTCATTTGCATACCGACCAGGATGTGCATATAACTGTTTTGTGAAATTAAGCAAAACTTTAAAATGTCATAACTTACTTATTTTACATCCGATTTTGATGAAATTTTCAGTGTTATGCTTGTTGGATTTTTCTTTTCTTATTCAAATCAACTTTTTGTTGGGATAAACTTGTCCTCTAACAACTAAATCTAACACGCAATCTATCAAGCAGACCAATAAGAATGAAAAACTATTCGAAAGAAACCCAAAAGACGATTTTTCCGGTTTAATCGGACACATACTGTCTACATATTTAACTCAAAATTAATTTCGATGAAGCGACTTGATGTGGATTTGGCCATATGCCTATATAGTTACATTATGATTAGGTATGTGCGCCATATATATTACAAATCATTCACTCCTTACCAACAGCTGACACCCTGAAAGTCATATTGAAGATACCAGCAACAGACTTTGGCATGGCAATGAGAAGATACCCCGTATTGAAAAATAGGGTAAAGTTTGTGCTAGAGGTATAGCTTTCCAAATATCCATTTCCATCTGCATACGCCAAGGAAAATAAATTATCTATTGGGTCCGTCCCATATCCAACAGATACACGCACAAGGTCCAAGAGAGGTCCAGTCAGATTCATTGTCAAATTCTGTAATATAATATGCAGAAGAATAATAGAAAGATGAAAGAATCAGAATCATATATGAGATGAATTACGTTTCCATGATTACTAGTCTTAATCATCATTCACTGTGCTCCTTGCAAGATATAAAAAAAACTTATCTCTTATAATAAGGGTGGTTTAAATTCAGATGCGAGATTCCATGCAAACCATTTCTGACATTAGTCTTTATCATCATCAGTCATCCATTATTATTATGATTGTTATTTATTTGGCGTCGCCTGTGCCTGGGAGGCGAAAAGGGATTTGAATCACTGTGACCCGCAGGTCTCTCCTCTCAATATAACTGATTGTAGAGCAGGTGGACCACTACATCGGGGTTTCCCCCTACTCATTTACGAATAGTGCAGTGGATTCTTAACGTGCGAAGGTGGTGACACTCCTCTACACGGGGCCTCCATTAAACGTCCTATCCGAGGGATCACTGTAACATAGCCTGCATTTATGCAACAGGGGAGAGATGTTTACACACAACGCACTGGCTTCAGTCATCTGCCCGGGGTGGACTCGAACCCACTAACTTTAATTTTGACAGGCAGACGCTTTACTGACTGAGCCAACTTCGCTTCGTTAACAATTCAGTAAAACTTGTTCCGAAATCTAAAGGCCATCTTTAAAGACAGGTTTCCCTTTTTCTGTATGGTATGTAATGCACAAAGATTTACCTGTATCTCCATAAAGAGGGTAGATCCTTCTGGACTTTCAAAGACATAGTGGGTGAAATCGTAGAATTCGCTTGCTGGAGTATCACGATCATCAAGAGTTCTCTCTCTTACAAAACCTTCACTGAAATCTGTCCAAACCCCAACTTGAATGTCAATGTTACCTAGAAAATGGAATCAGACAAAGAGAGGAGAAAGGGTGAAAGAGAGGGAATAAGCCAGAGAGAGAAAGAGAGTGTGTGAGAAAGTGAGAGAGTATGGGAAAAGGAGTGTGATATTGTAAAAGAAAGGAGCAAGTGAGAAAGAGAGTGTGTGAGAAAGTGAGAGAGTATGGGAAAAGGAGTGTGATATTGTAAAAGAAAGGAGCAAGTGAGAAAGAGAGTGTGTGAGAAAGTGAGAGAGTATGGGAAAAGGAGTGTGATATTGTAAAAGAAAGGAGCAAGTGAGAAAGAGAGTGTGTGAGAAAGTGAGAGAGTATGGGAAAAGGAGTGTGATATTGTAAAAGAAAGGAGCAAGTGAGAAAGAGAGTGTGTGAGAAAGTGAGAGAGTATGGGAAAAGGAGTGTGATATTGTAAAAGAAAGGAGCAAGTGAGAAAGAGAGTGTGTGAGAAAGTGAGAGAGTATGGGAAAAGGAGTGTGATATTGTAAAAGAAAGGAGCAAGTGAGAAAGAGAGTGTGTGAGAAAGTGAGAGAGTATGGGAAAAGGAGTGTGATATTGTAAAAGAAAGGAGCAAGTGAGAAAGAGAGTGTGTGAGAAAGTGAGAGAGTATGGGAAAAGGAGTGTGATATTGTAAAAGAAAGGAGCAAGTGAGAAAGAGAGTGTGTGAGAAAGTGAGAGAGTATGGGAAAAGGAGTGTGATATTGTAAAAGAAAGGAGCAAGTGAGAAAGAGAGTGTGTGAGAAAGTGAGAGAGTATGGGAAAAGGAGTGTGATATTGTAAAAGAAAGGAGCAAGTGAGAAAGAGAGTGTGTGAGAAAGTGAGAGAGTATGGGAAAAGGAGTGTGATATTGTAAAAGAAAGGAGCAAGTGAGAAAGAGAGTGTGTGAGAAAGTGAGAGAGTATGGGAAAAGGAGTGTGATATTGTAAAAGAAAGGAGCAAGTGAGAAAGAGTGTGTGTGAGAAAGTGAGAGAGTATGGGAAAAGGAGTGTGATATTGTAAAAGAAAGGAGCAAGTAAGAAAGAGAGTGTGTGAGAAAGTGAGAGAGTATGGGAAAAGGAGTGTGATATTGTAAAAGAAAGGAGCAAGTGAGAAAGAGAGTGTGTGAGAAAGTGAGAGAGTATGGGAAAAGGAGTGTGATATTGTAAAAGAAAGGAGCAAGTGAGAAAGAGAGTGTGTGAGAAAGTGAGAGAGTATGGGAAAAGGAGTGTGATATTGTAAAAGAAAGGAGCAAGTGAGAAAGAGTGTGTGTGAGAAAGTGAGAGAGTATGGGAAAAGGAGTGTGATATTGTAAAAGAAAGGAGCAAGTGAGAAAGAGAGTGTGTGAGAAAGTGAGAGAGTATGGGAAAAGGAGTGTGATATTGTAAAAGAAAGGAGCAAGTGAGAAAGAGAGTGTGTGAGAAAGTGAGAGAGTATGGGAAAAGGAGTGTGATATTGTAAAAGAAAGGAGCAAGTAAGAAAGAGAGTGTGTGAGAAAGTGAGAGAGTATGGGAAAAGGAGTGTGATATTGTAAAAGAAAGGAGCAAGTAAGAAAGAGAGTGTGTGAGAAAGTGAGAGAGTATGGGAAAAGGAGTGTGATATTGTAAAAGAAAGGAGCAAGTGAGAAAGAGAGTGTGTGAGAAAGTGAGAGAGTATGGGAAAAGGAGTGTGATATTGTAAAAGAAAGGAGCAAGTAAGAAAGAGAGTGTGTGAGAAAGTGAGAGAGTATGGGAAAAGGAGTGTGATATTGTAAAAGAAAGGAGCAAGTGAGAAAGAGAGTGTGTGAGAAAGTGAGAGAGTATGGGAAAAGGAGTGTGATATTGTAAAAGAAAGGAGCAAGTGAGAAAGAGAGTGTGTGAGAAAGTGAGAGAGTATGGGAAAAGGAGTGTGATATTGTAAAAGAAAGGAGCAAGTAAGAAAGAGTGTGTGTGAGAAAGTGAGAGAGTATGGGAAAAGGAGTGTGATATTGTAAAAGAAAGGAGCAAGTGAGAAAGAGTGTGTGTGAGAAAGTGAGAGAGTATGGGAAAAGGAGTGTGATATTGTAAAAGAAAGGAGCAAGTAAGAAAGAGAGTGTGTGAGAAAGTGAGAGAGTATGGGAAAAGGAGTGTGATATTGTAAAAGAAAGGAGCAAGTGAGAAAGAGTGTGTGTGAGAAAGTGAGAGAGTATGGGAAAAGGAGTGTGATATTGTAAAAGAAAGGAGCAAGTAAGAAAGAGAGTGTGTGAGAAAGTGAGAAAGTGTATGGGAAAAGGAGTGTGATATTGTAAAAGAAAGGAGCAAGTAAGAAAGAGAGTGTGTGAGAAAGTGAGAGAGTATGGGAAAAGGAGTGTGATATTGTAAAAGAAAGGAGCAAGTGAGAAAGAGTGTGTGTGAGAAAGTGAGAGAGTATGGGAAAAGGAGTGTGATATTGTAAAAGAAAGGAGCAAGTGAGAAAGAGTGTGTGTGAGAAAGTGAGAGAGTATGGGAAAAGGAGTGTGATATTGTAAAAGAAAGGAGCAAGTGAGAAAGAGAGTGTGTGAGAAAGTGAGAGAGTATGGGAAAAGGAGTGTGATATTGTAAAAGAAAGGAGCAAGTGAGAAAGAGTGTGTGTGAGAAAGTGAGAGAGTATGGGAAAAGGAGTGTGATATTGTAAAAGAAAGGAGCAAGTGAGAAAGAGAGTGTGTGAGAAAGTGAGAGAGTATGGGAAAAGGAGTGTGATATTGTAAAAGAAAGGAGCAAGTGAGAAAGAGAGTGTGTGAGAAAGTGAGAGAGTATGGGAAAAGGAGTGTGATATTGGAAAAGAAAGGAGCAAGTGAGAAAGAGAGTGTGTGAGAAAGTGAGAGAGTATGGGAAAAGGAGTGTGATATTGTAAAAGAAAGGAGCAAGTGAGAAAGAGTGTGTGTGAGAAAGTGAGAGAGTATGGGAAAAGGAGTGTGATATTGTAAAAGAAAGGAGCAAGTGAGAAAGAGAGTGTGTGAGAAAGTGAGAGAGTATGGGAAAAGGAGTGTGATATTGTAAAAGAAAGGAGCAAGTGAGAAAGAGTGTGTGTGAGAAAGTGAGAGAGTACGGGAAAAGGAGTGTGATATTGTAAAAGAAAGGAGCAAGTAAGAAAGAGTGCGAAATTGTTGGGAATGGAATAAGACAAAGAAATAAAAAGAAACAGAGAAATAGAGGCAGAAAAAAGCAAGTGGAAAAGGAAAGAGAATCAGAGAAAGAGAGAAACAGAAATAGTGAACAATCAGGGTTGGGCGGTAAATACCGGTAGCGGTAATTACCGGTGGTAAATACCGGTAAATACCGTCCGGTAAATAAGATGGGCGTCCGGTAAATATGTAAAAAACGGGAAATATGATTTATAATTCTTTTTTTTTCAATAATTTTAGTTGTTTTTAACCTCAACAAATGAAATTGTGTTCTGAAATAATTAGAATCACAAAACTCATAGTAGAAACACACAAAAAGATTAAAATCCATACTGCATACATATGTACATACCCAAACACACATAGGATCTAAGTCCACACATACGTATACAAACTCCAAATATGTTCCTGGAAATTGAATAATCATATTAAAACAAACAAATATTTCTCCCGGGGTTTAACTTTTTACATGCCATTGGCCCGTATTCTGAAGTCTGGTTTAACTTAGACTCAGGTTTAAAGTTGTGGTTTAAGTATGGGAAGCCAAAAGTATCAAATTTTTCATTAAGTTGTACGTTTCTTATGTTTACTGTGCTCTTTCCTGATTCATCAATGGTGAAGACAATCATCTATATATACTTCCTAGACAATTATGAATGATTTGAGAGCCAAATGACCTGAAATATGATATCTCTACCGTTAGTGATTTATGTAACAATTGGCTGTCCATACTTAAACCACAGCTTTAAACCTGAGTTTAAGTTAAATCCGACTTCAGAATACGGGCCATTGTATCTCATTACAATATGATTTTTTTTCAACTTAATAATTCTCTGAAAGTACATGTATTTCATTTGACAACTTGTAAATCAGTGTGATAAATGTCACAACATTCAAGTATATCAAAAGCAAGTTTCATTTCATAAGGCAAAACCCTCTAACTGCAGACTCTAATTATAAAATTAATGACATGTTATGTATGGGATGTTTTGTCTCCTAGAGAATGTACACAATTTTCCCCTGATTTTAAAAATTCAAATAATTTCAAATATATTAGCAATAACAAAAGATTTTTTTTTTCTTTTAAAATGTTCTGAGACATATTTGATATGAATGAAAAGGAAATCTGCTATTACAAAAATTATTTTCATATTTATTCATGGTTTCATGAATTTCTTATGTATATCTATTGTTTTTAATTTTTTCATATTTTTCAATTTTCACATTTTTTTTCCTTCAATTATTTTCTTTTATCAATATTCATAACAAAACAGTATTTAGAAACTCCAGAAAAGGTGAATAAATCTATTTTTGGAGCACTCTTGAAATTTGTTTTTCTCCATTCACTTTGTACACATATTTGATATTCATTTTCCATTGACATTGTGAACAAATGTCCATGCATAGCATATTGTCCCATACCTAACATTTTTTTAATCAACTTTATATTAAAAAGTAAATTATATTTTTGAAACTTTTTGTGGTATTACATTAAAATACTCAATAAATTAGAACTTCCTAGAGATGAAACAATACAGGTATTGTATTTTGGGAAATAACTAAAGAAAATGACCTCAAAATGTTACATATGGGACATTTCATCCTTTGACAAGGCCTAATTTGCATATTAAATTAGATGACACCAAATTTTTTTCCCCAAAAATAATAAAGTGTTATGAATGTATGAATAGATCTCACAAGTTTTGTTTTGATTTTCTATGCTGTTTTATAATTGTCCCATATGTAACGCTCAGATTACCAATTATGCAAATTTGGTGCTCCATATTAGCATAAATTTGCATATCAACAAATTTGTCATAATGAAATTTTAAAATTCAATATTTGGGCTTTCTTATCCCACCAAAGATTACGTCATAAAATGAAGATGAAATTTTGTCTTCTAGGGGGACCTTTTCTTGGATTTGCCTATAATTCAAAGTTTCCATAGATTTAACAACCCAATACATGTCCATGATTTCCATCCTGTAATACTATACATGTATTTATTATTTTCAGATATGTACATTATCTACATTGGTCAGTCAAAATATTTTCATTGATGTGTTTTTCTTTATACCTGACTTGCTTTAGTGCACTTTCCAATCACGTGTGTCCTGAGATAAGGTGTGCTCCTTGCTGAAACAGAATCACTAGTCTAGTGGGCTACATGAATGGATCTAAAAGCACATGGTTTTTGAAGCACATGGCATTTTGTTCATATGCTAATACACGTTTATGCTCATTAATACATGTACATTTAGGTATTCATGAATATGGTAATTATTGACTGACTTAATACATAAGGTTACATAAGGTTCAGTTCTGGACGCAGGATCTTCTGTTCCTCTATGTCCAGCTCCTGGTGATAAACAGTGATGTCTGAAGAATTAGCGCGGTCTTAATGAAGAACATCATATCTAAATTAGATGTACATTTGGGATCTTTTTAGTATTTTATTGTATTTTTCCAGCATTTCATGATAACACACAAAGATAACACCCAAACACAAACATAAACACACATACAAACAAACAAACACACACACAAACACTCACACAGATGGTACACACCAGAGCAACCATACTCACCACCTTTGTTTTTATGTTCAAAATTTGACAATCCCTATATAGAAAAGTGAGTGGAAAATTATATTTCCCGGTATTTCCCGGTGAAAAGTGGTAAATACCGGAAAAAAGCGGTAAATACCGGTAAATACCGCTTATTTCCCGGCGTCCAGGAAATAAGCCTCCGAAGCGGGAAATATGCCAACCCTGTGAACAATGTCTTGATAGCCACCTGGTCATAATGAAAAAGGGTCTTTAGAGGCACAAAACAGTGTTTCCTATTTGAAAACCTGTCTCCACATTTACTGTTCCATCGGATGGCCTTAACTTTAGTAGGTTAATTCACAAGTCTAAAAAAACTGATAACATGTCAATAGTAAAAAATCGTGCAAAAAAGGTTGGTAAAACTGTTAAAACTACACTTGACTAGGGTTGACTGCAATTGAACCGACAAGTGCTGCATCAGTGTACACATATTGAAGAAAAATTATTAATGATCTCCAAGATTTTTTTTATTATATCTGTTATTCCATAAATGAATTTACATATATAAATTATAATATATATATATATATATATAATATATGCATATACATATATATATATATATATATATATATAAATATATATACATGTATATGGCACTTCATTTTATTCTGTGTAATGCCTATGGAACTTATTAAAGGAATGGTCCAGGCTAAATGCTGAAAATCTAATCAAAATCGGAGAACAAATAACAAAGTTATTGAATTTTAGAGGTTTGCATTATTCCGGTGAAACAGTTCTAGGCATGTCTTCATGAATATTAATTAGGTGGGCTGATGATGTCATATCCCCACTTGTTTTTTTGTATTTTATTATTTGAAATTAGGTTCATCCACAAATTTTCTACCAAGAACTAAAACAATGGAATTGACAACTGATTTAGTGCATTTGATATTTATTGCTGCAAATCATATCATTACAATGGAGACATATCATTCACACATGTATGAAAAAATGAAACAATTATGATTTCATGTAATAACATTAGAAAAAGGAAAATGGGGATGTAATATCATCAGCCCACTTAATGAGTATTCATGATGATGTGCCTTTAACTGTTTTCCCAAAATATTGCTTAACTTTAAAATTCACTAACTTTGCTATTTGTTATCCGATTTTGATTAAATTATCAGCATTTTACTCTGAGAATTTTACTCTATTTATTTACATGTAGATATAAATTTCTTCAGCTCTGAGCACCCCTTTAATAATCCTGATGAAAGGCAAGCCCACGAAAGATGAAGAAAATTGGTATTATCTTGCAACATCCTCTCCATACTCTTGATCTCAAAGATATATATATATATATATATGTGTGTGTGCATATACATATAAAAACAATAAACTTACTGACAAAATCAGAGTGTTTGCAGCGAGCTTCTGTCTCATCTTCCCCATAAGGACAATCGTTATAGTAGTTACAAACTTGAAGGTCATGTAAGCATGATGAAAAACCAGGACACGCAAAACATCCTAAGTCTATTAAAGGAAAGATACAAGAAATACAAATTAATATGTCAAAGTTAAGTTACATCAGTTGCAGGAAGCAAAAATATCCTGAGAAAGTCTTTCAAATAAAAGTCAATTGTTATGATACCAGCATAGATCTATATGTAGTAGGGTTAGGTAAACATAACATTGTGAAACACTGTAATCAACAGCGAAAAATCATGAATATAACATATACATATTAGAGCATCACCTATAAACTGGGATGCCAGGAAAAAGAACTATCACTTGGCCAGAATAAGTTGGCACATACATTCATTTCGAAATACAGTAGAAAGGCTTGGATGGTCATTTTGATATCACTAAAATTGGATCATTATCACTCTCTTCTATGCATAAAGGAGCCAGTGCCCTGTTGTACAAAAGTTACTATTATGGTAACTTTGCCATCCAATGGTTAATACCATGGTATCACTGATCAACAGCCAATGAAACTAAAGGATTTCCTGCTAGTTACCATTGGATGGCAAATTCACCATAGTGGTAACTTTAATGCAGTGGTGCCCTGGTTTTTGTTGTCAAAGGCCTCTTTATATAATATAATGAGAAAGAAGAATCTTACCTGTGCAGTTGTATTCATCAGTACCACCTGGGCAATCATAGTTTCCATCGCATCCAACAACAGTATAATCAAGACAAATTGAATCATTAAAGTAGCATGGGTACAGACCGTCAGGGCAAGCTATTGATGACAAAGAAAAAATAAATACACATATTTTAAAATATGCGAGTGAACAAATAGGATTGCGTAGGAAGTTTGAATTTGGCTATGGGTATGTGCATTGTGTGAGGGAAATTTTTAACCTCCAGATAGAAGATTCATATGGTAAAGTTGAAGAGGCTGGGTTTATCGAAATCCTCTTGCGACCAAACCCTCTTCCCTAAAAAATCATGTGAATTGTGAGATTTTTTACCTAAGAATTTTACCACTTTGCCCTCAAGCACCAATTAAGAGGTAAATGTTACTTTTTTATATTCATTGGTTATTTAACTTGTATAAATTATTTTCATTAAAAATATGAATTCAGGCCTGCAAGCATGCCTCAAAACAGAATTTCTTTTCTCTTGTTTCTCTTGCAAATTGTGCAAAACTTTCTCCGAGCCTAAATAACATTTTCACCATAAATCTGAAAGTTTGCACTTTCTCACAATCCAGGTTTTTTGCATTTACTACAGGGAAATTCTCTATACAACACACAGATTTCTTTAAAAGTGCAAGTCAAATCACAATGGTGAGCTGAGAGGCTTATGGAAGTTGGTGGACCGGGACAGCATCGGAATCTCATGACTCTGGACACAGCATATTTACAATTGTTCGTTGGGTGCAAATCTTCAGATAATCTCCTGTCCCAGTCCACTAACTTTCGACAAAAGCCTCTTAGCTCTCCATTGTGGTTTTAATTCCATTTTCAACTGAACTGATGCGTTGTAGAGAGTGTCCCTCCTAGTAAATGTGAAAACTACCTAATGTCATTTTTGATAAGTGGCACCATATAATTGGGTAAAAATCACACTTTTTCCATCAAGTTCTCTAATTTCTGAAATTTCTGAATAGCATGAAATCCAAAGTTTTCATTGGCTGAATTCATAAGGTTTCAAAACAGGATTATTTTAAGTAATTACCACAAAGGAAGTGTGACCTTCGAGGGGCCTCAACAAGGAAACCGTGTGTGATAGTCACTGCATTGGAAAATTAACTCATCATGTTTCAAAATATAACATCAAAATCTGATGAACATTCATCAAGGTTAAAAATTTACCATCAGAATCAAATTGACATTTATAGTGTTGGAAACTTTACCAGCTAAATGTAATTGAAGCTCATTAGAATTCATAACTCACCGTCACAGTCAGCTTCATCGCTACTATCCAAGCAATCACTTATGTTGTCACAGACCCAGTCCTCAGAGATGCAATTACCATAGAATGGATCGCTTGTTGGGCATGAAAACCCAGAACATTCTGTGGCAAGAAATGAAGTTGATCCATGTTGGATGCTTTCTTTTGAAAGTTAAGAAAACACGTACAGCTAGTCTGTAAAATTAAAGTTACCCGATGGGTTTTCTTCAAAGTATACAAAACATGAAAAAACGTAATACCTACGTCCTTAAACACAGTGATTAGCAGCACTGTATATCACATCGGTTTGTATTTTTTTCTCTTTACGAATAGAAAATGAATCTGTTCATAAAAAATTGGGATAGCAACTTTTGCTGGAATGTCAACTACCATGACAACAGTGAAAATGATCCTGATTGGCTCTTCCAATGAAAGTTGATATTTTAGCAAGAGTTACTATATCATAAAAACTTTTTATGAAATGGGGTCCAGGACTATTCATAATTTGTATCTCTTCTTGGATGAATCAAAACATACATCAGTGTAATTTTCCCCTTGATATTCAAGTTAAACTATTGTATGCTTCCAAACACAGATGCAGAATGCAGCTTTCTTATTTTCTCTTAATAAATGTTGTACAATAAGATCCAGGTGTAATGGTACAGGGTAAAAGCGATGTTTCCATGTAAAGTGATATTTCTTTAAAAAAGCACCCAGTGGATCACACACAGGATAATAAATGACAAAGAAATAAAACCGAATAAAGAGGAGGGGAAAGAGAAGACAAAGTAGAAGAAAGAGGCTGAAGGTTCTTACCGACTGCAGTAACTCGGAACGTGACGTTGGCTTTAACATCTTTCGGGATGGCTATAAGCACGTAGCCCACAGAATCAGGAATTGAATTACTTATGGTGTTGTTGTGATAAAGACCAAAGTATGCTACAGTATTCTCATCATTGCCAGGATTGATTCCAGACCCGACTAAAACTTTGAACTGAGCTTGCAGGGGGCCGGGATCCCCACCCACAATGATCTTTTGCATCTCGACAAAGAGTGTTGTCCCAGGAGGAGAGGTGAAAACATAGTGGGTGAAGTTGTAGAAGTTGCTGGCGGGTGTGTTGCGATCCCCGTAAGCACCATCCAACCAACTTCTCTCAACGGTAATAGACTCCCCAGGAGCAAGATCAACGTCATCTATTGAATATCAAAGTAGAAATGAGACCATGGAGATGAGAGAAATGGAATGTGATTACATCAAGATATAAAAATATAGAAGGGGAGGGGAAAGGTGATAAGCGGTATTGTGAAAAGAGGTGAAGAAAAATAGAAAGGGTATTGAGGCAGAGAGATGAATTTGCATAGAGACAGCAAGAGATAAAATGAAATTGACAAAGAAGAAACACAGAGCGAGGATGGGAGTGAGAAAATACAGAGCCAGAAAAAAAATGTGAATAATGAAAGTCAGAGAAGAAAACTGACAAAGAAGAAACTGGAAGTATGCTGTCTTACTGCAAGCCATAACTATGGACATTCTTTGAATGATGTTTGGCCAATGAACGCAGGATTGGTAAACTTGTTTACTATTATGTAGGCTTTCCACATGGACTTCGTGGTTCCAGTCAGGAAAGAATAAAATTAACCCATTGCTTCCTGAAAACGGGTGACCCAGAAACAAAGCCTATAGGAATTTCCGGGCCCCGTCTTACAAAAAGTTACGATTGATCCAATCAATCATAACTCTATGGAAATCCATCAGTATCATAAATTTTACTACAGTAGATTTGCAAAATGTCCTTTGAATACAAAGGCAAGCACACCAAATTGTCAAGAAAACAATGAATCTATGAATATACATCAAAACTATTTTGAACATGCATTTTCATAGATGTGCACGTTGCTGGCTTTCTATAGTTGACGTTGATCAGATCAATTGCAACTCTTTGTAAGACGGGGCCCCAGAATGGACTCCTCAACGGGGAAATACAGGATTTTTCGCAATTAGGTGTGCTTACAGGCCAGGCAAATTATTTTTTAATCAAAACAATGAAATAAACCTACCGATCAACTATCCAAGGGAGCATTTCACCAACATATGTCATCTCACAAGTTTCCTTGAATTTGATTGGCTGAGAAGCATGGCTACTATGGTAACAGTCGGGTAAACCGGCGTGTCGCATGAAACATCTAACATTTAATTTCATGAAATTCTCCCCTGATCGAAAATCATGAATGAGTAATTACATTTATGCAGGAGGGAATTAGGTATAAGGGCAAAGTTCTTACCAATAAAAGCAATATGGTTACAGCGACTTTCTGCCTCATCATCATTACTTGGGCAATCCTTTATATAGTCACAAACTTGGATATCCGCAGGGCACCAAGCAGTTCCGTTACAGAGGGTACATCCTTTAGAGAAATTCAATAAGAGCAATAGCAATAGTAATAATAAAAACAACATCAATATAATCATGATAATAACACTGACTTCGCTCAGCATAACATCTAGTCTTAAGGACTGTACATAACTTGCTCTCATTCATCAAGATGTCAGTTCGCGGAAAAGGAGGGAAGGGTTTTGGAATGAGTGGTGCCAAGCGTCATCACCAGGTTCTACGAGACAACATCCAAGTTATCACAAAGCTTGCTGTCAGAACCAACTTACAATAAAGAAAACATCTAATATAATTTGATGATAAGATGCATTTCACTAGTTTTAGTAAGTAATCACGACTTGTGCAATACTTCTACAGGGAGTATAATAGGCCAATCTGCAACTTAATGCATGCCCAAAATGCAACAGTGTGAGCCAGGTTTTAGGAGATGTCTCCATGTCTTTAGTTAGATCATGAGTTTTTAGGTAGAGATTGCAATGTGATTATTACAGATTACATATCTGTCAGCAGAGTTAAATATGCTTTCCTCTTCACTATGAGACTGTTAGGCCCATACAGTCAGACTGCAGGTCCCAAGAAAGTGGCTTCTTTCATCCAAGTGATATTCATGACTTGAGATGTTTTGCATATTTAATGAGCTTGATGCGGACCAAAACACCTCTTTTCATTCGGTCATTGCTGCTCTAATTGTGCATCGAATTTCATGAATTTGGTACCATTGTAAAGAAGAAGAATCATTCTTTCAGGTCATGTGTTTGGATTTATTCAAAGATTTTGTAATATAGGTTAAATTTTGATCTAAAATATGCTACAAAATAAATATTTTCACCTGACAAAAGCTGCTATTTTCACACTTTATTTTTGTTTGAGCCCAAATGATTTTTATATCATGATAAAGTTGAATATGTATGCTTTAAAATGATAAAGGTTTCAAAATAAGAATTGGTTTAATCGGGTCAAGATCACACTTTTCATTTGCCAGGTACATAAAGCAGTTTGAAAACAAGAATACTGCACTCTGATTGGTCAAAGAGACCACATAATGGCAAATTCCAACGGTCGCAGTGCCTGGGTTCGTGGGAAGGTCACACTTCCCATGTGGTAATCTCCTCAAATACCCCGCGCCTGTTGTTCTGTGAACCTTATCCAGCCAATCAGAACTCTGGATTTCTTGCAAGTACAAAATTTCAGAAATCTCGTCTTGTACCTTGGTGGGAAAAGTGTGATCTTGACCCGATTAAAAGGTGCCGCATATCAAGAGTGGCATTGTGAGAAAGTACAGAAGTTCAACTTTATGGTGATATAGATATCATTGAGGCTCAAAATAAAAAGTTTTGCACAATTTGCAAAAGAAAACAGAGGAAGAAAATTCAGTTTTGAGGCACATTTTCAGGCCAGAAATTTACTTATTTAACAAAATATTGTATACAAAATAAATGACCAATATGAAAGAGTAACTTTTACTCTATCTGATGGTGCAATAATATTTCATTTAACTTGAGGTTAAAACAGTAAATTCTTCGAGAAAGAAAATCTCACGAATCACAAGATTTTGCAAGGAGGAGGATTCAGCCACGAGATGATTTGGATGAATCTGGCCTTTTTGCATAGGGACCTGCGGTCTGACTGCATATTCCCAAAAGAAGTTTGATTTGTATCATATGGCACATAACCATGGACTATGCAAACAATGTACATAATTACCCTTACTTCATCAAATACACCAAGAAAAGTCCAATTATAAATGCATGCTTCTGGCAAAGGGCGCATAAATGAAGCACAATAATACAGGAAATATGCATATGGCATAGCTAAAACTTCTTTTGAGAATACAGGCCTTTAATAGAGTATCCGGTTACCACTAGACTCATACTCTTACTCTTGTTATCATTGGAATATTCAATTTTCCATAAGAGTACTGTATAAGTAAATTTGCCTTGTGCCTCTATTTCATGTTGGCTGAGATAAAAGAGCAACTTCATGCCTAACATACACAACATGGTGGAGAACCCGGGCAAATAAGACCAATGTCAAACAACAATAGCACTAAATATGTGTTGTGTCTTAGCACTAAATTACATAAACAATAATTTAAATGACATATTAAATATGCAAATAATCACCAGAGATGAAATGCTAAATCAAATGTGATCGAAAATCTGGGCATTTTCTCATTTTAGCAGTTATATGTATATTAATTAATGAGGATCTGTATCAGAGTAGGCACTCAAAACAAGTATTATTAAAAAAAGTAGCATTAGTTTAAGCACAAGTACTAGTATAAAAACAAGTATAAGTATAAGAAGAAGTAATAGTATAAGAACAATCATTAGTATAAGAGCAAGCATTAGTATAAGAACAATCACTAGTGTAAGAACTTGTATTATTATAAGAAGAAGTATTAGTATAAGAACAAGCATAAGTATAAGAACAAGTATTAGTATAAGAACAAGCATTAGTATAAGAACAAGTATTAGTATAAGAACAAGTATTATTATAAGAACAAGTACTAGTATAAGAACAAGTATTAGTATAAGAACAAGTATTAGTATAAGAACAAGCATTAGTATAAGAACAAGTATTAGTATAAGAACAAGTATTATTATAAGAACAAGTATTAGTATAAGAACAAGTATTCGTATAAGAACAAGTATTACTATAAGAACAAGTATTAGTATAAGAACAAGTATTAGTATAAGAACAAGTATTAGTATAAGAACAAGAATTAGTATAAGAACAAGTATTAGTATAAGAACAAGTATTAGTATAAGAACAAGCATTAGTATAAGAACAAGTATTAGTATAAGAACAAGTATTATTATAAGAACAAGTATTAGTATAAGAACAAGTATTCGTATAAGAACAAGTATTACTATAAGAACAAGTATTAGTATAAGAACAAGTATTAGTATAAGAACAAGTATTAGTATAAGAACAAGAATTAGTATAAGAACAAGCATTAGTATAGGAACAAGTATTAGTAAAGAACTGTGTGAATATGGAGAAGTCTTTATTTATTTTAAGCATA
Source organism: Lytechinus pictus (assembly GCF_037042905.1). Classification (NCBI taxonomy): domain Eukaryota; kingdom Metazoa; phylum Echinodermata; class Echinoidea; order Temnopleuroida; family Toxopneustidae; genus Lytechinus; species Lytechinus pictus. The sequence continues at coordinate 19,507,840 of NC_087252.1, read as the reverse complement.
TACTACAAAGTTGAGTGTTCGTACTTACCTGGGCAATCACTCTCATCACTTCCACTTGCACAGTCATAAAGTCCATTACATCTATCACGAGGCTGAACGCACTTATAATAATCATACAAGCAATATTCTCCTTGGAAACATTCTGTCACACAAAGAGAAGGAAAATTCAAGAATCCGTACATTCATATGTTATTGTTTAAAATAGAAATCTGAAATAGAAATACTCTGATAATTTGTTTTGCCCAATTGATCATGGACCTGGCAGTCACTGCACAGCACCATATATCCCTTAAATTGTTTAAAGCCACACAGGCTTGCAGTATTCCTATTTCATAACGTCTTTTTGGTCGGACGGGACTGGGGCTTGAAATCACGACATCCCAGTTGCGTGAAGGAAGCTCTACCAACTGAGCCAACACACCAGTCATGGACAATGGTTTCTAGAAAGTTAGTCAACATAAACTAAAGTTTCAATCCTAGATGGTGTTTCACAAAAAGTTCAATGTATCCCATGGGGAAGGCATTATGGCCCCCCCCCCCTCCCTCGACATTTTCAAGATAAATCGGTAGTACAAAACATGATCTACGAATCTGGCAATGCATTATTTACTTCTTCATTACTTTTTCTTTACATTTATTATCTATTCTTCTCTTTCTTCTCCAGCCTAGTATTCTTACCTTCACATCCGTATTCATCCTCTCCACTATCAAGACACTGAACTTCACCATCACATGTTTCCTGTATCCTGTCGAGGCAGTGCAGAGATCCATTGCAGAGTTCCTCTGGATACTCACATTCTGAATAAAAATAAACAGAATATTTAGCATCAGGAGAGATTTTTTTTATTGAATTACAAGCAACTTAGTAACATAAGTTGCTTGCAATTATATGAAGTACATCACCTCATTGGTTAACTCAAGCTCAGTGAGTGTGCTCTTGATTGTCAATGTAAAGCAGATGAAAATTCAGCAACATGCATGCATGTTGGCCTTTGATCATACCGAACTGTTTGTGAAACAAACCCCCTCCCATCTCCCTTCTAAGAATATTGAATCAAACAATCAAAACCAACTTAAATATGAAGGAGGAACCACTTAGCATTTCAAAGGTCTGATGACACTCTCAATAAATCAATGTTTAGCCCTATTTGACTGTGCTACATGAATTTCAGACCAGGGGATGTTTCACAAAGATTTAAGTATGACTTATAGTCACACTTAAATATCTAGATGCTTGTGGTATAAAAGGCAAACCACATTGGTCAGATCGTGTCATGAGGACGCCCACTACTGCGTATTGATCAATAAGATTGCGCATGGCATAGCATATATCCGTCTAAAGTATGACTCTAATTCATAATTAAATCTTTGTGAAACACCCCCAGGTGTTTACACTATTTACACTTCTTTATACATTAACAACAGTTCCTACCTATGGCTGTGACTCTGAAAGTGATATTGAAGGTTCCAGCAACAGATTTGGGGATGGCGATAAGAAGATATCCTTTATTATCAACAAGAGAAAAGTTGCTGCTGTAGCTAGGGCTTTCAAAATATCCATATCCATTTGCGTATGCTAGGGTTGTCCCGATATCTGTTGGGTCAGTCCCATAGCCAGCCGAGACATGAACAAGTTCCAAGAGAGGTCCGGTCAGATTCACAGTCAAATTCTGAATATAATATGCAGGAGAATATAATACTTGATTATGATAATATTTGGTCCTTGTATACCACGTACCTGTATCATGTACCTTTTAAAATCCACAACTGTTTTTGAGAGACTAGATTAACATTAGCCTAACTTTAACCCTGTATGCCTTTTATTGCAAACAAGTATTTCAAGGAATACATTCCTGCAAGGTAACCTTTTACCTCACCTGGGGGCCGTTTCATAAAGCTGTTCGTAAGTTAAGAGTGACTTTAAGTACGACTGGTGATCCTTTATTGTGGTGAATGATATTCACCATTTATGTTCATTGGTGATTATTTAGCGCGTAAGGTACACCAGTCATTCTGAAGTTGTTCTTAACTTGCAAACAGCTTCATGAAACATCCACCTGGGTTGAGTGTAGCATAAGGATAATTTCTTGCTGAAGGAAATTGACGCAATGACTGGAGTTCAAACCGACAGGTATATGTTTATAAATTCGGGGACTGAACCACTGGGACAGAGCTCTCCCCATAATGTGGAGTCCGAATCATACATCGTTACATTCTATGTCCACAATATTGACAAGATCTCTTCCATTTCGATGAAGATAACTGATTCTTGATTCTGCATTTTTCCACAATATGGAAAACAGACAAAATTTTTGGAATTCAGGAAGAAAATGTATTTAACAGAATTTCACTGAAAACAATTATTTAAACCCTAAATTTTGAATTACGAATATATACCAATAATCATTAAAAAAACAAAGCATTATCCAATAAGACAAATGTGTGGACAAGTAAAAAGTGTACCAATCAAAGATTTTGCATGTGACTGTGCCAGGGTTTACATGTATCTGCATGGCAACTTCAGTTTTTCTAAGATTTTCAACTTTTATTTGTATGATTAACCCTATCTAGGCCGGGTTATTTTGGGAGTTCATATGGCGGGGGAGGGGGGGGGGGCCTGGTCCCAGTTGAGATCTCGGCCATTGATCACACGATCGCGCCGAAATTCGGCACGCAGGTTTTCTAGTAATTTATTTCATGTTAGAGGAAAATAGTATGCAAAATCACACTTTTTCATCTTACTCCCTAAATAAAGCTCGAAGTGTTCTAATTTTTGTTTTAGAAACTCTTTCGGGTTTTCTTAGCAAATGTACATGAAAAAATTGCGATGTCAGATCAATTTCTTTTATATCTTTACAGGTGTATGTTTTTTGCAATTTCTGTATTTGTTGGGAACACTTTTGAGATCATACCAAGCATAAAACAAATCAATTTAGACCAGTAAAACTAAAATTAATCATACATTTATGATTTTTGGTTGAAAACACAATTTGCATTGACTTTGTACACGAAATCACGTTTTTGAGCAATTTTTGGTCTGACAAGCACTTACATAATGTAGCTTTATTTCAGAACCGTGTACCCGGGCATCGCGAAAGTGGTCTCAAAAGTTTCATAAAGACTTGAAAGTAAAAAGTCAGTCGCGGTCAAAACATTTCGCGCAGCAAAAATATTGCCTGAATCGTCGTGGGCCTAGATAGGGTTAATTTGACAAGTCCAGTTTTATCTGACAGTTACCATAGTAACAATGGTTCTCAGACAAACAAACTCAGGGAAAGCTGTCAAATCTGACAACTTGTTGAAAACTGAACATGATGAAACGCTAACCTAACATAAGAACATGTACTATAAAATAAAGATCAGTAGCCTTACTTAAAGTGACTGGATAATGTTGATTATTGATTTACTGTATGCCGTAACATTTCAAAAATTAAGTCTGCCAAGAGTCATATGCCTGTCACTCAGAACATTTTATAAAATGCAGTATATATATAGTAAATGATTAAAGACAAACCTGTATCTCCATAAACAATGTAGATCCTTCAGGACTTTCAAAGGCATAGTGGGTGAAATCGTAGAATTTACTAGCTGGAGTATTACGATCATCAAGAATTCTTTGGGATACTAATACTTCACTGAAGTCTGTCCAAACGCCAACTTGGATGTCATGTAAACCTTTGGAATAAAAGGAGACAGAGAAAAGGAGGAGGGATGAAGGAAATAAGAGAGAGAGAGAAAGGGGGAGAAAGTATGTGAGAGAGAGAGTATAAGAGAGCAAGAGAGAATAAGAGATACAGAGAGAGAGAGAGGGGGGGAGAAAGTATGTGAGAGAGAGAGTATTAGAGAGCAAGAGAGTATACGTAATACAGAAAGAGCAGAAGAGTATGTGTAAAAGAGAGAATGATAGCATTTTTAAGATTGTACTGAAGTTAACATATGATAAATTAACAACAGATAGAGGGCTGTTAGAGGCGGAGTGACACTTGCGCCGGGTATTACAGACAGCTGCATTACTTCCACAGCATTAATCAGTAAGAGAGAAAGCTCAAAATTACTTGTTCTGAGATAAAGTTTTTTTTTTCTGTGAGAGGCTAGATTGCAGATGAATGCAGCTGTTGTAAGATATAGATCATTTCGTTTTTATTTCGGAAGATTGAGATTCTATATATCTATATAACTTACATACATACATGTAGATTTTCTGATGTGGCACAAACCATCATGACCCCCCATCCCCCCCCCCCCCCCCCCCGGACCCTCACATATAAACATACACAAGAAAAATAGCAAAATAATCAAATCTAAATAAAGAAGACCAAAACTCAGAAAATACGGTTTCAATTGTACCATGGTGCAAAACCCTAAAATGGAATATGCAGATTTCTTGTATAATCAAGCTTCATTCAGGCATATAACTTTGCATCTTTTGCCAAAAGCATGCATTTATTATTGGGCTTTTCTTAGTGTATTATTTACACAAAATCTGTATAGACCATGGTTTCCAAGGGTTCTGTATCATAGTACCACTGAAACCACCAATTTGTAAATTTGGGCCTGAACGAAGGTTCCCCGTTTCTCGAAATAGTTCAACTATTTAATATAGAGATTCACAGCACAATAACTAGTGTTAAAAGTACTCTTCTTGACCAACATTGACTTATACTGACTAGGACACCGTTCTCATAACGCTTTCTCAAACTAGTTTATTGGAAACCGGTTCAGGAAACCAGTTTGGAAGATCACTTAGCTAGCGTTGCCATGTGATCACCCGAAAGTAGTTTCAAAATCACTTCACGTAAAGCGATCTTGTTGCTATGGGAACACTCTCAGTGTGGTGACACGTTTCGCGCGAAATTTGAAACCGCATCGTAGGCATTCTACACACAGTGTGTAGAATAGCGCACTCAAAATGTGCGAAGATCGCTTCCCGAAGAACGGTTGTGTCCTCACTTATGCTACAACCAGCTAAACGAGGCAAAGCGATCTTCAAAACTACATCGCGAGGTGGTTTTATGAACCGGTTCGGAAGATCTCTTTCAAAATCGCTTCGACCGTTTCATTACAAATTAAACTATTTTCCACTAAACTTTTGACCAACATTGACTTACACTGACTAAAAATTACTTACTTACTTGGATTAACTTGGATGTTGAGATGAAAAGCAAGTGATCAGACAAGTGCTGTAACAGTGTGTGCATATTGAAGTCAACATAGTCACGTTTCAATAATTAATGTGAATTTCTTTTTGCGTTTATATAAAAATGTGCTCAACAGTTTGTGAACCCCACCAAAAAAATGCACTCCTTCATGCTGAGTGTTGATGTAGACAACAACACTACAAAGTTTGGTGATCCCAGAGAAACACACTTTATTGAATGTTTTATTTGATCACCGGACTTCACAAAACATGGCAGAACTTGAACACCTTACATATATTCATTTTCTGCTGAGGTTTACTTACCTTAGAGCACCACTGTATACAAAATAAATTATTAACTACCGTATATAATAGAGACTTACTTTTAAACTCTGTATGATTGCAAAGATTATTAGCCTCATCTTCCCCATCAGGACAATCGTTATAGAAGTTACAAACTTGAAGGTCAAGTAAACATTCCGAAGAACCATTACATGCAAAACATCCTAAGGAAAGACACAGAAAAACACAAATTGATATACATGTAATTATAATGCTTTGCTGCATTGTTTTCATGTATAAAGCGATATACAGTGCGCCCCACCAAAAAGGAATCCTGTTTTTCGGAGATAGATTTGACAATTATTAAACATGTTTTTACTATGAATTTAATGTTGAGCCCAAAAGCTTGGCAAATCTTTCATGCATGGAAGATTACAAACAATAACACTGAGGCCTATCAGAAACAATTTGCACAAAAACTCACATGTTAATCTGAATACACTCTCATTTCAGGGATCAGTGAGAGAAACTTAACAAAGAACACAATATAAATGCTAATGAGCCAATCGTCGAATAAGCACGGTGGTCGTATCATGACCCAATCTATTCCGATTTTTCTGCGCAGCCTGATTTTGACATTAAAATTTTAAACTTGTCTTGCTCATTATTGTGTGAAGTGTTCATCACATAATAGATATTAAAATGTAGAGAAATTGAATTGTATGATGATGTAAATGAAATATCATGATTAATTTTCCTTTGAAAAACAATGTGGTGAATCCTGCTTTCCTTTTTTCTGGGACGCACACTATAAAAGGGGATTATTATTATAACGCCGTTTGTAAGATGCCTCAGAATATTAGAGTAACTGCTGAATGAAACTTAGTCATGTTCTTTAAAACGTAACCAAAATATTCTGGGGTGTTTGTTATTTAACAAAGTGAGAGTCACTTTATCAGAACCTTCAAACCCTACTTACAAATAACACTTCAATTCAGAATACTTGCTAAAAACAATTTCTAATGAACAAATTTTGTTTCAACTTAAGTGGTCAATGGATTGAAACAGTGATTTGAGAATTTGATTGAATTAATTATTAAACAGCCCCCCTGAAAGATGAGATGAATACGTGACAAAAACATAAAATGAGAAAGAAGAATCTTACCTGTACAGTTGTATTCATCAGAACCACCTGGACAATCATAGTTTCCATCACATCCAACGGCAGTGTAATTGTAACAAATGGACTCATCAAAGTAGCATGGGTACAGACCATATGGGCAACCTGTTGATGGAAAAAGGTTGTACAAAATATACACGTATCACACCAATAGTAAAGGCCCTGTCACATCGTACGGTGCGAGCCTTGTGGGTGAGTTGCGGGTGATTGCCCGCAACTCATCCGCAAAGTTTTGAGCATGTTCAATACTTTTCTGTGTGTAAATCAGACTTGCGGCCCGCACTTCTGCGGGCAATTGCGTGTGAGATACGTGCCGGATACCGTCAATGCAGGTGACCTGCGGGCTACTCTCCACTATCACGACGCTGAACCTCTCCATCACAACATTTATCATCCATCCTTTTCTTTCGCCTCCATCCTAGTATTTTTACCTTCACACCTGTATTCATCCTGTTCAATATTAAGAAACTGATCTTCTTCACTACATTTAAAATCTACCCTTCTCTTTCTCCTCCATACTAGTATCCCTTACATAAATTTCTCAATGGTATACCATTGAAACTTACCATTGATGAACTACCAATGATATACCATTGACCACCATTGGGACATCATTGAAACACCATTGAAACTAATTCAAATAATTGGAAACCTAATTTGCATATCCAATGGTAGGCACCATTGGAAGAACTAATTTGTATAAATGAAATCTCAACTGTTCCTACCATTGGCCCACCATTGATTAAAAGACCATTAATTGCCCACCGTTGACACACCATACATCCATCATTGGCCTACCGTTCACTCACCCACCATTGGCCTACCATTCACTCATCCACCATTGGCCTACCATTCACTATCCACCATTGGCCTACCATTCACTATCCACCATTGGCCTACCATTCACTCACCCACCATTGGCCTACCATTCACTCATCCACCATTGGCCTACAATTCACTATCCACCATTGGCCTACCATTCACTATCCAACATTGGCCTACCATTCACTATCCACCATTGGCCTACCATTCACTATCCACCATTGGCCTACCATTCACTATCCAACATTGGCCTACCATTCACTATCCACCATTGGCCTACCATTCACTCAGCCACCATTGGCCTACCATTCACTATCCACCATTGGCCTACCATTCACTCATCCACCATTGGCCTATCATTCACTATCCACCATTGGCCTACCATTCACTCATCCACCATTGGCCTATCATTCACTATCCACCATTGGCCTACCATTCACTATCCACCATTGGCCTACCATTCACTATCCACCATTGGCCTACCATTCACTCACCCACCATTGGCCTACCATTCACTATCCACCATTGGCCTACCATTCACTATCCACCATTGGCCTACCATTCACTCAGCCACCATTGGCCTACCATTCACTATCCACCATTGGCCTACCATTCACTCATCCACCATTGGCCTATCATTCACTATCCACCATTGGCCTACCATTCACTCATCCACCATTGGCCTATCATTCACTATCCACCATTGGCCTACCATTCACTATCCACCATTGGCCTACCATTCACTATCCAACATTGGCCTACCATTCACTACCCACCATTGGCCTACCATTCACTATCCACCATTGGCCTACCATTCACTATCCAACATTGGCCTACCATTCACTATCCACCATTGGCCTACCATTCACTATCCAACATTGGCCTACCATTCACTATCCACAATTGGCCTACCATTCACTATCCACCATTGGCCTACCATTCACTATCCAACATTGGCCTACCATTCACTATCCAACATTGGCCTACCGTTCACTATCCACCATTGGCCTACCATTCACTATCCACCATTGGCCTACCATTCACTATCCAACATTGGCCTACCATTCACTATCCAACATTGGCCTACCGTTCACTATCCAACATTGGCCTACCATTCACTATCCACCATTGGCCTACAGTACCATTCACTCATCCACCATTGGCCTACCATTCACTATCCACCATTGGCCTACCATTCACTATCCAACATTGGCCTACCATTCACTCATCTTCGTTACATCTATCCTTCTCTTTCTCCTCCATACTAGTATATTCGTACCTTCAAACCCATATTAACTTTTTCACCATTAAGCCAATGAACTTCTTAATTACATTTATCAATCCTATTCTTTCTTCTCCATCCTTGAATTTTTGAACATCAATTCATCTATCCATCCTTTCCTTTCTCTTCCGTCCAAGTATTCTTACCTTCACATTCATCCTCTCCACTATCAAGACACTGAACTTCACCATCACAACATTTAACATCCATCCTTTTTTTTTCTTCTCCATCCAAGTATTCTTACCTTCACATTCATATTCATCCTCTCCACTATCAAGACACTGAACCTCTCCATCGCAATAATCCCTTTCCGAGTCCAGGCAATGCAGAGAGAGATAACATGGGGATTCAGGACTCTCACATTCTGAAGGAGAAAAAAAAACTTTCTTGTGAACTTATGAGACCTTTCTTTTTGAAAAGGCAGTATTCTCTCAGAACAATAGCTGAATTCTCAGAAAAGCATATTAGCTTACCCGAATGGATTAAAATGACATTAAATAGCATTAGCTGGAGCAGCAAACAACTCACAGTACCAGTTTTTTTTACCAGAATACAACATTTGGATCCTGCAGTATGATAATACATACATACAAAAGGACTGGGCTATTTGAGATGTAGTGAGGAATGGGGGGTGGGGAGTGGGGCAATGATGGCCTCCCTTCTGATCTCAGCCACTGTTTGCGTGATTGCCCCAGCATTTCTCATGCACATTCTTTAGAGCATGACAAATTGCTTATGTATTTCTCTGTTTTCCATTTTTTCTCAATGTCTATTTTAATGGAAATTATAACAGAGCATTTATAGGACAAGTCCACCCCAACAAAAAGTTGATTTGAATAAAAAGAAAAAAATCCAACCAGGATAACGCTGAAAATTTCATCAAAATCGGATGTAAAATAAGAAAGTAAAGACAATTTAAAGTTTCGCTTATTTTTCACAAAACAGTGAAATGCACAACTCAGTGACATGCAAATGAGACAGTCGATAAAGTCCCCCATTCACTATTTCTTTTGTTTTTTACTGTTTGAATTATTCAATATTTCATTTTTACAGGTTTGACAATAAGGGCCAACTTGACTGAGCTATATAGTATTAAACATTGCCAGTTCAACATGTTCAGGGGATGAATTAATAATTGTTTCACTTGAAAATGAGGAGATAATTAGAATATTTCATATATCATATAATAAAATACATAAGATATAGTGAGTGGATGACATCATTAGTCTCCTCATTTGCATACCGACCAGGATGTGCATATAACTGTTTTGTGAAATTAAGCAAAACTTTAAAATGTCATAACTTACTTATTTTACATCCGATTTTGATGAAATTTTCAGTGTTATGCTTGTTGGATTTTTCTTTTCTTATTCAAATCAACTTATTGTTGGGATAAACTTGTCCTCTAACAACTAAATCTAACATGCAATCTATCAAGCAGACCAATAAGCATGAAAAACTATTCGAAAGAAACCCAAAAGACAATTTTTCCGGTTTAATCGGACACATACTGTCTACATATTTAACTCAAAATTAATTTCGATGAAGCGACTTGATGTGGATTTGGCCATATGCCTATATAGTTACATTATGATTAGGTACGTGCACCATATATATTACAAATCATTCACTCCTTACCAACAGCTGACACCCTGAAAGTCATATTGAAGATACCAGCAACAGACTTTGGCATGGCAATGAGAAGATACCCCGTATTGAAAAATAGGGTAAAGTTTGTGCTAGAGGTATAGCTTTCCAAATATCCATTTCCATCTGCATACGCCAAGGAAAATAAATTATCTATTGGGTCCGTCCCAGATCCAACAGATACACGCACAAGGTCCAAGAGAGGTCCAGTCAGATTCATTGTCAAATTCTGTAATATAATATGCAGAAGAATAATAGAAAGATGAAAGAATCAGAATCATATATGAGATGAATTATGTTTCCATGATTACTAGTCTTAATCATCATTCACTGTGCTCCTTGCAAGATATAAAAAAAACTTATCTCTTATAATAAGGGTGGTTCAAATTCAGATGCGAGATTCCATGCAAACCATTTTTGACATTAGTCTTTATCATCATCAGTCATCCATTATTATTATGATTGTTATTTATTTGGCGTCGCCTGTGCCTGGGAGGCGAAAAGGGATTTGAATCACTGTGACCCGCAGGTCTCTCCTCTCGATATAACTGATTGTAGAGCAGGTGGACCACAACATCGGGGTTCCCCCCTACTCATTTACGAATAGTGCAGTGGATTCTTAACGTGCGAAGGTGGTGACACTCCTCTACACGGGGCCTCCATTAAACGTCCTATCCGAGGGATCACTGTAACATAGCCTGCATTTATGCAACAGGGGAGAGATGTTTACACACAACGCACTGGCTTCAGTCATCTGCCCGGGGTGGACTCGAACCCACTAACTTTAATTTCGACAGGCAGACGCTTTACTGACTGAGCCAACTTCGCTTCGTTAACAATTCAGTAAAACTTGTTCCGAAATCTTAAGGCTATCTTTAAAGACAGGTTTCCCTTTTTCTGTATGGTATGTAATGCACAAAGATTTACCTGTATCTCCATAAAGAGGGTAGATCCTTCTGGACTTTCAAAGACATAGTGGGTGAAATCATAGAATTCGCTTGCTGGAGTATCACGATCATCAAGAGTTCTCTCTCTTACAAAACCTTCACTGAAATCTGTCCAAACCCCAACTTGAATGTCAATGTTACCTAGAAAATGGAATCAGACAAAGAGAGGAGAAAGGGAGAAAGAGAGGGAATAAGCCAGAGAGAGAAAGAGAGTGTGTGAGAAAGTGAGAGAGTATGGGAAAAGGAGTGTGATATTGTAAAAGAAAGGAGCAAGTGAGAAAGAGAGTGTGTGAGAAAGTGAGAGAGTATGGGAAAAGGAGTGTGATATTGTAAAAGAAAGGAGCAAGTGAGAAAGAGAGTGTGTGAGAAAGTGAGAGAGTATGGGAAAAGGAGTGTGATATTGTAAAAGAAAGGAGCAAGTGAGAAAGAGAGTGTGTGAGAAAGTGAGAGAGTATGGGAAAAGGAGTGTGATATTGTAAAAGAAAGGAGCAAGTGAGAGAGAGAGTGTGTGAGAAAGTGAGAGAGTATGGGAAAAGGAGTGTGATATTGTAAAAGAAAGGAGCAAGTAAGAAAGAGAGTGTGTGAGAAAGTGAGAGAGTACGGGAAAAGGAGTGTGATATTGTAAAAGAAAGGAGCAAGTGAGAGAGAGAGTGTGTGAGAAAGTGAGAGAGTATGGGAAAAGGAGTGTGATATTGTAAAAGAAAGGAGCAAGTGAGAAAGAGAGTGTGTGAGAAAGTGAGAGAGTATGGGAAAAGGAGTGTGATATTGTAAAAGAAAGGAGCAAGTGAGAAAGAGAGTGTGTGAGAAAGTGAGAGAGTACGAGAAAAGGAGTGTGATATTGTAAAAGAAAGGAGCAAGTGAGAAAGAGAGTGTGTGAGAAAGTGAGAGAGTACGAGAAAAGGAGTGTGATATTGTAAAAGAAAGGAGCAAGTGAGAGAGAGAGTGTGTGAGAAAGTGAGAGAGTATGGGAAAAGGAGTGTGATATTGTAAAAGAAAGGAGCAAGTGAGAGAGAGAGTGTGTGAGAAAGTGAGAGAGTATGGGAAAAGGAGTGTGATATTGTAAAAGAAAGGAGCAAGTAAGAAAGAGAGTGTGTGAGAAAGTGAGAGAGTATGGGAAAAGGAGTGTGATATTGTAAAAGAAAGGAGCAAGTAAGAAAGAGAGTGTGTGAGAAAGTGAGAGAGTATGGGAAAAGGAGTGTGATATTGTAAAAGAAAGGAGCAAGTAAGAAAGAGAGTGTGTGAGAAAGTGAGAGAGTATGGGAAAAGGAGTGTGATATTGTAAAAGAAAGGAGCAAGTGAGAAAGAGAGTGTGTGAGAAAGTGAGAGAGTATGGGAAAAGGAGTGTGATATTGTAAAAGAAAGGAGCAAGTAAGAAAGAGAGTGTGTGAGAAAGTGAGAGAGTACGGGAAAAGGAGTGTGATATTGTAAAAGAAAGGAGCAAGTGAGAAAGAGAGTGTGTGAGAAAGTGAGAGAGTATGGGAAAAGGAGTGTGATATTGTAAAAGAAAGGAGCAAGTAAGAAAGAGTGTCAAATTGTTGGGAATGGAATAAGACAAAGAAATAAAAAGAAACAGAGAAATAGAGGCAGAAAAAAGCAAGTGGAAAAGGAAAGAGAATCAGAGAAAGAGAGAAACAGAAATAGTGAACAATCAGGGTTGGGCGGTAAATACCGGTCGCGGTAATTAACGGTGGTAAATACCGGTAAATACCGTCCGGTAAATAAGATGGGCGTCCGGTAAATATGTAAAAACCGGGAAATATGATTTATAATTCTTTTTTTTTCAATAATTTTAGTTGTTTTTAACCTCAACAAATGAAATTGTGTTCTGAAATAATTAGAATCACAAAACTCATAGTAGAAACACACAAAAAGATTAAAATCCATACTGCATACATATGTACATACCCAAACACACATAGGATCTAAGTCCACACATACGTATACAAACTCCAAATATGTTCCTGGAAATTGAATAATCATATTAAAACAAACAAATATTTCTCCCGGGGTTTAACTTTTTACATGCCATTGTATCTCATTACAATATGATTTTTTTTAACCTAATAATTCTCTGAAAGTACATGTATTTCATTTGACAACTTGTAAATCAGTGTGATAAATGTCACAACATTCAAGTATATCAAAAGCAAGTTTCATTTCATAAGGCAAAACCCTCTAACTGCAGACTCTAATTATAAAATTAATGACATGTTATGTATGGGATGTTTTGTCTCCTAGAGAATGTACACAATTTTCCCCTGATTTTAAAAATTCAAATAATTTCAAATATATTAGCAATAACAAAATATTTTTTTTTCTTTTAAAATGTTCTGAGACATATTTGATATGAATGAAAAGGAAATCTGCTATTACAAAAATTATTTTCATATTTATTCATGGTTTCATGAATTTCTTATGTATATCTATTGTTTTTTATTTTTTCATATTTTTCAATTTTCACATTTTTTTTCCTTCAATTATTTTCTTTTATCAATATTCATAACAAAACAGTATTTAGAAACTCCAGAAAAGGTGAATAAATCTATTTTTGGAGCACTCTTGAAATTTGTTTTTCTCCATTCACTTTGTACACATATTTGATATTCATTTCCCATTGACATTGTGAACAAATGTCCATGCATAGCATATTGTCCCATACCTAACATTTTTTTAATCAACTTTATATTAAAAAGTAAATTATATTTTTGAAACTTTTTGTGGTATTACATTAAAATACTCAATAAATTAGAACTTCCTAGAGATGAAACAATACAGGTATTGTATTTTGGGAAATAACTAAAGAAAATGACCTCAAAATGTTACATATGGGACATTTCATCCTTTGACAAGGCCTAATTTGCATATTAAATTAGATGACACCAAATTTTTTTCCCCAAAAATAATAAAGTGTTAGGGGGTCCATGTCCCACCTACATGTATGAATAGATCTCACAAGTTTTGTTTTGATTTTCTATGCTGTTTTATAATTGTCCCATATGTAACGCTCAGATTACCAATTATGCAAATTTGGTGCTCCATATTAGCATAAATTTGCATATCAACAAATTTGTCATAATGAAATTTTAAAATTCAATATTTGGGCTTTCTTATCCCACCAAAGATTACGTCATAAAATGAAGATGAAATTTTGTCTTCTAGGGGGACCTTTTCTTGGATTTGCCTATAATGCAAAGTTTCCATAGATTTAACAACCCAATACATGTCCATGATTTCCATCCTGTAATACTATACATGTATTTATTCTTTTCAGATATGTACATTATCTACATTGGTCAGTCAAAATATTTTCATTTATGTGTTTTTCTTTATACCTGACTTGCTTTAGTGCACTTTCCAATCACGTGTGTCCTGAGATAAGGTGTGCTCCTTGCTGAAACAGAATCACTAGTCTAGTGGGCTACATGTATGGATCTAAAAGCACATGGCATTTTGTTCATATGCTAATACACGTTTATGCTCATTAATACATGTACATGTAGGTATTCATGAATATGGTAATTATTGACTGACTTAATACATAAGGTTACATAAGGTTCAGTTCTGGACGCAGGATCTTCTGTTCCTCTATGTCCAGCTCCTGGTGATAAACAGTGATGTCTGAAGAATTAGCGCGGTCTTAATGAAGAACATCATATCTAAATTAGATGTACATTTGGGATCTTTTTAGTATTTTTCCAGCATTTCATGATAACACACATAGATAACACCCAAACACAAACATAAAGACACATACAAACAAACAAACACACACACAAACACTCACACAGATGGTACACACCAGAGCAACCATACTCACCACCTTTGTTTTTATGTTCAAAATTTGACAATCCCTATAGAAAAGTGAGTGGAAAATTATATTTCCCGGTAAAAAGTGGTAAATACCGGAAAAAAGCGGTAAATACCGGTAAATACTGCTTATTTCCCGGCGTCCGGGAAATAAGCCTCCGAAGCGGGAAATATGCCAACCCTGTGAACAATGTCTTGGTAGCCACCTGGTCATAATGAAAAAGGGTCTTTAGAGGCACGAAACAGTGTTTCCTATTTGAAAACCTGTCTCCACATTTACTGTTCCATCGGATGGCCTTAACTTTAGTAGGTTAATTCACAAGTCTAAAAAAACTGATAACATGTCAATAGTAAAAAATCGTGCAAAAAAGGTTGGTAAGACTGTTAAAACTACACTTGACTAAGATTGACTGCAATTGAACCGACAAGTGCTGCATCAGTGTACACATATTGAAGAAAAATTATTAATGATCTCCAAGATTTTTTTTATTATATCTTTTATTCCATAAATGAATTTACATATATAAATTATAATATATATATATATATAATATATACATATACATATATATATAACGCTATTTTCAGCCATACGGGGAAATGCGGAAAAAATGGTAGTTATGGGTAATTTTCATAAAAAGCATGATAATTCTATCGTACAATACAACTTTAGGCCTTTCTGATATATCATGTGTTAAGATCAACTGGAGGAGGCCTTTCATCAACAAAAGAACAACAAAAATTGATGAATAAGAAATATAAGAATTTCCAAACCAAAATTTATTCCCCTTTGCGGATTTTAACTATAACAGGGGTAATAAAGGGAATTTCGATATTTCCCTCTTTAATCATCCTACAGGGAATGCATATGTTTCTCCTCTGAGTACAAATTGTCATCAATTTCCCCTTTAAATATTTCTTTTAAGCCCAAGTCAGTCAGGACTTCCCAGGAGAGGCCGTAATCCCCAGAAAAGACTTAAATCGTGGCATTATGTAATCGCCGATGGATCTCGATGCTGAGCACGACTGACAAAGTTAATGGAAACAACTTGTCCGTCTCTGACGAACCAGTAAAAAAAAAAAAAAAAAAAAAAAGCATGTTAAAAAGACATCATGGAGACCAATCTTTTTACGCAAATACATGAAAGAAAATTAGAGTTCTCGACTGTATACGGGAGATGTGTATTCGATATGATTTTTTATATGTATTATTATTGACGGGTCGTCAGAGACGAACGATTAAGTCGTTGCCATTCACTTTGTACGATCTGGCTCCTCAGCATTTGGGATCCGTGGAGATTACGTAATGCCAAGTTCTAAGTCTATAATTGTCGGGGATTACGGCCTCTCCCGGAAAGTGAGGAGTTTCACTGACTGAAATATTTTCGCTCTTTTAGCCCAAGTATTCCTTAATTACCCCTTCAAATCTTTTTCCTAGCCAAAATTGTCAATAATTCCCCTTTCAAACTGAATGATTCTCCCTTGAACCCAAATTTTCACATCATGTTGCAAAGTTATTAGTGAAGCAGAAAATTACATATATGTCTCCTTATTTCATTAAACCATTGAGCTGGTTCTGTTGGAAGAATCATATTAGAATATATCCTTTCATAGGAGCTTAACTGCAAAGATGAAACGCACTACTCGAGCAAAAATAAGATGAAGCCAATATTCATCAGTACACATATTTGCCCATGGCAAGGCACAATACTTCTTCAACACCAAAAGTTATTAAGTAAGCACACTCTTCCAGCTAGTTCAACCACACGTCAGAACAATCATGATGAGCACATTTACACTTTCTGTGTGCACTAACATTAACACAGCAACTTTAGATAAAGGCCCTTTCACATATTAGTAAATAGAACCCACAAATGCCCAACAATTAATTCGACAATATACCTGTAAATGTAATGTATTGCTGTGCATTCATCAAAATTTTGGACATGTTCAAAATTTTGAGCATATAAGCAATATAGGCTACTGATCAATCCCCTATATACATTCGCTGTTTGAACGTTTTGCATGCTATAGGTGTATGTTTCTTAGTCGTCTGCCGATCGTACGCATACTCCAACCCATGTGGAACTTCACCAAGACGAATGCACAATACATTGCTCATTGCATTTACATTTATTGTTTGGCATACGTTGACTCTGTTCATTAATAAGTGACAAGGTCTTAACAGGGAACCAACACTAATTGACTTGTAAAAGTTATCTCATTGCATATCATATCCAATACTGCAAGACAAAACCATCAAAATGGAGCCATTTGAATTGATTTCTTTTTCCTGCTTTAATCTCAAGCAAACACTTTGCCCAGCAAAGAAACATAAAACTTTCTCAACACACTGAAGGTAAAAACTCTTCTCCGTGCATCAAAACACATCAGATAATCATACTAGGGAAACCTAAGGGTTTCATATCCCTGTCAAAACCAACAATGTCAACAAACATATAGGTATCAAAGAACTCAGAAAAATCAGTAGATAACGTTTTAAGGTACACAGAAGCAGACCGCATTTGCGGTAAAATATGTGTCACGACAAGAGACCCTCTGGTCTGGGGACCACAACAGTTTCTCATAAACAACCTCTTTACTGTGAAATCAACACACAATTCTCCTACTTACCTATCATTCAATATTTCTCACAATGATGGAAGTACAATATATTTTCTAAGCAATCATTTGTACTTTTCGTTGAACTGTTTTTTAAGAGAGATACAAAATGCATCTTCTGTTGTCTACAAGCTAGAAAGAGGTGTGGGATCAACTGGAAAGAGTTATCGGTATGCAGGGGAAAATACTTTTGTACTGGAATGTGCCTTTACTGTTCCTGCACAATCCTCATGATAAAAAAAAAATGCCTATTTTCCAAAGAAATATTTGCACTACCACATAAGTTTTGTACAAGTTGTATACAAATACCTGAAAAGGAAGATAACATAACGTTTCTCCAAAGTGGACAAAAATGATAGCAACACATTTTTCACAATAACATGGCACTTTAAAAGTATTTACAATCTCTACTTTCAGAAAACATGTTGAATCTATGTAATTTTTTAAAGAAATCTAGTGCCCCTTAATCATTTATATCATTTAATGGACTCCCTTTGCCTACTTTTTCTCAAATTCACTCAAAACATTACAATTGCAAGTCATGTACTAACAAATTAAACATCTTCCCTACCTTTACTTCAAGTAAACAACAAAAAGATAAGGTTCCCGTT
The DNA here is from genome assembly GCF_037042905.1 of Lytechinus pictus. Lineage (NCBI taxonomy): Eukaryota > Metazoa > Echinodermata > Echinoidea > Temnopleuroida > Toxopneustidae > Lytechinus > Lytechinus pictus. Next base: position 19,489,503 of record NC_087252.1, on the reverse strand, counting down.
CAATCAAAATAGCATAATTTACGAAAATGTCTTCAGCAAAATAACTAAGCAGGAGTGCGCCTACACGTATCGACTAGCTTCTGTGTGAAAATGATTGATCCACTGAGTCTAAAGTAAAAAAAAAAAAAGTCACATATCATTTGGGGGCTTTGATAAACAAGACTGTCAAATTCAGTTTCTTACATAATTTTACCCCCTTACGATATCCTTGACACTTTTCATGTTTTTAAACTTTGGATGATCATAAATACTGTGCTGTTAGCATTCCTAAAATTGCAAAATTCATGCACCAGTACAAGTGTGAATATGCTGGGTAGTCATTCAAATTTTCAGTGTTTCTTGCTTCACTGATACAATGTACTCACTTGACCACAACACAAACATATAATAAACAACACTTTACATATACCAGAAATGTCTTATTTAACAGACCCAAAAAGTGATTCTAATGACTTTTGAAAAGTAATACTTTTATCTTCAACATCTGCTCACTCATTTAAGACTTTAATTTAGTCAATAAGTGTAGAAACAACTCCTGCTAAGCCTTTTTGCTCAAAATATTTTCATTAACTAGACATGTTGTGTGTCCACATGATACAGATGCCCCTGCTGGATTGATCATGCCCCCTCCAGACTAAGTCTGCAAGGCATAAAAAGTTACGCTATTTTGACTTAAGGGGGATTCACTTTTTTTTTGTTGCATTTATTCTAATAATTTTCCATTGAATAAAAAAATACATGTTTGAATATGGCAGTAATTTTGTTTCCTTCATATGTACGTATATTGTGAATAAATTTATTGCGTACTGAGGGCACAGATTATTGGCCCTATTTCTCTCAATGATTAATTTCTTGATATTTTCAGAGATGCCATCTCTATCAAGTAATTAGGGAATTTCACACAACTACCTCTAGCATCACTTCGTTCATTTTGCTATTTCTGATGGAAAAACAGTCCATTTTACAAGTGAAGGTTAAAATGGTTGCTAAGATAGGACTAAGACTCATCTGCATAACTGTTCTTGCTGAATTTTGGGATTTTGGAAAAGCTCCTGATGGATAATTTGACAAATATGAGTATTCACTAAGAAGAACCTGAAAAGCATGTTGTATCAAGTTTTTGACCTTTCATCTTTGTGTAGAAGGTCACAAGATTTATCCTTAAATGACAATTCTAATTTTTGAAGCTATATGTATTCAGGGTCTTACAGCTCTGAAACAAAACAAGATACGTCTTCATGCACAAGAACGTTTAAAAAAAGAAAAGCAGTCAGCAATGAAACTTGTAAGAATACATACATGTACATGTAATAAAAATGAGACATAGCACAGTGATCTTTGCAAACAGGTTCTAATTTACATGCATATGCATATGATTTGCTCTTATTTACTTAGTCATGTTTTTTTAGGTTTACTAACTCTTGCCATGCCTTTCCCCATAACATCACATGGTTCATGAAATCATTTTGTTAATCATAAAGATCAGTATGTTAAACTTAAAAGAAAAGATCTTTCGGAATCTCTTTGTCATTCTGTGTATTTTTTATCTGTTCCACTGGACAGGCCATGAAATTGTTGGTCTTCAGGTCTACCAATATCTTGATACACTGACAGCAATTATTTGTACATGTATTTCATTTACAATGTTTTCTCATCTCTTTGATGTATCAGTTTGTATAGTTTATCAGGACTCTTAGGAAGTTGCTCTTCCAGACAAGAGGAGTTGTGAGAACAGTGCATGATGCTCAATGTTCACCAAAGTACAATCCTGAGAGATTGAGTAGTCTCCTCCACATCTGCATGGATGATAGTATGTCAGGTATCTGTGTTAAAAAGAAAAAAAATAATGATCAGAAATGACAAAAGTGCATAGTTACATAGTTTCATGAATAGAATTTGAATATAGAATTTGGAGTTTTTGTGCATGGTTTCACAATCCTATATCAATATGCTAATTATATATGAAAAAAGAATCCCTACAAACAAAACAGTTATATAAAAAAAGATATATATCACTGAAGGTGATTTATATCACTGTCCAAATGTGTGTGCAAAATTTCCCAATCATTGCTCAAAAAATGAAGAAGTACATGTAATATGATCCACAATATTTCTATCCCAACACCCCCCCCCCCAAAAAAAAAAAAAAAATCTGTACTGCCATAATATGACATAACCTTGGGAACATAGGTTTCCACAAATTAAAACAAAATATGGCTTGCACATCTTCAACACAAGACAAATGTATCCATAATTTCATGAGCATTGCTTGAAATGAGAAAGTAGTTCAGCTCGCAAGATTTGAAATAAAGTGACTGACTGCCCGCTCAACTGACCACACAGTAATTCCAATATACTGTACCCCTTCAAATTCCGTTGAGGGGGTTATAAAAAGAAATTTTTAATCGCTTATGAAACATAAGTCTAGCTACTAATGTACAAATTGCTTCACTTTGGCACTCTCAGTAAATTCAAATGGCCTAAAATTATGATAGAGCATAAACTGTTCTCAAACTTACACATTTTCCTCCTCACAGATACCTAAATATTTGTTTCATTAACAATTCAGTTCTTCACTGCCCCTAGATTATAATATTTCTCCTTATAGATGCTTTATGTTTTGAAATTCCCTTAGATGCTGTTTAAGCCATTCATTTTTTAATCAAATCATTCCAACAAATTCATTAAACAAATGTGTTTCCCATTCCCCTTGCAATATCTTCAAATACCAAGTTCATCCTTTTGTGTCTGCTATTCTACAAAGCATGTCCGCTATTCAATATTTCTCCATATAACACATTTTTCACAGAATTCCCCTTAAATACCATATTTATGCAAGTATTAATTTATCCACAAAACAAGATACATGTAATATAAATCCACTTTTCCTTCAAGTTACTTGTCTGCAATAATACACGAGCGAGCTAATCTTGGGGAAATAAAATAAGAATCTCTTTAATTTCTGTTGCTTCAATCTTACACTATGTGGCTTGCAAATCATCACCCCAGGACAAATGCGTATCTGTCAAATTTCATGAGTATTCATTGGAAAATCAGAAAGTAGTATGATCTACAAGATATGCAAAGAACATACTGATCGACTGCCTGCCTGAATGACCATACAGTGATTCCAATATACTACCCCTTCAAATTCTTTTGATGCAGTTATAAACAAAGTTTATAATTGCTTATGAAAGACAAATCTAGTTACTAATGTACGAATTGCTTAACTTTGCCAATCTCAGTAAATTCAAATGGCCTCTTATGATGATAGAGCATAAACTGTTCTCAAACCAACACATTTTCCTCCTCACAGATACCTAAATATTTGTTTCAGTAAAAATTTAGTTATTCATTGCCCCTAGATTATAATATTTCTCCCTAAAGATGCTTAATGTTTAAAAATTCCATTAGATACTGTTTAAGCCATTCATTTTTTTAATCCAGTCATTCCAACAAATTCAGTGAACGAATGTGTTTCCCATTCCCTTGCAATATTTTCAAATACCAAGTTCATTTTTTTTGTGTCCGCTATTCTAGAAAGCATGCCCCCTATTCAATATTTCTCCCTATAACACATTTTTCATAGAATTCCCCTAAGATAAAATGACGCAAGTATTTCTTGCAACAAAAATATTTTCACCATAGTACCCCATCCTTCATTTCTACATCTACTGTACATATTGAAATGCACCTTTCATCATTACAAATTGTAATTTCTAACCAAAGGTATTTCATATTGTTGAAAAACATGTAAGCAACACACAACTTGTTAGTAAATGCATGTTTCTTTATAAAAGATAATTTAAAGGCACTTTGCCTTTTATTTCCTTGCCTACAAAACATGAGTGAGTTAATTTTTGTAAAATAAAAGAAGCATTTGTTTAAATTCTGCTCCTTTAATCTGACTGCAGTTTCTTTTTCTCAGCAATATGTGTTCATCATAAGTCAATCTGACAAAATAATTATACTTGGAATACAATTCTATTTTTCTAAATGTTCAGAAAATTACATTGCAGTGAATTTGACATACCATCATATTCAATGAAAATTTTGATATTTCAAATTCCTATATTCAGCACTTATTTTTAAAGGACAAGTCCACCCCAAAAAAAACTTGATTTGAATAAAAAGAGAAAAATTCAACGAGCATAACACTGAAAATTTCATCAAAATCGGATGTAAAATAAGAAAGTTATGACATTTTAAAGTTTCGCTTCATTTCACAAAACAGTTATATGCGCATCCCGGTCGGTATGCAAATGAGAGAACCGATGACATCACTCACTCACTATTTCTTTTGTATTTTATTATATGAAATATAAAATATTTTGATTTTCTCGTCATTGTCATGTGAAATGGAGTTTCATTCCTCCCTGAACACGTAGAATTCCATTATTTTAACATTTTGTGGTTCAGGCAATGAGGTCCTAATCGTCAAATTCGTAAAAATTGTAATATTGTATTATTCAAACAATAAAAAACAAAAGAAATAGTGAGTGAGTGACATCATCGACTCTCTAATTTGGATGTCACTGGCTCGTTCATATAACTATTTTGTTAAAAATAAGCGAAACTTTGAAATGTCATAACTTTCTTATTTTACATCCGATTTTGATGAAATTTTTAGCATTGTGCTTATCTGATTTTTCTCTATTGATTCAAATCAACATTTTTCTGAGGTGGACTTGACCTTTAAATTTGATTGTACACAAAGAATTAAAAGCAATGCAGAATATCAAACGTACAGCAGATTTTTCTGTTTTCAAAGGCAACTGCCTATTTCTTCGTAACTGCTTGTGATTTCCCATTGAAAATACTTACAGAAACAAAAGATATCTGCCCCCTCATAATCAAACAACAGGAAGGCACTTGTTTGATCTCTTGTACACCTCATTCATCATCTTGTTGTGTATGGTGTCGATGCCATGAGGAAATGACGCATGTCTTTGCAGGAAGGCGATAATCTCTTTTTTCCCTTGATATGACAAAAAAAAAGAGTTTGCTTCACGTACAATTTTATGTCATTTATGTTAAGTCATGTGGGGTGAATCGCCCTCCAGAAGGATTGCTTTGTTACATTTTGTGCGTTCAAACAGAAGCTTTTCTTGATTTTATCAGAACCACAGAGGCTCCCATATCAAGTTTGGTATCATATTAACCCATTTACTACAAGATTTAAAAATCCCATAGACTTTGTACAGGGCCCACCCGGTTCCCATAGGGAAGAGGTTAAAACTGTATTAACATGATGATAGAATGTAAAGTTTCATAGTTATCTAAAGATAACATGTAACTAGAGTTAAGACACTTTTTTAGTGTAAAGTCAGGGGTGTTGGAAGCGGCACCAAATACATGTATACAAAATGAATGTGAAAATTCAGTTTTTAGAGCTTACTTTCGAAATATGGTAATAATTTTGTCAACACCTGGTATACGACTTCATATTGCGTACCAAATCAAGGCAAATTATGTTTTATGATTAAAAAGTGATTGCCTGAGCAATGGTGGTGTTAAAAACATAAATTCTTAGGGGGCAAAATTGGCATTGCCTGTACAAAGTCAATACAGAATTTATATTTTTGAACAGTTTGGGGGGAAAATGTCCATATTTTGGTCAAAACTTGTGACATGTCTACATCTTTGTTCCAAATAAAAGATTTTATACTCAGAAGAATAAGCCTGACTACCATGGAAATAACAGAATGCTAGATACAATGACTCATTAAAAGTGATACATGAGGGGATATCTGTTTTCAAAGTTAGAAGTACACTTCTGAAGGTAGAATCACCATGCAACACAACAGTAGACGAGCTTGTGGTGCATGACTATAAACAAATTGACAATATGTTGTTCGTCTAACACCTGTTTTCAAAGCATCAGTAAGTGCTTGAAGAACTACACATTCTTATGTCAGAAATATACCCAAAGGACATACATGTACCTGGCAGCTTCTTGCCACCCTTTCCCTTCAGATAGTTGTCAAAGTGCCTGAACAGTTGCTGCTCGTCACATTTCCGCCACTTGGTGTACTTGTGAACTACAAGTGGAAGAGGGAGAAAAGTCAGTAATGATCTTTATATTTTTCCAACTGAATGGTATCTGACTTTATGAAAAAAATCATATCAAGTAGGTGTCAGTGTTTCCTTGGAATTGCCCTTATGAACATCATACAATATGTTGAAAGTATAATCAATTAATTTTTCAATTGTCCTAAATCATTAATTAGTCCACCCTAGTACAGTACATTTATTTTCTGACCACAAATTCAAGATATATCTACTTTTAGTATCGAAAATCAGCCTGTTGCCATCTGAAATAATAGTTCATGGGCAAGAAACAATCACACATAACCAAAACTATCAAATTTGTCCCTTGATCACTTGTGTATAATCTCTCCAAATGAATAATTTCTTGAAACTACCTGTAAGATGCCACATTAACAAGAGTCATGCATTTCTGCAAATCTCACAAAACTACCCCTAGCATCACTTTATTGATATTTCATGCTCAAAAATACAGCTAAAAAAATCTTCCGTTACACACAAGTATCAAGTGGTAAGTTTGAACCATGATCTTACTCTAACAATGTTTACACTTGTTTCCTTCTCTTCAAAAGAATAAATATATACATTAAGAGTGGAATGGGCATACATAATAAAGATTACATAAAGTCAACAAAGATTGTTCTAAGAGACCCCATCTATAAGTTGTTTTGATTTTTTTTCCATTAAATAAGTGTCGCACAAACAATATAAGTTTCAGAAAGGAACACTCTACCTGCCAACCCTGACAGTCAAGAAATAGGAACTATTAAAAAAATGTCAAAAACAGAAACTTTCCTAAATTTCCTATTGAATACAACAGGCAAATTTGTACAAACCTGCATGTAGGAACACATAGCTTAAAATGGCAATTTTCTTTTCTCCAAAATAGGAATATTCCTATTTTGATATGAACAGTTGGCAGATATTGAAGAGTATGGTGTTATAACAGAGGATGTCATGCAATATCAGTAAGTGGTCTTTATAAATTAATATTACACCATAATTACCTTTTTTGGGAAGGGCAGATGTCATCTTCTGTTTACCACGAGAGGCCGTATCTACAGATACAGTTTAATGGAGAAAAAAAAAATATGGAGTGTACCAAGCTTTTATCTATAAAACCCATAAAGCAACAAAAATATGACATGTTGGAGTACGTAAACTGATTATTGCTCAAAATTCTTTCAAAGTGGCATCATCTAAGCTTTATCCTCCAAAGCCATTACAACTACACTGTACAAGGCCTGATTTTATCTCCTAATCAGTTTGAAACCAAAGAGATATTACAGACTGAAATGCACATGTGTTAGAACATTTGTATAAAAAAATACAAGTCATTTCATTTTTTCTTCTGATTTCTACCAGGTTAATACCTTTATGTACATTGATAAACAGAAATAAAACCAACATCGCTCCTCTGGTACATTGTAAATAACACAAAACAAAACAAAAAACAGATAACTATCTTTCTTTGAAAACAACACCAAGAAACAAAAATCATTTTCAAAAATGTACTGTACAAAAATGACAATGAATTGCATTACAATTATATATGGTATTATCCTCACTTGCATGGGAAAGTGAAGGCCCACTTGCATCATCATCATCATCAGCATCTGACTGAGCAGCATGATCATCTACAATTCAACAGAAAGGACAAGACAAAGCGGAAACATGAGTTTCATGAAACTAATGTAAATCATAACAGGTCTAGGGGACTTTCAGAAAATCAGAAGAATTACAGAATGTTCTGATGAAGAGAATTGTGAAAGTGCCATGAAATTGGACAAGAAACAGGAAAGTTATAGAATCTTTAAGATCTTCTTTATTTCCTTGAGAGTAAAGGCACTACTTTAAAAAAAACTGATTCCCCTAAAGGGAAAACCATAGCAACTGATGACATTATATCTCCTTCTCAAGTACACCTTCTTTCCTGTGAAATCAATCAAATTTAGATTAACAACCAAATAAAGGGTTTGGTTCACTTCCTTATGTACTGAAAAAGTTTCAGTGATATACAGTGCGTCCCAGAAAAAAGGAAACCGGGATAGTCCATCAATTTTCTCTCAGTAAAAATGAATTATGAAATATTAAAGATAATCATCATAAAATTTAGTTTCTCCTCTTTTGTTTGACACCATATATGATAGAAAATGTTCACGCATGGACGAGCAAGAAGAGTTTGAAATTCACGCGTCAAAATCAGCTTGCACAGAATAAGTGGTGAAGATTTGTGTGGAAGCTTCACGTTCCTCCAACCCTGATTCAGAAAAGAATCGTTCACTAGCATTTCTTTTATGTTCCTGGTTTCTGAATGGAACTGTTTAAAAAAGATAAAAGAAATGCTAATGAATGATCCCTTTGTGAAGCATGGTTGGAGGAACATGAAGCTTCCATACAAATCTTAACCACTTATTCTGTGCAAGCTGATTTTGACGCGTAAATTCTAAACTCTTCTTGATCGTCCATGCGTGAGCATTTTCTAACATATATGGTGTAAAACAAAAGAGGAAAAACTAAATTTTATGATGATTATGTTTAATATTTCATAATTCATATTTTTCCACGAGAAAATTAATGGAATATCCCGGTTTCCTTTTATCTGGGACACCCTGTATAAAGTCATGATACTTTTAGATTGCACAAGTTTGCCAAATATTTTCTACATCAAAAAGAGAAAATTTTGAATGTTTTTTTAATAGGGGCCTGTTTAACAATGATTAGAGTGATTCTAGGATTGATGCAGGGATACGAGTATAGGCCATCAATTTGTAAGGGGCACATACATGCAGCAATTTACAAAATTATAACTGGTTTGTGAAAGCTATCAAACACATAGAGAATCATAACTTTTTTCATTATATGCCTAATTTCAGTAATATTTTGCTGTCGATTGTAACTTTCTTTGAAAACAACACAAGAAGCAAAAATCATTTTCAAAGATGTACTATACAAAAATGACAATGAATTGTATTACAATTACATATGGTATTATCCTCACCTGCATGGGAAAGTGAAGGCCCACTTGCATCATCATCATCATCAGCATCTGACTGAGCAGCATGATCATCTACAATTCAACAGAAAGGACAAGACAAAGCGGAAACATGAGTTTCATGAAACTAATGTAAATCATAACAGGTCTAGGGGACTTTCAGAAAATCAGAAGAATTACAGAATGTTCTGATGAAGAGAATTGTGAAAGTGCCATGAAATTGGACAAGAAACAGGAAAGTTATAGAATCTGTAAGATCTTCTGTACCGGGTGTCCCAGGAAAAAACGAACAGTGGATTTTCAGTAAAGGAATTTTGATTCTATATCTGGTTTTTTTTACTGTTACACCCCATACTTCCTTGACAGTAAAACCACTGCTTTCAATAAAATTGCTTCCCCTAAGGGGAAAACTATGGCAACTGATGACATTAATATCTCCTTAGATAGGCCTTCTTTCCTGTGAAATCAATCAAATTTAGATTAACAACCAAAAAAAGGTTTGGTTCACTTCCTTATTGAACTGATAAAAGTTTCAGTGATATAAAAAGTCGTGATACTTGTAGATTGCATGAGTTTGAAAAAAAAAACTTCAATAAAACATACTTCTCAGTAAACATTTCTTAGAGTAGTTTAATCTTGAACAATTCCAACAGCAATGACAAAAAACTCACCTGATGTACCTTTATCCATGCACTGTAGTCGTTTGCCTACTACGGTGATTTCTTTTATTGCAAGTGGGGCTTGATACACATGGCAGTTCGTCTCTTCGGAATGACCGAGATGCTTAAAGATATATCCTCGGTCAGCTTCTGGTACATCTGCTAGAGCAAAGAGAACACTGAGCCTGTGTCTGTTCTTTGTTGCCGTTACTGATCTTCGATCGGTTAGGGTCACCTTGTCACAGATATTGTCTAGAGAATGCCAGCCTGAAACATGAGAATCTGTCCCAGTTGTTGTTGGGAACAGATATGTGTTGTTGCTGAGTACCGATGCAGTTGAACGAACTTCTTTGTCCACCAATATGTCCAGTGCTTTATGAGTGTCCTTGGGAAACAAAACAGGTACAAGGTGTCTACCCTTGCCCGTCTGGTATCCAACCCTGATGTCTTGTGCAAGGACTTTATCTATCGGATCCAATTTGTCCAATTGCTGCTTATCAAGCCACGCTCCCGATTTTGCATCCTCCCAACATTTGACGAACAGTCTGCTCGGTTCTCCACCACGTCTTGCATTGAAAAGTGTAAGGCGTGCCACTATGCAGTCACGGAGTTCTACAAACCGATGCTTGTCGAAGAATTCAAGCTCGTTTCCTACTAGCTCGTCGATCCTAGTAGTCGTATACTCTCTGATAATCTTGATGTCAGATTCTAAAGACTGCCCGCTTGGCCTCCTCAACTTTTCCTCTCGGTTGCGGTTCAGATGGTAAGTCGCATCCCCAAATACATTATTGTATTGTAAGTCCAGGACAGCCGTGAATCTGTCTATTTGCTCCGCTTCTCCATCCTGGTCATCCATGAGAAACATGGCTTTAAGGATCTTGCTTGATGACTTAAGCAAATAAAATAGACCCACCTTAAGCCCTGCCTTGATGCCAACACCTTCATTACACTTTTCACGCTCAGTGAACTTCTCAACTGCCTCTTCAAGATGTCTGAAATTAGACCTTTGCATCAAGTCTGACACATTCTGTGCATGCACTGGAAGAGGTCCAAGCTTCTCTTGGGTATCCTTCAATGCAAGATAAAGCCCAGCTAGCCGCCTCATGTCTGTCATCACAGATTTGCGCACTCCTGCTCTTTTGTCCATTTTCCTTTTCTGCTTACTCCACAATCTTCGTCCAATATCAACGAGTACTTCATCTTGCTGACACAGAAGGCCTATTTCATCCTTCCGGAACCTACTTAACACCTCACCGATGAACTGGCCATCCGAAATTTGCACCAATTTGAGAAGGGATGCTTGAAGGTTCAAGCAAGGACTGCTGCTGTCTGAGGACTTTCCACATGTGCGCTTATGTTTCTTCATGTAACCTGCAGCATAGGCACCTGAACATGATCCACAGATAATAAGATCCGTCTTATAGGAGGTCTTCCTTTCTCTCTCATAGGATGGTTCATCATCTCTTGATCTCTCTTTATTAACTTCAAATGTTCCCTCTTTTCGTATGCCATCAAATTCTTCTATTCTTTGCTTCTTGGGGAGGAGAAGCGCATTTTTCACTCTCTCTTCATTCATATGCTTTTTCACAAGATGATCGGACAATTTAGACTTGAACTGTTTGCAGTATATACAGAATCTGTATGGTTTCTTGTAGGATGCTCCCTTCTCACTGCATACATCTTCTTGTCCCGAAGAGCTGTCTATTACACAACTACTGACCTTACAAGTTTGCTTCACCGGTGCTTTCTCTTCAATGCCGACATGCGACTTCTTATCATCAGCAGCTGTATCTGCCAAAGGGAACACCTCACTTCCTTCATCATGTAAATCGGAACCAGATGGAATGTAGCTTGGATCATTGACATCATCATCAGTGGTGTATGTGGGAGAGCTTAATCGCCTCCTCTTGGTTACAAAAAGTGCATCATCCTCATCCTCTCCACTGTCGCTTTCACAACTAGAAGACAAGACACTAGAATCACTAAACTCTTCTATTGGCACAGAAGAGTCTTCTTGTGACAGGCAAGAAGAATTAGGCTGGGTGAAGGCCACTTGTGAAGATGATTCTTCTGACTGGTGAGATTTCTGAGGTAGGACAAGGGCAACAACTGAAGGGGCTCCTTGTGAATGACGGGAAAACATAGGTGCGGTCGGGGCTGCTGCTGAAGTTTTCCTCTTGGTTACAAAAAGTGCATCATCCTCATCCTCTCCACTGTCGCTTTCACAACTAGAAGACAAGACACTAGAATCACTAAACTCTTCTATTGGCACAGAAGAGTCTTCTTGTGACAGGCAAGAAGAATTAGGCTGGGTGAAGGCCACTTGTGAAGATGATTCTTCTGACTGGTGAGATTTCTGAGGTAGGACAAGGGCAACAACTGAAGGGGCTCCTTGTGAATGACGGGAAAACATAGGTGCGGTCGGGGCTGCTGCTGAAGTTTTTTTAAATTGGTAAGGTGATTGATGAAGAGTGTGAGATACTTCTGAAGAGACTCCTAAGAACTGACAAAATGATAGAGGTTGGGTGACAACCACGGCTGAAGAATCTTCTAATGACTGACAAGAAGACTGAGGAAAAGTGAGCGATACTACTGAAGTTTCTTCTGACTGGTAGGCTGACAAAGGCTGGGTGAGGTCCACAGCTGAAGAAGCTTCTCCTGACTCGCAAGATGACAAAGGCTGGGTAAGTTCCATAGATGAAGTACATGTAGCTTCTTTTGACTCCTCAGATGACAAAGGCTGGATGAGGTCCACAGCTGAAGAAGCTTCTCCTGACTCGCAAGATGACAAAGGCTGGGTAAGTTCCATAGCTGAAGTACATGTAGCTTCTTTTGACTGCTCAGATGACAAAGGCTGCGTGAGGTCCACAGCTGAAGAAGCTTCTCCTGACTCGCAAGATGACAAAGGCTGGGTAAGTTCCATAGCTGAAGTACATGTAGCTTCTTTTGACTGCTCAGATGACAAAGGCTGCGTGAGGTCCACAGCTGAAGAAGCTTCTCCTGACTCGCAAGATGACAAAGGCTGGGTAAGTTCCATAGCTGAAGTACACGTAGCTTCTTTTGACTGCTCAGATGACAAAGGCTGGGTTAGAGCCACTGTTGATGCAGCTTCTTCTGAGTGGAAACGTGACATAGGCTGGGTAATGGCAAAAAGAAACATGCAAAATCAAGTTTTTTTTTTTAATGCATGTCATTGCAATAAATCACATTATTGTATTGCAATGAAAAAAATTGTTTGAACAAATGGAAAAAAAAAATCTTACTGGTTGGCAGCTCTGCATGATTACTCTAATTATATTAAGCAGTTTGATCCACACAATTTTCCCTGACTTTTCCTCTTATATTCTAACTTTAATGCCAAGGCAAATGCTGACACACTACAAAAGCAAGGACATGTCTCTTAAATTTTTGCTAAAATACATTCATGTGGGGGCAATGTGTGTTCCCTAAATTCCATTGCCAAGACTTCTTTAACACTGCTAAAAATAATTTTCAAAGGATGAATTTCAACTCAGTGTGTTGATTCTTTAAAAAAATTCTCAAAAATTTGACAGGGGTGCCCCCCCCCCCTCCCTCTTCGTGATATTAGGGTCAAGATACCCTGAAGGGTTAAAGAGGTACTACAAATGAATAATGAATCCATAGCAATCCCAACACCCTGCTTAAGTTCATGAACTTACCTGCCTCCAAGGAAGATCTTGGATGTTGTAGTCGTATCTCAGCTCTGTTCCCGCCTTAAGTTCTCGAAGAGCAAACAGACACAAATGTGGACTTGAATCATTTTTTAAGATGACCTTTTTAATGATGCAGTTTGGGTGCTTATGATCATCATTTATCCACCGGGCAAGGCAACAACCAGGATCTGATGCATCAATTCTGAAAATAACAACAGTGCTAGGTTTACACTATATTCTTTGTGGCCATGACAATTACGTTTCTGGCCACCTTGGACAAAACGGGACAGACATGAGGCAACGTAGGTGGACTGGATGGGCAAAGGTGACATTTGTCGTGTATGCCTAGCCAGATGTCTTAACTCTCAAAAAATTTCCCATGGCAGTCACAGAAATAAAAGGGGCACAGTATATTGGAATCACTGTATGGTCATTCAGGCAGGCGGTCAATATCCACAAAACAAGATACATGTAATATAAATCCACTTTTCCTTCAAGTTACTTGTCTACAATACATGAGCGAGCCAATTTGGGGGAAATAAAATAAGAATCTCTTTAATTTCTGTTGCTTCAATCTTACACAATGTGGCTTGCAAATCATCACCCCAGGACCAATGCGTATCTGCCAAATTTCACGAGTATTCATTGGAAAATCAGAAAGTACTATGATCTACAAGATATGCAAAGAACAGACTGATTGACTGCCTGCCTGAATGACCATACATTGATCATGATATACTGTGCCCCTTCGAATTCTGTTGATGAGGTTATGAAAAAAAAAGGTTTATAATTGCTTACGAACACAAGTCTAGATACTAATGTAAAAATTGTTTCACTTTGCCAATTTCACTAAATTCAAACGGCCTCTTATGATGATAGAGCATAAACTATTCTCAAACCAACACATTGTCCTCCTCAAAAGTACCTAAATATGTGTTTCAGTTACAATTTAGTTATTCATTGCCCCCAGATTATAATATTTCTCCCTAAAGAGGCTTTATGTTTTGAAATCCCCCCTTTTTAATGGAAGCTGTTTAGGCCATTCATTTTTCAGTCCAGTCATTTCAACTAATTTAGTAAACAAATGTGTTTCCCATTCCCCTTGCAATATCATCAAATGCGAAGTTCATCCTTTTGTGTCTGCTATTCTACAAAGCATGTCCGCTATTCAATATTTCTCCATATAACACATTTTTCACAGAATTCCCCTTCAATACCATATTTATGCACATATTACTTTATCCAAACAAGTGGAACGCCCCTGGCGGTCTCGCCTGCATCACACAAATTTTAATGGCAGCATTTTAAACCAGTCATATACATATATATACAATGTATGTATCAAGGGGTGGGTATTAAAATGATCAGAATGTACGGAATACAGTACACTGATCTTAAAACAAGTTTCATGGAATTAGAAAAAATACTTTTGAAATGAGGTTGAAAGTTTAAAAACTTAAAGGTTAAGTTTTTGAAGATATAATTTAAGTTTATTGATCTCAAATGACCTTTGACCTTGACTTTGTGACCTGCCATTCGTTCTACATGATCTTTGATACTTGATAGGCCTAGTGTACCAGTTTCATGAAAATTGAACAAACGCTTTTCAAATGAGGAAGTTTTTGAAATATAATTGGTATATTGACCTCAAATGACCTTTGACCTTGACTTTATGACCTGGAATTCGTTCCACATGATCTTTGATACTTGATAGGCCTTGTGTACCAGTTTCATGAAATTCAAGCAAACACTTTTGAAATGAGGAGGAAGTTTTTGAAATATAATTCAAGTTTATTGACCTCAAATGACCTTTGACCTTGACTTCATGACCTGAAATTTGGTCCACGTGATCTTTGACACTTTATTAGCCTTATGTACCAGTTTCATGAAAATTGAACAAACACTTCTGAAATGAGGGGACAAAATCAAAAACTTAACCTTTGGTTAAGTTTTTGCAACCTGATTTAAGTTTATTGACCTCAAATGACCTTTGACCTTGACTTCATGACCTGAAATTTGGTCCACATGATCTTTCATACTTGATAATCCTTCTGTACTAGTTTCATGAAATTTGAACAAACGCTTTTGAAATGAAGGGGAAAAATCAAAAACTTAACCTTTGGTTAAGTTTTCGCAACATAATTTAAGTTTATTGACCCCAAATGACCTTTGACCTTGATTCATGACCTGAAATTTGGTCCACATGATCTGAGATACTTGATAAGCCTTGTGTACAAGTTTCATGAAAATTGAACAAATACTTTACGAATGGGACCATTTCTTAAAATGTTGACGCCGCCGACGCCGACTCCGCCGCCGCCGTCGGAATAGCGGCGCCTATATCTCGCTCTCGCTACGCAGGCGAGACAAAAACAAGATACTGTATATGTAATATAAATCTACTTTTCCTTCAAGTTACTTGTCTACAATACATCAGCGAGCTAATCTTGGGGAAATAATATAAGAATCTCTTTAATTTCTGTTGCTTCAATCTTACACTATGTGGCTTGCAAATCATCACCCCAGGACCAATGCGTATCTGCCAAATTTCATGAGTATTCATTGGAAAATCAGAAAGTAGTATGATCTACAAGATATGCAAAGAACATACTGATTGACCGCCTGCCTGAATGACCATACAGTGATTCCAATATACTATGCCCCTTCGAATTCTGTTGAGGTTATGAAAAAAAAAGTTTTATAATTGCTTACGAACACAAGTCTAGATACTAATGTACAAATTGTTTCACTTTGCCAATTTAACTAAATTCAAACGGCCTCTTATGATGATAGAGCATAAACTATTCTCAAACCAACACATTGTCCTCCTCAAAAGTACCTAAATACGTGTTTCAGTTAAAATTTAGTTATTCATTGCCCCCAGATTATAATATTTCTCCCTAAAGATGCTTTATGTTTTGAAATCCCCCCTTTTTAATGGAAGCTGTTTGGACCATTCATTTTTCAGTCCAGTCATTTCAACTAATTTAGTAAACAAATGTGTTTCCCATTCCCCTTGCAATATCATCAAATACCAAGTTCATCCTTTTGCGTCTGCTATTCTACAAAGCATGTCCCCTATTCAATATTTCTCCATATAAAACATTTTTCACAGAATTCCCCTTAAATACTATATTTATGCAAGTATTAATTTATCCACAAAACAAGATACATGTAATATAAATCCACTTTTCCTTCAAGTTACTTGTCTACAATACATCAGCGAGCTAATTTTGGGGAAATACAATAAGAATCTCTTTAATTTCTGTTGCTTCAATCTTACACAATGTGGCTTGCAAATCATCACCCCAGGACCAATGCGTATCTGCCAAATTTCATGAGTATTCATTGGAAAATCAGAAAGTACTATGATCTACAAGATATGCAAAGAACAGACTGATTGACCGCCTGCCTGAATGACCATACAGTGATTCCAATATACTACATGTATGCCCCTTCGAATTCTGTTGATGAGGTTATGAAAAAAAAAGTTTTATAATTGCTTACGAACACAAGTCTAGATACTAATGTACAAATTGTTTCCCTTTGCCAATTTCACTAAATTCAAACGGCCTCTTATGACTCAGAAGATAGAGCATAAACTATTCTCAAACTAACACATTTTCCTCCTCAAAGGTTTTCAGTTAAAGTTTAGTTATTTTAGTTATTCATTGCCCCCATATAATAATATTTCTCCCTAAAGATTCTTTATGTTTTGAAATTCCCCCTTTTTAATGGAAGCTGTTTAGAAAATTCATTTTTCAGTCCAGTCATTTCAACTAATTTAGTAAACAAATGTGTTTCCCATTCCCCTGCAATATCATCAAATGCCAAGTTCATCCTTTTGTGTCTGCTATTCTACAAAGCATGTCCGCTATTCAATATTTCTCCATATAACACATTTTTCACAGAATTCCCCTTCAATACCATATTTATGCAAGTATTACTTTATCCACAAAACAAGATACACGTAATATAAATCCACTTTTCCCTCAAGTTACTTGTCTACAATACATCAACGAGCTAATTTTGGGGATATAAAATAAGAATCTCTTTAATTTCTGTTGAGCTCAATCTTACACAATGTTGCTTGCAAATCATCACCCCAGGACCAATGCGTATCTGCCAAATTTCATGAGTATTCATTGGAAAATCAGAAAGTACTATGATCTACAAGATATGCAAAGAACATACTGATTGTCCGCCTGCCTGAATGACCATACAGTGATTCCAATATACTATGCCCCTTCTAATTCTGTTGATGAGGTTATGAAAAAAAAGGGTTATTAATTGCTTACGAACACAAGTCTAGAGAGTAATGTACAAATTGTTTCTCTTTGCCAATTTCACTAAATTCAAACAGCCTCTTATGAGAATAGAGCATAAACTATTCTCAAACCAACACATTTTCCTCCTCAAAGGTACCTCAATACATATATGTGTTTCAGTTAAAATTTAGTTATTCATTGCCCCCAGATTATAATATTTCTCCCTAAAGAGGCTTTATGTTTTGAAATCCCCCCTTTTTAATGGAAGCTGTTTGGACCATTCATTTTTCAGTCCAGTCATTTCAACTAATTTAGTAAACAAATGTGTTTCCCATTCCCCTTGCAATATCTTCAAATACCAAGTTCATCATTTTGTGTCTGCTATTCTACAAAGCATGTCCGCTATTCAATATTTCTCCATATAACACATTTTTCACAGAATTCCCCTTAAATACCATATTTATGCAAGTATTAATTTATCCACAAAACAAGATACATGTAATATAAATCCACTTTTCCTTCAAGTTACTTGTCTACAATACATGAGCGAGCTAATTTTGGGGAAATCAAATAAGAATCTCTCTAATTTCTGTTGCTTCAATCTTACACAATGTGGCTTGCAAATCATCACCCCAGGACCAATGCGTATCTGCCAAATTTCATGAGTATTCATTGGAAAATCAGAAAGTACTATGATCTACAAGATACATGTACGCAAAGAACAGACAGATTGACCGCCTGCCTGAATGACCATACAGTGATCATGATTCCAATATACTGTGCCCCTTCGAATTCTGTTGATGAGGTTATAAAAAAAAAGGTTTATAATTGCTTACGAACACAAGTCTACCGGTAGATACTAATGTACAAATTGTTTCACTTTGCCAATTTCACTAAATTCAAACGGCCTCTTATGATGATAGAGCATAAACTATTCTCAAACTAACACATTTTCCTCCTCAAAGGTACCTAAATATGTGTTTCAGTTAAAGTTTAGTTATTCATTGCCCCCATATAATAATATTTCTCCCTAAAGATGCTTTATGTTTTGAAATTCCCCCTTTTTAATGGAAGCTGTTCAGGCCATTCATTTTTCAGTCCAGTCATTTCAACTAATTTAGTATTAAACAAATGTGTTTCCCATTCCCCTTACAATGTAGATGGCCAGTACAGTGGTACCTCTGAAACACAACCTTAATACATGCTGCCATACTATGAGTATGATGTATTTAAACTAACATAACATTATGAAAAATAATTATAATGTACTGAAATAAAGTCAAATAAGTCGTTTATACCAGTGCATATTTTTAAATTGAACTTACTTATAGTCAGCCCCCTGATGCTTGAAATGAAAGGTGTATTCTTCGTTTTCAGTGTCCTCAGATGCTACACTTAGCACACCCCTATATTCTAGGAGAAAGCTGTCCTTCTCAAACTGCCTTGTTGTGTAAAGTCCATAGCCTACAGTACAATTACAAAAGAAAAAATATTACCCATCCAGTTCAAAGGAGTATGCATAGCCAAAATGCAAGAGCAGAGCTCCTACAAAAAGTACCGGTATTGGTAAGGGTTGTGAAATTCTCTGAAAACCACTTACATGCATGTAAATCACTTTCCAAAAGTAAAACATGCCTATTCACATTTTCTCAAAGAAAGTTGGAAAGAGAAATTTTTTTTTTACTGATAAAAAACATGGTAAAGTTATTAAATGAATTACAATTACCCGATCGTAATTTACCTAGCCTTCCCCAATATGAGCCTTCATTCCATCACCCAATTAAGGTACAATTTAACAGCATTCTCATTTAAAATATAACAGATTTTATATCCCAGTTACATTTGATAAATAGTGCAAAAACCTTAAAGTTTGCATAAAAATTGCCTTATAAATAGGCCCAATACAAGGGTAATTTCTCTCACTCCTGCCCACTGCTTACTATAGAGTTCCCCATAAAACCTTTCGGTTAACTCCTGTTACATCATTTAACTATCATATATTAACATATTTTCTAAAGAATCTTTTGTGTTCTGAGCCATATTTTACCTATTCATCTAGATAAATATGAAATTTCCTTGCGTCTTAAGAAATCTTCCTTTGTAATTGTATACAATGCTTTTAGAGTGTCGCATTATTATATCTCAAGGCATTTTCTATGTCCAACACACCCACCCATTCCCTTCAAATTTACCAACTTGTTGGTGTCACCATTCTTTCTTCATGTATCCAATCTGAAAAGTACTAGATTTCAACCAGTATCTGTAACATAATTTCTTTTTCATTTGCACTTCATGTGTCTGATGGAGAATTTGAGTATTTAAGGAGAAATTCAAAAGGTTGCGAAGATACATGTACATCCTTTCCTCGGTACACAGGACATGAATACATCAATCATGTCCTGTGTACGTCAGTCCATGCATAGATATAAACTTTAGTTTGACCCACCTATAGATTTATTGATGAACTTTATTTCAAATCCTTCCTGGTCAGATCCAATTCCACACCATTTGTTGGCCTCCTCTCTTGGGGAAACACGGGGTCTTCTGCTCCGACTCATGGTGACCTGATATGACAAATATTTTTCAGCTTGTGTACCACATGTAACATCATACGATGTCTTTGCTTAGCATTGATATTAAAAGAAATTTCAGTCTTTAGAGTGAAAATTATATTCAAATAAGACATAATTGGCTAATTTACTTCAAAGAACTGCAGAAGGTTTACAAAAAAGCATAGTTACTGAGTGAGGGTGCCGGACTGCAAGTGTTCATCAGGTACTAAGCATTTATCACCCTACACTTCCAACATCTGATAACCTGGCATGTGTGTAAGAGCCACTGGCGTAAATCCCGGGGGGATGGGGGTGATATATCCCCCCCCACTTTTTTGAGGAGGGGATGGTGTGTACAAATATCCCCCCACCTTTTCACACAAAAATGATATTTTAATTTACCAGTTAGTTATGTTTTTGATAATTTGTCATAAATGACCATTATATTTTAGAATTTCTATCTGAAAATGCGATTAAAACCAGTAAAGTGGTCATTTTTGACTTGCTCGCTCACGAAATAAGTAAAACAATGAGCGTAAACTGGTCTTTTTTGGCTCGCTCGCTTCGCTCGCTCGCAAAATAAGTTAGGAAATGTGCGAAAACTGGTAATTTCTAGCTCGGTCGCTTCGCTCGCTCGCAAAATAATAAAATGTGCGTTAGGGCCCTAGGGGGTCATCAAAAATGTTGATCATCCCCCCCACTCCCCAAAGTGGATTTACGCCGGTGGTAAGAGCCCCCCCCCCCCCCGCCCCACTATTCGTAGCGGGGCCAAGCTGTTCACGGGTACAGACTCCGGTGTCCCCGACCCCCCCCCCCCCCCCCGTGGCGTCAAACAGATAACGTTTAACGTTAAATAGCATCATCATGAAATCTGTCAGTGTCACAGGTCCATGTCATGATTCACTGCCGTTTATTTCGTCAGTCCAGCTGCCTGGGCCTGGCCTGGGCCTGGCCTGTTTCTCAAAACCATCATACGTCAACTTCTTGACTAGTCTAGACCTAATAATCTTTTATCTGACTTAGCCAAGAAGTCTACTTATCGAGAAACAGGCCCCTGCCTGGGGACAACATTCCTACTTTCAAAGCCTAACTTACTAACGTTACTCACATCTAAGTTAGATATGACAATACACATTACATTTACAAGTTGCATTACAACTGCTACAGACATAGCCAATAGTACAATGCGAGCACATACGAACAAACAACACTCAACAGTTAACGTTAGACGATTTCACGATTTATAATGGCCGATAACATAAGACAGGCCTAACGTTAAATCTAATTCATACAGTTTAACATGGGGACAAAACTACTTACCATCGTATCACTCTCACAACCTTGAAACAGCCACCATTTTATGGAACTTCAGATCGAACTTCCAGACCACAGAACGTTACTCCAGGCTAGCCAGATCCACGCCGCGTGGTTGTTGCTTGCAGCGCGCGCGCGCGCTTCTCATGCACGTATTATTACGTACTGGCTTCTATCCGAGCGTACGCACGGGGGGATACCCACATTTTAAGCGATTTGGTTTTGAGGGGGTGTTTTTTATATATTTCTTCCTAAGCAAAAACTAGATGATATTTATAATTCATATTAGCACAAAATATGTCTTTTACTCCGGAGTTCTTTATGGTAGTGAGATAATAAAAACATATATATACTTTATTGAAGATAAAGGAGAAATACCTACATTCCCCCAAGGAGCCGTTTTTCCATACACCCGAATATACACACCGAAATTTTGCATCGCTGTTGATCCCCCCTAAATTAGACAAATGGACCAGTCCTCAGTCTACACGTACTACGACCTCTGTACTCCACTTTGGAACAGTCTGAAGCGTGCAGGACAATGGCAAGGCAATGAAAAACACTGTCAAACCCTTACGGGGAACTGAAAAATTCCCCTTTGGAACGAATTCCCCTAAAGATACCTCTTTTTCAGACGTATATTCCCCCTATGGTCCAAATTAACTATATATATATATATATATATATATATATATATATATATATATATACATGTATATGGCACTTCATTTTATTCTGTGTAATGCCTATGGAACTTATTAAAGGAATGGTCCAGGCTAAATGCTCAAAATCTAATCAAAATCGGAGAACAAATAACAAAGTTATTGAATTTTAGAGGTTTGCATTATTCCGGTGAAACAGTTCTAGGCATGTCTTCATGAATATTAATTAGGTGGGCTGATGATGTCATATCCCCACTTGTTCTTTTGTATTTTCTTATTTGAAATTAGGTTCATCCAAAAAATTTCTACCAAGAACTAAAACAATTGGATTGACAACTGATTTAGTGCATTTGATATTTATTGCTGCAAATCATATCATTACAATGGAGACATATCATTCACACATGTATGAAAAAATGAAACAATTATGATTTCATGTAATAACATTAGAAAAAGGAAAATGGGGATGTAATATCATCAGCCCACTTAATGAGTATTCATGATGATGTGTCTTTAACTGTTTTCCCAAAATATTGCTTAACTTTAAAATTCACTAACTTTGCTATTTGTTATCCGATTTTGATTAAATTATCAGCATTTTACTCTTGAGAATTTTACTCTATTTATTTACATGTAGATATAAATTTCTTCAGCTCTGAGCACCCCTTTAATAATCCTGATGAAAGGCAAGCCCACGAAAGATGAAGAAAATTTGTATTATCTTGCAACATCCTCTCCATACTCTTGATCTCAAAGATATATATATATATATATGTGTGTGTGTGCATATACATATAAAAACAATAAACTTACTGACAAAATCAGAGTGTTTGCAGCGAGCTTCTGTCTCATCTTCCCCATAAGGACAATCGTTATAGTAGTTACAAACTTGAAGGTCATGTAAGCATGATGAAAAACCAGGACACGCAAAACATCCTAAGTCTATTAAAGGAAAGATACAAGAAATACAAATTAATATGTCAAAGTTAAGTTACATCAGTTGCAGGAAGCAAAAATATCCTGAGAAAGTCTTTCAAATAAAAGTCAATTGTTATGATACCAGCATAGATCTATATGTAGTAGGGTTAGGTAAACATAACATTGTGAAACACTGTAATCAACAGCGAAAAATCATGAATATAACATATACATATTAGAGCATCACCTATAAACTGGGATGCCAGGAAAAAGAACCATCACTTGGCCAGAATAAGTTGGCACATACATTCATTTCGAAATACAGTAGAAAGGCTTGGATGGTCATTTTGATATCACTAAAATGAATTGGATCATTATCACTCTCTTCTATGCATAAAGGAGCCAGTGCCCTGTTCTACAAAAGTTACTATTATGGTAACTTTGCCATCCAATGGTTAATACCATGGTATCACTGATCAACAGCCAATGAAACTAAAGGATTTCCTGCTAGTTACCATTGGATGGCAAATTCACCATAGTGGTAACTTTAATGCAGTGGTGCCCTGGTTTTTGTTGTCAAAGGCCTCTTTATATAATATAATGAGAAAGAAGAATCTTACCTGTACAGTTGTATTCATCAGTACCACCTGGGCAATCATAGTTTCCATCGCATCCAACGACAGTATAATCAAGACAGATTGAATCGTCAAAGTAGCATGGGTACAGACCTTCAGGGCAAGCTATTGATGACAAAGAAAAAATAAATATATATATTTAAAAATATGCGAGTGAACAAATAGGATTGCGTAGGAAGTTTGAATTTGGCAATGGGCATGTGCATTGTGTGAGGGAAATTATTAACATTCAGATAGAAGATCATATGGTAATGTTGAAGAGGCTGGGTTTATCGAAATCCTCTTGCGACCAAACCCTCTTCCCTAAAAAATCATGTGAATTGTGAGATTTTTTTACCTAAGAATTTTACCACTTTGCCCTCAAGCACCAATTAAGAGGTAAATGTTACTTTTTTATATTAATTGGTTGTTTAACTTGTATATATTATTTTCATAAAAAATATGAATTCAGGCCTGCAAGCATGCCTCAAAACAGAATTTCTTTTCTCTTGTTTCTCTTGCAAATTGTGCAAAACTTTCTCCGAGCCTAAATAACATTTTCACCATAAATCTGAAAGTTTGCACTTTGTCACAATCCAGGTTTTTTGCATTTACTACAGGGAAATTCTCTGTACAACACACCGATTCCTTTAAAAGTGCAAGTCAAATCACAATGGAAGCTGAGAGGCTTATGGAAGTTGGTGGACTGGGACAGCATCGGAATCTCATGACTCTGGACACAGCATATTTACAATTGTTCGTTGGGTGCAAATCTTCAGATACATGTAATCTCCTGTCCCAGTCCACTAACTTTCGACAAAAGCCTCTTAGCTCTCCATTGTGGTTTTAATTCCATTTTCAACTGAACTGATGCGTTGTAGAGAGTGTCCCTCCTAGTAAATATGAACACTACCTAATGTCACTTTTGATAAGTGGCACCATATAATTGGGTAAAAATCACACTTTTTCCATCAAGTTCTCTAATTTCTGAAATTTCTGAATAGCATGAAATCCAAAGTTTTCATTGGCTGAATTCATAAGGTTTCAAAACAGGATTATTTTAAGAAATTACCACAAAGGAAGTGTGACATTCGAGGGGCCTCAACAAGGAAACCGTGTGTGACAGTCACTGCATTGGAAAATTAACTCATCATGTTTCAAAATATAACATCAAAATCTGATGAACATTCATCAAGGTTGAACATTTACCATCAGAATCAAATTGACATTTATAGTGTTGGAAACTTTACCAGCTAAATGTAATTGAAGCTCATTAGAATTCATAACTCACCGTCACAATCAGCTTCATCGCTACCATCCAAGCAATCAGTTATGTTGTCACAGACCCAGTCCTCAGAGATGCAATTACCATAGAATGGATCGCTTGTTGGGCATGAAAACTCAGAACATTCTGTGGCAAGAAATTAAGTTGATCCATGTTGGATGCTTTCTTTTGAAAGTTAAGAAAACACGTACAGCTAGTCTGTAAAATTAAAGTTACCCGATGGGTTTTCTTCAAAGTATACAAAACATGAAAAAACGCAATACCTACGTCCTTAAACACAGTGATTAGCAGCACTGTATATCACACCGGTTTGTATTTTTTTCCCTTTACGAATAGAAAATGAATCTGTTCATAAAAAATTGGGATAGCAACTTTTGCTGGAATGTCAACTACCATGACAACAGTGAAAATGATCCTGATTGGCTCTTCCAATGAAAGTTGATGTTTTAGCAAGAGTTGCTATCATAAAAACTTTTTATGAAATGGGGTCCAGGACTATTCATAATTTGTATCTCTTCTTAGATGAATCAAAACATACATCAGTTTAATTTTCCCCTTGATATTCAAGTTAAACTATTGTATGCTTCCCAACACAGATGCAGAATGCAGCTTTCTTATTTTCTCTTAATAAATGTTGTACAATAAGATCCAGGTGTAATGGTACAGGGTAAAAGCGATGTTTTCATGTAAAGTGACATTTCTTTAAGCACCCAGTGGATCACACACAGGATAATAAATGACAAAGAAAAAAAAACAGAATAAAGAGGGGAAGGAGAATAGAAAAAAGGGGAAAGAGAAGACAAAGTAGAAGAAAGAGGCAGAAGGTTCTTACCGACTGCAGTAACTCGGAACGTGACGTTGGCTTTAACATCTTTCGGGATGGCTATAAGCACGTAGCCCACAGAATCAGGTATTGAATTACTTATGGTGTTGTTGTGATACAGACCAAAGTATGCTACAGTATTCTCATCATTGCCAGGATTGATTCCAGACCCGACTAAAACTTTGAACTGAGCTTGCAGGGGGCCGGGATCCCCACCCACAATGATCTCTTGCATCTCGACAAAGAGTGTTGTCCCAGGAGGAGAGGTGAAAACATAGTGGGTAAAGTTGTAGAAGTTGCTGGCGGGTGTGTTGCGATCCCCGTAAGCACCATCCAACCAACTTCTCTCAATGGTAATAGACTCCCCAGGAGCAAGATCAACATCATCTATTGAATATCAAAGTAGAAATGAGACCATGGAGATGAGAGAAATGGAATGTGATTACATCAAGATATAACAATATAGAAGGGGAGGGGAAAGGTGATAAGGGGTATTGTAAAAAGAGGTGGAGAAAAATAGAAAGGGTATTGAGGCAAAGAGATGAATTTGCATAGAGACAGCAAGAGATAAAATGAAATTGACAAAGAAGAAACACAGAGCGAGGATGGGAGTGAGAAAATACAGAGCCAGAAAAAAATGTGAATAATGAAAGTCAGAGAAGAAAACTGACAAAGAAGAAACTGGAAGTATGCTGTCTTACTGCAAGCCATAACTATGGACATTCTTTGAATGATGTTTGGCCAATGAACGCAGGATTGGTAAACTTGTTTACTATTATGTAGGCTTTCCACATGGACTTCGTGGTTCCAGTCAGGAAAGAATAAAATTAACCCATTGCTTCCTGAAAACGGGTGACCCAGAAACAAAGCCTATAGGAATTTCCGGGCCCCGTCTTACAAAAAGTTACGATTGATCCAATCAATCATAACTCTATGGAAATCCATAGGTATCATAAATTTTACTACAGTAGATTTGCAAAATGTCCTTTGAAACCAAAGGCAAGCACACCAAATTGTCAAGAAAACAATGAATCTATGAATATACATCAAAACTATTTTGAACATGCATTTTCATAGATGTGCACGTTGCTGGCTTTCTATAGTTGATGTTGATCAGATCAATTGCAACTCTTTGTAAGACGGGGCCAAGAATGGACTCCTCAACGGGGAAATACAGGATTTTTCGCAATTAGGTGTGCTTACAGGCCAGGCAAATGATTTTTTAATCAAAACAATGAAATAAACCTACCGATCAACTATCCAAGGGAGCATTTCACCAACATATGTCATCTCACAAGTTTCCTTGAATTTTATTGGCTGAGAAGCATGGCTACTATGGTAACAGTCGGGTAAACCGGCGTGTCGCATGAAACATCTAACATTTAATTTCATGAAATTCTCCCCTGATCGAAAATCATGAATGAGTAATTACATTTATGCAGGAGGGAATTAGGTATAAGGGCAAAGTTCTTACCAATGAAAGCAATATGGTTACAGCGACTTTCTGCCTCATCATCATTACTTGGGCAATCCTTTATATAGTCACAAACTTGGATATCCGCAGGGCACCAAGCAGTTCCGTTACAGAGAATACATCCTTTAGAGAAATTCAATAAGAGCAATAGCAATAGTAATAATAAAAACAACAATATAATCATGATAATAACACTAACTTCGCTCAGCATAACATCTAGTCTTAAGGACTGTACATAACTTGCTCTCATTCATCAAGATGTCAGTTCGCGGAAAAGGAGGGAAGGGTTTGGAATGAGTGGTGCCAAGCGTCATCACCAGGTTCTACGAGACAACATCCAAGTTATCACAAAGCTTGCTGTCAGAACCAACTTACAATAAAGAAAACATCTAATATAATTTGATAAGATGCATTTCACTAGTTTCAGTAAGTAATCACGACTTGTGCAATACTTCTACAGGTAGTATTATAGGCCAGAAAGGTCCAATTATAAATGCACGCTTCCGGCAAAGGGCACATAAATGAAGCACGATAATACAGGAAATATGCATATGGCATAACTAAAACTTATTTTGAGAATACAGGCCTTTAATAGAGTACCCGGTAACCACTAGACTCATACTCTTACTCTTGTTATCATTGGATTATTCAATTTTCCATAAGAATGAACTGTATAAGCAAATTTTCCTTGTGCCTCTATTTCATGTTGGCTGAGATAAAAGAGCAACTTCATGCCTAACATACACAACATGGTGGAGAACCCGGGCAAATAAGACCAATGTCAAACAACAATAGCACTAAATATGTGTTGTGTCTTAGCACTAAATTACATAAACAATCATTTAAATGACATATTAAATATGCAAATAATCACCAGAGATGAAATGCTAAATCAAATGTGATCGAAAATCTGGGCATTTTCTAATTTTAGCAGTTATATGTATATTAATTAATGAGGATCTGTATCAGAGTAGGCACTCAAAACAAGTATTATTAAAAAAAGTAGCATTAGTTTGAGCACAAGTACTAGTATAAAAACAAGTATAAGTATAAGAAGAAGTAATAGTATAAGAACAATCATTAGTATAAGAGCAAGCATTAGTATAAGAACAATCACTAGTGTAAGAACTTGTATTATTATAAGAAGAAGTATTAGTATAAGAACAAGCATAAGTATAAGAACAAGTACATGTATTAGTATAAGAACAAGTACTAGTATAAGAACAAGTATTAGTATAAGAACAAGTATTAGTATAAGAACAAGCATTAGTATAAGAACAAGTATTAGTATAAGAACAAGTATTATTATAAGAACAAGTATTAGTATAAAAACAAGTATTAGTATAAGAACAAGTATTACTATAAGAACAAGTATTAGTATAAGAACAAGTATTAGTATAAGAACAAGTATTAGTATAAGAACAAGTATTAGTATAAGAACAAGCATTAGTATAGGAACAAGTATTAGTAAAGAACAAATATTAATATAAGAGAACTGTGTGAATATGGAGAAGTCTTTATTTATTTTAAGCATATACTACAAAGTTAAGTGTTCGTACTTACCTGGGCAATCACTCTCATCACTTCCACTTGCACAGTCATAAAGTCCATTACATCTATCACGAGGCTGAACGCACTTATAATAGTCATACCAGCAATATTCTCCTTGGAAACATTCTGTCACACAAAGAGAAGGAAAATTCAAGAATCCGTACATTCATATGTTATTGTTTAAAATAGAAATCTGAAATAGAAATACTCTGATAATTTGTTTTGCCCAATTGATCATGGACCTGGCAGTCACTGCGCAGCACCATCTATGCCTTAAATTGTTTAAAGCCACACAGGCTTGCAGTATTCCTATTTCATAACGTCTTTTTGGTCGGACGGGACTGGGGCTTGAAATCACGACATCCCAGTTGCGTGAAGGAAGCTCTACCAACTGAGCGAACACACCAGTCATGGACAATGGTTTCTAGAAAGTTAGTCAACATAAACTAAAGTTTCAATCCTAGATGGTGTTTCACAAAAAGTTCAATGTATCCCATGGGGAAGGCATTATGGCCCCCCCCCCTCCCTCGACATTTTCAAGATAAATCGGTAGTACAAAACATGATCTACGAATCTGGCAATGCATTATTTACTTCTTCATTACTTTTTCTTTACATACATTATCTATCCTTCTCTTTCTTCTCCAGCCTAGTATTCTTACCTTCACATCCATATTCATCCTCTCCACTATCAAGACACTGAACTTCACCATCACATGTTTCCTGTATTCTGTTGAGGCAGTGCAGAGATCCATTGCAGAGTTCCTCTGGATACTCACATTCTGAATAAAAATCAACAGAATATTTAGCATCAGGAGAGATTTTTTTTATTGAATTACAAGCAACTTAGTAACATAAGATGCTTGCAATTATATGAAGTACATCACCTCATTGGTTAACTCAAGCTCAGTGAGTGTGCTCTTGATTGTCAATGTAAAGCAGATGAAAATTCAGCAACATGCATGCATGTTGGCCTTTGATCATACCGAACTGTTTGTGAAACAAACCCCCTCCCATCTCCCTTCTAAGAATATTGAATCAAACAATCAAAACCAACTTAAATATGAAGGAGGAACCACTTAGCATTTCAAAGGTCTGATGACACTCTCAATAAATCAATGTTTAGCCCTATTTGACTGTGCTACATGAATTTCAGACCAGGGGATGTTTCACAAAGATTTAAGTATGACTTATAGTCACACTTAAATATCTAGATGCTTGTGGTATAAAAGGCAAACCACATTGGTCAGATCGTGTCATGAGGACGCCCACTACTGCGTATTGATCAATAAGATTGCGCATGGCATAGCATATATCCGTCTAAAGTATGACTCTAATTCATAATTAAATCTTTGTGAAACACCCCCCAGGTGTTTACACTATTTACACTTTTTTATACATTAACAACAGTTCCTACCTATGGCTGTGACTCTGAAAGTGATATTGAAGGTTCCAGCAACAGATTTGGGGATGGCGATAAGAAGATATCCTTTATTATCAACAAGAGAAAAGTTGCTGCTGTAGCTAGGGCTTTCAAAATATCCATATCCATTTGCGTATGCTAGGGTTGTCCCGATATCTGTTGGGTCAGTCCCATAGCCAGCCGAGACATGAACAAGTTCCAAGAGAGGTCCGGTCAGATTCACAGTCAAATTCTGAATATAATATGCAGGAGAATATAATACTTGATTATGATAATATTTGGTCCTTGTATACCACGTACCTGTATCATGTACCTTTTAAAATCCACAACTGTTTTTGAGAGACTAGATTAACATTAGCCTTACTTTAACCCTGTATGCCTTTTATTGCAAACAAGTATTTCAAGGAATACATTCCTGCAAGGTAACCTTTTACCTCACCTGGGGGCCGTTTCATAAAGCTGTTCGTAAGTTAAGAGTGACTTTAAGTACGACTGGTGATCCTTTATTGTGGTGAATGATATTCACCATTTATGTTCATTGGTGATTATTTAGCGCGTAAGGTACACCAGTCATTCTGAAGTTGTTCTTAACTTGCAAACAGCTTCATGAAACATCCACCTGGGTTGAGTGTAGCATAAGGATAATTTCTTGCTGAAGGAAATTGACGCAATGACTGGAGTTCAAACCGACAGGTATATGTTTATAAATTCGGGGACTGAACCACTGGGCCAGAGCTCTCCCCATAATGTGGAGTCCGAATCATACATCGTTACATTCTATGTCCACAATATTGACAAGATCTCTTCCATTTCGATGAAGATAACTGATTCTTGATTCTGCATTTTTCCACAATATGGAAAACAGACAAAATTTTTGGAATTCAGGAAGAAAATGTATTTAACAGAATTTCACTGAAAACAATTATTTAAACCCTAAATTTTGAATTACGAATATATACCAATAATCATTCAAAAAACAAAGCATTATCCAATAAGACAAATGTGTGGACAAGTGAAAAGTGTACCAATCAAAGATTTTGCATGTGACTGTGCCAGGGTTTACATGTATCTGCATGGCAACTTCAGTTTTTCTAAGATTTTCAACTTTTATTTGTATGATTAACCCTATCTAGGCCGGGTTATTTTGGGAGTTCATATGGCGGGGGGGGGGGGGCCTGGTCCCAGTTGAGATCTCGGCCATTGATCACACGATCGCGCCGAAAGTCGGAACGCATGTTTTCTAGTAATTTATTTCATGCAAATAGTTATAAAGCAATTATGCTAATTTATGCGTAATTAGTATGCAAAATCATACTTTTTCCTCTTACTCCCTAAATAAAGCTCGAAATGTTCTAATTCTTGTTATAGAACCTCTTTGGGGTTTTCTTAGCAAATGTACATGAAAAAAATTGCGATGTCAGATCAATTTCTTTTATATCTTTGTTTTTTGCAATTTCTTTATTTGTTGGGAACTCTTTTGAGATCATACCAAGCATAAAACAAATCAATTTAGACCAGTAAAACTAAAAATAATCATACATTTATGATATTTGGTTGAAAACACAATTTGCATTGACTTTGTACACGAAATCACGTTTTTGAGCAATTTTTGGTCTGACAAGCACTTACATAATGTAGCTTAATTTCAGAACCGTGTACCCGGGCATCGCAAATGTGGTCTAAAAAGTTTCATAAAGTCTTGAAAGTAAAAAGTCAGTCGCGGTCAAAACATTTCGCGCAGCGAAAATATTGCCTGAATCGTCGTGGGCCTAGATAGGGTTAATTTGACAAGTCCAGTTTTATCTGACAGTTACCATAGTAACAATGGTTCTCAGACAAACAAACTCAGGGAAAGTTGTCAAATCTGACAACTTGTTGAAAACTGTTGATGAAACGCCAACCTAACATAAGAACATGTACTATAAAATAAAGATCAGTAGCCTTACTTAAAGTGACTGGATAATGTTGATTATTGATTTACTGTATGCCGTAACATTTCAAAAATTAAGTCTGCCAAGAGTCATATGCCTGTCACTCAGAACATTTTATAAAATGCAGTATATATATAGTAAATGATTAAAGACAAACCTGTATCTCCATAAACAATGTAGATCTTTCAGGACTTTCAAAGGCATAGTGGGTGAAATCGTAGAATTTACTAGCTGGAGTATTACGATCATCAAGAATTCTTTGGGATACTAATACTTCACTGAAGTCTGTCCAAACGCCAACTTGGATGTCATGTAAACCTTTGGAATAAAAGGAGACAGAGAAAAGGAGGAGGGATGAAGGGAATAAGAGAGAGAGAGAAAGGGGGAGAAAGTATGTGAGAGAGAGAGTATAAGAGAGCAAGAGAGAATAAGGGATACAGAGAGAGAGAGAGGGGGGGGAGAAAGTATGTGAGAGAGAGAGTATTAGAGAGCAAGAGAGTATACGAAATACAGAAAGAGCAGAAGAGTATGTGTAAAAGAGAGAATGATAGCATTTTTAAGATTGTACTGAAGTTAACATATGATAAATTAACAACAGATAGAGGGCTGTTAGAGGCGGAGTGACACTTGCGCCGGGTATTACAGACAGCTGCATTACTTCCACAGCATTAATCAGTAAGAGAGAAAGCTCAAAATTACTTGTTCTGAGATAAAGTTCATTTTTTCTGTGATAGGCTAGATTGCAGATGAATGCAGCTGTTGTAAGATATAGATCATTTCGTTTTTATTTCGGAAGATTGAGATTCTATATATCTATATAACTTATATACATACATGTAGATTTTCTGATGTGGCACAAACCATCATGAAAAATTACTTACTTACTTGGATTAACTTGGATGTTGAGATGAAAAGCAAGTGATCAGACAAGTGCTGTAACAGTGTGTGCATATTGAAGTCAACATAGTCACATTTCAATAATTCATGTGAATTTCTTTTTGCGTTTATATAAAAACAGTTTGTGAACCCCACCAAAAAAATGCACTCCTTCATGCTGAGTGTTGATGTAGACAACAACACTACAAAGTTTGGTGATCCCAGAGAAACACACTTTATTGAATGTTTTATTTGATCACCGGACTTCACAAAACATGGCAGAACTTGAACACCTTACATATATTCATTTTCTGCTGAGGTTTACTTACCTTAGAGCACCACTGTATACAAAATAAATTATTAACTACCGTATATAATAGAGACTTACTTTTAAACTCTGTATGATTGCAAAGATTATTAGCCTCATCTTCCCCATCAGGACAATCGTTATAGAAGTTACAAATTTGAAGGTCAAGTAAACATCCCGAAGAACCATTACATGCAAAACATCCTAAGGAAAGACACAGAAAAACACAAATTGATATACATGTAATTATAATGCTTTGCTGCATTGTTTTCATGTATAAAGCGATATACAGTGCGCCCCACCAAAAAGGAATCCCGTTTTTCGGAGATAGATTTGACAATTATTAAACATGTTTTTACTATGAATTTAATGTTGAGCCCAAAAGCTTGGCAAATCTTTCATGCATGGAAGATTACAAACAATAACACTGAGGCCTATCAGAAACAATTTGCACAAAAACTCACATGTTAATCTGAATACACTCTCATTTCAGGGATCAGTGAGAGAAACTTAACAAAGAAAACAATATAAATGCTAATGAGCCAATCGTCGAATAAGCACGGTGGTCGTATCATGACCCAATCTATTCCGATTTTTCTGCGCAGCCTGATTTTGACATTAAAATTTTAAACTTGTCTTGCTCATTATTGTGTGAAGTGTTCATCACATAATAGATATTAAAATGTAGAGAAATTGAATTGTATGATGATGTAAATGAAATATCATAATTAATTTTCCTTTGAAAAACAATGTGGTGAATCCTGCTTTCCTTTTTTCTGGGACGCACACTATAAAAGTGGATTATTATTATAACGCCATTTGTAAGATGCCTCAGATTATTAG
This sequence comes from Lytechinus pictus, assembly GCF_037042905.1. Classification (NCBI taxonomy): domain Eukaryota; kingdom Metazoa; phylum Echinodermata; class Echinoidea; order Temnopleuroida; family Toxopneustidae; genus Lytechinus; species Lytechinus pictus. The sequence goes on along the minus strand of NC_087252.1, from coordinate 19,455,287 downwards.
AGTAACTGCTGAATGAAACTTAGTCATGTTCTTTAAAACGTAACCAAAATATTCTGGGGTGTTTGTTATTTAACAAAGTGAGAGTCACTTTATCAGAACCTTCAAACCCTACTTACAAATAACACTTCAATTCAGAATACTTGCTAAAAACAATTTCTAATGAACAAATTTTGTTTCAACTTAGGTGGTCAATGGATTGAAACAGTGATTTGAGAATTTGATTGAATTAATTATTAAACAGCCCCCCTGAAAGATGAGATGAATACGTGACAAAAACATAAAATGAGAAAGAAGAATCTTACCTGTACAGTTGTATTCATCAGAACCACCTGGACAATCATAGTTTCCATCACATCCAACGGCAGTGTAATTGTAACAAATGGACTCATCAAAGTAGCATGGGTACAGACCATATGGGCAACCTGTTGATGGAAACAGGTTGTACAAAATATACACGTATCACACCAATAGTAAAGGCCATGTCACATCGTACGGTGCGAGCCTTGTGGGTGAGTTGCGGGTGATTGCCCGCAACTCATCCGCAAAGTTTTGAGCATGTTCAATACTTTTCTGTGTGTAAATCAGACTTGCGGCCCGCACTTCTGCGGGCAATTGCGTGTGAGATACGTGCCCGATACCGTCAATGCAGGTGACCTGCGGGCTACTCTCCACTATCACGACGCTGAACCTCTCCATCACAACATTTATCATCCATCCTTTTCTTTCGCCTCCATCCTAGTATTTTTACCTTCACACCTGTATTCATCCTGTTCAATATTAAGAAACTGATCTTCTTCACTACATTTAAAATCTACCCTTCTCTTTCTCCTCCATACTAGTATCCCTTACATAAATTTTTCAATGGTATAGGGTCATTCCATGCCAATTCACCCAATGAATGTGCAATTTTGCACCCGACCCTCTCGGAATTCGTTGTAAATTGGTACACATAAAATTCACCATGGCCCACGCACAAAACAAAAAAAATTAGTCCAATTGGTCCGTCGGTTCTCGCGCTACGGCCCGCCCTTTTCTCCTTGTTTTGACAAAAATGGGCGTGACCCTCAACTTTCAATGGCCACTGCGTCGTAACGTGTTGACCATTTTTCATGAAACAGGTACCATTTATTAGGAAATTCAGAGAGGAATCCAAAACATGCATCAAATAATGTATTGGAGCAATTTATAAGGTCGTGACCTTTGACCTTTACTTTGACCTTGAGTTTGACCCCCGGACAAATAATTTTTTAACTTGATTTTCATGTATGTTAATTATTAGTATGATATTGACAAAATATGTTAAAATCAATGATGATATTTTATTTCTTCACCTTTTAAAACTCTTCCAAAGATACCATGAAATTTCACTCTAGTCCTACATACTGATATTCATGTTAGTAAAGTGTTAACCATTTACATGATTTCTTCCCATCTTAAGTTACAGTATGCATGCACATGAAAAGAAATTAAGCTCATCAGTTCACAAATGAAACATTAAACATTTATGCTCATGAATAGTTTAGGCAATTTGATGTTCAGCAATATATGTCATATATATACATATATATATATATATATATATATTCTTGTTAGTAAATAGGCATATACTCAACAATTTGATGATAAAAGTAAACACTTTACTAACAAGAATATATATATATATATATGATATATATTGCTGAACATCAAAATGCCTAAACAGATACCTATTCATGAGCATAAATGTTTAATGTTTCATTTGTGAACTGATGAGCTTAATTTCTTTTCATGTGCATGCATACTGTAACTTAAGATTGGAAGAAATCATGTAACTGGTAAACACTTTTACTAACATGAATATTAGTATGTGGGACTAGAGTGAAATTTCATGGTATCTTTGGAAGAGTTTTAAAAGGTGAAGACATAAAATATCATCATTGGTTTTAACATATTTTGTCAATATCATACAAATAATTAGTATACATGAAAATCAAGTTAAAAAATTGTTTGTCTGGGGGTCAAACTCAAGGTCAAACTAAAGGTCAAAGGTCATGACCTTATAAATCGCTCCAATACATTATTTGATGCATGTTTTGGATTCCTCTCTGAATTTCCTAATAAATGGTACCAGTTTCATGAAAAATGGTCAACACGTTACGACGCAGTGGCCATTGAAAGTTGAAGGTCACGCCCATTTTTGTCAAAACAAGGAGAAAAGGGCGGGCCGTAGCGCGAGAACCGACGGACCAATTGGACTTATTTTTTTGTTTTGTACGTGGGCCATGGTGAATTTTATGTGTACCAAATTACAACGAATTCTGAGACGGTCGGGTGCAACCACTGGGTGAATCCAGATGGAATGACCCTATACCATTGAAACTTACCATTGATGAACTACCAATGATATACCATTGACCACCATTGGGACATCATTGAAACACCATTGAAACTAATTAAAATAATTGGAAACCTAATTTGCATATCCAATGGTAGGCACCATTGGAAGAACTAATTTGTATAAATGAAATCTCAACTGTTCCTACCATTGGCCCACCATTGATTAAAAGACCATTCATTGCCCACCGTTGACACACCATACATCCATCATTGGCCTACCATTCACTCACCCACCATTGGCCTACCATTCACTCATCCATCATTGGCCTACCATTCACTATCCACCATTGGCCTACCATTCACTATCCACCATTGGCCTACCATTCACTATCCACCATTGGCCTACCATTCACTATCCACCATTGGCCTACCATTCACTATCCACCATTGGCCTACCATTCACTATCCAACATTGGCCTACCATTCACTATCCACCATTGGCCTACCATTCACTATCCACCATTGGCCTACCATTCACTATCCACCATTGGCCTACCATTCACTATCCACCATTGGCCTACCATTCACTCATCCACCATTGGCCTACCATTCACTATCCAACATTGGCCTACCATTCACTATCCACCATTGGCCTATCATTCACTATCCACCATTGGCCTGATGGACATGACCTTACATCATCTGACATTTTGACCCCTAGATGACCTTTGACCCCATCATTCTCACAAAAACACAATGTGGTATTACCCAAGGATAATTTGTACCAAGTGCGAACACTATTAATGTACATAAAGAAATGGGAGCAATTTGAAAAATATGGACCTTTTGACCCCTAGATGACCTTTGAACCCATCATCCTCACAAAATACACAATGTGGTATTGCCCAATGATAATTTGTACCAAGTTTAAACATAACTGATGCAGAAAAAAAAAAATTAAATTTCAAAACTTACCAGTACAGTTTGATTCGTCAGATCCATCCGAACAATCAAGTATGGAGTCACAGTACCAACTATCAGGAATACAGTTTAGTTCATCGCTTGTTGGGCATACAAACCCATCACATGATTCTGTCACACAAACAAAATTGACTTATTAATAGGAGTGGGCTACACCTGGGTCAAAAAAATACTTTTTTGTCATTTTAATATGACAACAGTTTTTATTCATTCCTTGTAATATAACTCAATATCAAAAGACAATATTGTTTGTCTCGAGTCCGAGAAAAAGTGTGCCGGGCCAAAATCCAAAATGGCCGCCCAAATAGAATGCGAAATCGTACTTTTTCCTTTAACTCCCTAAATAAAGCTCCAAATGTTCTAATTTTTGGTATAGAAACTCTTTGTGGTGTTCTTAGCAGGTGTATATGAAAATTGCGATATCAAAAAATTTTCTATGTATTATATTGTTTTTTGCAATTTCTTATGTATTTCTTTCTTTTTCATTGCTTTTCAATAAAATTTGTTGGAGACTCTTCTGCAATCATAAAAAGCATAAGATAAATACATTTAGACGAGTAAAACTAAAAACAATCAGACATTTATGATTTTTGGTTGAAAACACAATTTGCATTGACTTTGTACACAAAATCACGTTTTTGAGCGATTTTTGGTCTATCACACTTACATAATGTTACGTAAGTTCAGAACCACGTACCCGGGTGACACAAGATTGGTCTCAAAAGATGTGCAAGACTAGAAAGAGGCATGTTAAAAAAAATTGTGCGGCGGCATGGTCGCAAGATTTGTGGAGGGTTGTGGAGGGGGGGGGGGGGTCAAATTGGACCAATTTAATCCTAATTCTCCCGGGGGGAGACACTGAATGTGACCGAGGTATAATAATACTTGCTTATTGTTGTGTTAGAGGAAAGGATTCTGGGTCGAATCGAGATTTCTTTATGTGATCTCAAAATGGCAGCAATGTATGAAAAGTGGAAGTAATTCATATGGCATTACAATATTGTTGGATATAAATCTTTTTACATGTATTATCCCAAAGATGAAATGTTGCTGCATTATTCTAGCTGTCATTTATATCAAAGATGTTTTATATTGTGCATAGTACAACTCATATGTAATAAAGATATGTAAAAATGTTTTTAACGTCTTTGCAGATTTGCGTGTTTTTTCACCTCTCTTTTCATTTGTCAAGATGCCAAGGTTGTTGTACTGGACCGCAGGAAATTCTTACAAACTACTAGGCCTAACAAACCAGTGCAGGACGGTGTCATGAGAAAATCGCACAGTCTACCTCAGGACAATAACATAGAATCGTCACAGGAAATCCACAAGAATACCCATGGACAGTTAAGCAGGATTACCACAGTATAGTATCACAAGAATGCCTCAGGACCACAGGAATACCACACAAACTATCACAGGACAGTACCGCAAGAATACGGCCGTTGATCAGCGTTACCGTGGTAGTTACCTGACCCATAAACATAGGGTTAGACATCACAACCAGGTAAAAACAAGCCTCCAAATGAAAAAGATATGGCTAAAAATGTGATGTGTATACATGTACATGATGTTTACACTGTTCTTTGATATCTTGCCACACAAGATATCAAAGAACAGTATCACAGGAATACCATAGGACAGTACTGCAGGAATTGTCCTGCGGTACGGTCCCTTGGTATCCCTGCAGTACTGGCCTGTAATATTCTTGTACAAGTGTCCTGTGGTACTATGTTACAGGCATATGGTATTCCTGTAGAACTGTCCAGTGATACTGTCCTGTAGTACTGTTCTGTAGTACTGTCCTGTGCTACTGTCCTGTGATACTGGTCTGTGGTATTCCTGTAGTACTGTCCTGTGATACTTTCCTGTATTACAGTCCTGTGATACTGTCCTGTGATACTATTCAGTACCACAGGATAGTATCACAGGACATTATCCCAGGACAGTACTACAGTGATACCACAGGATAGTACTACAGGACAGTATCGCAGGACAGTATCACAGGACAGTACTACAGGTATACCGCAGGCCTGTGGTACAGGCATATGGTATTCCTGAAGTACTGGCCTGTGGTATTCCTGTAGTACTGTCCTGTGATACTGTCCTGCGATACTGTCCTGTAGTACTATCCTGAGGTATTCCTGTAGTACTGTCCTGTGATACTCTCCTGTTGTACTGTCCTGCGATACTCTCCTGTGATACTGTCCTGTGATATTCCTGTGGTAGAACTGTCATGTGATACTGTCCTGTAGTACTAGTTGTAGTGTGGTAGTAGCGGTTGTGGTGGTCATGTCCTGTCATACTTCCTGCCATACTTATGCGGTTATTACCACAGGAAGTATCACAGGACATGGACCTGTTGTACTCCTGTTGTACTCCTGTTGTACAGTTCTGTGGTACCGTCCCAAATTACGTGCACATAATTCCTGTAGTACTTTCCTGTGATAGTTTCTGTAGTACTTATCACAGGTACTACATTAATTTTTTGTAAGGGACCCCCCAAAATCACAGTTTTTGGCCACAACTTCTTTATTTGGGGGTCTTTTTCTATAGTTTGGGTGTCTATTTATATGTTTTGGGGGGCAGGCAAATTGTTTTACCTGAAATTAGCACATAAAAACCATTATTTTTAGAGTTACAGGGTGATTTTTACCTAAATTTGCACATTTTTAGACCACCTTTTCAGCCAAAAAATTAGGTTTCATCATCTTGTGGTTCTTGGATATTGGATGATACAAGTTCCACAATAGCAAGTAGTTTCATATAGCTATATTGCTCTCATTCTTCTACTTTGGGTTCTCTGGATATTTGTGAAATATATCTTATTAATAAAAACATGTTATTTATCCATAGGGGCCATACAGTATGCAATGTACATGTACATACTGCACTGCATACAGGTATGTCCATGCATTGACCACCATCACATGGCAAGGTCTACAGGTATATCTATATAAACTATAGTGTCATACAAATTACCTCTTGAATTAGATGCCTTAAAAATTGAAGATACTGTATGTTTTGTCAGAAATTGAAGACATTTTTTGTCAAATATGCTCATTCAGGGGGCGGAGAGGGGAAAATATTAACAATGGATTATAGTCAACCCCACATTATGGCATTTACACTGTGGCTATTCTGATTGTGGTAACTTTGCCATTCAATTGTAGCTTGCATGGAACCCTTCATTCTGATTGGCCGTTGATCAGCGTTACCGTGGTAGTTACCTGACCCATAAACATAGGGTTAGACATCACAACCAGATAAAAACAAGCCTCCAAATGAAAAAGATACGGCTAAAAATGTGATGTGTATACATGTACATGATGTTTACACTGTATGTGCAATTCATCTTTATCATCGGGTTACATATGTACATCAGCTATAGGCAATCAAATTCACAAGTCACAATCTAATTCTAAACCTCAGGAACTCACTTCTATGACACTTACGTTTAATACAGGACTTGTTATACATGTATGTCATGGTGGTCAATGCATGGATATATGCAGTGTAGTATGTTCAGTACATTGTATACCATACAGCCCCTATGGACAAATGACATTTTCTTTTTATTTGATAAGATATATTTCACAAATATATCCGTCGACCCCAATTTAGAGGAATGAAAGCAATATAGCTATATGAAGCTGCTTACTGCTGGTCAACTGTTATCGTCTAATATCCAAGAACTATGAGACAATGAAACCTAATTTTTTGCTGAAAAAGGGTCTAAAAAGTAGTTAATTTAAGTAAAATTGCCTTAAAACTCTACAAATAATGGTTTAAAAGTATTAATTTTAGGAAAAACAAATTGCCTGCCACAAAAACATATAAATAGACACCAAAACCAGAGAAAAAGACCATCAAATAGAGAAGTTGTGGCCAAAACTGTGATTTTGGGGGGTTTTGGCAGGCCATTTTGGATTTTGGCCCGGCACACTTTTTTCTCGGACCCGAGACAAAAAATATTATCATTTCATGTTGAGATAAGGTAAAAGGAATACAAAAAATTGTTGGCACAGTAAAACCAAAAATCACCTATTTATAGCCCACTTCTGTTATCAACTTATTTTACTATTCAATTGCATTTTTTCCATAACAATTGGGAATTAGGGAAATTGATTATATTTCAAAATTTACTACTATAAAATTAGTGACTTTCATTTACAATTCAAACTTACCATCAAAATAAGTCACATTTGTTTCATTTCAAAATCCACCATCAAAATCAGTGACATTCATATTGGGAATAATGCCTTTGTTTCAGTAAAAGGAACAGATAATATACAAGCATAATACTGAATATTCCATAAAAATCAGATGTAAAATAAGTCATATTTCAAAATGTTACTTTACTCACAAAACAGCAAATTGGACATTTTGGTTGTGGATTGCAAATGAGAGAAACAATGACATCATTCATTATTTCTTTCATTTCCTTATATAAAATGTAAAATATTGATATTATATTTGATGGCTCAGAATGGAATACCAGAAGTATTCCAAGAGTTCTGCAAAATATTCCATGAATCGCAGATGAATGGAAAATTGGCCCTAACGAGTGGAATATTTCTGGTATTTTATGAAATAAAGCCATCCAATATCATTATTATCATCTATACAACCTCCCCCAAAAAATAGAAAAAGAGATTATGTTGATTTAACAAGTCATATCACTTATCACATTTATGGCATCATCACTTTAGGATCAATTTTGGTCATTGACATGCGACTTACATGTACATGTAGTTCATTATGACGTCATTAAGCGTAATTGTAATCTATGCTGCGCATCGCATTGCTTTCATTGTTGTACACGTTGTATATTTCACACATTTGTGCATGCGCACTACACTGTTGAATAAGTTCTCATGAATACTCAAAGGAAAATTTTGTACAGGAGCCTATGGGATATCCGTTGGATTTCGGTCATTTTGGGGGATACACTCTGATACTGTACAGGCATTTGATGCAGACCAAAATACATGTTTTAAATGTATGGATAAACACTCTGTATAGATGATAATACAATTTCCTCCATAAACAAGTGGAATTGCCTTTCTTGTGACCTTTTATGAATTTGATGAAGAGTCTGACTAAAGTAAAAGCTGCAAAAAACTGATATAGTGTATAGTTCCAACAATAGAATTCAAAAGAAAATGTGAGTGATATTGACTCTCTCATTTGCATATATCATTGTTTTGTGCACATTTAACTGTTTTGTGGAAAACAAGCAAATTTACAATGTCATAACTTTCTTGCTTTAGGTCATTATCATTTCTTTATTATCACTTTCCCAAAATGGCCCAAAACAAATATGTATCCAAAAAGAAAATATGTCAAAGTATGAATAATTGAAATTTTCATTTCTAACACTATGGAGGTCTGATTTCAAAAAAAAATTCAGCATTGTGTATGTATTCATTTTCTCTTTTTTTATTCAAAACTTTTTGTTGGGGAGGCACATCCTTGTCAGTTTTCATCGAAAATTTGACTGCATTGGATGCTTAACTGCAGCAGGTGATGTCAATCATGCAGAGTGGAGGAATATTGTCCTGGGGTGGGGGGGGGGTAGGGGGGTTACTCACCAAATAAGGTATTTGGGGATGTGCCGCTGGAATAAATGGGTTGCTTTTATGGAAGAAATCCCTAAACATGAGGTATGGTTTTATGCTGGAAAATCCCTAAACATGGCCCCAATTTTTAGATACTGGCCTTAAACATGGGTCCATATTCCCCTCCGATTTTGGGTGATAACCTTTTTTTTTTTCATTTGCTTGTCATATTTTACAAATTTTAATAATTAGCCACAATGACCCGTAAATATGGGTATGGGTTTTTAACCTTCAGCCGCAGCCCCCCCCCCCCTGTCCAAACCAAATCTAAGTACCTCCCCCCCCCCCCCGTAGTGCCTTCCCTGTGGTCGCTGCAAAACTATGGAATCCTCTACCTATACTGCAGTGAAGACGGCCTCCTCTGTTGACCAGTTCAAGGAAGCCATTAAATCCCATCTATTTTGCTAAAAAGGACAATGATTTGCATGGACTAAGCTAACCATTCTGAGATGTTGAATTATTGTTATAGTTGCCCAAACATGGAGAAGTGTGTGTGAGTGTGTGAAGCGCTTTGTAACCGAAATGAAAAGGCACTATATATCCAAGGTCTATTGGAATGGATTGTATTAGACGGGAATCGAATATTCATATTGCCAAAGTCCAATTCATCTAGGCCCTGTCGTACAAAGAATTGTGGTTGATCTGATCAACCACAACTATCGAAAGCCTGGAACGTCAACGTCTAAAATTCATGTTAATTCATACCATTTTGTATATGATGTATATTCACACATTCATCATTTTCTTTAAAATTCAATGTGCTTCCCTTTGTTCACAAAGTACGTTGTGCAAATTTTCTAAAGAAAAACTTATGACGTTGATGGATTTCCATATAGTTGAGATTGATTAGACCAATCCATCGGTGTCATAACATTATCTACAGGAAATTTGCACAATATCCTTTGCAAACAAAGGGAAGCACAGTGAATTTTCAAGAAAACAATAAATGTATGAAAATACATCATAGAAAATATCTTGATCACACATGTATAATACATGTTGACTTTGCTGGCCGTCCATAGTTTTGATTGATCGTATCAATTGTAACTCTTTTTAAGACAGGGCCAAGACCTCTCTATCCAGCATGGCTGCATGAACTCAGTCCATTAATGCTACAAAGGCCCGAGTCTTTCTTCAAAGTATTGATATAAGGGAATAAGTACATCAATTCTCTTCATCATTAAAACATGATAGAGCCAAGAAAAGATGCAAACCTCACGATAAATAAATTCTGAATCAATAATTTTGACATTTTTGCTTTTTCCCTTAAATTTAACAGTTAGACCATGATCAAAGTTAAACAAGACTTCAGAATGCGGGCCTAGATCCTCTCCACTGCGTTCACACTGCTCTATCCCATCACAGATCTAATAGAGTGAGAACATGGAATTGTATTATTACTTGTTCACACTGGAAATAAAGTCTAGATGTCAAATACTTACCGCATTCTTGTTCATCCTCTCCACTGAGTTCGCAATGCACTGTCCCATCACAGATCTCATCTTCCAGATAACAATGGTTAGACCTTGAGCATGGGGTTGCATTATAACTTGTACAGTCTGGTAAGAAAACAGGATGAAACAGGGGAATATGAAATCGAACATGGTTTATATTTGCAGGTGGACGATCAAGATTTTAGTAAAGTAAGAATGGCGTCCTTCATGTGCAATACATGTAGAACACCCAGAAGTTTAAAGGAAACTTAAAGGTCAAGTCCACCTCAGAAAAATGTTGATTTGAATTAATAGAGAAAAATCAGACGAGCACAATGCTGAACATTTCATTAAAATCAGATGTAAAATAAGAAAGTTATGACATTTCAAAGTTTTGCTTATTTTCAACAAAATAGTTATATGAACGAGCCAGTTACATCCAAATGAGAGTCGATGATGTCGCTCACTCACTATTTCTTTTGTTTTTTATTGTTTGAATAATACAATATTTCAATTTTTACGAATTTGACGATTAGGACCTCCTTGGCTGAAGCACAAAATATTAGAATAGTGGAATTCCACGTGTTCAGGGAGGAATGAAACTCCATTTCACATGACAATGACGAGAAAATCAAAATATTTCATATTTCATTTAATAAAATACAAAAGAAATAGTGAGTGAGTGATGTCATCAGTTCCCTCATTTGCATACCGACCGAGAAGTGCATATAACTGTTTTGTGAAATGAAGCGAAACTTTAAAATTTCATAACTTTCTTATTTTACATCCGATTTTGATGAATTTTTCAGTGTTATGCTTGTTGAATTTTCTCTTTTTATTCAAATCAAGTTTTTGTTGGGGTGGACTTGTCCTTTAAAGAAAACAAAAATATAGGGTATTTATATTGCGCACATATCCACCTTGTTAGGTGCTCAAGGCGCTCCTATATTACCCGGCTAAGCTAGGCGTTCATAGCGCACACAGCTTTTTAAGGAATTACTTCCTACCGGTACCCATTTACCTCACCTGGGTTAAGTGCAGCACACTGTGGATCAGTTTCTTGCTGAAGGAAATTACGCCATGGCGGGGATTCGAACCCAAGACCCTCTGTTTCAAAGTCCGAAGACTAATCACTGGGCCACAACGCTCCACAAAAGGGGATAATTAATCTTAGAACATAGAGTAAGATGAGGAGATCAGTATAAAAGAAGTTATATCAAATTCCTTTATAAAATAAGAGAGTTATGGAAGTTTCAAGTCTCGATGTACCTTCAATGGAGATCCTCAAATTGGCAAACATTCTTCAAAATGACATTTTTGTGTAAAACTTTGTCAACAAATGTGTAGATTTTACTAGATATCTTTCACAATTGCATCTTGCCTCCTTCTGAGCACAACATTTGTCATGGTAGTGTATAATTCACACGACAAATGTAAAGATCAGTGCCAGCCGCACAAAAACGTTGTTAGGCTAACAGAGTGCCAACAGAAAGCCCATTCACATCTTTCGGATTGTGAAGACAAAACATTTATTTCAATGTATACGTAATGCATTGTTGTAACATTAAGCATCGCTGCCACATTACCGGTTGTAACAGGACCTCTGTTAGCACATTGTTTGCTGTTTGCCTCATAGTAGCTAAAAATGTTCTGCTTGTGCGAATTTTGTTGCTATTTTTAAAAAGTGCATTCAACTAAAAAGTTTAAATTCCTTGATTTAGGTCACTAGGACCAAGTTTAGGCTCGCTTTGGTATTGTCCGAATTTTGTTCAAAAATAAAATTTTAACATTCAAAGAAATGTCTATGGATTTCAGGAAATTTGCGATTCAGTTTCGGGTAATTTGTTTTGGATCTGTGGAAACACTGACTCTTCATGAGACTGAATGGCTCACAAGAGGTGACATAGTTCATAGTAGCGTTGACCTACTAAATGCACTGACACGGACCAACATCTCAATCTCCTCTCCCACAGCCCTCTCCAGCAAGACATAGGCCTCGTTCCCAGGCGATGTTTGATACACTGGCTTAGTATTCCCCACGTATCCCGATCCATTTGTGTAGGTCAATAGAATGTTGTCGTAGTAGAAAGCCTGAGAAAAATTGAAAGTTACGTGAATTTCATTACAGAAGGAAAGTAATGAAATATCAAATGTTTCAATGGAAAGATAATACCTATAAAATTTGAGCATTAGGGGTATAAGCTAGACTACATGTACATGGCCCAAATTCACAAAGGTGGTTTTTAAAACCATCGGTTGAACCCATGGTTTATGCAGATTTCCTGTATAAATTATGCTTATTATGCCAAATTGACGCCTGTTGCCATGGTTAATTATGCTATTTTATTCATGAGTCCACTGTTTTGAATTAATGAGTCCACTCTCCAAACAGTGGACTCATGAATGAAATAGTGTATTTAAAAGGCGTCAATTTCGCACACTGTGACAAAAGCGCTCATCAGCATTGGACATTTTTTAATATAAGCGTAATTTATACAGGAAATCTGCATAAGCCATGGGTTCAAACGATGGTTTTAAAAACCACCCTTTATGAATTTGGGCCTATAATTCTCAGATCAGGAGCCCTTTTCCTAGAATTAAAACTATTGTGACTTCCTGGAAACCTTAATTGTAATTGGCTGCTCTGCCCTATTACCATGGTAGGTACATATACCATGATGGGAAAGTTATCATAGTTGTACATATTTATAAGGCCTGGGGGCCGTTTCATAAAGCTGTTCGTATTAAAAGTTAAGAGCAACTTTAAGAATGACTAATGAACCTTTCTTACGTGCTAAACCATCGCCAATGAATATCATGACGAAAAACTTCCATTTGAGAACACTATACCCCAGTTTCCCTTCTCATCAATTCTCTTCTCCAAGTACGACAAACCCTAACTGCCCATAAGAGCAATTTAAGTATCAAAACACCTGCTTCTTGACGTCGGTCCAAAGATAACACAACAGCCCGGCATATACAGTCACAGCAGGGGGCCACACACGATGGGATGCATGCGCAGCGCTGAGTGCGGTCCCTGCAAAGCATGCCGTCATTTTTATTCGCTTACTTTCCTTATTTCGAGGTCGATTTTCTTCATTCGAAATTGAAAATGGACTTACATTGGATTACTGAATACAATACGCCTTTGAAAACGTGATTAAATATCGAATACAATAATTTCATTCCAAAGGTCCTACTACAGGCAGAGAAGTCTTACGTAATAGCACAGCTGTTGTTTATCTTTTCGTCCTTTGCTCAATGCTCATAAACTGGCCTGTGGAGGTGAAATTGAGACAGCGGGGATTACCCCTGGATTACCTGGCCAAGCGCGGTTGATAAGGGCTTGGAAATGATTTTGGGGAGATCCAAATGGAAAATGGGGTATAACACCGCAGTTTGCAATCTGAACTGCGGTCTTTCTCCAAACGGGGGTTTGACGTAATGATACCATTTACCACAAGAAAGGATCACCAGTCGTTCTTAAAGTTGCTCTTAACTTATGAACAGCTTTATGAAACACCCACCAGTTATTGAATTCTTAAAGCAGATACGAACCAATAGCCCCATCTCGCGTCTTCAACTACTCATACCTGGCCAGTTTCCTGACCCATAATGCTAGTGTAGTCTAGTGATATGGACCCACTTGAATGATAACATGCTAATTGCCTACTCAATACATTTATACCGCAATAATTATGTTTTCTCTACACAAATACAATTATAGGTCAATTGATACTCTGTAGTATTAGTAGATATCTGAAAACGTACCACACAGTCAACAGTCCTTCACGTTTATAATTTCATGGAGCTCGATAAATCGCTCTCCTTATTTTTTTGAGCAGCTCAATTGAGCTCCTCAGAATCGCTCTCCTTGAGGAGCTCAAATCAATTCAATACAATACATGTATGATAAATTGTAGATTTTTCTTAACATCGTATATGCAATAGCTGTGTAGCTATTAATTAATCTGTGGTGAAACTAGGCCTGGGTCAATATGTTTTCAAAATATCGGGCTCCTGCTCAAAAAAAAAAACTTCCATGGTGTTGCCATGAAAATCTACATATGGGACCACAATATTAACCGAGTTTAAATTCAAATCAGAGTCGGGAAAGAGGTGAATATTCTTCATTTTTCTGATAGTTTTCAACTAAATCAAAATAATTTCAAGGAATTATGGAAAATAGATGGTCATTTCATGAATTTAAAGATGTAAAATGTGAAATTTTAGCAATTTTTTTTTTTTTTTTTTGAAGAGCGCGAATTTGTGTTCTCATTTTTTTTGGGAGCGCGGTAGGAGAGCCCGGCGCGATCGCGCTCCTCAAAAATGAAGGTCTGAGTCAATGAGAGACCACACACAGTTCACTCCCCCTTTAATAGGGCCAATGCCCTTATAACTGGTCTACAACTTGTTTGGGAAGAGACTGCATTACAAACATTTTCTTATCATACACTTCTTCTCATTACGTCTTACCCCCGTTTGGGAACGGACCGCAGTTCGGATTGCAAACTGCGGTATTTCACCCCATTTTGCGTTTGAAAATCTAAAACATCATTTCCAAGCCCTGGGGGTCGTTTCATAAAGCTGTTCGTAAGTTAAGAGCGACTTTAACAACGACTGGTGATCATCGCCAATTGTACCATTTACCGCAAGACATGATCACCAGTCGCTCTTAACTTACGAACAGCTTTATGAAACACCTGCCTGATCAACCCCGCTTGGCCAGGTAATCCCCAAAGGCCAGATTATGAGCGTTGAGCCAAGGACGAAATGATAACAACAGATGTGCTATTACGTAAGTCTTCTCTGCCTGTAGAAGGACCTTCGGAATTAAATTATTGTATTCGATATTTAATCACGTTTTCAAAGGCATACTGTATTCAGAAATTCAATGCTAGCCCATTTTCAATTTCGAACAAAGAAAATCAACCTCGAAATAAGGAAAGTAAGTGAATAAAAAATGGCGACATGTTTTCCCGGACCGCACTCGGGCTGTTGTGTTATCTTCGGACCGAGGTCAAGAAACAGGTGTTTTGATACTTACATTGCATGCCTGGGGCAGTAGGGTTTTCGTACTTGGAGAAGAGGGGTATAGTGTTATCAAACGGAGCTCTTTCGTCATGTTCTATTTTTAATGAATACATATTGATATTTATTGAAAGTTCATAATGATTGTTCTAGCGGAAGACAGGATTGACAGACATACCTATACCAGTACCAATAATCCCACAAATGATATCTACTTACAACCCCTTTATAAATCTCTGTTTAACTAATTTGAGTACTTTACAATATTCTTCCAATTTATACATAATGCTTGTTTCCCCAAAAAATCAGACACACAAATTATATAGTGTAAGGAAAATGAATACAATTGATTTCATAAGATAATCACCCAAAGCAATATATAATAAGAAAACTGGAAGCCGGATACAAGGGTAGAAATTCAACAAAAATTCACTAAAAATTGGCATGATTTAAATATTCAAACAGATCATTATTTTCATTAACTTAGAGAATAATCTTATCAGAATTATACAACAGTAATATCATAATCTAAAATCATTACAATCCTTTAGTTAGAAGCAACACACAAATTTTGTAAATATCATAGCTCGTTGCACAATTGCTATACTAATGTCATCTTGATTCGGAAATGTATTCACTTCCATACATAAGGAGGAATGAAACAGCCATTATAAAATTCATATGCCGATTCAAAACGATGGACTCTTGTATGTTCCATTATTTAATTCTCATCAATTGTTACATTATTTCAAATTTGGGTAGTAGAATAAACGTAATTGCTCAAATTCACAAGGTGGTCTTAACGTACCCAATGGTACAAAAACATGGACATTGCATTGAAAATTTTGCTGTTATTCTTTAAATGGGATAACAAACATATTTTCAGTTCAAGGCCAATGATGTTCTTCTGCTCATGTGCAAATTTACTAATTGACTTACTGTACCATCAACTGTTATAAATTTTAACAAGTTCTCTAAGCTACTAGATTATTGTGTCTTGTCAAAACAACTGTACAGTAACAGGCATGATATTCCCCTCTGAAAAAAAAATCTGAAAAATAGCCAAGGGTCGCTCAGTCACCGCCGAAGTCCGAGCCACCCAGTACTGGGTTACAAGTTCTTGTATAGTTAAAAAATCCTAAGTGATTTTTCAAGGTGAGCCTGCATGATAGTTTTATCATTTGACTTTAAAAAGCATGATAATGATCTTGGGCAAAGGATTTCACGTAAAAAAAAAAAATTTTTAAATCAATCAAAAATATAAAAAAATAAATAAATACATCTACATAAAAGAAACATCTAAAAAATTATTTAAAAATTGGAATTCCTAATTTAATAGGGAGAATATCATGCATTCTGAGTAAACAGAACTGCTTACCTCAACGGGGTCTAGTCCACTACCAACAGATACAGTAGATAGAGTGCCATCGAATACAACTCTAATGACTTCAATCAGTAGATGTGAGTCTGGTGGGCTTGATATCTTGTACAGCTGATAGTCATTAGGCGTATCATAATCCCTTGCAGGATAGGAATCCGGGTTTCTCAATATCTCATACTCATCAAATGGAACCATTATTTCATCTGCCAAAAGAAAAAAGAACTTTTTTTTTTACCCAACCTACATGTAGGCCGGGGTGCTTTGGGAGATCATATGCCCCCCCCCCCCACTTGAGATCTTAGCCGTCGACCACGCAAACGAGCCAAATCAGCACGCACGTTGCCTGGGACATACATGTAGCCTTCAAAAGTGTATAGTTATTTATTTCATGAATTATGCTAATTTATGTATAATTAGTATGCAAAATCATACTTTTTGCTCTTAGTATACAAAGCTCCAAATATCCTATTTTATAGTGTATAAACTCTTTGTCATGTTCTTAGCAAATGTATAAGAAAAGATTACGATATCAGATCAATTTTTTCATTTTATATTGTTTTGTAATTTCTTTTAATATGTATTTCTTTGTTTTTATTTTTTTATCTTTTGTTTTTCATTGTTTTTTCGAAGAACTTTGTCGGGGACTCTTGCGATCATAAACAGAATAAAATAAATCTATTTAAACCAGGAAAAAGTAAAAATAATCATACATTTATGATTTTTGGTCGAAAACTGAATTTGCATTGACTTTTTGTACACTAAATCACATTATTTAAGCAATTTTTGGTCTGACATGCACATACAAAATGATGTGTAATTTTGGAACGCGTATTTGTGTGTCGAAAATTAGGTCTAAAAAGATGTGGGAGACTTGAAGATCAAAGGAAAAAATGGACAATCATTGACAAAGCCAGAGTTCATGGTAAAAAAAAATTGGTAAGCAGGAATTCCGGCAACTGCCGGAAAACTGACATCCCTGATACCCGTTATATGAGAGACCATACACAAGTCATCTGTTTCATCTACTTTCAGAGAGAGAGAGAGGGTGGGAGATGGAGGGAGAGAGGGAGGAAGGGGAGAGAGAGGGGGGAAATGGCAGGGGGATACTTACCTGTTATATGAGAGACCATAGACAAGTTATCTATTTTATATCTCCTCTCAGAGAACGGGGAGGGATAGTCGATTTGACATTTTCCGAACCTAGAAATGTTCTTTCGGATAAAGTTTTTTTCTTGATTCGTGTTCCTATGGGGTCCTAGAACAAATTCAGCTTGGTTGCCCAAAGTTGCCGGTTGGGCAATTTTGCTAATTTGCATAAATCCAAAATGGCCGCCACATGCCATCTTAAAAACCTAACTTTTGATCCCCTTGCCCTAAAATGATGAAGAATGTCTCCTTTTATGGGTTTAGGGGTGTGTAGAATCCATTTCTATAATCATTTTTGCAATATAAGGTCATCTTGAGGTCAAATCCAAGATGGCCGCCAGATGCCATCTTGAACAATTGAATTTGAACCCCTTGCCCCAGAATGATGAGTAATACCTTTGTTTAGGGCTTTAGGGGTGTGTGAAATCTCTTTCTGTTATCTATTTTGCAATATAAGGTTATCTTTAGGTCAAATCCAAGATGGCCGCCAGATGACGCCATCTTGAAATATTAACTTTTGAACCCTTTGCTTCAGAATCATGAATGATAACTATATTCGTGAGTCATTTGGTATGTTGATTCAATTTCTGATGTAATTTTTCAAAGAATATTCTTCAGATCAAATCCAAGATGGCCGCCAAGCGCCATCTTGAAAAATTACTTTCCGAGGCTTGTAGTGTAAGAACTTATGTAAGGGGATTTCAGGAAGAATACTATTTTTTTATTATTAATTCTCAATTTTTAGTTCAAGGGGAAGCAGATCTGAGATGTTGTCAGACGTTCGACATTTACTACTCACCTAAAAGAGAATCTTCTTTATGTTTCGGCTATGATCAATTTTGTATATGTATTTTTTTAATGTCCATCCATACTTTTGTACTGAAGAGGCTTTAAAGTCTTATTTGAATTTGAAAGTGTTTTCTCCATATTTTCCCTAAATCAAAGTGTCCAATGATAGGTAGGCATCAGTTCGTCTCAAAAGACGATGGTGTAGCGCGCTAGGTATTACATTTTCGAGAGTGGTTGTAGAGCTCCGCTCTAGAGTGGCAGTCTCTAAAGCAAATTTTGTACAGATGAGGGAGCATGGCGCTGAGACAGGTTCAGATAGAGATGCTGCCCTAGCCTTCCTATTTGTTCTTTGGCCTGCCAATGTAGAATTCCGATTATTTTCTGACGTCTTGACCCGTGTACTTAGTAGCTCTCCATAGATGGCGACTATCATCTACATCTTCACAAGTGTTAGTGTTTATGCCGGCAAGTTTTATGTCACGTTTGCAGGTGTGTTTATAACGGAGGTGATCTATCAGGGGACCAGTCACACAGCTCATCTTACATTGGCGAATCCCCGGCGAACATGAGTCATAAGCTGCATGGGGATGCCAGCATGTTCGTACGCTGAAGGGCCTTATATTCCGGGCTTGTATTTTTCACTCTGTCCTGCCATTTAATGTGTAGGTTACGTCCGAGGCAGCTGGCATGGAAGGTGTTTAGTCGCTTTTCTTGATCGGCGTACGTTTTCCAGGACTTATTTTCGTTCAGGGGCTTGGCCATGGTTGTGACAGAGTTTCCTATCCTGGTGCTTATCTCATTGTCCAGTGAAAGGGAACTAGAGACAGATAGTCAATGCAAGGTTGGTAAGGAGTCCACCACAACCAAACGAGTGTGTGGTGTTGATAGAGATATCTGGAGGACAGTCAGTGTCTTGAGTCGATCAGGATTTCTGTCTTACAGGCTGATGGGTCATCCAAACTCCTTCCATCCTTCTTTATGAAAGGCAGGGGCGACATCTCACGAATGAGAACCATCCTGACCATTGTTTTGGCACGTAGCCGGTCGATGTTGAAGAGTTTCCCATCTGCTCTGGTACGGATATGTAGATGCATTCTGTGCATTCGCCAAGTGCATACTGGGGAAGCATGGAGAAGAAGATCCTGAGTGTCAGGGCCAGGCGCAGCCTAATTGCTTCACGCCACTGCTCACAGGAACTGAGGGAAGCTACAAGATGTTCCAGCATTGTAGCAAACTGTTGACATGGAATGATATGACCATGGATCAGTCTTGGGGAGCCTGTCTTCTACAGGAGGCTAAAAAGTGCACTCGTGCTGACCAAGTCAAAGGCTTTTGTCAGGACGAAAAGTCCAATGATAATTATAAAGGAAGGTAATAAGTTAACAGATTTTCTGAAAAATACTGAGAAATCACTATTTAGTTAAAAATAATACTTTGAAGTTCTTTCACTAGAAAAATATGGCTGGACTTAAAAAATAACTATGAGAACTCCCGAAATAGGTCATAGCCCAAAACTTGAATGGTTTCATTCCAAGGTGAGCGGTAAATGACAAAATATATCAACCATCTTACCATCTCAGACCTTACTTTATTGACCACTGAAAATGGAGAAATTAAAAGAAATGAATCATTCTTACTGAAATACCCTTACATGAGCTCCTACACATAATAGTAAATTTCTTTAGGACAGCATGTCCGATTTTTGGGAGAGTACTTCTTCAAGGTTCAATAGTCTCGGGGGATAGTTGTTTTTTTTCATATGGCGTTTACCGGCCATCTTTTTTTTCTTCTTTATCTGAATGATCCTGTATTGCAAAATTATTAACAGAAATGGAATCAACATATCGAATAACTCACGAAAAGAGGTATTATTCATGATTCTTGGACAAAGGGTTCAGAAGTAATTTTTTTCAAAATGGTATCATCTGGCGGCCATCTTGGATTTGACCTGAAGATGACATTATATTGCAAAATAGATAGCAGAAAGAGATTCTACACACCCCAAAACCCCTAAACAGAGGTATTACTCGTCATTATGGGGCAAGGGGATCAAAAGTAAATTTTTCAAGATGGCATATCTGGCGGCCATCTTTGATTTGACCTGAAGATGACGTTATATTGCAAAAATGATTATAGAAATGGATTCTACACACTCCTAAACCCCTAAAAAGAGTAATTACTCATCATTTTGGGGCAAGGGGTTCAAAAGTTAAGTTTTTAAGATGGCATCTGGCGGCCATTTTGGATTTATGCAAATTAGCAAAATTGCCCAAACGGCAACTTTGGGCAACCAAGCTGAATTTGTTCTAGGACCCCATAGGAACACGAATTAAGAAAAAAACTTCATCGGAAAGAACTTTTCTAGGTTGGTGTATTGAGCCTATGGGACTGTCAAATCGACTAGGAGGGAGATGGAGGGCAATAGCAGGGGGATACTTACCTGTTATATGAGAGACCATACACGAGTTATCTGTTTTATCTCCTCTCAGAGAGCGAGAAAGAGGTTGGGAGAGGAATCGAGAGGGGGGGAGTGGGGAGAAAAAAGTGGGAGGGGGAGGGGTGAAGGATACTAACCCGTTATTTCAGAGACCATACACACTTCCTCAGCTTCATCTCCTCCCGCTGTACAATCAGGCACAAAGTCACAGATCAGTGTCTCATCGATACAGCTATTATCTGGCCAAGGGCATCCAAATTGATCGTCTGGACAAGACACTGTGCAAAATAAAAAAAAATACAGAATCTATCATTGGAAAAGTCAACAACTGGAACACCAACCTACTCTGAGCAACAACAGACTTTATCAATATCATCACCCGATTGCCCCCAAAGGGGGGGGGGGGGGGCACTCACATATATTGGTGGTACAAAGACGTGCCGCTTTGATTACCCCCTTTTTCATACCTCATTTTCAGTTCTCTAGATACTCTGAATGACAAAAGTTCCATTGAGAAGCCGTCCCGCCCCGCTTGCAAGACCTGTTACGAAACATCTCAGTTCCCTTGCCCTGCCAAAATGTCCAGCGCGAGCACCGCAGGCGAGAGCAGCACGCACGGCTTCAGAACTCCCTCTGCCAGCAGGTGCGTGCACTGCTAGCGCCCATATACACATGCACTGCGCAAGCGTGCACTGTACCTACTGTTCCGTAGACCGTTTTTCACACCGCCCAGTATATATTTAGTTCCGAAGACCCTGTATTTTACCCTCGTGGTCAGTTCCTTAGACCCCCATTTCAGGATTTCGTGAGGCACATCCCCATCAAAAAATAGTTTTGAGTGCCCCCCCCCCCCCCCCCCCCCGGGATTGCCCTTGAATTGAACAGGTAATATGGAAATTCTTGATAGGATCATCATGTGCATTCATTAGCTACATTTCGATGCAATTAAAGTAAATGCATGGAATAGATGAATTCTGTTTTTTGGGGAGTTTGATCATGTTGTGTTTTTAGTCTTTAATTTTCACTTTTCCCCATGCTTATTCTGAGAATCGGGTTCCAAAGTCTTCTGTTTTAGACTTTTATTTTTATCATAAAGTGTATATCTCATGCCAAGACACTTATTATCACTGATTGTTAAATACTACATCGTGCGACAAGATGCGTTTCCGTTAATCGCAGTCAGCGATGCATTCAAGGCCAGAAATTCCGAGCCGCGAGGCCGGAGACTTTGGACATGTGACTCGGCCAAGGCCGGCAAAACGTGGCCTCAGGGCTGGCCTCGACCAACATACCAGATTATGGTCTCAGTCATGAAAATCAAGCGTAGATCAATTGTTAACCTCTGTGTTATGGGATCCATGAAGGTCAAGTCCACCCAGAAAAATGTTGATTTGAATAAAATAGATAAAAATCAAACTAGTGTAACACTGAAAATTTCATCAAAATTGAATGTTAAATAGGAATAACATTTTAAAGTTTCGCTTATTATGATATGCACAACTCAGTGACATGCAAATGAGTCAGTCCATGATGTCCCTCACTCACTATTTCTTGAATTTTTAATTGTTTCAATTATACAAATTCTCATATTTTACATATTTGAAAATGAGGACCAACCTGACTGAAACATATATAATTAAACAATGCTAATTCCACATTTTCAGGGAGGAATCAGTTGTTATTTCACTTTACAAGGAGAAAATTACAATTTTTCATATTTCCTATAATAAAATATAAAAGAAATAGTGAGTGGATTAAATCATCAGTCTCCTCATTTCTATACAACCAGGATTTGCATAAAATTGTTTTGTGAAATTAAGGGAAACTTTAAAATGTCCCAACTTTCTTATTTTACATCTAATTTCAATGAAATTTTCAGTGTTATGCTTGTTGGATTTTTCTCTTTTTATTCAAATCAACTTTTTGTGAGGGGTGGACTTGTCCTTTAACAACTTTATCCTACCTGGGCAGTTCATTTCATCCTCTCCATCATTGCAATCTGCCATGCCATCACAAATCCATTCAGGATCATAAACACAGGTATAGGAGGAACCAGATGGACATTCAAAGCAGGGAGCTGCAACAACACAAACAACAATCGAAAAAATAAATCTGAATGTAATCTGAACGTTGGTATTTCCACTTTGAATTTGCATGGAACAGATGTACATGAATATGGTGAATAAATCTGACATGCCTGTATTCTGCGATTTGATATGGCAGTGCTCAGTGCTAACTTTGAAAACAACTTTTGATAATAAAATACTAGATTCATTGACCTCAAATGACCATTAACATTTGCCTAGTGACTTAAAATTCAATTGCTAATACCTGATAATGATGATATGTAAGTTTTACACAATAGGGACTTTCAATATCATCTTGAAAATTCAAAATCATAACCTTGGTTGAATTTCCTTTACGTTGATACTACAACACGCTCAAAAATGCAAAATAGCCTTTGTACTTGATCATGTGACCTACAACTTGTGTAAAATGATCAGTTATACTTTGTTACCTGTATGTCAAAGTTTCAAAAAATAGATCTATAAAGATTCATGACGCCCGTTTCCATGGCTAAGTATGCATTTTCATTCATGAGTTTTCTGTATTGAACAGTGGGCTCATTAGTTCAAAACAGTGGACTCATAAATAGCTTAGCGATCATCATAGAACATTTTTTTTAAGATTGATTGCATTCGCTACAGTGTAAAATTCATCACTAAGACCAAGTGTACAATTCAGGGCTCTGTAAGACAAAGCATAACGATTGATCATACGCTTGAATTTTACGATTGATTGTACATTGCAGTCAATGCAATCAATCGTGAAAATTTTGTATACGATCATTGCTAAGGTTTGTGTTACGGGCTCCAGTTCGTAGTCACTTCAAGGACAATCTTGGTCAATTGATCTTTCATTTCTTTCATTAGGATAGGCAGATTTCAAAGCAAGATTTTATGTAAGCATGCATTACATAGCAGGATGAAGAAATTGAATAGACCAATTGACTAGAATAGCACATCAATTAACACTCTATGAAGGTATTTGTTGCAATGTTGTACAATACACTTGACAAACTGTGAAATACCAGTCGCTCACGGACGCATTGTTGTTTTTTGTGGATGTAAATGAAAAATACAATTCAAAAGAATATATGAATAATCAAAGTTGGTGCTTATCTCATTAAATTTTAAATCACCATGTCACTTTAGTACCAATGACCATCCTCTGATCATGCGCAGAGTGCCACGAGGGTGGCGGGCGAATTCACCCGCCGCCCCTGTTTATTTTTTTCCCTGATGCGGGTAGCAAAAATACTTACCCGCGAGTCACATGAGAGGCTGGCAAGGAACGATGTGGCAGGGCCTTTACATGAACCAAGTATCAGACCAGGGGGGTGTTTCACAAAGATTTAAGTATGACTTAGAGTCGCACTTAAATGCCTAGTTGCGTGCGTTATAAAAGACATCATCGCATTGGTCAGATCATGCAACTACTGCGTATTGATCACTTAGATAGCGCGTTGTATTTCAGATACGCGTCGGCATTTAAGTGCGATTTAAGTCATACTCAAATCTTTGTGAAATACCCCCCAGGTGATGGTTGGACCAAAAGGTAATCTCTTGTTGTGGTGCTAATTAAACACCTTAATCTGTATCTTACCTTTTGTTGTTGTAGTTTCTACTATTGGGGTAGTCACTGGTGTCAATTCTGGTGTAGTCACTGGTGTCACTTCTGGTGTAGTCACTGGTGTCACTTCTGGTGTCGTATCTGGTGTAGTATCTGGTGTAGTTTCTGGTGTAGTATCTGGTGCTCCTGGTGTGGATGCAGGAGTAGTTCCCAGAGTGCTTTCAGGAGTGGTTGCTGGAGTGGTTTCTGTTGGGACTTCTGTTGGGCTCGTTGTAGGTTCTGTTGTTGTCCCTGTAGACGTTGCCACTGAAAATAACAAGAAGGGGTGCCGGCCGGGGTGGACGAATTTCCATTTACCTCTGAGTGCAGTCACATAAATTACCATCGGTTTACTTTAGCATAATGGTTTTTCTCAAGGTAATTTTGATTGCCTCTCGCAACTTGATAATAGTAGTTACCATGTATGTCAAATAATAGTCATCAATTGATTTGATCAACTGTCACACAAAGTGGTACATTTGTAAATTTACGATTGAAGAATAATCATAGGTCATGTACATTGCTTTCCTCCTTTATAGTGAGAAAGAAAAAAATGACCGGCTACTGTTCCTAAAACAAATATCAAATGTAAACAGAATAAAAATGTTTTTTTCAAAAGTATCAAAAGACCAATTGCAACAACGATCACTTCAGAATTAATTCAATTTGCAAAGAGAAGAGTTAATTAGAAACTTGAAAGAAAAGAAATCACATTCAGTATTTTGTTTCATGAGTGTGCATGGAGGAGGGAGAAAGGGGGAATGGAGGGGAGGGGATGGGTGTCGTAGATGGGAAGAAAATGGTAGAGGGGAGGAGTGGGGTGGGGTGGTAGATAGAAGGGGATGGTAGAGAAGGGGGGGTATCAGCAGGTGGGGAAGGGATGTTAGTAGGGAGGGGTAGTAGAGGGGAGGATGAGGGGTTGGTAGAGGGGGGAGAGGAGGGGTCATAGATGGGAGGGGCAGTACAGGGGATGGGGAGCGGAGGGCTGGGTCTTTAGTAGGGAGGGGTAGTAGAGGGGAGGATGGGGGGTTGGCAGAGGGGGGAGAGGAGGGGTCATAGATGGGAGGGGCATGTCAGGGGATGGGGAGCGGAGGGCTGGGACTTTAGTAGGGAGGGGTAGTAGAGGGGAGGATGAGGGGTTGGTAGAGGGGGGAGAGGAGGGGTCATAGATGGGAGGGGCATGTCAGGGGATGGGGAGCGGAGGGCTGGGACTTTAGTAGGGAGGGGTAGAAGAGGGGAGGATGAGGGGTTGGTAGAGGGGGGGAGAGGAGGGGTCATAGATGGGAGGGGCATGTCAGGGGATGGGGAGCGGAGGGCTGGGACTTTAGTAGGTAGGGGTAGTAGAGGAGAGGATGGGGGGTTGGTAGAGGGGGGAGAGGGGGGAGAGGGGGGAGAGGAGGGGTCATAGATGGGAGGGGCATGTCAGGGGATGGGGAGCGGAGGGCTGGGACTTTAGTAGGGAGGGGTAGTAGAGGGGAGGATGAGGGGTTGGTAGAGGGGGGAGAGGAGGGGTCATAGATGGGAGGGGCATGTCAGGGGATGGGGAGCGGAGGGCTGGGACTTTATAGTAGGGAGGGGTAGTAGAGGGGAGGATGGGGGTTGGTAGAGGGGGGAGAGAAGGGGTCATAGATGGGAGGGGCATGTCAGGGGATGGGGAGCGGAGGGCTGGGACTTTAGTAGGGAGGGGTAGTAGAGGGGAGGATGAGGGGTTGGTAGAGGGGGGAGAGGAGGGGTTGGTAGATGGGAGGGGCAGTACAGGGGATGGGGAGCGGAGGGCTGGGACTTTAGTAGGGAGGGGTAGTAGAGGGGAGGATGAGGGGTTGGTAGAGGGGGGAGAGAAGGGGTCATAGATGGGAGGGGCATGTCAGGGGATGGGGAGCGGAGGGCTGGGACTTTAGTAGGGAGGGGTAGTAGAGGGGAGGATGAGGGGTTGGTAGAGGGGGGAGAGGAGGGGTTGGTAGATGGGAGGGGCAGTACAGGGGATGGGGAGCGGAGGGCTGGGACTTTAGTAGGGAGGGGTAGTAGAGGGGAGGATGAGGGGTTGGTAGAGGGGGGAGAGGAGGGGTTGGTAGACGGGACGGGCAGTACAGGGGATGCAAGGGCCGGGGTAAATTGCCAATTCGTCTACTGCCAACTTGTTCACTCACCACATGGTCTACTTTCATTTAGTCTTATGCCACTCTGTCCATCAACATTTCGTCTAAACAACCATTTGGTCCAATCATCACTTTGTCTATTCGCCATTTCGTCTATGACCACTTCGTCTCACAACCAGTTGGTCTCATATCCATTTCATTTTCATTCATTTTGCACAATTTAACACTTAGACCAAATAGTACAGGGAATAAATGGCTATTGGACCAAATGGTATTATTAGACGGAATGGCTATTAGACAAAATGAAAGTAGACCATGTGGTCAGTGGACAAACTGATGGTAGACCAAATGATAGCAGACGAGTTGGCAATTGGACAAATTGGCATTAGACGAATTGGGAATAAACCGGGATGGGGAGGGGGGGCTGGGACTTAAGAAGGGAGGGGTACGTAGAAGAGGGGAGAGGAGCAGGTGGTAGAATGGCTGGAGGAACTGCTATGCTTACCTGTGGTGGTTGCTTCTAGTATTACAACTGTAAGGATCAAATAGAAAGAGAAAACAAAGAAAGAAAAAGAGAGCTATGAACATAATCAATTATGATAATAATAATAATAATCATAATAAGATGAATAATTCTAGCAATAATGATGCAAGTACATAAGCATTGTATCCAATCTTCAGAATACTCAACAAACTGTCGTTATCACCCTGCCTTTAGCTTGAGGAGCACTTCATAAAAGGACTTATTGGCCATTTTCATAGGACAAGTCCTGTTTATTAGCACGGTAACAATGCTTCTCTGCAAATCAAATTCAGAGAATGGTGTCAGATCTGACAACATCCAATGACACATGTTGAATGAATGCTCCCCAGGCTGCCACTCCTGTTCAATATAGCATTTCAAAGAATACATATTTCTACCAATTAAGTACCAATATTACATTACAATAATATTTCAAATAATTTTTTGCAAGTTAAAGGGGAAGGTCACCCTGGCATGAAGCTGAAAAACAAAAGAAACACATTGGTGAATATTTGGCGTGAATCCTCAAAGATTAACATAATTCTGGATTTTTTAAATTTGTTTTTTGTGATGTCATGTATGAGCAGCTCTCCAATTGGTCATGATACAAATTCCATAAAGTGCACTTTTCTCAGAAAATTCAGAATGATTTCACTCCCGCATTCATCATATCAACACATCATTTCATACATGGAATGGCTGCTCACACGTAGTGTCACAAATTTGTATTTGTGAATATCAATAACACTCATTTTTTGAGGAATTTCGTCAAACCTTCATCAATAATTTTCTCAAATTGTTTCTTGATTTTTCCCTTAATTCCATAAATTCAAATTTTTAATGGTTCATTATTACTGAAAATATTTTTCTTATACAAACGGACATGAAAAGATAAATTGGATGATATGATGAATGCAAAAGTAAAATCATTCTCTATTTTGTATATATTTATCAACACACATACATGTACACTTTATGCTCTTAGTGAACTTCCCCTTAAAATTGGGTTTGAACCTAATGCAGTCCTGAGTAATACATACCATTAGAAAGTTCAACAGCGGCACTTTCATTAACAAGGCCCTCTGTGAGTTGTGCAACTAATTCTTCACCGATGATATCCGCAAGGACGTCAATGCCAACATCGACAAGAACGTCAACGAGTTCTTCTGGTAACATGTCGGTTACGATCACAATAATAGCGACGATACTCCCAGGCCTTACAAATTTTTAAATATAAAAAAGAGTGAATTTAAATGGCCACTTATGAGTAACCTATTTCATTCTGAAACACAAAGAAAATCAGACAACAGATTTTTCCTCAGAAAAGCAGTAAGATACTGCATTAAGTATGAATTTAAGGAGGGTTTATAATTTTACTCCATCTATGGACCAATTAATTGGAAGAATGACTAATTTTATAGTCACGCAAACCACTCTCTGTGATGAAAATTGGCATCAGTTGAGTAAAGTTCAAACCGTTGGTATGTAAAAATGAAATGGTATATTGTTTCCATTCATTTTTTTTTTACAGAATTAATTCAAGATCATTACGTGTGCGACTTTAATGTGTGATTCCATCTTTGTCGATGGTGGTTCAGGTATGAGAAATGGGAAGTGTGTTTGTGAATGTGGTCAACTTTCAGGGGGAGTTTACCGAGGAGGGTAAACTAAACAAAATCCCATGGCAGAAATCAAGTGATAAATCAGAGAGATGTAGAATATCTGCTGTTTTTAGCTTGAAAATCAGTCAATTTACAGGGTCTTCTTGATAATCAGGAGACTTGGCAGCCCTGTGATGGTGACAAAAACCTCCAATGCTCAGTAAACTTAATTTTATTACCATTTCTGCAACATCGGGGAAACCCATGACTGGGGCCACAACTAGTTATAATGTTATTTTTTTAATATTTATTCCTAATCCTTAGTAGCTGTATATGTCTAGTTTGAATAACAAATGAAGCTAATTTACCTAAATCCCAAGATGGTCACATTTGAATTAGCATACTCTCCAGACTGCAGTATTCCTTCTATCTGTATGAATTTTAAAAAAAATTCAAAAACTTGTCAAATACACAAGAACATCCAGACTAAACCAAAATGATTTATAATCTTAAAAACTTGTCAAATAAACAGGAGCATATTTAATGCAAACTCTGACAAATTAAAACTAAAATCACGGATAAACTCTGTTTCATGAAGGACGTCCACTTGCCATCTGTCTAACACTGCCATTATACCATGGTAATATGGCTCAGCATTTGCTCACAGTCAAGGTTGCAATCTTAAGATCTTATAAAACGGATTATAACTCTTCATGAAACAGGGCCCATAAAGGATCTCGGAATCCAAAAGGAATATCTTCTCCAATTGCAAGATCGCATTAATATTATTTTACAAATGATTGGGATATATTTCTCTACATATTTGTGAACGAAAAAAAAAGGAATCATGAACAAGTAAAAAGATATTAAAGTATTATATACCAACTTTCCCAGAAAAAACATAGATTTTAATGCACATCAATTTTGGCTACATTCTTAGGAGAAATATGAAAAAATGAAGATAAATGAAACCATCAAAACAAGGGACAAACACCCTTAAAAATATAGCTTGTGATAAAGCCATTCTGAAAACAGGCAACAAAAAAGTGTGTAAATATATCGTTCTTCCCCCTTCCTCCTGTAAATGTTTACTAGTATATATGCACAAAACGTTCATTATATTCATGTTCATTTTATAACAAATTTTGGCAATTTACGCTGTCAGGCTGGGATAACGTTTGCTGAGTCCTAATTTCCTCATCCGATCGAGGCTGAGCACCACACATTTCATATTCATACCGAGTCTCCTACTAAGATGGGCTACTAATACTGAAATAATCACTCAAAATTTATAGATAGGATTATCCGAATAGGAAGAACCAATGTTTCCGGGGATTAATTTAATAATTTGACATTATACTTCCATCCCCATTCATTGAACAAACGTCCCAGAAACTGAACTTGAACTTTTTTTTCAGTTTGAGGGCATGCCACTTTGGTCTAGACCTAATTATAACTTACAAAAGTGATTGCATTTTTAAAAACTTCTCAATATTTTAAAGAATTAGATTAAATCACAGTTGACATGTCAGAAGCTGCTACTAGTATACTCTAGACCACTCGTCATCCCCGACCATTCGCCATACAGCAAAAGGTAGGGGTAGGAATCGTAGGATGAGTGCTCTCAGTGGCGTAGCTACGGGGGGGCCTGGGGGGCACGTGCCCCCCCTGAGATTTGGTGTGCCCCCCCCCCCCCCAGAAAAAATTGGCAGAGCCAAAAAAAAAGGGAGAAAGAAGAAAAGAAAAAAGGAAAAGAAGAAAAGAAAAAAAGGAAAAGAAGAAGAAAGACAGAAGAAAAAAAAGAAGAGGAAAATAAGAGGAGGAAGAGGGGTGAATGAAATAATGTGAGGGGAAGACTTGCAATTAAAAAACAAATCTTTTCATGTTATTATATAAAATTTTTGCCAGAATTGCCTGTTCGATGAGATTCATATGTTGCTCAATAGGCTGATATGGAGCAAGTTTTGAAGTCAATATGCAAAACATATTTTAGCTCGGACATCAAGCTTTCATTGTTTTTTTTCATTTACAAATTTAAGTGCTCTGTAAAATGTCCGTTTTATGGTCTACATATCAGCATTTTAAGCTCACGCTGCGTGGTCACATTGTTTCATTTGCCAAGTTCATATTGTCTACGTGTATTCCATAATGTTCCACTAAACAAATGTATTCAGAATATGCCCAGATTCTAGGTCTAAATCTAAAACATGCGCGATAGCCTGCGTGTTCTTTATTTAAAATGTACTTAAATTATCCAGTTTCACATCAGAATATCAATAATTGTCTGCTCACGCTTCACAATCGCATTATTAATGATACCCAATTGACTATATCCTATTTATGATTTACAAAATATGAATAGAGTGTCCCGCTTTTAGGTCTAAAATCTCAATT
This sequence comes from Lytechinus pictus, assembly GCF_037042905.1. Classification (NCBI taxonomy): domain Eukaryota; kingdom Metazoa; phylum Echinodermata; class Echinoidea; order Temnopleuroida; family Toxopneustidae; genus Lytechinus; species Lytechinus pictus. Next base: position 19,423,866 of record NC_087252.1, on the reverse strand, counting down.
TTCTTCCTCTCGCGCTTCGCGCTCGCATCAATTGTTTAGTTACATACCTATCCCATTTATTAATACAAAAAGTGCTTAGAATGACCATTTTTTAGGTCGGAATGTCAAAAAATTTGCTCGCGCTTCGCGCTCGCATTATTGAAATATTTACCGTCTTCGTGGGTAACTGTAAGTAGTCCTTAACAGGTCCCTTTTCGATAATGCTAGAACAGTTGATAAAAATTTCTGTTCGCGCTTGGCGTTCGCAGTAACCATCTGGTTACATACAAATCTTGTTCAGGATCACACATAACATTGCCCAGAAAATTACATTTTCAGGAAAAAATACATGAAAGTAAAAAAAAAAAAATCGCTCGCGCTTCGCGCTCGCACTTTTTATAAGGCTTATGAGATTATTTCATGTTTACGTTGTTTTATAAGAATAAAACTAAGAAGTGACTGATATAGGCCTAGGTGAAGATAATTTCGGGCCCCGTCCCCTATTGGCGAAAGTCGGATCCGCCCATGTGACACATATACACACACCGGAAAAATGGCCGGTGCCGGCCCCCCTGAAAAAGCAAGGACCCCCTAGTGCCCCCCCCCCCCGGGAAAAAAATCCTAGCTACGCCATGACATGAGTGCTGTACCCTACACTACAGATATTTTTTTTAGGGGGGGGGCATTATAGAAGGATCTTGGCAAATGAGTGCCAATCAAACAACACGGGCACGGCAGCCGAAGCCAAAGTGTGGAATGCGCTGACAAGCAAACATACAAAATTACAATCACATTGGCATTGTCGCACAGTTTCATAGTCCAACTTTCGTACCGTACATAAATTTTAGCACGTGGGACCAAAGGCAAACATTAACTATATGCTTTCGCACGATTTGTTCTTGTATTTGTAAGTGTAGAAAGCCCTAGCTCAAGATAGCATGCATCACGGCCTTTTCCGGCAAAATCGTGATATAGGCCCCGCTCGAGAAAAACTTGTAATCGATCATACCTCAATATCTAGGTTGCTAACTTCAGCTCACTATATATACTCGTGATACAGGCCCACTGAACTAGAGATACGTGGAAGTCGTGTTCACCCAAGCAAAACATCGCCGGCGAACTCGATAAGTCACGTGACCGCCGCCATTTTGCTAGGTCAATTGTTCGAGAACGCGCCGTAAAAGGCAATTGAAAGTATGTGCAAGATGCAATATGTTTTCTCTATAAATATAAGATTAATACTGATGTACTACTTAGTGTGGCAAAGTGTATTTTAATGTCATTAAGCCAATCATGTACAAACATATTTCTATATGCACAATGTACTGGGACCTGGTAATTCATGTAGTTTAAAAAAGGGTTTAAATCAGGGTGACCAGATTTCAAAAAATGAAATACGGGACAATCCATAAAAAAAAGATAATCAAAGAAGGCTACACAGTATTATACTTGTGAAAAAAAATATAAAGAATTGGAAGGGAGGGTGAACGAAAGAATGAAGGAGAGAAAGAAAAGAAATGAAATGAGAAAGAAGAAAGAAAAAATGAAGGGGAAAATGAAGGGGAAAACATGAAAGAAAGTTAGAATAATTAAAAAGACGATGAAAGAAAGAATAAAAGAGAAAAAAAGGTTTCCGTCATTCGTTGAATTCATTGAATATAGAAAGAAAGAAAAAGAAATAAAGGGAATATGTGTGACAGACAAAATAAAGGTGAGAAAGAAAAAGTAAGAAAAAGAAGGGAAACAAAGAATGCCGGAAAGAAAAATGTTTTCATTCTTTGAAAGAAAGAAACGAAGAAAGAAGAAAACATGAAGGGGGAATGAAGGAAGGGAGGGAGGGAAAGAAAGAAAGAATTAGAAGGAAAAATAGAATAAAGAATGAAAGAAAGAATGAAAGAGAGGGAGGAAAGATTGGAGGGATGAGAGAATGAAAAAAAAATAATGGAAGGAGAGAAAAAACGAAAAGAAATTAAAGGTGAGGAAGGGAGAAGGAAGTAGATAAAAAGGGCAGATAAGAGAAAGAAGGAAAGAAAGAAAATTAACACACAGACTGGATCAGGAAAGAAAGGTAGGAAATATTAAAAGATAGATGGAACAAAAAAAGCAAGCAGGAAGGATAGAAGGATGAAGAATAAAAATGAAAGAGGAAAAAGTTCAAACTTCAAGCAAACAAAAGCAATCCAATCATCTAACAGAAATAACAATGATATATTTGGTGTTTTTTATCTTTAAAATTTTGAAAAACTAAGTGGTTTAGAAATGAATAAAATTTCAAAGTGAAGCATTGTCAACTTACAAATTAGAGGAAACAGCGCCGGCATCCTACACAACAAGACTCAAAACGAAAGCTAAAACAACTACATGTAGATCCAGTTATGAAAATTAAAAAACTTGTTCCTCCTATTAAATCAGTAATCTGAGAATCTATAATATATGATCATAAAAATTTCCCGCCGATTTTGCGATTATTTTGGTGGAAAAACTGTTTATCATGTGAGATTGTTTGCACCATTGAGAATCTGCTCCGATCCTACATGCATAGAGCCTGCCACACACAGGCAGGAAGCCAGCTCGTTTGCAATGTAGGCCTATTGGGTTAGGATAAAAATCACCCGCAAAACTTTGCAAAAGTTTAGTTATCGATTTATTGTTGTCTCTGCTTCGTCATCTGTTAGGTTATTTGATGAAAATTCGTCACTTTTAAATGTATCAACTACATTTTGTTCAATATTCTAAAAATACGGGACAGATAGGTGTCCCGGAAAGGGTTTGTCGGGACGCCGGGACAAAGGAGCAAAATACGGGACGATCCCGGGAAATACGGGACGTCTGGTCACCCTGGAAATATTTGAAAAGAGGTAGTGGCCTTTTTGTGCAATTTTTGACATGTGGAATATTTCATATATACTGACCAGGATATGCATATAATTATCTGGTATGTGAAAATAAGCGAAATTTAGTGCCACAACTTTTTAAATGGAATTACCATTGCTGTTTTTCTGATCTGTGCTCTAATTAGTAAACTTGTTAGAGTTGAATTTGTTTATCCATCACCCCTTCCTTTATGTAAAGGTGTATTGATGTATAAGCACATGTCGTGCAACATCCATGCTCTTCCAAATTAAATTTCATTAGAATTCAAATTATATTGTGCCCATTTTTATATACACTGTACTTAGTAGATATTTCATGGCTGAGCACACGAAGGTCCAACTTTGAAGGCTCATTAAAAGTAACAACCTTCTTGTCCTCAAACTTTTATCCAATTTTTCACCCTAAAATGTGTGATTGAACAGTATGAGAGGGAGGGAAGGGAATATTTACTCAAAATTTATATAGAGAAAGTTGAAATGAGAAAGGCAAAATGGTAAAGATGCAGCCGGAGAGAAAAAAAGAAACAGACGATCAACGAGAAGAGATGGAAAGAAGAGGAAGATCAAAGAGAGAGAGGGAGAGAAAGGGGGAAATGACGAGGAATGAGAAAGAGGTGAGGAGAGAAAGGCGAGACGAGAGGGAGATAAGAGGGCTTGATATAAGGGAGATGGGGAAATAAAAGAGAGATATAAGGGGGATATATAGAAAGGGAAGGTAAGAGAGAGAGAGATGAGAAAGAAGAGGAAAATCAGAGAGAAAGAAGCCAAAGAGAAAGGAAAAATAATAAAGAGGGAGATCGAGATGATATAAAGGGGAGAAATAAGAGAGAGTTGTTGTTGGGCCTTTCTTTGTCATAGTGTGCGCGTGAAAAAGGTCGAGTTTTTATGATTTCATGTCTGTATATTTACTCCCCTTTAATACAAAAATGTGACTAAATCAACATTTTCAGTTATGAAAGTATTCAATAACATATATTTCATGATTTAACAAAGCAAACTAAAACTTTAAACAGCACAAGGAACACTTTCTTTGCGTTCCTTTCTCCCATCTGCCTTCACGCAGCATTTGTCGACTAGCCAGTATTGACCTAGCAAAATGGCGGCGCGCTCAGTCGAGCGTGAAGTCCGATGCTCTTCGTTGCCGCACTGCTTTGTGTACGTTGGGAATAGGGACACGTATTCCACGTATCTCTAGTTCAGTGTACAGGCCCCGCTACTGTGTTGAATGGCTTAGAATGTCCGTTCGCGGGGCCTGTTTCACGAGTATAATACTATAATCGTTATATAGGCCCCGCACTACGGCACTTCAGACACTCCAACACAGTAGCGGGGCCTGTATCACGAGTATATTATTAAGCTTGCATCCTAAGATAGTCGCGAAACTGGCCCCGTCCAATGCGCTTTTCCCAGCATTCGCACGTGTGTGGGGCTCGGATGACGGCTATTAGTATACTCGTTATCGAGGCCCCTTGCACTGGTATATCATGGAAAATAACGTGGTCCTGGGGCTTGTTTCCCCGGCCGGTGAGAATTATCATGGGCGGCGCTGGAGGGGGGGGGGGGGAGGGCCTCCAATTTATTTTCCAAGTAAACAAGGAGAGAGAATAATAAAAATGTGTATGTATCTACTTCTTCAGAAATTTATTTGTCAATTTACTTATATATTAATATAGTTATTAACTCATTTATCAATCTATTTTTATTGATTAATTAATGTATTTTATTCATCATTTAATTTATTTGTTTTCAGTTTTTTTTTTCTTTTGTGATATAGAGAATAAGAGGTATCATTCGTTTTTTATTATTTCTATGTGTGGAAGTTCACTCATTTCAATCTATTTTAATTGATTAATTAATGTATTTATATTGATTAATTAATGTATTTATATTTATACATTAATCATTTAATTTATTTGTTTTCAGTTTTTTTGTCTTTTGTGATGTAGAGAGTCAGAGGTATTATTCGTATTTAATAATTTTATGTGTGGAAGTTCATTTATTTATTTATTTATCAATCTATTTTAATTGATTAATTAATGTATTTATATTTATTCATTAATCATTTAATTTATTTGTTTTCAGTTTTTTTTTTCTTTTGTGATATAGAGAAAAGAGGTATCATTCGTTTTTTATTATTTCTATGTGTGGAAGTTCACTCATTTCAATCTATTTTAATTGATTAATTAATGTATTTATATTGATTAATTAATGTATTTATATTTATACATTAATCATTTAATTTATTTGTTTTCAGTTTTTTTGTCTTTTGTGATGTAGAGAGTCAGAGGTATTATTCGTATTTAATAATTTTATGTGTGGAAGTTCATTTATTTATTTATTTATCAATCTATTTTAATTGATTAATTAATGTATTTATATTTATTCATTAATCATTTAATTCATTTGTTTTCAGTTTTTTTTCTTCTGCGATGTATATACAGAGTCAGAGGTATCATTCGTTTTTAATTCTTTCTATGTGTGGAAGTTAATTCATTTATTTATCAATCTATTTTAATTGATTAATTAATGTATTTATATTTATACATTAATCATTTAATTTATTTGTTTTCAGTTTTTTTGTCTTTTGTGATGTAGAGAGTCAGAGGTATTATTCGTTTTTAATTCTTGTTATGTGTGGAAGTTCATTTATTTATTTATCAATATATTTTAATTAATTAATTAATATATTTATATTTATTCATTAATCATTTAATTTATTTGTATTAATATTTTTCCTTTTGTGATATAGAGAGCCAGAGGTATCATTCGTTTTTAATTCTTTTTATGTGTGGAAGTTCATTTATTTATTTATCAATCTATATTAATTGATTAATTATTATATATATATTTATTCATTAATCATTTAATTTATTTGTATTTTTTTCTTTTGTGATATAGAGAGTCAGAGGTATCATTCGTTTTTAATTCTTTTTATGTGTGGAAGTTCATTTATTTATTTATTATCTATATATTTATTTATTATATATATATATATTTTTTTTTTATCTGAGAGGCGTGCGTAGGCCTAGGTCTTATGTTGATACAGGCTCGTACATTTCATTTATTTTTATTCATTCTGTAAGTTCTTGTGGATATACAAAATGATGACGGCAATCATTGTAAAGCTCAGAATATCTACTCTTTCACCTGGTATCCTCAGAAGATTCCTCGATCATTCTGGCATGAATGACTTTAACAATTTGAAGAAAGTATAGATATACAATCTAAATTTAAAAATAATCGTTTACCTTTTTTAATTAGTCGTATAGTTGAAGGGTGTTATAACCTTATTTTTTGTTACATAAAAGGAATATATATTTTATTTAAAGGTCAAGTTCACCCCAGAAAAATGTTGATTTCAATAAATAGAGAAAAATCAAACTCGCATAACGCTGGCAATTTCATCAAAATCGGATGTAAAATAAGAAAGTTGTGAAATTTTAAAGTTTCACTTATTTTTCACAAAACAGTGATATGCACAACTCATTTGCTTGCAAATGATACAGTTGATGATGTCCCTCGCTATTTCTTTTGTTTTTTTATTGTTTGAATTATACAATATTTCAATTTTCACAGATTTTACAATAAGGGCCAACGTGACTGAACCATATATTCTACATGTTCAGGGAGGAATTAATCATTGTTTCACTTGACAATGAGAAAATTTGAAAATATATTTCATATAATAAAATACTAAAGAAATAGTGAGTGGGTGGCGTCATCAGTTTCCTCATTTGCATACCGACCGGGATGTGCATATATAACTATTATTTTGAATTAAACTAAACTTCGAAATGTTATAACTTTCTTATTTTGCATCCGATTTTTATGAAATTGTCAGCGTTATGATCGTTCGATTTTCCTCTTTTTATTCAAATCAAATTTTTTGGGGTGGACTTGTCCTTTACATTAATTTTTTTATTCATGTATTTGTTTGTATTAAACTTTTTGTTTTATTTGATGTTAGACCAACAATTATCGTTAATTTCTCTTTTTTGTGTATGGATTTGATCTCTCTCTCTATACCGTATATTATTATATATATAACAAACTATATTTTGTTACCTTATAATACCACTGAAGCCAATACGTGAAACGTATATATATATATGTATATATATATATAGAGAGAGAGAGAGAGAGAGAGAGGGCCTAATACATTACTATTTCAAGTTCTCCTTCGTATTGCTTCACTTATTCATTTCCTGGTTTATTCATTTATTCGTTCATGTTTGTGCTGTTTTGGGAAAAAATGTTGTCTATTAATTGACACGATAGGCCTACCCCGAGAGGGGGCAGTATACCCTGACGTAAAGTTGATGATAATTAAAGCAGAAACTAGAAAAAATGTTCTTAAAGGTTTGCTGAAAATATATTTTTTTAATTGCCACGCATTTTGGTTAAGAAGTTCGCTATTCTCTAATCAAATATTTCCATTCTCACACTTTAATTAGTGTTTATTATATTAAATTGTATTCTACTCATTAATGTAATGAATGACTTGTTAAGATCAATTGTAATGTCACTTTCACCTGCCCAGTAACCTGCACAATCAAGGTACTAATGGATAATTTGTTTTTCTGTTCCAATCATGAAGAAGCAAAAACGAAAATCAGCCCCTTAGTTTGGGTTTTTTGGAAACACATAAACGAAATCACAACGAGAATAACGTGTTGTGATTTGGTTTTTGTATATCAAAAAACAGAAAAATTAAATTAGAAAAACTTTTGTGCTTTATCTGATTTCTCATTCTAAATTTGTGTATTTATATATATATAAAAAAATATCAGAACATGCCACGATTCGTGACCTCACTGTCAACTAAGTATAATTATGTATGATGCAACTGCATGAAAAACAGCGCCTATAGAATTGTTGGTTGTCGCCTAGCAACAGGATACTATGTTAGTGGTAATTAAACTACATGTAAATCGATGTAAAATATTGATATTTACAGATGAATCCAACATGACCAAGCAATATCATTTTTGTTATATATCCTAAATATAATGCTAATCAAATAAAGCTAATTTCCTACCCTCCAGAAACTATTAGACGAAACTGACAAGGTAACAAATGTCACTTAAACACAACAGTCATATCATTTCGGCTTCAAGAAATATAATTTTACAAACAAAGAAGTTTATGAAGCATGATCTGATTATTAAATCAAGAATTATGTAAATCTCAAATATAGAGAAATAAAAAAATATCCACGCAAATCATGTTCGATAAACGATCAAGCAGGGCACTGGGAACGATTTTTAGTAGGGGGTGCTGTGGGTTTTGTTTGAAAAAAAAATGGCAAAAAAGAAGAAAAAAACATTACACTCCAAGATGATGGGGATTTTGGTAAAAATTATTGCTCCTAAATAAAAAAGAATTACAATCGATTATAGACCTATAGTTTTTATGCTCCCATCAATTCAAAGAACACAACGGTTCAAGGAAAACGTCAATTATACTAAAATCATTTAAAATGCATTATTATCCTTTGTAATGGATTAAATTCAACAAGGAAAGTTAAGTGTTGAACAAGATGCCCCCCCCCCCCCTCCTCTCTCACTCCTACATGTCAGCAGTGTTTAAAAACATAACATTTTCGTGACGATATATATCAACAGAATTCATCTCGAACTTCGATTGCATTCGCATCCTATTTTCAAGTGTGAAAAAAAAATCAGCTCGCGCTCCTCTTTCATATCCTGTTCATGCGTCACTGTAAAGCCTTTTTCCCATTTTCAGTTAAGTAATTAAAATATTAAATAAACATTTGTTGTTTAGGGTTAATAAGAACTTAGTGTGCTCCATTCATAGCTTTTAACACATGGATTATAATTTTTTTTTTTTCTCGTTTAGTTCGGCCGTATAGTCATGGTAGGCCTATCTTGTTGGTAAATATTAAAGTAAAATGTACTTAAACTTCCATATCACAACGCCCCCCCCCCAAACAATAAAAAAAAACACTTACCTTTTCCTCTTTGAGTGGCCGACCAGGGATTTCATGAATGGCAATGTGTCCAACCGGCCTGTACGGCTGTACCCCAGCCCCTTTAAAAATACTGAACCCGTACCTGTGTGTATATTTTTTTTCTGACGCATTCAACCAGACAGACCTATGCGCCACCAACTGTCTTCTCAAATTTGCGCTCCCCCCCCCCCCCCCCGCTACGAAATCTCGGATCTGGGGGACACATTAAACTCCTGAAATAAAATATCACAGATAAGGAAATAGTAGAATAATCCGTGCATGAAAATAAATTATAAGAACACATTGAGACACTTTTCCGAAATTATTAAATCTTTTAATAAAATCGGGGGCGAGGGTGTATGAATTAGTAAATAAATGAATACCATATAGGCGAAGAAAAAAATGCAATATTTGGATGGTGAATTAATGAAATGACGATCGATCAATAAATGTTTTTTTTTTATAATTTGTTGATGCGATATGCCATTATTTCAGCCCTACTACCATGACTACCATGTATACCAGCAAACAATCGAAATCCATCATTTTTAAAACCATGCCATCAAATACAGTTACAAACAATCTTCAAGTGGATTGATTAAAATTAAAGCAGGATGAGAAAATGATTTAAGTTGATAGGTTAATTAGATGAAGAAATACTGGGATATCATTGAACGGTATTAGTAAGCTTTTTAAAAAATAAAAGATTAATAAATTGATATTTAGGTAAAAGAGAAAACGTACTTAACGTACTTAGATGATATAGATAATGATAGGCCTATCCCCAATTGTGGGGGCCGGGAGGGGGATAAGTCTCAGTAAAATATAGATTAAGTTAATTATAGCGTAGATATCCCTCAAGCAATAATAAAATTGACAAAAAGAAAATTAATACATTTCCCCGAATGAATATGCCTATTCGTTTTCTTTTCTGGACTTAAAAGGATGAAAAGTGGGGAAGCGGGGGGGGGGGGGGTTATGAAAGGAATGAAAAAAATACAAATTGATAATACGCAGGAAGCCAGATTAAAGATTCAATATTGAATAAGAGAAGAAAGCAGATTTGAAAAAAATGTATATTGACTTCTTACATCCAGGTGATTATAAATAGATTATGATACATGAATGAATAAATGGATTCATTCGCAGCAGTATGTCAAGTGAAAGATTGGGGGAAATTATACAAGAACTATATAATTTAATTATTAATGACACCTCCCTCCCCGCAAAAAAATAATTCAAATGAAAAGCTGAATAAAACGAGGTTATCAAATAACTAGCAAATACAAATTACGATGGATAATGGAACAAAAATAGCAATATATAGGCCCAACGTTACATCGAAAACACTCCAAAAAAATTAGCAAATGAATGAATCATTCACGGATTTATCAAAAGTTATTCAGAGAGCAGATCTTTAATAGCAAAATATTAGCAACACGAGGGCGGCGTCAGGTTGTGAGGGGCCTGGTTGATTTTTCTCTGAAAAATGGAAGGATAACATCATGCCTAAAACAAGTCGCCCATATGGATCCTACTCCATTGTCATGCAGAGTTTTTATACTCACTTCTTTATTATTCCCCTTGTTTTTTTGAAAATAAATAGGAGCCCCCCGGGCCGGCCCTACAGCGCCGCGCATGATATCACTCACCGGGGAATCAAGACCCACGACCACGCTATTTTCCATGATATAACAAGTGTAAGGGGCCTCGATAACGAGTATACTAATAGCCGTCATCCGAGCCCCACACACGGCGAATGCTGGGACAAGCGCATTGGACATTACAAAAAAACTGAAAACAAATAAATTAAATGATTAATTAATAAATATAAATACATTAATCAATCAATGTAAATACATTAATTAATCAATTAAAATAGATTGAAATAAGTGAACTTCCACACATAAAAATAATTAAAAACGAATGATACCTCTTACTCTCTATCTCACAAAAGAAAAAAAAAACTGAAAACAAATAAATTAAATGATTAATGAATAAATATAAATACATTAATCAATCAATTAAAATAGATTGATAAATAAATGAACTTCCACACATAGAAAGAATTAAAAACAAATGATACCTCTTATTCTCTATATCACAAAAGAAAAAAAAATGAAAACAAATAAATTAAATGATTAATTAATCAATTAAAATAGATTGAAATAAATGATACCTCTGACTCTCTATATCACAAAAGAAAAAAAAATGAAAACAAATAAATTAAATGAATAAAATACATTAGTTAATCAATATAATTATAAATAGATTGATAAATAAATAAATAAATAAGTTAATAACTGTATCATATATATAAGTAAATCGACAAAGAAATTTCTGAAGAAGTAAATACATACACATTTTATTATTCTCTCTCCTTGTTTATTTGGAAAATAAATTGGAGCCCCCCCCCCCCCCCCCCCCCCCACTCCAGCGCCGCCCATGATAATTCTCACCGGCCGGGGAAACAAGCCCCAGGACCACGTTATTTCCCATGATATAACAGTGCAAGGGGCCTCGATAACGAGTATACTAATAGCCGTCATCGGAGCCCCACACACGTGCGAATGTTGGGAAAGCGCATTGGACGGGGCCAGTTTCGCGACTATCTTAGGATGCAAGCTTAATAATATACTCGTGATATAGGCCCCGCTACTGTGTTGGAGTGCCTGAAGTGCCGTAGTGCGGGGCCTATATAACGATTATAGTATTATACTCGTGAAACAGGCCCCGCGAACGGACATTCTGAGCAATTCAACACAGCAGCGGGGCCTATATCACGAGTATATATAGTGAGCTGAAGTTAGCAACCTAGATATTGAGGTATGATCGATTACAATTTTTTCTCGAGCGGGGCCTATATCACGAGTATGCCCATTTTCCATATATATCTAAGCATTGGAACCCAAATCAGGCTAATTCCCTCGAAGAACTTTCTTTCGTGTCTGTCCTGCTCAAAATTTTAATGACGTTTACATACCTCTCATTTTCGCTGCGTGCTTTTTACTTCATTTGTCTTAAACCACGCCCACATATCCATTAGACAACACTTGGCCAATCATAACGATGGATTCACATGACATATTTTTTTATTGGACGAAAGTTTTTCAGGCCATGGCTACGAACTACGAATCTGAAGCCGGGAGGGGGGGGGGGGGTAAAGTAGCCAGGGACCGTCCTCGCCTTTACTCATAACAATGTATTTTCAGAGTTGCAATACAATTAGAAATCCGTTTTCTGAAATTCTCTGTAGGCCTAGGCTGGATTTTTCTTTTCAGTTGTTGGCGGAGGAAAAAGAAAAACCGGAAGAATTATCCGATTTTTATTTGCTTGTTCGTTTTTGGTGTTTCTGTTTTATTGTTTGTTTTTCTTGTTTGTCTGTCTTTTAAACCTGGATTCGTCTTACTTACCAACATTGATATTTCATCAACCAAAGCCTGATATTCGGAAGATGTAGAGTCGTTCAAAGCATCGGTGTAATTCCTATTATTGAAAGTAACTACAACCTCGGCTCCTATGTAATCTAAATACCAAAATAACCGGATATGAGTGTATGCATGTTATTCATGTTACTTTTTTTTTTTTACATATCACTTTATTTACAAATCTGCACATTAAAGGAATACAATACACGCCCAGGACACTTCCCTTTCACGAGAAAGTGCAATACGTTTAATAATTATTTGCTATATTAAAGGACTTAGTCCACCCCCAAAAAAGTTGATTTGAATAAAAAGAGAAAAATCCGCCAAGCATAACACTGACAATTTCATCAAAATCGGATGTAAAATAAGAAAGTTATGACAATTTGAAGATTCGCTTAATTTCACAAAACAGTTATATATGCACACGCTGGTCAGTATGCAAATGAGGCGACTGATGACGATATCCACTCACTATTTCTTTTGTATTTTATTATATGAAATATTCTCATTTTCTCCTCATTTTCAAGTGAATCAACGATTAATTCCTCACTGAACATGTCGAATTAGCATTGTTTAATACTATATGGTTCAGTTAAGTTGGTCCTTATTGTCAAATCTGTAAAAAATGAAATCTTGTATAACTCAAACAATAAAATAAACCAAAGAAATAGTGAGTGATACACGTCATCGACTGTCTCATTTGCATATCACTAAGTTGTGCATATCACTGTTTTGTGATAAATAAGTGAAACTTTAAAATGTCATAACGTTCTTATTGAACATCCGATTTTGATGAAATTTTGAGCATTATGCTAGTTTGATTTTTCTCTATTTATTCGAATCAATATTTTTCTGGGGTGGACTTGATCAGGCTACCGGTAATTTTTATTTTTTTAAAAACCTTGGAGCATTTCAAGAAATAATTTTTTCAATAACTATTATAAGCTACTCAAAATCTGGTGTCTGATCGGCTTAGAAGAAATTAGTCAGTTGTCTACTTTTTTTCAGGAGGGGAGGGGGCACACCCCCTTATAAAAATAACCCAGGAGCCTCGCCTAAATAAAATATATAAAATACAATAATTCTGGGGAAAGTGTTTCATCAACTTTTTTGTCCAACAAGTTGTCAGATCCGACAACTTCTTTCCTTGATGTTACTATTGTAACTGCCGGGAAAAAATGGGAATTGTCGGGTAAAATTTCCGATAAGTCCTTTCATGAAACTCTCCACTGATAGAAACGAGTGTGCAGTATATATATATATATATATATACATCCCAGATCAATGAAATTGAAATGACAGATAACGTAAAGAATTACTGTGGGCTGTTTTGGAGCGAACATATATTTTCACGACTTCGTTTGATTATTTCATTGCGTCCATTTTAGGCGATGACTCGCTATTTTTACCTCTGCTATTTTTACCCCTCCAATTTTTACACCTGCCATCTTACCTCTCCAATTTTTAACCTGCCATGTTTACCTCTCCCATTTTATCTTCTGCCATTTCTACATCTGCCCTTTTTGTTTTCACCCGGGCATCGATCACAAACACCGAAATACATCCCCCTCCCCTTTTTGTAAATGGATTTATTGTTTTGAAAGCGAATAAGAATATATTAAATGTATAACTTACCTATCTCAATAAGGGGTTCTGCAGGATTGAGTGAAATTAATAAAAAAAAGTAGAAAATGAAAATTCATTCAGGTGAAACAATATCAATATCATATTAATCCATTCAATAAATGAAGAGCTCACTTGCAAAAGGGGTTAGGTCCATTTTTCATCAAATTTGATTTTTTTGTTGTCTTCAATGTATAGATTTTTAGTAGCTCTATGAGATGATACCAAAGAAAAGTTAAAATTCCCATTAAAAAGTGATCTAAAGGGCAAAGAAAAATCACTTTTTTCAAAAGGGGTTAGGTCCATTTCAGTTTAGTTGCAAAATGGGTTAGGTCCACACAATTTTTTTGGAAAAGAATATTTACAAAAATATGAAGACAGGTGGATTTCTTTTATACCCAATTTTATGTTCTCATGGTTGGGTGTCACGAAAATTTAGTTTCGCTTAAGAATATTGCAATATGGGAGAATAAAAAGCGATTTTCTTGGAGTGGACCTAACCCCTTTTGCAAACAAAATATTCTGAAGAGCTCATTTGTCAAAAGGGGTTAGGTCCATTGTTCATAATTTTTATTGTTTTCTGTCTCAAGACCTCCAATTTTTTAGTCGTTCTGATGAAAACAACAACAATTTGAAATTCACATGGAAACGTGAATAAAAGTGGCAAAGAAAGATCAACTTTTCAATCAAAATAGATTGGATTCATTTTAGTTTAGTTGCAAAAGAGGTTAGGTCCACAAGGATGATTTTTAATGAATATATTGAAAAAATTGAAGACAGGTAGATTTCTTTTATACCCAATTTTATGATCACATGATAGGGTAGTACATCATGACAAATTAGTTTCTCATAAGAGTATTGTAGTAAGTGAGAATAAAAAACATGGTTTTTCTCGGAATGGACCAAAGTGGACCTAACCCCTTTTGCAACTAAACTCTTCAAATAAAAGATTTATACGATCATGAAAATTCGTCTGTGTTGGTTGAAAATCACAAAATATTTAATTCTTTCACAACACACAAAGATTCCTTTGCTGATTTTCTTTCATTTTTTTTCTTCTGTCCTCCTCTTTTTAACTTCTTTCTTCTTTTCCTTTCTTTTTGTTTTTCTTTCTCTTATCATAATTTCCCCCCTTTTAATTCAGCCAATCACTTCCTTCTTGGTTTTTGTTCTTCTTTGATTTTGTTTTGTTTTCATCTTCTTCCACTTTTTTTTCTTCTTTTCCCCTTATCTTCCTCTTTCTTTTTCTTATTTTGCTTCAAACGTCAGAAACATCTGTTTACTTACGTTTCGTGGTTGGTCTTGGAGTAGTAGTAGTAATTTCTTTCGTTGATAAATCTGTAATTTATAGAAATCATAGGTAAAATGTAATAGGTAGGTATACATGGGGATATAATTTCGAGGAATAACAGAAAATTCTACTTTATATCAATTTCCACAAAGAAAAATTCCTGTTTAACAGAAGCCGCCTCACAGAACGATGAAAATGATATCTCGTTCTTCGTCTTCTTGTCCTCCTCACTTTCCTCTTCTTTTTTCTCCTCACCCCCTTCCCTCCTTTTACGTCTTCTCTTTCTCTGTTCTTGTTGTTCTTCTACTACTGCTACTACTACTTTTTCTTCTTCTTCTTTAAGTTCTTCTTCTTCAACTTCTTCGTGCAGGAAAAAGATTAGCTTTTGAAAATTTCAGGGGAAAACAGCATCCCCCCAAAAAGAGAAAATAAATAAATAAATAAATAAATAAATAAATAAATAAATAAATAAATAAATAAATAAATAAATAAATAAATAAATAAATAAATAAATAAATAAATAAATAAATAAATAAATAAATAAATACATAAATAAATAAATAAAAATCTATGGTTGCGATGAGAGTCAAATTCACCATTTCATATAAATAAAATATTAGGAAAGAAAGTGGCGATAACTTAATGAGAAGATGCACCAAAATAATAGATGGTAAAATACCAATTAATCAATCACTTGTTTAGCTGATTGATTATTGGAAAATGAAATAGAGATTGGTTTAATCAAATTCGTATGACAGGGAAAATATTTGATTTGATTGATGTGATAAACACGAGAAAAATTTCTTGGAGCTCGGCCAGTAAAAACTTAAAATTTCATGATTGTAAGAAAAAATAGAACGTGTTCTCGAATTTGCATATATTTCATGATTTACATGTATGAAGTTTATGAATGATTGTACAATGACCATTGTTAAAGCCCTACTGGAAAGAACAAATGTCCCACAGTATGTTCCAAAGTAATGCAGTGTGTCTCACTGTGTGGAACACAATGTCCCACAGTATATTCCACAGTCATGCAGTGTGTATCACAGTGCAGAACACAATATCCAACAGTATGTGCCACAGTCACGCAGTGTGTCTCACAGTGCGGAACACAATGTCCCACAGTATGTTCCACAGTCATGCAGTGTTTGTCAGAGTGCGAATACAATGTCCAACAGTATGTTCCACAGTCATGCAGTGTGTGCCACAGTGCGGAACACAATGCCCCACAGTATGTTCCACAGTCATGCAGTGTTTGTCAGAGTGCGAACACAATGTAAAACAGTACGTGCCAGAGTCATGCAGTGTGTGTCAGAGTGCGGAACACAATGTCCTACAGTCATGCAGTGTGTGTCACAGTGCGGAACACAATGTCCCCCAGTCATGACAGTGTGTGCCACAGTGCGGAAGACAATGTGAAATCACCTTCACACTGTTAAATCTGAGCAATTCAACAGTGTGAATCAGATATTCTCATAGTCGACCATGATTGTGAACACGCTGTGAACAGTCGCACTATTCAGGTGTTCATACACTCTAAAAAACATTGGGTAAACCGACTCCATGAGGGTAATTATACGTCCAACCAACATTGGGCGTTTCTTTATGGCATTTTTATTTAGCCAGTGTGATGAAAACTGTGCCCATTCTAAAGTAATTGCTGCTTATTTTTTCAACCTTACTGGACAATATGCTTCCCGCATTGGGTAAAATACTGCCCCAAATGGTTGGAGACATAATTACCGTTATGGTGGTAAAAGTTTACCCACTATTTGTTACAGTGGAGTGTGAAAATATCCCCCACACTGTTGAACGTTTAACAGTGTGAAAAATATTTTCACATAGTCCACTATGTGAACACACTGTGATAAAACTATGATAACGCTGTGTGACACTGTTTTCTTTTCAGCAGTGAGTTTTTATCATAAGGATAGGAAATTACCTATATAGAATCCGAGGAGTCCCACAATGACTGCGATGAGAACAAATACAAACAGACCGATACATATTTTGATTGACTTTTGTTTTCTGCGATGCAACTCCTCGTCACTCATATCTGTTGTCTTCAGTTTGATACTATCGTATCTGTAACATTTAAAAGTAAATATTCGGAATTAAATCACAGTATTTTATGCGGTTTATGGGCATATCATTTTCATTCTATTAAGTATAACAGGGGCTGCGGAAACGGCGGGCTTCGGGGGCTTCAGTCCCCGCACTTTTTCCAAAACCGTGTAAAAAACCGTAAAAATTACCATCTGATTAGGATTTTTTGCATGATCAGCCCCCCCCCCCTCCCCTTCAAAACCGTTCCGTGGCTCCTGTATTTAAGGGGCACACCAGGCTAAAAAATACATGAGTAAACTAAAAAAAAAACACTGAAAATGCCATCAAAATTCGATGGAGAATAACAAAGTTGTGAAAATTTACAATTTTGCATTATTTCGGAAAAATTGTCCTATGCATGTCTTCATGAATATGCAAAGAGCAAGCTTATGATGTCTTATCTCTACATATTCTCTTGTTTTCTATTATCTGATTTTTTTTTCAAATTCTCTCCCCCAAAAATGTAAAACTTTGCAATTCGCTTCAGAAGATCATCGATAGACCTAGATCCTTAGATTAAATAAACTTGTTGAAGTTAAAATTTTAATGAAACATACAAGAAAAAATATTAATTTTGAATATAACATGATTTAGATATTATGCATTGATATTCCCCACCTCCCTTCACCCGCAATAAAAATATCGTAAATTCACATACTAGTACATCTTTGTTTCCGAGTTTGAAAATAGCCTGACTCTGTTAGATAGATAGATAGATAGATAGGTAGATAGACAGACAGACAGACAGACAGACAGACAGACATACAGGCAGACAGACGGACAGACAGACAGACAGACAGACAGACAGACAGATAGATAGATAGATAGATAGATAGATAGATAGATAGATAGACAGACAGACAGACTGATAGACAGGCAGACAGATAGATAGATATATAGATAGATAGGTAGGTAGGTAGATAGATAGATAGATAGATAGATAGATAGATAGATAGATAGATAGATAGATAGGTAGACAGACAGATATATAGATAGATAGATAGACAGACAGACAGACAGACAGACAGACAGACAGATAGACAGACAGACATACAGACAGATAGATAGATAGATAGACAGACAGACATACAGACAGACAGACAGATAGATAGATAGATAGATAAACATATACTAGATAGATGGATATAAAAGACAGATGGATACAAATATAGATAGATAGTAAAATAACACCAAAAAAAGACTTCACCGAATGATGTATTTGAAAGAAAAGTGAATCACCTTGATTCTTCCTTTAATTTGTTTGTATCGACATATGAATAAACAGGAATCTCTTCATCATCTGGCGTCTCGACATCCTTCTCATCCTCATCATCGACCGCGTCCTCGTCCCCGTCCACCGCATTGACGTCGATCACGGATGAAGGCTCAGTGTCCATATTGGCCGCGATCTCGTCCTCGGCAGAGATGTCATTCACGGGTTCATTGGACGGCGGTGGCATGTCGACGGCGGTCTGCTCCCCGGTGTCTTCCTCGAATGTTGCGTTGTCGTAGGCATGCTCTTCGGTGTTACGACCAAGGTTGCCTCCACCGGCATTGTCGTAAGGGCTCTCGTCCGTCGGAGACTGTGGGATACAAGGAGAAAGTAAGAGGGATATGGTTACGATGATGATGATGGTGGTGGTGATGGTGATGATGATAAAAGTGATGAAAATGGTGGTAATGATGGTAATGACGACGACGACGACGATGATGATGGTGGTGGTGGTGATGGCGGTGATGATAATGATGGTGATGACAATGGTGGCGGCGGGAGTTGGTGGTGATGATGATGATGATGATGGTGGTGGTGGTGATGGTTTTTGTGATGGGGTCAGTTTCTAAAACCGTCTTTGAAATCCTCAACGACACATGGGAACCCCTTGAAAATAGGAAGAAGTGGAAGCACTGCAAAACAGGGCACCTATGGTTGATTCAACTTCATACTTAAATTCTGATAACGTTACCAGCTGTCCTCATGTATTAAATAATTTTTAAGCTTCAACCAACCTTAATGATTATTTGGGGCGAGCTTTATTGATTTATCATCCCCAACTGAAAAAAAGTTTTTTGTATTAGTCCTCGAGTAATCAGTTAGCATGAGTAGGCTATAGTTTAATAAGGCCCAGCCTCTTTAGGCAAGGGTTAAAGGCGTAATGCTATTACGTCTGAATGGTAAACAGATGGGGGATGGGGACACTTGCCTCCCCCCCCCAAAAAAAAAAAGTCACGAACAAGAAAAAAAGAAAGAAAGAAAGAGAGAAAAGGATGAAATATGATATTATTTTCTGAATATTATGTGAAAATCAATTACAAAATAGGATGTCTGTAGTAAAATTGTCAATAGTTTGCTCACTCGCTTCACTCGTTCGCAAGTTTAAATACATTTTACCCGATACGCCATATCTGACCCCCTCCATTTTTGGCTCTCATGCCACTGATAGTGAATGACAATTATTACCAAAAGTATTGAAGAAAGACGTCAACAAGGAGTTGCCGTCACAATTATATAGTGTGGTACGATTTGATCTTACGCCGTGCATATAAGATTATTGAAAAACAGCAATTAACCACAAACGAAGAAACTGGCATATTAACGTTTACCTTCTTAAGCGTTCAGAGAACAGGGACAATCATTCCACGTGGGCGTTTATTTAAAATCCAACCAGCGTGTCGAAAGGTAAAAAAAAAAAAAGGAATCTGCTCGAATCAATTCTCTTTAGTTCAACTTTTCTGTGTTTCCTCACTTCAATGGCCTTGATGATCTTTTGATGTGATTTGGTCAACATGATATACAATATCATACGATTTCGTATTACGGAGGCCAGGCAGAAGTTCAAATGCTTCGGTTTATACAGCTTTTACTGAATGCAGCAGCCCACTCATTATTGACTGTCTTCTAATTCCCATTAACTTGCACACCCCGCCTTTTTATAAATCCATTCCAATTCAAGGATTTATTTTCGAATTCATGTAAAATAACGTACCTTAATCAGCAATACAATTATAAATGATAGAAACTAATAATGAAATAAAGGTTGGCACGTAATTATAACAAGAGAGTTGAAACGAATGAAAAATGGGGCATGCTTTAAAAAACATACACAGTAAAAAAATAATAGATAAAAAATAGTACGTTGTTTAAGCCTGTCACTCCAACAACAAGTTGTTTAATTTTGTGGTTATTGTTTAAGAAGTTTAAAAAGTAGTTGTTAGAGTGACGGGTTTAAACAACATGCTTAAATTTTTTTTACAGCGTTTAAACAGTGTAAAGGTTTTCTTGAATTGAAATGCACATACGAAGGAGAAATTGATCATTAAAATTTTATTTTAAAACAGGCATTGAAACTTCCTAATGTAATAACTTGAAATTTCATATTCTCATATTTCGACTCCTCACTAGTTTTATTTTTTATTGATTTATTGATTCTCGTTATTTGTTATAGTACATTAAATCACTCATTGTACTACAGGGAGTAAGAATGAAGCTACCTTGCCTTATTTTCGTCTAGATATAAACACAACTCCAATGCATTTTATACAAATGTGACTTAAAGTCTAATTATGGGACAAATATTTTTGCACAGTCCTTCCTCATTTTTTTACTGCATTTCTAATCTCGGTTGTCTTGTCATTAGCAAGTTAGTTTTAATTGACATATTATAATACGTTACTATATATTTCATTGTAGCTTCCTTTTTGCTATTCAATATCATGGCCCTGGGACGCAGGTGTGATAGGGGGTGCTGCGTGTATTATTCTCCATAGGCAGCACCCCCTGGAATTCTGGTAGGTGTTGAAAAATGGAAAAATGTAACAAAAATGACGTACTTTTTGTAGAAAAAAAAACACTTTTATTTTTGCTCGTCAAATTTCTCTGGACCAAAAAGGCCTTCATTTTGTGTTATTTATTTTTTGCTTTCAAATTTCTCTTGACCAAAATGACCTTCGCTTTGTAAAGAAAACTTTTTTTTTTCAAATTTACATCAGCACCCCAGTAAAAAAAAATCGTTCCCAAGGCCCTTATTAATAAATGGCTGTTTTGTAAAAAAAAATATATATATGATATTTGCCATTATTGTGTCTCCCAATTTTTTTTCTTATTGTATACCATTGTTTTGTAGCATATGATATCAATAGAGAATAAAGGAATGGAATAAATTTCAGCACCTGCGTAAAATATGTACATAATTACGTACATATGCATCGTGTATAATGTACATAAATTATTACCGAGTGTTTTGTGTTTAGGAATGATAGAGGTACATCTGGAAGTTGACTATTTTGAGAATATTGGTTATTTTGAGCTTGAACTCGAAATTGAGGCGATGACATTTTTAGCTTGAATTCGAAATTGAAACAAGGTTGATTTGATCGAGCCTATGTATATGTGAATTGCGCTCGAAATTGAAACAATGATATTTGAACTAGCAGTCAAAATGGAAACCAAGTTGTTTTACCTTGTACTCGGAATAAAACAATGTTGTTTTGAGCGTGTAGACATATTCAAGTAGAAACACGGCTGTATTAGCTTTTACTCGAAATAAACCCCTCAAAAAAAAGTTCTGCAACTCAAGTTTGAGTGCTAATAAATTTCTTAGTGTGCCATCACCATGTGTAAAAGTGGTATCATTAAGAAGCATAATTATTCCTCTTCACAATCATGTGTTATTTGTAATGCTAATGTTATCATGAAATGCACAGACGTGATAGCAGCAATGTAAAAAATGAAATGTTGCAAAATTTGTTGTTTCCAATAGCGAATTTCCTATTGTTTCGAGGATGGGCTGAGTGCATTCACTATCACCTGCATGGTAACAAATGGAGACTCTTGTTTAAAAAAACAATGCATTTTGCAACATTTCACTTCTGACTTTTCTCTACGTTCTGGATAACTGCATGTTTCACGATGACATAATCACAGCAGATGGCACATCTTTGTAAAGAAGAATAATTAAGCTTTCCAACGATACCAGTTTCATCTTTTATACTTCAGTAACAAAAATATATCATCCCTCAAAAGTGAGTTGCAGAACTTTTTTTGAGGGGTTTAGAAAAATAGCTTGTACTCGAAATAGAAGCAATGTTTTTTTCTGTACTTGAAAGTGAAACAAATTGTTTTAAGCTTGTAATTGAAGTGGAAACAATTTTATTTATTTTTAGTTTTTACTCCGAATTCAAGCAATATTATTTTGAGCTTGCACACGAAAATGAAGCGATGTTGTTTTGAGCCTGTACTCTATATGGAAACAATGTTATTTTGAGCTTGCATTAGAATCGGAAACAAGATTGCTTTGGGTTCGTAACCAAAACTGAATAATTTTTTTTCACCTTGTGCGTAATTTTTGTTTAAGCTTGTAATCGAAGTGGAAACAATGTTGTTCGTTTTAGTTTTTACTCCGAAATTAAGCAATATTGTTTTGAGCTTGCACTAGAATCGGAAACAAGATTGCTTTGAGTTCGTAACCAAAACTAAATATTTTTTAAACCTTGTGCGTACTCCAAATCAATAGTCGTTTTATAAAGTCCATAGATAGTAAAGGTTAAAGAACTAATATGACAATCGGGGGGGGGGTGGGGGAGACAGTGATCGTGGTGAGTGGGAAAGGTGGTGAAGGGAATGGCAGAGAGGGGCGGTAGGAAGAGAGAGTAAAGGGAGCAGATAGGTTAAGAGAGAGAGAGAAAGAGGGGGAGATGGAGAGAGGAGAAGGGGAGGAGTGGGAAGAGAGAAGGAGATGGATGGGAAGAGAGAAAGCGAGAGAGGGGGAGGAGGGGGTTGACGTGAGATGAGAAAGAAGTGGTTGTTCGCGCGACCCCGCCCAGCCCCGCCCCTTAAATCTTTTGACACGGTTTCCCATACATGCTCTGTTCTACTGTGTTTCCACATAAAGGCCTAAACGAGTGAAGGTATGATGCATGTAGTATACACTTACCGACAGGTCTTGATCCATTTTAAAAGGGACCTGAGTTCCAAGATCTAGTCCTAATCCTCAACAGTGTATTTCCATAGGTCTATTGATCTGTTAATTGGTCCTACAGCAACCGTCCACAGTGCAAATGCAATGCAATGACTCAGACAACCGTATCAACCTGTAATATCACAATTTATTTCTAGACCCCATACCAATCCGCATATCAAGTTCATTGCACCATGACCCTCATTCTTTTCATTTGTAAAGAATCATAACTATAAATGGAAAATATCATCTTTTATCAGAGTGTAATCAAGCATGGATTTTGGAATAACTTGAGGTTCAGAAGGGGTATATAGGGGATCGACTTGTTTGGTAATTACTGTCTCTGGAGATCGTCCTCCTACGCAGGGAACAAGTTGAACAGGTCACGTCTACTATCAGGGGGTTCAATCAATTTAGAACAATTAAATAAAACGAGTAAACATGCAGGCAAAAATGAAAACATTGAAAAGACATAATTTCATAAGTTCTGAGGAAGAGCACAAAAGGTTTTTGACACTGTGTTCTACCGAGTGTGTCCTAATTTTCTAATTTATCATAGGATTTTGTTGTTGTTTTCAAGATATCATTCTAATGCACGTGCTTGATGATTGTAAACTTCATGTGACCTCTGAGCCCCGTCTTACAAAAAGTTGCGATTGATCCGATCAACCACAACCACTGAAAGCCAGGATTGCCAGCTTACATCCTAACTGCAAGTTTGTTCAAAACATTTCTAGATAATGCAGTATGTTCATACATTAATCGTATTTTGATCATTCAATGTGGTTCTCTTTGTTTTCAAAGGACTTTATCAATGATGGATTTTCATGTAGTTGAGTTTGATCGAATCAGTCGTATAGTTCTTTGGGGCGGGAATCTGAAGACTTAAAGGAGAATGAAACTCTTGGAGCAAGTTAGTTTTTGTGAATGCAGAAAAATCAAAGAATAAGATCAACAAAACTTTGAGTAAAATAGGACTAGCAATAGAAGAGTTATGAGCATTTGAATGTCGAGATCACTAATGCTATGGAGATCCTCCCATTGGCAATGCGACCAAGATCTATGATGTCACAGATGAACAACTCTCCCCTTTTGGACACTGAAAATATACCCCAAAACATCTCTTTTTGCTCATTCTAATGATATGACAAATGATTCATCAATGATATAATGTTGTGAAACCTCTGTACTTGTCCTCACATAAAGAGAACACCTCACCTTGTGATAGACTCTATAAAAGTGAGAATATAAGTACTAAAGTAATGAGGGAGTTGTACGTGTGTGACATCACAGATCTTGGTCGCATTGCCAATAGGAGGATCTACATGGCATTAGTGATCTCAATATTCAAATGCTCATAACTTTCTTATTATTCATTCAATCTTCCTCAAACTTTCAACAATATGTTTCTTCGATTTTTCTCTTTGATATGGATTCAGCTGATTTCAAGGGTTTCATTCTCCTTTAATATTGTTATCATCTTCTTTTTCTTTTGTTATAGAAATATATATTTAAGTGGATTTATTTACAAGTGTGATCAATCTTGGCGAATATGTATGTGTTAAGATTTGATCTTCTACATGTATGATAAATCTTTGTACGCAATAGGATCAGAAGTAAACAACATTTTATTTCATTTATACATGTACAACAGTTTTGGCAACTCTTTGTATTTAAAAAATGTTGTGAAAGAAATGAATGAAGAGTACAATGGTAGGCGTAGCTTCAAATCAAGGTTCCCCAGAGGTGATATATATATATATATATATATATATATATATATATATATATAAATATATATATATAAATGTGTGAAACTATACATGTACAACAGCTTTGGCAACTCTTTTATTTAAATATTTTGTCAAAGAAATGGATGAAGAGAACAATGGTAGGCGTAGCTTAAATCAAGGTTCCCCAGAGCTATCTGCCCTTTGGAAAAAATTGGTAATGCCGAAAAAATGTCTCTGCCGGGAATCGAACCCGGGCCCCCAGCTTTGATCGCTGGTGCCTTAACCACTAGACCACAGAGACGGGTTAGTGGCTAGGGCGACCCCGATCCGATTGACCGTCATATATATATAAATATATATATATATATATATATATATATATATATATATACATACAAGAGACAAAGGGGTAATGCTGTCAGTTTCAACAACAAAATTGTTTCCAAGTATTATCCAACTTTTTGTTGGAACTGAATGCACTACCTATTTGTCTATTTGCATCTTTATCCAACACGCGGACTATGATCATTTCATTGCAATATATATAAGTATGGAACAAAACATATTGTAAATGTTAGAAATATAAATGAATTAAACCAAATGTTGTTTAATTCTGATCCTATTGCGTACAAAGATTTATCATGAGCAATTTAAATGATACATGTAGAAGATCAAATCTTAACACCAATCTTTGTCATCATGTGAACTCTTAACATACCGAAACCACGCAGAGCTTAAATATGGGTTTTATTTGGAATGCCTGAATCAAATTGGCGCATTTCGTATAATACATTTATAACAAAAACCAGAGGAATGTAATTATTCATTCATCTTTCCAGCCAGGAATCACGGTCTGCCAAATGAATGCATTATATTGTGTACAGTGCACATCATCGGCCTAATGAGGCGTCACTTTTCTTGATCAAGCGTAAGTCAGGAAATCATGCAGACTCATATTTGTAAATTTGATGTTGATTTGAGTTCAATTGCAGCTGAACGCCCGATTGTGTGATGAACTTGATGAAATTTTGAATAGAAAAATGATCAAAGTTTCGTTCATTTTGAAAATAATTATTGTATCCACCTGTTTTCTTGATAATAACAATCACCAGGAAGACAAAACAGAAAACCATTATAAACTGATAAATCATGATAAGGATGAATAAAATGATGTTAACAATACGAGAATACGAGGGATCAATGTGATAAGGAATATAGTAATAATAATATAATAATAATAATCATCATCATCATCATAAAAAGTTATCATAATATACATAAAGCTTCAAGGGCAAGTGTAGAAAGAACTTATAGTGAAGTAAAATTTGTTGAGATGAGATACGTATGTTTTCGATATGCATAATTGTGATTGACGCGAAAATCAAAATTTAAACCATTTGACGCGAAGATGCGTCGTGGATAGCGACACATTAATACCTCAGTCACATTTGCTCTGCGGCGGTCGTACGGCGAATCGAAAACAGCCGGTTTAACATTTTTTGTAATAGCTATATTTAGGTATTAAAACGGCTGTTTTCGACTCGCCGTACTGCCACCGTAGAGAAAATGTGACTGAGGTATTACAAATCATTATCATTCATTACACTCCCATGCATTCGCAGATAACAGCAGAAAGGCAAGCAATCCATATTGCTGTCGACAGCTCGGGCGTGGGCCCCACATTATGATAAATAAGTCTCATAACTGGCAATGGTTTATCTCTCCCCTACCGCCCCTCATATCAACCTAACATTCATGGTATTCATAGTATTCATAACACCCTTGTTTTGCAACGATCCGTGCCCTTTAGAAAACAAACAAGGACAAAAAAAGGCAAGGCCCAATTTTCTATTCATGATGCACGCTTGATCAAGTAATAAACGATTTTCAATTCAATCAGCCCTATTTGAACTAATGCACTGGCTACTGTGTAGTAATACACGGTAAAACTATTTGATTTGTGTATAGGCTGATTGTGGCCCGAAAATATAAGTGGAACAGGTAATGGTATATAATATATGACCACCAAAGCCCTCGATGACTCGTTAGACAAGCAAATCAAGCTGCATGTGTTTGTATAAGGTGTGGCACTGTTATCAAGATCAATCATTTCTTTTCACGCTAGGTCGACGGGTGTTAAAACAGCTTTTCTTGAACCGTTACATATACATATATTTCAAGAAATATATCTGCATTTGGTACTCCAGCGTTTATAAGGATTTGAGGAAGTCGTGTATTTCGAATATTTTGCTGAACCCTTTTAAAATGGTCCTGAATGTAATTTGTCGGCCTTTCAAAGAAAAGGAAGGCCGACATGAGGGCATCATATTTTATGACGATAACTCACAAGAGAGGGAAAGAAAAAGAGAAAGGAAATGAAGAGGGGAGGGGAAATAAAGAATAGAGAGAGAAAAGGAGAAAGGAATGGGAGAGCTAGGGAGAGCTTTTCAGACATGCAGACTGCACCCGGCGTCTTAACAGACATCTTAAAAGACATGCGTCCGGGCTTTAGCGGGGTACAAAGTTGTTTTTCTACCTCGCTTCAACCCTGGTCTGAGCAGGCCGAAATTTGGAAAAATCCTTCCCGATCGACACAGTCCTGCTTTTCTCCCAGTGGGAGCGTCTTAACAGGAAGGGTGATTTCTTTCGCCCTGCTTTTATCGGGGTAGGGCAGTCAGAAAAGTGTCTGTTAAGACGGGGTAATATTCATCGACATGCAGTACCATAAATGGTCGCAGGTATATTTTCTGGCAGACTACCCCGACTGGTACACCCCCCCCCCCCATTCCCATGCAAGCAGGGCTCAAGAGAGGGTTTCACCATGCAACAATCGGCATCTGGCGAATTATCTAATCTGACAACTTTCCTTGATCATGTTTGATTTGCTGTTAATCACAGGTGTCTATTATGTTAACTGTCAGATAAAATAGACTTTGTGAGCTAAAACATGTACTTCACTTTTAGACCAAAACAAATCTTAGAGGGTTCTATGCCTGTCCCATATTTGGGAATCTTAAAGGTTCCTGAATAGGTTCTTACTTACCTTGAACAACAACCTTGAAACCTGTTTTGCTTCTTCAGAAAACCGTTAAAGGTTCCTAAGAACCTTATAGGGAACCCTTTCTCTTGAGGGCTCCAAATAAACGGGACATAAGGGTTCCAATCGCACCTTATTTTCCTATGAGTGTTTCATAATCGATCCTCGGACGTTCAATATTTAAGAGCTTTAACTGTCATGATTTGAAGTGTTTCACTAAAAAAAATTGATAAAAAAATAAAAACGCTTTTTATTCAATTTCCACCAAGAGCGGGCAGTATTACTTTTGTACTCAACCTCTGTTTCAATTTCTTTTTTTGGCAGAGGGTCTGGACTTGTTATTTTATGCCTGTGATGTCATCTCATATAGCGCCCTCCCGCAGAGGCTATATGAATACGCGTGAACAGAGTTGTCAGAGATGCGCCAGTTGCACATCACCAACCCACGCAATGAAATGGCACTGGCCTCTAAGATGGCGGAGCGATGACGTCATTGCATGAGGTCTATTGTTGTCTACAAGGCTTCAAGTAATAGATAAATAATAATAATAATAATAGCATTTTATTTACCCAGGGTAGCCACTTCAGTTAGGGAACTGCTCTACCACCGGGCCCTGCATAACATAATGATGTTATTATGACCCTTCTCCAGTCTAAATGCTGAGCGCCTAGCAAGGATGCAGAATGTCCAATTTTTGTAAGTCTTTGCCCTTTGGCATGACTCGGCCGAGGATCGAACCCACGACCTCCCGTTCATGAGGCAGACGCTCTACCACTGAGCCCCCTCTCTTCCGCATGGTGACAGAGCCATAAGGACTCTGCAATCAGGTGATATTTGACAGATTCTTTTAATTGATCAGATACAATCAAAAATACAAATCTTCATTTTATATCCACAAGGATATGCAAAAAGAAAACATATATAATTTACCAAAAACTGAAGCAAATAAGGACGGAATGAAATTCCTTAAAATTATACTTTTATATCTAAAAAAAAAAAAAAAAAAAAAAAAAAAAAAAAAAAAAACACTTTCACATGCGTGCACACCCACACAAATTGCCTCACTCCCACAATTACCTTCATCGCACGTATCCATCTTATTCTTAATATCAAACTCGTGATTCACGCACACTTTTTTTTTTCGCTCATGTCAATATGTAAATCATAATGTTAAATTAATTATTATATGTTACAAGTAAGTAATGAGTCTGCAGAAAAATGTGCCATAGTATGTGACTTTTTACCTGATTACTAAGAAATCATATAAATGCTTGTAAGCAAGCAACCAGAGGACCGACGGCTTAAGGTCCTCTCCGAAGGACCTGGTACTGAGGATTAATGCCTTACCAAAGGGCACTAGCGCACCAAGTGGGAATCGAACCCGGGTCACCGGAATACGAATCCCCCGCTCTACCGACTGAGCTATATGTGAGGGAGTGTGGATGTGAGGGTTTGGGTGCTTCCGTGTGTTTGTGTGTTTCTGATGAATGTGATGACGGCACTGAGGGTTGGGATTTTTTAAAGATTTATTTCTTGTCTATTTTGCATTATTATGTACTGTATATTTTTACCATTATAATTTGTATGTATTTTAATTAACAGGGCCCAATTGCAAACCAGATTTTTATCTTTGTTAATGTTTTTATCGTGTATAGCTGAATTGGTTACCCTGTGTAAAGATGTGAAATAAACGAATAAATAAAATAAAACACTCTACAAAGAAAATTACACTCATCAACACTTTAAAGAAGCTTGTGTCATAACATTCTTCAATTTGCATTATTTCCTGAACAAATTTTTAATCAAATCATCAAATCTGAAATATATATGTTTCTATTTTATTTCATTTTGTTTTATTTTATTTCATATATTTGGTATGAAAACATAAATAATATGATTCAAAGGTCTGCTGACCAAAATTGCACGTTTTTACAATAATTAAAACATAATCGTAGTTAAATTTAATCATAACAACCAAACAAAAATCTTACCACATCAAAATAGAAACAGAACAAGTGCATCATACACTATACAGTGCGTATAAAAAACGGGACAGTTTTGAAAAGTCTATAAAAAATTTGTTTCAAACTATTATTTGTATATTTTGATGTCAATAGATGCTCTGAGGTCTTATCTTTCAAATGCCATTAAAAACAATAAGTTTCGTTCATGCTTGAGCGCACACGGAACGTTTTTGTCAGGGGTAAAAAAAAAAAGGCTTGCGCCAAATGGCAGAAAATTCGAAAATATTGACGATCAGTGATCTTGCTAATCAGCAGACTTCCTCTTAAGCTTTTCATTATCTTTGCCATAATTTTTTAACTATGCTTTCAAAATACATTCACAAAGCATTAATTTAATTGAATTGTTTTGTATTTTCATTTAACTATGTTATCTTTTAGCATTGAATATTCCTATCAGATCATTATTAAAAACAAACAATTGTCAACCCAAGAAAGGGGATTTGCTTCATCAATGCGGAGAGCTAGTAATTTATTTAAATCCTCTCATTGTGTGCCACAAATGTTATGGTGAATTCAAAGGAATTGAATCTTCTCCTGAAAGAATTGATATTGTCCTGCTAAGCACCATGGCCCTGGGAAGTGGGGGTGAAGCACCCCCAAGATTTTCCTTGGGGTGATGCGTGTATTATTCATCATACGATGCATCCCCTGGAAAACTGTTTGGACTACATGTCTGTATGTTAAAAAGTGAATATTGAACAAAAAATTACCTTAATTTTGTTTCTCTTCATCAAAAGGAGCTTAATTTATTGGTGAAAACTTTTTTTTTCGTGTCAAATGTAATCCAGCACCTCCTGTCAACAATTTTTCCCAGCACCATATGTCAAGTACACAATTTAACTTGTTCATGGACTCAATGCCCCCTTGACAATAGGATTCATGACTTTCAAAGGCACCATAACCTTTGTTTCACATAATAAAAGGATTTTAATAAATTACAAGCTCGCCTATTAATAATGCAAATTTTAATTCTTGCTTGAGTTGACCAAAAAAAAAATTTTCTTACTTATGAAGAAATGCTAAAAGATAAAATAGTTAATGAAAAAACAAAACGATTCAAGTAAATTAATGCTTTGTTAATACATTTTGAAAGCATAATTCGAAAATTATGGCAAAGATAATGAAAACCTATAGAGGAAGTCTGCTGATAAGCAAGATCTCTCATTGTCGATATTTTCTAATTTTCTGTCATTTGGCGCAAGCCTTTTTTTGAACCCCCGACAAAAACGTTCCGTGTGCGCTCAAGCATGAACGAAACTTATTTTTTAACGACATTTGAAAGATAAGACTTCAGAGCATCTATTACATCAAAATATAGACATCAAAATTTGAAACTAAATTTTGATAGACTTTTCAAAACTGTCCCGTATTTTTTATACGCACTGTATATCTATATCGGTCCACACCAGAGAGGTGTTGAAACAACACCGGTTTTGGCGTTAGGTCATACACCAATTTGGCATTTAAGCAGCACAAATTAGTGTTAAACCAATATCGGTTGATTTCAAAATGGTGTTGTTTCAACGCTTCTCTGGTGGGTTCTGATATGGATTAAATCAACACCCGTTTTTTCAGTGTACCTAACGAAAAACAATTGTATATACAGTCTTCATAAACTCACCGATTCCGCCTCCCTATCATCGTTCACTTACTCAAGTAGAGCACTCAATACCGCCATGGATATATCAAGAGAGAGTTTTAGCTCTAAGACGAACGACAGATTCAAGAACATAGGAAATATTGTATCAAATGCACTTCATGACAAGGCACAACCAAGAAGTCATTGTTTAAAATTGGTCAATCTGGGCAAATGACATAGTTGCACTGCAAAAACTCCGGTGTTGATTATAACACCAGCCCGGAATCTATATATGTCCACACCAGAGAAGTGTTAAACAACAGCGGTTTTGGTATTAGTCTAACACCAGATAGGTGTTTATACAACACAAATTAGTATTAAAACAGCATCGGTTTGATTCCAAACTGATGTTGTTTCAGTACTTCTCTGGTATATAGATTCCGGGCTGGTGTTAAATTAACACCGGACTTTTTGCAGTGTGCAATTTTTTCGTCAGCTCGGAAACTGAGGACGAAACTGCTCTTCCAGTTCACTAATTATCGACAAAGACCCTAAGCCAATTGTAGATATTTGACGAGCATTGTCAATACATTTTTTTTGTATTCTTGAAGCTTAAACAGCGTGCTATTTTGTTTTACTGTATAAGATGCAATCAGGGCTCTATTACAGACTTTTGTCAATTTCTTTATAATGGATCGTAACAGGGCGCGCATTGCTTTGTAAGGCAAACACGATTCAAAATAAATTATCAAATGTTGTTACACATTGAAAGAGATTCGACCAAATTCTATAATCAGATAATGGAGTGCTTAGCAAACAGCTGTGTCCCGTGAACCGCTTTAATTAGCGGTGGATGAGCGTTCCTTCCACATGTTCCACAAGGGTGTTCGATAATAATGGAAAGCAGTACTGAGGTCAATCCAGAATCCAAGAAGTTCTTCCAAAAGGGCGTTCGACATCCTTTGATCAAAATCCATCCACATTCCAAACAGCTTTTTTAGGAGGGCTCTCGACAATCCGAGAAAAGTCCATACAAGTTCCAAGACTTCCAAGTGGACATTTAACAACCCTGGAGAGCAGTCCATTAAGTTCCAAGAGGGCAGTCAACAATCCTGGAAAGGGGTCCATCCAAGATCCAAGTAGGTGATCCAGGACAGCATTTGGCAGTCCCAGAGAGAGGTCCAGCCGTGTTTACCAATGCAGTATGCTAGATGTATGATGATAACGATTGAGAATAATGATGCTGCTCGTCTCTGGACCATCTCAAACTGGTTTGTACATTAAGGCAGTACCTGGGTCTAAGACAGTAGTCCTACCGGAGAAGGGGGCATTCTACAGTAACCCAACACGTATGGGGCAAAATGTGTGATAAGGCATTATTAAGACATAACATTAAGGTATATAGTTGCGTAACCCATAGCAACCACCTTCAAATAAAAAAAGAGAAAGAAATCGGCGTAGACTCATGATGAATTTGGTGCTTCTGGACAGATGTAAGATAAGAAATTGTTCATAATGTTTGCAAGTACCGCATCACTGGGATGGATCGCGTCTTTAAAATTCTGAGCGATGGTCATATCCCAAGCGTCGATAATGCCAATTTCTGGACAATCCTGCAAGACCGCCCTCATCGTCCGGTCCAATGATCTAACATACCACTCACTATTCTCCATCTGATAGAGGATCTTCTTGTAATTCCTGGTATTTGCACTCTTAAAAATCACCAGTGTATGAGGACTTCTTTTGTGTAGTCTTTGAACAGCCGCTTTGATGCCTCTTATCCTCTCTTCGTACATCGCTAATGGATACGTCGTGAAGTGTGTTCCAATGCAGATCAATACGACTGTTCTTGAGTCTACAGTGAGATCGTCTAAGTCATTGGCAATGTAACTGATTGCTTCCTTGCGTATAAACTTAGATTGGCGGACGGGAGATCCGTGAAACTTGAAATGTATAGAAATATTAAACTTAGAGCTCTTAGCGTGTGTTGGACCAACAGCATTCTCAGTGAAATCCGCTTTTATCTGTTCTTGCTTTATCTCGGAATTGTACTTCTTGACAAACTCCAAGTACATTTGCCTGGAAGTGGAGTCACCAAAAATATGAACTGCTCTGTTCTGCAGGCATTGTAAGACATCGGGTTTGGTAAATCGACGGAATTTGCATTGATCTGAGAACCAGATGTTCTTAGCGTAGAAGCCTGAAGGAGTAGGGTTGTGTAGATGTTGTCCTGGTTTACAGGATGGTAAGGAATCTTGATAGGCAAAGACGCTCTTCTTCCAACCTGTAGTGTTTAAAGAACCATGGAAAAAACGTTAACAAGTTATAAACATTTATTTCTCCCATGTCACAAATTTCTTCATGTTTGTGAAAAATAATCTCATACAAGATCATAAATTCATAATCATTCACCCAAAATTAGTTTATCATAAAGAAAATAAATATATAAGCTATGTTTATAGGAGGAGGCGGAAGTGGAAGTCTTGACAATGTTATAAGGTAGGAGCTAGGGGGACACGCTCCTTAAAATGATATTTTAAGTATTGGAAAACAAATGAGGAAAAAAGAAAAGAAAAGGAGAACAGGAGAGGGGGGGGGGTGGGACCGAATGGAAAGTGAAGAAAGAAGAGACCTGTGTTGCCGCAAGGCTTGCGTAAATCTATATAGTATATGCCCTATAATTCAATTGAGAAAAACGTGACGTCACATCTATGTCGTTTTGCACCCCCTATAAAAATATTCTGGAGCCGCCCCTACCACTTATATACTATTACTACTTCTTTTACAACTGCATACTACTGTTGCTACTACTATTGCTGCTACTACTACACTACTACTACTATACTACTACTAC
Organism: Lytechinus pictus; assembly: GCF_037042905.1. Lineage (NCBI taxonomy): Eukaryota > Metazoa > Echinodermata > Echinoidea > Temnopleuroida > Toxopneustidae > Lytechinus > Lytechinus pictus. The sequence goes on along the minus strand of NC_087252.1, from coordinate 19,389,410 downwards.
TACTATTACTACTTCTACTTCTTCTACTACTTCTACTACTTTTACTACTATTACAATTTCTACTCTTTGTATTACTACTTCTATACTGCTACTACTATTTATACTACTACTACTACTATTACTACTTCTACTTTTTTGGAACCACATGTATATCATTTTTGGCGATATAGTTAAAAAGTATACTTTTTGAAGGCGAATGAACATCTGTATGTTTTCTGCTTCTTTGTTTGTCATGATTGTACTATGATATTACTACACTCACTGTCATGGTCTCCAATAACTTTGAGAGGAGACGGTGATTCTTTGATAGGCAACTTGTGTCTGAAATCCAATAAAAGAAATATTTCCCATGAATCATTAACAACCGAAATCATTTTTAAACATAAGAATCATGAAGGGATATATTTTACCATGACTATAAATATAATTCAGATATTTAAAAGGATAATAAAATAGTGATGATGGTGCATTCTATTAAATAAACAAATACACAATCAATTGAACTAAACAGATCTGATAACTGATTTTCATGGTTGGCAACTTTTTACGTCTGAAATATATGTCATTTTGCAGCAAAAATTAACATTTACTCTAGGGATGGAACTAAATAAATCGTTTAAATACTAAATCGAAAATTGGAAAGTAACATAACGAATCCCTATCCCACTATCTTTGCGAGGCGAAGGTCTATGACTAAATTGAAGCATATTTATTAACTTACATCTTTAACATTTTGAATTCAGCCTTGGTAACGACTTCCATTGCATATTTCTCACATAGCCTTGGATCTACAACGTATGACTTCCAGTCATTGCAGGTCAGGTTTCTATTAGAGGGCGCTATGCAAAACCAAGGGTAGCCTGTTCTTTCGTCAGTAAAGTTACAGAGAGTTTCCTGTGAGGTCCAAGTTTAATAAAACAAATCACTCTTTTAAACGGCATGGGTAAACTAAACTCTCAACTCTTCATTTCCGAATACCAGGCCTCAATACAAACCAGGATCAAGCTGTTTATAAGTTACAAAGGCTTATTATTATGGTAGTAATTTTGGTTATTATTCAAAATAATAATCATTTATTTTCTTCAATTTTCACAAAATGTAATTTTCAATATAAGTCATACAATTATTAATTTGTCATAAAAGATTATTAATATACATAATAGATTTTTTAACAGAAGAAGGCACAATTCCCTAAAAGGTATACCAGAATAATAACCGTAATACCATAATGTCACTTATTATTGTAATAATCATAATAATATTATGGTTAGTTTTTGTCAACTCAACCTTGCCATCCAATTATTCCATGATAATGATACTCAATTCATTTGATGTTAAATAATTTATTCAAAGGAGTTGGGTGTAAATAACATCGGCGTATGAATCGATAGGTCCCAGCAATACTTACATTGCGAATAACCCTTGGTAAGCACATTTTATCTTCAAAGACATCGATCCCTGAGTCAAGTGTTCGAAGATATCGCCCCTTGAAGATCATCCTCCCTGGATATATATCCCGAATCCTTTGAAGAACCTTGACAGTCTCGCTAGGATGAACCAACGTCACTATTATATCTACCATCCCAGGCCATCGTAAAGTCACATCAGCAGTATAGGTACCATTTCCAAGGTCCCTTGTGACGTCAATGCTCAAGGATGATTGTGTTTCGGCGGTGTACAGCTTGACCCGGAAGTAATCACCTCCATGGCTCTTGGTGACGTTGTTGATATCCCTTGCAGTAATGCGGAGTTGTAAAGAATCGTTGACCTGATAGGATGTCTTTGCGTTGATGACTTCAGCCGTTGAAAATACATTGCTCGTAGGTGAGAGACCCTTCTTGGTTATCTTTGCGTTTTCTGCAAAAGTTGTTACTATTGGAGTGGTGGATATACCTACAAGAGTCTAGAACGAAAGAAAATCAAGAAGAATTAACAAACCAACATCAAATCCAGTATGGTGCACAAGGCCGGAGAACCTAGTCAAAGGCCAAAAACCAAAAGTCAAGGACATCGGACCTTCAAGGTCAAAGAGATGTCTAAGAGTATAACACCAAGGCTAGGGCTACACCATTGTCCTCAAGGACAAGGCTTAGGCTACAGGATCCCAACACTACAAATGGTTTTCCATAAAGAAAACGGTTAGTTCTATTGACTTATGGTTACTTCCTTATTCTAAAATATTTTTCTTGTTTCGTCCACTTCGTCCAAGGACCTTTGCTGAGGCCAACGACAAGGCCATGATTCAACTCCTCGGATGCCAATATTAAGGGATTATGTATATCATTCAAGAAATAAAAATCCAAGTGTTTTTTTTTTACTTTAATTTAGAATAATGCTATGCTTGTTTATGATGTTTGCTTATCAATAGGTGGACAATTTTTACACCTGGTACTTTTGTGGAAATGTGGAAATGAAATCAAGTCGAATCGTTTCCCCTTTACCATAACTTGACATAAGCTTAGACGACGGTCAACGCCTACCTGCACCCCCCTCCCCCATCAATGCCTCCCCTGCTGGAAATTCCTTCATTTTACTGCATGAAATAGAGTACCGAAGTGATGACTTCACAAAACTTTTTTTTTGCATTTCATTGTTTTTGATACCACATTTCGGTAGAGCATGATAAAAAAAAACCCACTACCAAAATTTGGTGGGAATCGGTCCATGGGGGCCTTAGATATGACTTCATGAATACATAATTAGCCCCATTCTAGTCAGTGTATTACTGGCCTGGTTCTAAATGTTAGGATAATAATACATCGATCTATGGGGCTAATTATGTATTCATGAGGTCATATACTGGGGCCCTTGAACCGATTTCCCACCAAATTTGGGTTGTGGGGGTTTTTCATCATGCTCTACCAAAATATGGTATAAAAAACGCCGATATGCAAAAAGCTCAAATTGATGAGGTCACACTTCGGTACGTTATGGTATCAGATGCTATCAATTTGACGTGGATCTATTAGCTGTCGAGAACTTACTTTCGGACTTGGATGGATATTTCTTGAGTTTCCAGATGACATCTTTTCCGGAGCCGGTACCTTCCATTTTGAATTTACCTTGGTGTAAACTAGTAAACAGGTTATCAATGCAAGACACAACAATATGAAAAAAATGCGATGTTTCTTGTAGGGCTGATTGTCCATCTGTCAAACAATGCATGAGAAAAAATAAAGTTAAAAGTATAACTGTAGCACATATGTATAGTGTAGGAGATAGAGGCTTTATTCAGAATTTTTGGTTGGAAAGGTTTGACCGCTTATCCGGGGTAAATTTGTGTGCTGATTTAAAAAATGTCACTCTTTTTGACCGTCCTCACGCCATTTTGGCCACTTCGGCCAATTTTTGACCAAAAATGACAATTTCGACCACTCTTTGGAAAATGGTCCCTTAACAGAATGCTTTTGTAACCACATCCAATTAAAAGGGTCTATCCTATGTAGAAATGCACCCAGATTCCAGATAAAGTAGTTTCATTTGCCAAATCACAATAAAAGTGGTCATTTTGGCCATGTTTGGCCCGAAAATTACAATTTTCATGAATTTTTTGTCAGAAATATTGATCAGAACTACGATTGGATGTCTTTAGAAATCCACATTTATTTTCAAAATGTGCGCTGAATCATAACAATCAACCTCATGTAATTTATTCCGTCAGTTTTGACCTATGAGGGTTAGTTTGGGTACTTTTATTAGACATAACTGACCTTTCGCGCAGTTTGCATAATAAACTGTACAAAAAGGCAGTAATTTGAGGTCTTCAGCGCCGTATTTTATCTTCTTCCATTATAAAATCGATATGTATTTAAAAGTCTATCTTGTGTAGAATTTTATGCCGTTTCCAAATATATCGGTTTTTAACAGCTTATGGTCATTATGACCACTTATGGCCCTCAAAATGACCACTAACATCAGTTCAATTTATGCAAAAATACTTCTAAGATATCAGAATCGTTACAAGGGTGTGCTGTGACACCTAAAATTGGTGTATCAATCCTTCAGATTGAACATCTCAAAAGTATTTTGACCTCATGGAACTCATTCCACCAGTTTTGACATATGAGGGTCATTTTGGGTACTTTAGACATAACTGACCATTCGCACAGATTTGCATAATATAATAAACTGTGCAAATAGGTAGGAATTTGAGGTCTTCAGCGTGTTTGATCTTCTTCCCTTATAAAATGGGAATGCACTTAAAGGTCTATCTTGTGTAGAATCTTATGCTGATTCAAAAAATATCACTCGTAATGACCCTATTTAAAAGCTTATGTTCATTTTGGCCAATTTTTGGTCCCAAAAATGACCAATACCATCGCGTATAATAAATGTTATATTCAAACTCTAAGTAGGTAATATCTGTATAATATTCTATTAAACCGTAGCAATTTCAAGTCAAGGCTCATTATTTTATTCAGTTTCGTGAGAGGGAAGAGCGGGGGGGGGGGGGAGTCAAATGTATTGCTGTACATAATTATGCGTGACCAATTTGAAATTATTTCTAAACACCCCCTAAACGAGTTTTTTTCTGTGTGCAATATGACCCCTAAACAAGTTTTCCGCTGGCTTCATTTACACATTTTGGCCAATAAATAAGTTGTCGCCGAGAATATGACCCCTAAAAAAAAGCTTTGGAAAAAAATACCCTAAATACGTTTAACCACGCGATTGACCATTGACCAGTCTTTCAAAACCACCTTATTCTTAATAATCGGTATTTTTGATACCCTTAACGAGAGCACGCGCGGCCCGCGTCCAAAACTGAAAGAGGTCCCTTTAAAACGCGTTTTTTTTGTCACACATGTGTACAGCAATATATTTGACTGCCCCCCCCCCCCTGGGGAGGGAACGTGTATTTTTACGAGCATAGCATTGCAAAGATCATGGTGTATCTTTGGCGGATCCGGGGGGAGGGGGCACATCCGGCTCGTGTCCCGGCCCCTTGAGAGCCATAATAAAAAAATGTAATGTAAATATGCCGTTCTTGCATAAGTGTGCCGCCCTTTGAAATAAGTGTGCCGCCCTTTGAAATAACCAGGATATATTCATAATTGGGAATATCTCCTTCGCACACACACACACAAGTAAGGTCCCCTTTTTCTTCTCATTTTGATTGATTGCTTGCTTGCTTTTCAAAGTTTACGCGGACGAAATGACTTTCAATTTTTAGTGAAAGCATTTTTTTTTTTTTTTTTTTTTGGGCTTGTCAATTTTTTTTTCGAGAAAATGTGCCCCCCTTGGAAAATCCTGGATCCGCCCCTGTGGTGCATATCTATAATTGTCGATTTGCTCGCACTTGATGGACTGGTTCATGAAAATTAAATTCATTTCCATAAATTTGGGATACACAGATTTAGTATTTTTTTGATAAACTACATGTACACAATTTTTCGAGACAATAACGCCTGCGTTTTCCCTGGGGATATTCCCAGGCCGGGTCAAGTTCAAAGGTCACGTGGGATCAGTTTCCGATTGCTATTTCGCTCTACAACTGCAAGGTACGTCACGTGACTGGTATGTGATAGTTTTCATGCCTAGACCCTTTCGTTTGAAGCAATTCGTACAGTCCAAACAGAATCGAATCATACATTTTTAATATAATGATGAAAGTATTTGCATTCGTGTAGTACGATACGTTTCTTCTTATAAATCTATAGCGACTAGTAAGGGTTTGGGAAATTTCAAATTCGTCCAATACTCTTAATATAGATATGGGTGTTTCTGTGTGTAATTTATTTCTTTTTCAATCAAGTACTGTCTTGTATGCGCTGCAATAGATAAAAATCTCCATCCATTTCTTGTTTCTTTATATAAAAATGAAATAATCCACTCCTTTTTACATTCATAACTTTTTTGCATGTTAATCACCATAATTTCTCTTTATTTTATTTCAAGACCCTAGCTGTCTGAGGGGCTGCAGGAATCATGGGATACCGATTGTTCAACAATACGCAGTTCATCTTTCATTTTACTCTGATAATGCATCTTTTTCTTTATTTACTCGGGATGTTTAACAAGGGCAAAAACGTGACTGCTTGAATAAATGACTAAGCTATAGATAATTAAGTCATAGACATGTACGCTGGCTCAGATTAACCTTTTATTGTAGGCCTACATGTACATGTATATATCTTCCTTGTGTGATATTCCTTGATATGTTTTGCTAATTCTAATTCTAGACACCCTTTTTAGATTTCTCTATATTTTTTTTTCAAAGAATATTCACGTTCTATAGTTTAGAAGTTTGGTAACAATAATAACGGATCCAATTGGTGCAGTCTTTTTTTATTTTACCCCCCCCCCGCAGTGGATCTAAAATAGGCCTATATCTTATCATTTGTAAGTGGATTGGTAATTTAAGTTTCTAGTGCACCTAAATATCAGAAAATTGTTAGGATTTTGGTTTTCATACCGTTGAAAATGATAATAACAATGAAGATGATGATGATGATGACGATGATGATAATGGTAATAAAATGTTAATAATAACAATAATAATAAGAATGATAATAATAGTGATATTAATAATTATAATAATAATATTATTATGATAATAATAATAGTTACGAACATTAACAGTTTCAATTACAATGTAATAGTGGTGATTTTGTTTTTATAATGGCATTAAATCAAAACAATGATAACGATTTTTACAAGCTGTCTACAATTAGATTAACACAAAATGATAAACACAAAATAGTGAACACGTAAATTGTATAGTATGTAAATTTAAATTAACAATGATAAAGGAGAAAAATAAGTATAAGAGATATCTCACAGAATTACTATTAACACTGTCTTAATAAATAAGGATATAAAGAAACGTGTTTTCAGGGGAGACTTAAAGGATTAAAGACAAGTAGACTGACGGATATGGAAAGATGATTCCAGAGAGTAATTTTCATAATAATAATAATAATCATGATAACAATAATGGTACTACTACTACTACTTCTAATACTATTAATACTAACTACTACTTCTACTTCTAGGCGCCATATCCATCTCGTTATAGATGCTCAAATCGCACAAGTGAAGGGGAGCAAACAAAATAAACCCAAATCATTGCAATGAAAAGAATTATACACATAAGTTTGTTTGGTTTTATCTTAAATGCAAGGACAGTCTGTGGCTATCATTTGTAGGGAATTCCATATAATAGCCATCGATCGAAGACCCCGCGCAAACGAAAGCCCTGGCCTTTCTCCCATTCTCCCACTACATACTACAACTAATACTACTTCTAATACCGAAAGCATAAATCATAATAATGATTATAATTACATGTTTAGTGATAGGGCCTATATGTTAAGATAAGAATATACGAATCTATAGTGATGGCACATAAACAACGTTCCTTACCGCCATACTGTAATATGCGTCATGGATCTGGTGTCCAGTGGAATGCTGCGATCATTTGCTCACCGCCGTTCTCGTATACATAATTCCATGTTATTCAAGATTTAGCCACGACTCAGAACTCCTCATATGACAGCCTCAGTATGCCACGAAAGATACACTGATGAAATATAATATAGAATATTTGTATAGCGTACGTATATCCACCATGAAGGTGCTGATGCGCTCCGATACTACACCAGCTAATAGGCTTGGCTACCATTCCCGGGGCTCACAACGTTTTGAGGAAGATCTCGCTTAAAGGGGTACTCCGGGCTGAAAATAATTATATCTAAATTATAAATAGAGTAAAATTCACAGAGCAAAATGCTGAATATTGTAAATTTGTAAAAATTGTAAATGTTTATACAATGTAACTATGCTTTTCGAAAATAAAGAACCCTGTGGAAGGGGGGAAAAAATATAAAAATGCTGAATATTTCATCAAAATCGGATAACAAAATAACGAAATTATTGAATTTTAAAGTTTAGCATTATTTTGTGAAAACAGATGCACGTCATCATGAATATTCATTAGGTGGGCTGTTGATGTCACATCCCCACTTTCCTTTTTCTTATATGTTATTACATTAAATCACAATTGTTTCATTTTTCATTTTTTCATACATGCGTGAATAATGTGTCTCCTCGACCTATAATGAAATAAGTTGCAGCGATATGAATATCTAATGCAGTGGATCAGTTGTCAATCCAATTTGTTAAGTTCTTGGTAGAATTTTTTTAAATAATATCTAAATTTCATATAATGAAATACGAAAGAACAAGTGGGGATATGATTAATGGATATTCATAAAGACATGCCTAGAACTGTTTCACCGGGGATAATGCAAATGTTTAAAATGCCAAAATGCTGTTATATTCCTTTACCAATTTTGATAAAATTTTCGGTGTTTTGTTTGTCTGAATTTTCTTTATCTGTTCAAATCATATCATTTTCAGCCCGGAGCATCAGTGGCGTAATGAGGAAATCATTTTGAGGGGGCAGATATAATTATGCATGGCGCATAAATTGGGCAAAATTTATAAAAAGTTACGATCGAGCGAAGCAAACTTCAAATTTTGGCATTAAATTTTTCAAATACAAAATATCAAATTTTGTGATAGATTTTGACACATTAAATAATATATTTCACCCTTCTCTCTTTTTTCTTGGTCGTGAAAAAATAGGGGCGGGGGAGAAGCCCCTCAACTGTACGTACGCCACTGATCCTGGGGATAAAATGGTTTTAGTACTGAAAGCAGAGAAGATTAGAGAAAAAATATTGGTTGAGGCCCGGGGTTGAGGTTAGATTCCCGGGGGGGGGGCCACTTCCATTGACGAATGGATACCATGCGCGACCATGGGGTCTCGAAAAGCACCCTAAACACGTATTTTCCATATTCTGAAAATGCACCCCTTAACAAGTATTGGCGTCTGAAACCCTCCCCCTAATAAGTATTGGAACCAAAACGATACTCTATTCCCTGAAATGAGCCCCTAAACAAGTACAGCGATATTTTATTGTTATGTCACGGGTCCGTCGGTCGTCGGATTTACCTTTACACACCATTTGGTTTAGTACGGCCCCACCTTCCACACCTCGCGCAAATTGCATGGACTCTATACACACGTAGTGTTGGGGCAAAAAGGATATCCCACTGATTCCATTTTTTTCTGACTTATGATCTTATGATTTTCATTACAGATCGAGCATACTGATCTTAAACAAATAGGAGTAATGTCGAAATTTGTTAACAAATTATAATTTCCTCCTATAAAAAGCCTCTTAATTTACTATCTATTGTCCACGGCGGACGGCATTTGAATATTAATGAGTCAGAAAGAAGAGGATCGATGGTATTTGAATTCCAGTTCTTCGTGGCTTAGCCGTGAACCAGAATAGCCTGGTGGTTGAGTCGCTGCCCGGAAAGCAGTAGATGGCAGGTTCGAATCCCACTGATTCCAATTTTTTCTGACTTATGATCTTCTGATTTCCATTTACAGATCGAGCATACTGATCTTATGATTTTCATTACAGATCGAGCATACTGATCTTAAACAAATAGGAGTAATGCCGAAATTTGTTAACAAATTATAATTTCCTCCTATAAAAGCCTCTTAATTTACTAAAAAGCATATCCTTTATAAAACATTTTAATTTTGTTTTATCATCCCCGCAAATTTGACCTTAAGCACGTAGCTTTCCTAGTGAAATAGATACCCTTTTTTCATTATTTTTGTGTTTTTGACACCCTTAACACGTTCACACGTTACGTACGTAACGTGCCCTATCTTGAAAAAGACATCCTTTTTACGTGTTTTTTTTTGGTCGCGCATGGTATCCATTCGTCAATGTAAGTGGCCCCCCGGGGTTAGATTAAAAAATAAAACTCACTATTCCAATACTAATAGGCCCAGTGTGTGGAATTCACATGTATACAACGTCGCTGGTGCAAATGTCCTGAAATTAATCATCTTGAACTGTGGAGGCTCTTATAACCAGGCATAATGAATTATTATAATAGGCTTACCTGCTGCGGTGGTATATACAAGAATTTAATAGTGAAAACGATCTTTGACCTCGCAATTTCCTTCGGGGATCTCCTGCCAAGAGTCCGAGTAATTTATGTCGTTAAACAGCCAGCCATTTAATATAGTCGCAAAATATTTCATATGTCATTGGTAATCAGGGCCTACATATACTCCAGTTCCTACGTACCCCAACAAAAACAGAATAAAGAAGATCTGAAGAAAGCTACCTAGGCAACACCGAGTTCGCCATTAAACGGCGACAGGCTCATCCTGTTTGTATAATTTATGTTCAAGATCAGTGTACGTCCACTAACTGTACCGTGGACCCTAGGGTCAATATAATATAGCAGTTCACCAGGGTCTAATCAGAGAGCTAATAGCTCTTTGGTCTAATTTAGACGCACTAAGTATACCATGTATACAGGTCTCTAGAAACTGCATGCAGAAAAGACAACCGCGTGCATGGCCAGGATATAATTTTTGGTTACACTTCGTAATTCCGAAGGTTCGTAATTCCGAAGGTTCTTTATTCCGAAGGTTCGTAATTCCGAAACACGTAAATTGCCTATATACCTCGATGTTCGTTAATCCGAAAACGTAAAAGGGTTCGTTAATCCGAACATTTGTGGCGTTATTCCGAAGGTTCGTTAATCCGAAAACGAAATGAGGTTCGTTTTTCCGAAGGTTCGTTAATCCGAAAACGAAATAAGGTTCGTTGTTCCGAAGGTTCGTTAGTCCGAAAACGAAATAAGGTTCGTTAATCATTTCGTTTTCGGACTAACGAACCTTCGGAATTTATTACGAACCTCACTCAGACCTATTGTGTCTACTAGAGGATCTCCCACGTACGCACTGGCTCAGCATTTGACTTACATCTTACAGCCTCTTGTTGGTCAGGGCGTGCATCACGTGAGAAACTCTAAACATTTCGTTGAGCATATCTGTCAGATGAACGTCTCTAACAATGACCTCCTCATCAGCTTTGATGTTGAGTCATTGTTCACAAGTGTACCAGTTAAGGATGCTTGCGCCATCATCCTTGAGAGATTGAAATTTGACAGAACTCTCCCTGACAGGACACAGTTGTCTCCTCTAGAGATCCATGACCTGCTTGAGATGTGCCTCAATTCCACCTCTTTCAGATGGAGAGACACATTCTACAGGCAAACGGAAGGGGGTGCCATGGGGTCTCCCCTGTCCCCAGTGGTAGCCAACATGTTCATGGAACATTTCGAGGAGACGGCTCTCCAGTCAGCAACCCACAAACCCAAAGTGTGGCTTAGATATGTGGACGACACTTTTGTGGTTTGGCAACACGGTGCTGAGGAAACTAGCAATTTCCTACAGCACCTCAACTCTCAACACGAGTGTATCAAGTTCACCATGGAAATGGAGAATGAGGGATCTATCCCCTTTCTTGATACAAAGATTACGAGGACGGCACAGGGATCCCTATCCCATCAGGTTTATCGGAAACCTACTCACACTGATCGGTACTTGAACTATCGTTCATTCCACCACCCATCAGTGCTAAGATCCATCAACAAGACGTTAGTCAAACGAGCGCATGAGGTTAGTGACCAGATCCACCTGAGAGGTGAGCTTGAGCATATCAAACGTGTTTTGAAATGTAACAACTACCCCTCACATAAGATCTGCACTGAGCTTCCCCCCTCGCGGAACCCTCGTGCAGGACAACCCAAGGCGAGAGTCGTTCTTCCATATCTGGGAGCAGCCTCTCACAAAATTCAGAGGATTTTGAGAGAAGCCGACATTGAGGTTCGTCATAGTTCCTCAAATAAGCTTCAATCTGCCCTCACTACACATAAGGACAAGCGCAACTCCAAGGACGTACCTCCCTGGAGTTTACCGAATTCCTTGTGAATGCGGTAAGGTTTACATCGGAGAGACGGGTCGTTCCTTCAACACTCGGATTAAGGAACACAAGGCCCATGGTAGGAGAGACGAGAGGGAAAAATCTGCAATCATCGATCATGCCCATACGCATGATCACCGGATTCTTTGGGATGAGAGTAGACTGGTCACCCGTGTCCCTTACTCGTATCAACGGAGAGTCAGAGAAGCGTTGGAGATTGAGGAACATAACACTGTTCCTCAAGACAGCGGCCTCCAACTCAGCAATATCTGGCTTACCGTTCTAGACAAAGAGGCTAATTTGCCTAATTAGCCTACCCGGACGTTCCACACACGTGTGAGCACTGCAGTGTATGGGCGGAAGTGGTGACTTTTGTCATTCATGCTAATCCTAGCGGGAATGATAACTGACAGCAATTTCCGGTCGTCGCTGGTTTTGCGCGCCCAATTTGTGTGTTGTCACCCACGTCCGCATATGTGGATGTCATGTGACCTATCTAGCCAATCAGAGACATGTACCCTGCGAGATACCCTGCATACGGCACTTCGACAGAGTATATAAGGCCTGCTTTTACAAACTTGACTCAGTACAGATATAGATCAGAGCTAGCCAGAAGAGTAGCGAGCTCTCCGATCCGGTGACTGAGCTGCACTGATCTGCACTGATCTGAGCTTTATTTTCTGTGGATTTATATGATTTCGGAACTACTCTTTCAGCAAAAGCGAAAGTCTTATAGATTTTTATCCAACAAGTGTCATTATATTTGAAAACGAGACTCTGAGAAGCTTATGAACCAACTCTTTCGATTCGGACAGCGGATTGGTAAGCCTGTCAGCGAAATTCAAAAGCACATTTACAGTAAACTAACCAACATACTAACAAAACCCAATGCTAACAGTACTTCTAATAATATTCAAACTATCCAAAAAGGGATAATGGAAACGGAAGAAACAGATATTTCTTCGGGAGAAGATGCATATTATCAAGCCGCAATTGGTAATGTAATGATGACCCCGAGCAGTAATAGAAAACATGGTATATTCCAAGCTCATCTCAATAAATCAAATGATAGAGAGAGTTCTACAGAAGTTGAGAGTGAAATGGAGTGGCGAAAAGTGGAGAGAAAAAAGAGAAAAGCAAGTACAAGAACTATAAATGAAGACGACAAGAGAGTTAGGAAAGGAAGTTTCGAAAACAAAGAAGGGTCGAGTTCAAATCGTAAAAAGCAGAATATCAGACATGTCAGAAGTGAGAATAAATCTATGATAGTAGAAATAAGAGATGTAGGCGAGAATTCAAGCATAAGCAAAATAAGCCCAGCAAAACTCATTAAAGAAATCAACTCAAAGTATGGTGAGGTGAGTAAAATTATGAAAGAAAAGGGAGGCCTGAAAGTTACTTGTATTGATGAAACACAGATGAAAAAGATTTTAGAAATGACTGAATTAATTCACACCCCTGTCAAGGTTGCACAATATATACCCATTACTCAAATCCGTGGTGTTATTCATAAAGTAGATACACTAATCACGGAGGAAGAACTCAATGAACTCTTGAAAGAACAAGGTGTGACGTATGTAAAGAGATTCAATAAAAGAATAAACGGTGTATTATCACCAACCCCTTCTGTTCTTTTAGTATTCAAAGGACCAAATCTTCCACACCATGTCTCCTTTCTATACCAAAAATATGTAGTTGATGAGTTTGTCCCTACTGTAACAAGATGCCATAAATGCCAGCAATTTGGGCACATCCAGAAGAATTGTAAGGGTCATTTAAGATGTGTAAGATGTGGTGAGGCCCACACTTTTGAAATGTGCCCCAATAAAGATAGCCCAAAATGCTTGAGATGTAACCTTAATCATTCAGCGGCCTATCAAGGATGTACCTATTATAAGGAAGCAAAAAATATTCAAAATGTCAGCCTGCAAAATAATTTAACTTATGCTCAAGCAACAAAAATATACCATCAAGAAAAAAGAGAAGAAAATCACTCGAAAGATCGTGAATCATCAAACAAGAATATTATCAAACCCCCCAAAGGAAAGAAAATCCCAGATCAACCGAATATTTTGGAAGCTAAAGTAGATCAAATACCAACGGTAAAGAGGTCGACAATAAAAACGGCGACCATATCCACTCAAACAGAAACGGCGGAAAAGTCTGTACAGACAGATGCGCAAGAATTCACTTGTAAAGAGAATAATCATAGGCCTAATGAAGCAGAAGAGTCTGGACCTGTAATTCCCGCATCCACAGAAAATGCTAGAGTCGACTTTTTGGCATTCATCACTTTTATAGTTAACAACCTTGACAAAGAAACTTCTCATTCAAACAGAATTAGATTAGTGGTTGAGGCAGCCAAGCGATGCTTAGACATCAACGAGGTGTCTCCAGAGATGATCCACGATCGTCTTCAGTAATAAAGACAGCTCAAATACAATTAACGCTCGGCCTTTAAATATTTTACAATGGAATGCCCAAAGCATGAATGCTCACGGTCCAGACTTTTACAAAGAGCTAATAGAAAATGTAGAATTAAACTCCATCCCTGCCTTGATATGTTTACAAGAAACATGGTTCACTGATTTTAATATATTAGCAATTCCAGATTTCATCCCAGTAATAAAAAATAGAGGCCAAGGAGGAAGAGGAGGAATTGCAATATATGTGCATAAAACAGTTACTTTCAAAGAAGTCAATTTGCCTCAAATCAAGGAATATCAAAGAATTGACATTTTCACTTATGACAAGGTCATTTCATTAATCAATTATTATAATCCTTGTCAAAAGATAGAATTGCGAGATTTAGAAAATTTGATTGAAAATTGTTCAAAAAACATAATAATTACAGGTGATTTCAATTCACACAACCCTCTGTGGGGTAGCATAAAGCGAGATAGTAATGGGACATTAGTTGAAAACTTTATAACAAAACATGATTTAGTAGTGTTGAACGATGGGACGCCTACAAGAATGGACATCCATACAGGGACAAGGTCTTGCCTAGACTTAACAATTGCTTCGAAGGAAATCGCCAGCAAACTAAAATGGAACGTGCTAGGAAATTTCGGGAGCGATCACAATGTTATCAAGTGCTCACTGCACGAAATAGAATTTGTAGACGATAACATCAATCCTCATGAAAAGAATTGGTCCTTCAAGCACGTAAACTGGGAAATATATCGGGAAAGATTGAAGCATAAATTTAGTAAAATAAAGATATTACATTTTTCACATGATCTGAATATTCAAGATAAGTACAATTTGATTTTGCAGATTATTAACGAAGTGGCAGAAGAAACCCTTCGCAAAGCAGGCAGAAATCGAAAAGCAAAAAACCCAGTACCTTGGTGGACACTAGAATACCAAGAAGCAATCAAAGAAAGAAATAAATATAGAAATCGATTAAATAGACATTTTAGAAAGGATGACTTGGAAATGTACAGGAAAAAGAAAGCATATGCTCAAAAAATAAAGAGACGAACACAAAAGGAATACTGGTTAAACTACTGTCAGTCTTTGAGGAGAACATCCAACTTAGGCAAAGTATGGGATATGGTGAAAGGACTACGAAATGGTTCTGTCTCCAAACATATATTTCCCAATTTATTAACAGGAAACAATACACCAATAGCTAATGCTCAAGAAAAGGCAGAATTGATTGCTAAGGCTTTTAAAACGATCGACAATCGATTAGACAATGACGAGATTATTAGAAGAAATTCATTTGAAAATTTGATACGAAATACGATCGAAGAAAGCTACTCCTCTGAAACACCTCTTAATGATGAATTCACATATAATGAATTAACAAGCGCTGTTAAGGATATGAAAAATTCTGCAGCAGGTACAGATGGTATCAAGTCAATTATGATACAACACCTACCAAAAATAGCTCTTCAGTTCATATTAGTTTTAATAAACAGTATTTGGAATTCCTCAATTCTACCCACAGATTGGCATTATTCTACCCAGATCCCTGTACTTAAACCAGGTAAAGATCCAACGAACCCTTCTTCATATCGACCCATTTCCTTGACATCAACTCTCTCCAAACTGATGGAAAGAATGGTTAAAAATAGACTCGTATGGTTCATGGAGCGATGCAGTATCCTGACACCAACACAGGCTGGATTTAGAAAAAATAGAAGTTCTTTAGATCAGCTCCTTAGATTAGAAACAGATATACAGAAAGGATTAGCTAACAAAGAGTATGTTCTAGTTATTTTCATTGACCTTGAAAAAGCATATGACCTTTTATGGAGAAAGGGAATAGTATTTAAATGTCATCAAGCTGGTATAAAAGGAAAAATGTTACAGTGGATTAATTCATTTTTACAAGATCGATATTGCAAGGTAAAAGTTGATGGTCAGTTATCTTCACAGTTTGTTCTGGAAAATGGAACGCCCCAAGGTAGTGTGATTAGTCCAATTTTGTTCAATTTAATGTTGAATGATCTAAAACTGAAAGAAAAATCTGTAAAAATCTCTATGTATGCCGATGATATTGCCATATGGTGTTCAGGCAGAAATCTTGACTTTCTACAAAAGAAAATTAAGAAAGCTTTAAAAGAGATTGAACAATGGTGCTCAACCTGGAGTATGATTATATCTCCTCAAAAGTCTGCTGTTATGATTTTTACCAATAGGCAGCAAATAGAGGTAAATATTGAGATTAAAGATAAATCTATACCACAATACAAAGAATATAAGTTTCTGGGCATTTGGTTTGATGTGAAACTCACCTGGAAAAAGCACATAGATTATATAAAACTCAAATGTTCAAAAAGAATCAATTTGTTACGGTGTATAGCAGGAACGAGTTGGGGAAATAATAAAACGATTCTTTATATTATATACAAAGGTCTTATTAGATCCATATTAGACTACGGATGTGAGTTATACGATTCGGCTAGCCTTTCACTAAAACAAGAATTAGATTCAGTCCAATATAAGTCACTGAAAATAATAACTGGTGCAGTATATAACCCTGCCCTTGAAGCACTGCAGGTTGAATGTGGTGAACGACCTTTACAACTAAGAAGAGAACTGTATGTTGATAAATACATGTTTTATCTTTTAACAAATAGAGATACTCATCATCCTACTTTAGAAATTATTGAACCTTCCTGGTATATTGATCAATTTACTTGGAAAGTAGGTCATGGACCCTTTGTAGTTAGAGCATGTAAGCCAAATGAAGAAATCCAAATTGAACAACTAAGCCAAAGAATATTACGAGAACCTTTTTGGTCATATGAAATACCAAATATATCTTACTATATCCATAATGTTATCAACAAACAACGTAACTTAGTACAAGATATGAAAAACTGTGTCTTAGAAAGGACACATACAAGATGGAAAGGTTACTTAAAGATCTACACTGATGGATCAAAACAAGAAGACAAGAGAACCGGCTCTGCTTTTTATATACCAGAACTGGACATTAAAAAATACTATAGATTAAATTCTGTAAGTATAATGAGAGCCGAATTAACAGCAATTGTAATGGCACTTGATTGGCTAGGAGATAACAAAGGAATGTCCATCATAATTTTTACAGATTCATTGTCAGCTCTTCAAGCACTCGAAAGCAATCGAATTCAAAACAATCTTATTGTTGATATCTTATATAAAATCAAAGTTTTACAATCATCAGATATTTATGTCAACTTTGAATGGATACCATCCCATTGCGGTATTCACGGGAACGAAGTGGCAGACCAATTAGCAAAAAAAGGAGCATCAAAAGAAGAAGTTGAATTACACATTCCATATATCAAAGAGGAATGGAAAAACCACATGTCTTTGATTTATAAAGAAATCTGGCAGGCTCAATGGGCATCCTCATCTAAAGGAAGACATTTATTTAGCATCCAACCCAACGTGGCAGAAACAATTAGTTATCAAGGTCTCATTCGATTTGAAGAGACTATGATTCACCGGCTAAGACTTGGAAAATGTAAATTGAATTATTATCAGTATAAATGTAATCAACATGAAAATGGTCTATGTTCACATTGTCAGGTTCCTGAGACAATAGAACATTTTTTACTACATTGTAATAAATATGAAAGAGAAAGAAGAACTATGCAAAGAAGCCTGAAATTAAATACGCCAATATCAGACCTAGCAACATTATTGGGAAGAAATGCAGATTATAAAGTAATCCTGAATTATGTGAAAAAAACAAAGAGATTCGAATAAGAATATTCCACTGATCTCTCTCCATCTCTCCCTCTCGCTTCCTTTTGTTCTGAGGATTATATTTAGTGATGTTAATTCTTATAGACTACTAAAATTGTGTTTCGACATAGCTTCTTATAAAAGTTTGCATACTATGAAGTACAAAAATGCACAATTTAATGGTGGAGGTAACTAATCTTAATTATATTGCACCTCGCTGTATGACAGGTCAGACTAGTCTAACGCCGGCCGAGGACATTGAAGCGGGAATTAAGCAACATGGAAACGACCTGGCGCAGATAATCTACCAGATTGAAGAGCGCCAACTAAACTCCAACACCAACCAACTTGATTTTAGCGCCACGTTTCTGCGACGAGAAAAGGGTCTCGGAAAGGGTGGTGCCAAGCGTCATCGCAAGGTTCTCCGAGACAACATCCAAGGTATCATTGGATCTGAGCTTTATTTTCTGTGGATTTATATGATTTCGGAACTACTCTTTCAGCAAAAGCGAAAGTCTTATAGATTTTTATCCAACAAGTGTCATTATATTTGAAAACGAGACTCTGAGAAGCTTATGAACCAACTCTTTCGATTCGGACAGCGGATTGGTAAGCCTGTCAGCGAAATTCAAAAGCACATTTACAGTAAACTAACCAACATACTAACAAAACCCAATGCTAACAGTACTTCTAATAATATTCAAACTATCCAAAAAGGGATAATGGAAACGGAAGAAACAGATATTTCTTCGGGAGAAGATGCATATTATCAAGCCGCAATTGGTAATGTAATGATGACCCCGAGCAGTAATAGAAAACACGGTATATTCCAAGCTCATCTCAATAAATCAAATGATAGAGAGAGTTCTACAGAAGTTGAGAGTGAAATGGAGTGGCGAAAAGTGGAGAGAAAAAAGAGAAAAGCAAGTACAAGAACTATAAATGAAGACGACAAGAGAGTTAGGAAAGGAAGTTTCGAAAACAAAGAAGGGTCGAGTTCAAATCGTAAAAAGCAGAATATCAGACATGTCAGAAGTGAGAATAAATCTATGATAGTAGAAATAAGAGATGTAGGCGAGAATTCAAGCATAAGCAAAATAAGCCCAGCAAAACTCATTAAAGAAATCAACTCAAAGTATGGTGAGGTGAGTAAAATTATGAAAGAAAAGGGAGGCCTGAAAGTTACTTGTATTGATGAAACACAGATGAAAAAGATTTTAGAAATGACTGAATTAATTCACACCCCTGTCAAGGTTGCACAATATATACCCATTACTCAAATCCGTGGTGTTATTCATAAAGTAGATACACTAATCACGGAGGAAGAACTCAATGAACTCTTGAAAGAACAAGGTGTGACGTATGTAAAGAGATTCAATAAAAGAATAAACGGTGAATTATCACCAACCCCTTCTGTTCTTTTAGTATTCAAAGGACCAAATCTTCCACACCATGTCTCCTTTCTATACCAAAAATATGTAGTTGATGAGTTTGTCCCTACTGTAACAAGATGCCATAAATGCCAGCAATTTGGGCACATCCAAAAGAATTGTAAGGGTCATTTAAGATGTGTAAGATGTGGTGAGACCCACACTTTTGAAATGTGCCCCAATAAAGATAGCCCAAAATGCTTGAGATGTAACCTTAATCATTCAGCGGCCTATCAAGGATGTACCTATTATAAGGAAGCAAAAAATATTCAAAATGTCAGCCTGCAAAATAATTTAACTTATGCTCAAGCAACAAAAATATACCATCAAGAAAAAAAAGAAGAAAATCACTCGAAAGATCGTGAATCATCAAACAAGAATATTATCAAACCCCCCAAAGGAAAGAAAATCCCAGATCAACCGAATATTTTGGAAGCTAAAGTAGATCAAATACCAACGGTAAAGAGGTCGACAATAAAAACGGCGACCATATCCACTCAAACAGAAACGGCGGAAAAGTCTGTACAGACAGATGCGCAAGAATTCACTTGTAAAGAGAATAATCGTAGGCCTAATGAAGCAGAAGAGTCTGGACCTGTAATTCCCGCATCCACAGAAAATGCTAGAGTCGACTTTTTGGCATTCATCACTTTTATAGTTAACAACCTTGACAAAGAAACTTCTCATTCAAACAGAATTAGATTAGTGGTTGAGGCAGCCAAGCGATGCTTAGACATCAACGAGGTGTCTCCAGAGATGATCCACGATCGTCTTTAGTAATAAAGACAGCTCAAATACAATTAACGCTCGGCCTTTAAATATTTTACAATGGAATGCCCAAAGCATGAATGCTCACGGTCCAGACTTTTACAAAGAGCTAATAGAAAATGTAGAATTAAACTCCATCCCTGCCTTGATATGTTTACAAGAAACATGGTTCACTGATTTTAATATATTAGCAATTCCAGATTTCATCCCAGTAATAAAAAATAGAGGCCAAGGAGGAAGAGGAGGAATTGCAATATATGTGCATAAAACAGTTACTTTCAAAGAAGTCAATTTGCCTCAAATCAAGGAATATCAAAGAATTGACATTTTCACTTATGACAAGGTCATTTCATTAATCAATTATTATAATCCTTGTCAAAAGATAGAATTGCGAGATTTAGAAAATTTGATTGAAAATTGTTCAAAAAACATAATAATTACAGGTGATTTCAATTCACACAACCCTCTGTGGGGTAGCATAAAGCGAGATAGTAATGGGACATTAGTTGAAAACTTTATAACAAAACATGATTTAGTAGTGTTGAACGATGGGACGCCTACAAGAATGGACATCCATACAGGGACAAGGTCTTGCCTAGACTTAACAATTGCTTCGAAGGAAATCGCCAGCAAACTAAAATGGAACGTGCTAGGAAATTTCGGGAGCGATCACAATGTTATCAAGTGCTCACTGCACGAAATAGAATTTGTAGATGATAACATCAATCCTCATGAAAAGAATTGGTCCTTCAAGCACGTAAACTGGGAAATATATCGGGAAAGATTGAAGCATAAATTTAGTAAAATAAAGATATTACATTTTTCACATGATCTGAATATTCAAGATAAGTACAATTTGATTTTGCAGATTATTAACGAAGTGGCAGAAGAAACCCTTCGCAAAGCAGGCAGAAATCGAAAAGCAAAAAAACCCAGTACCTTGGTGGACACTAGAATACCAAGAAGCAATCAAAGAAAGAAATAAATATAGAAATCGATTAAATAGACATTTTAGAAAGGATGACTTGGAAATGTACAGGAAAAAGAAAGCATATGCTCAAAAAATAAAGAGACGAACACAAAAGGAATACTGGTTAAACTACTGTCAGTCTTTGAGGAGAACATCCAACTTAGGCAAAGTATGGGATATGGTGAAAGGACTACGAAATGGTTCTGTCTCCAAACATATATTTCCCAATTTATTAACAGGAAACAATACACCAATAGCTAATGCTCAAGAAAAGGCAGAATTGATTGCTAAGGCTTTTAAAACGATCGACAATCGATTAGACAATGACGAGATTATTAGAAGAAATTCATTTGAAAATTTGATACGAAATACGATCGAAGAAAGCTACTCCTCTGAAACACCTCTTAATGATGAATTCACATATAATGAATTAACAAGCGCTGTTAAGGATATGAAAAATTCTGCAGCAGGTACAGATGGTATCAAGTCAATTATGATACAACACCTACCAAAAATAGCTCTTCAGTTCATATTAGTTTTAATAAACAGTATTTGGAATTCCTCAATTCTACCCACAGATTGGCATTATTCTACCCAGATCCCTGTACTTAAACCAGGTAAAGATCCAACGAACCCTTCTTCATATCGACCCATTTCCTTGACATCAACTCTCTCCAAACTGATGGAAAGAATGGTTAAAAATAGACTCGTATGGTTCATGGAGCGATGCAGTATCCTGACACCAACACAGGCTGGATTTAGAAAAAATAGAAGTTCTTTAGATCAGCTCCTTAGATTAGAAACAGATATACAGAAAGGATTAGCTAACAAAGAGTATGTTCTAGTTATTTTCATTGACCTTGAAAAAGCATATGACCTTTTATGGAGAAAGGGAATAGTATTTAAATGTCATCAAGCTGGTATAAAAGGAAAAATGTTACAGTGGATTAATTCATTTTTACAAGATCGATATTGCAAGGTAAAAGTTGATGGTCAGTTATCTTCACAGTTTGTTCTGGAAAATGGAACGCCCCAAGGTAGTGTGATTAGTCCAATTTTGTTCAATTTAATGTTGAATGATCTAAAACTGAAAGAAAAATCTGTAAAAAATCTCTATGTATGCCGATGATATTGCCATATGGTGTTCAGGCAGAAATCTTGACTTTCTACAAAAGAAAATTAAGAAAGCTTTAAAAGAGATTGAACAATGGTGCTCAACCTGGAGTATGATTATATCTCCTCAAAAGTCTGCTGTTATGATTTTTACCAATAGGCAGCAAATAGAGGTAAATATTGAGATTAAAGATAAATCTATACCACAATACAAAGAATATAAGTTTCTGGGCATTTGGTTTGATGTGAAACTCACCTGGAAAAAGCACATAGATTATATAAAACTCAAATGTTCAAAAAGAATCAATTTGTTACGGTGTATAGCAGGAACGAGTTGGGGAAATAATAAAACGATTCTTTATATTATATACAAAGGTCTTATTAGATCCATATTAGACTACGGATGTGAGTTATACGATTCGGCTAGCCTTTCACTAAAACAAGAATTAGATTCAGTCCAATATCAGTCACTGAAAATAATAACTGGTGCAGTATATAACCCTGCCCTTGAAGCACTGCAGGTTGAATGTGGTGAACGACCTTTACAACTAAGAAGAGAACTGTATGTTGATAAATACATGTTTTATCTTTTAACAAATAGAGATACTCATCATCCTACTTTAGAAATTATTGAACCTTCCTGGTATATTGATCAATTTACTTGGAAAGTAGGTCATGGACCCTTTGTAGTTAGAGCATGTAAGCCAAATGAAGAAATCCAAATTGAACAACTAAGCCAAAGAATATTACGAGAACCTTTTTGGTCATATGAAATACCAAATATATCTTACTATATCCATAATGTTATCAACAAACAACGTAACTTAGTACAAGATATGAAAAACTGTGTCTTAGAAAGGACACATACAAGATGGAAAGGTTACTTAAAGATCTACACTGATGGATCAAAACAAGAAGACAAGAGAACCGGCTCTGCTTTTTATATACCAGAACTGGACATTAAAAAATACTATAGATTAAATTCTGTAAGTATAATGAGAGCCGAATTAACAGCAATTGTAATGGCACTTGATTGGCTAGGAGATAACAAAGGAATGTCCATCATAATTTTTACAGATTCATTGTCAGCTCTTCAAGCACTCGAAAGCAATCGAATTCAAAACAATCTTATTGTTGATATCTTATATAAAATCAAAGTTTTACAATCATCAGATATTTATGTCAACTTTGAATGGATACCATCCCATTGCGGTATTCACGGGAACGAAGTGGCAGACCAATTAGCAAAAAAAGGAGCATCAAAAGAAGAAGTTGAATTACACATTCCATATATCAAAGAGGAATGGAAAAACCACATGTCTTTGATTTATAAAGAAATCTGGCAGGCTCAATGGGCATCCTCATCTAAAGGAAGACATTTATTTAGCATCCAACCCAACGTGGCAGAAACAATTAGTTATCAAGGTCTCATTCGATTTGAAGAGACTATGATTCACCGGCTAAGACTTGGAAAATGTAAATTGAATTATTATCAGTATAAATGTAATCAACATGAAAATGGTCTATGTTCACATTGTCAGGTTCCTGAGACAATAGAACATTTTTTACTACATTGTAATAAATATGAAAGAGAAAGAAGAACTATGCAAAGAAGCCTGAAATTAAATACGCCAATATCAGACCTAGCAACATTATTGGGAAGAAATGCAGATTATAAAGTAATCCTGAATTATGTGAAAAAAACAAAGAGATTCGAATAAGAATATTCCACTGATCTCTCTCCATCTCTCCCTCTCGCTTCCTTTTGTTCTGAGGATTATATTTAGTGATGTTAATTCTTATAGACTACTAAAATTGTGTTTCGACATAGCTTCTTATAAAAGTTTGCATACTATGAAGTACAAAAATGCACAATTTAATGGTGGAGGTAACTAATCTTAATTATATTGCACCTCGCTATATGACAGGTCAGACTAGTCTAACGCCGGCCGAGGACATTGAAGCGGGAATTAAGCAACATGGAAACGACCTGGCGCAGATAATCTACCAGATTGAAGAGCGCCAACTAAACTCCAACACCAACCAACCTTTGCTCATTCTCCTGAGGACGACAAGAACACACTTGTCGAAACGTCGAGATTGGGTGGTCCTTTTCAGGACCAACATATGCCCAAGAAAGAATACATGGTGTACCGTGAAACCTACTACACTGAACCTCATTTTGTTTTCGGACTAATGTACCTTCGGAATTACGAACCTTCGGAATAAGGAACCTTCGGAATATCCGAACCTTCGGAATAACGAAGCTTCGGAATTACGAATGTATGCGTAATTTTTGAGGGGCGGTAACGGCACGCAAAGCGTGCCAACAATTAGACAGCACGCTCCCTAGGGGGAAGGGATGACTTTTTGATATCTCATCACATTTAAATCAAAAGACAGATATTTCTTGCGTCTATACCCTTATCAACTCGAACTCAATTGACTTGCTGTGATTATAAAAACTTGTTTTCGAAAGAAATATGAGCTCCCCAAAATGGGAAAAGATTGAGGAATTTGAAATAATTCCTCTTACCGCGCGAAACGCGGAAGATAAAACCTTTTATAAAAATTGAGAACAGAAGTGGTATGAAATTCCCAGCTTGGTCACATCAGATCTGATTGCAAAAACTTTAGCCAAATTAAATTTCTTTAACTCGCAAAACAGAGTAGAAGACAGGAATATATGCAGGGATGAAATATTCCTTCCCGCGAATATGGCGTTCAAGCTCAAGTAGTAGTAGGTCCATGATGATATTAATCTAGAAGCAGCCACCCTTATTAAACAAAATCTTACTTCCCATATAACTCTGGTGGATGAGACAGCCATTAATGAAGCAATGATTTCTATTAATAATTAGATTCAGCCAAAATTACGAAATGCTATACCCATCTACTAATAATAAGCCCAGAAAAACAAAGCAGTTTTTATGAAACCATGGTACAACCACAGCTGCTATAGATTGAGAAACAGGTATCGAAATGTAAACAAAAATCCTTTAAAAAAAACAGACTGACTACAATAGGCAAAACATGATTCAATGTGGGAAAAGGTATAAAATTATAAGTATCTCAATAACAAACTATACGAACTTTGAGACCTACTAAACCGAGGGATTTTTGGAAAATTCTCCAAAGCAATAGTGTAAATAAAAATATAAAGATAGAGGCTAATTTTGCTGATCTATAGTTGACCACTTTGAGGATTTAAATCAATCTTACGATAACTTCCCCTCTCCTACAATCCAACATTTTGATAATCCGGCCATCAATGATGAATTTACTCTAAAAAATGAAAAGGATCAAAGATTATAATAGATGGAACTATAAATGAGTTCTTAACAGATACTTCGGCGGTTATTATTCCAATCCTTACTAGGTTATTCAACATTGTAATCAATAGTGGTAAAGTTCCTGATGTTTGGGGTATTGGTGTTATAACTCCTATCTTTAAAAAATAATGGTCCTGTTAAAAATACTGGAAAATTATCGAGGGGTCTCGATCCTTAGCTGCATTGGCAAACTGTTTACTTTACTTCTAAATGAGAGATTAACAAAATATATTGACGTTGGTATCTTAGGGGAGAATCAAGCAGGATTCATGCACAAATACTCAACCATTGACCATATATTCTGTTTAAAATGCATTGTTGATATTTATACAAGATTCCTAAATAAGAAACTTTTTGGTGTTTTTATTGACTAGTAATGACATTAATGGTAAAATTCTTTCTGATGTTTCGAAAGTATCCAAGTGGTTTATATCTGAAATATTCCCCATACAGGTGATAATTTGTCGTCTCTCCTCTTCTTTCTTTATCTAAAGGATCTTGAAACTGAGCTTAGTAGAAAATATAAAGGCACCTCGAACCTCTCGGACCTGATTGAGAATAAAATAGTTCATACTGTTATTCAAGGAGACTGTATAAGTTCTTCAAAAATTAATGTCAAAATTGTAAATCCGAGTATAGGCGGATTGGAAATAAAAAACACAGCACAGAGTACAGCTTTGTCGCAAAGCTGAAACAGGAGAAATACTAATTTTGAACATTAAAATCTATCCAATATTTTTATTCACGAAATGAATTCACAGCGAAAGGCTGAACTACATGAATGTGTACAGAGTAAAAAATCAGTAGGCCTAGGCCTAAACAAACAAGTAATACAAATGCCTAATATCCATTAAGTTAGGCATGGATATACAGAGAAGGTAAATTAAAGGGAATAAATTGAAAGAGGGAACATGTCTTTCGTCCAAAGGATATCTTAATAAAACATTAATTCGGGATTTGATAAGTTTGTTAACAAAGTAAGGAAATGTTGAATTTGTCCGAAAAGTGGCATTTTTTTTATTAGACAAAGCTTTCATTTCCCAATCTTTAAAAAGTAATATCACTGTATTCGGAGGAGAATTCATGAGTTAAAAGCACACTGTTAAGTGTTTTACTGCAGTCGTCAATTTAAAGAGAGTAGGTACATATCAATTATTTAACATGTTTAAAGTATAGATACAGAACCCAAATAGAAATTGGTGTATAGTTCTACAGTTAGGGTGAAGCCACAACAACCTTAAAAACAGTCAAAACGTTCCTCATAAATAATAGCAAGTGGAAAATGTAATGCAAATGAGTCAAGCATTGTCATGTGGGGCTAGTCTTGTTAAATGTTAAATGAAGTATTAAAATCCTTGCACCAGTCAAGTGCATAAGCTTTGATGAAGAAAAAACAATGCTGCAATTGTATGTGTTACAATTGTCCCACAGGCATGTTACAATAACCCCATGTTGTGGGGCAATTGTAACACTTGACCTCTTATTTTCAAATGATAGTAGCTTCTAAATTAAAGGGGAATCCAACCCAAATAAAAACTTGTTTTTATGAGAAAAAGAAAAATCAGACAAGTTGATAAGTGAAAGTTTGAACGGTATTGGACAAACAACAAGAAAGTTATGAATTTTTAAAAGTTGTAGATATTGGTAATCACTATACTCATGGCGACTTCAAATTGGCCGCATATGGGATGTCATAGTGATGTAAGGCAAGGACTACTCTTCCATGTGCTCCAATACATATTATGGCTAAAATGTCATTTTTCCCCAAAGTTTTATTTCAAATTATATTTTTCTTTCATGAGGACATTAAACAAAATACTACCTGGGTTATATTTAGATTACTGCCCCAGGGGAATGGGTACTTAGGAGAAAACCACAAATCCCTGATAATAAAGTACATGGCCTATGGAAAAGTTGTCCTTGCCCCTTGTCATAATTTACTTACCCAGTTGCCAATTTGAAATCTACATACTATTAGTGATCTCAATTTTAAAGCAGCTATAACTTTCTTATTGCTTGTCCGATTTCTTTCAAACTTTCACCATCCTGTTTAATTTATTTTTCTCCTTCCCAACACAATATTTTATGGCAAAGGTTGGATTCCCCTTTAATTGTTTAACTTAATCCAAACCTATTCGTGGTGTCAAGCCAAGATATGCATCTTCGTTTTATTTAGGTTTTTTAGCAGGCATTTAGCTTTAATAAGGTGTATGTGTGGGAGTATATATATATATATATATATAATATATATATATATATATATATATATATATATATATATATATATATATATAACGCGCTTTTGGGTAAAAGATCATTAATGACGTAAGTTACGTAATAATAAAAGAGTATGATTTAAGTTTCGTAACTCTTATTATTACGAAATCTTTTTATTGTTACGAAACTGAAATCTCACTATATATATATATATATATATATAAATACATATGTTTTGTTTATTTCTTTATTTTATCTTATCTTTTATTCATAAAATGTAAAGGAGGCCTTCACCCTACAAGCTCTGCTTTTTAATTGGTCTCCTTCCCTTTCGATTTCATGGTATTATTGTATTATAAAAAATGATTTAGATGTTATATTTTGTAAATATGTATATTGAACTATCAGTGTAAATGTAAAAAGACTGAAAGAGAAAATAAATGAATTGAATTGAATTTAGTAAATTTTGTTACAATTGTCCCCGCGGTCCCTTTACAAAATGAAGGTCATTTTGGTACCGATATTTGTTTTATAAGCCAAAAGGGGGGGGGGGTCACGGTAAATTGAAGGTAATCCTGGGTTGGCTCC
Source organism: Lytechinus pictus (assembly GCF_037042905.1). Lineage (NCBI taxonomy): Eukaryota > Metazoa > Echinodermata > Echinoidea > Temnopleuroida > Toxopneustidae > Lytechinus > Lytechinus pictus. The sequence continues at coordinate 19,360,990 of NC_087252.1, read as the reverse complement.
AAAATGTAGGTCGTTATTTTTTTTTTACTTGGCAGCCCCAGGGGGGGGGGGTTAAACCGTTGATCCGCCTCTGCCAGCTAGAGTTTTTCTTCTTCTTTGGGTGTACTGCCCAACGCCCCGGGAGCCACTTCAACCGCGCGGGAGTTGTGAGAAGTTTCATGGTTTCCTCAGGAAACGAGATATTTCAAGTTTGCTCAAAATTTCTTTATAAAGTTAGATCATTTTTGTTGTGACATATACATGTAAATACAAAAACTTGGAAAATTTACCGCTTCCAATAGGGGCCGGGTGCTGATGGGTTATCTTGAAAAAATATATGTTTTTTTCTTTATTCATTTTCAATCCAGATACACTTACAAATAAGCTTTCGTAAAATATTATTTACAAACGGTTCATTGAACTTTAACATGATCAGTGTAAAAATGAATGATAACATTGACGACGTTAGGCAGGCCTGAATCTCGTACCCATATACCCCCATCCACTCACTTTCCCCTTCTGCTCGACGTCATAATCTCGCTTGGAAATATACGAGATCGATATCCGGATCCGAACTCTCATCTCCAGATCGGATACCGGTTTCCGTAAACAGTATAAATTTTCTGAAATTACGATTTTCTCCTGTAATTTTGCTGTTCAAATCATAATTGTAATATGGTGAGTTGGTAAATGTTTGTCGCTATTGAATAGATGATTTGAATACGAATTTTCATTCAAATGATAGTATAATACCTATTTTTCAAGATGATTGCGTTGCTGCATTTATATACAAAAATGTGTGTTTAGTCCCATTGTATGTTATGCGTGTTTGTTGTGATAGATCTAACATAACAAGTTGATTGTATTAAGTTCGAATTCGATGTTAGTCTACTCTTGCTATCCGCTTCCTTCATAGGTTCTACGATAGGGCATAGGCCTACAAATAGATCTATACTCTATACAAGTTGTATGTTACTAAATAAAGTTAAAAGAGATCAACTAAGTGTAAAATTGCAACTGAATATCCAGAGGCAGAGCTACGTCTAATTTTAAATTTGTACAAAAAATTGTAGATTTATATTTATATGAAGTTTTTTAATTTATTTTTCATAATAAATACATCTGACGCCTTGTGCGCAAACTAACACTGGCTACGAGGTGGGCGTGGCCCACTCACACTAGTACGAGGTTAGTATATATAGCCTATATACTAACCTCGTACACCGAACCGTGTTTGACCCTTGATTTCGAAGTAGTCGGCAAACATCGCTTCATTGCTGAAGTAATATTTGCCGAAACTCCTTCTCGCTACTCACCGGGGCTCTTTCCGGTAAGTAGCAATACATTAAAAAATAAAAAATGTAATTTGAATATAATAATCGGTCAAAAAGAGCAAATTTCGCTTACCTCGGCCTGGAAAGTAACTTCGCTTGTCTCTTCTACGGAAATACAAGGAGGCCCGTTGGTGGCGCTAATAAATTTCACAACCTTGATTCAGCTCCTCTGTAATTTTATAACTGTGTCTAAATCCTTTGAATGCGCAATTCTTATGATTAATTTACTAATTATGGGCACCAATAAATGAAATACCTTCAAACATGTCAAAAACATAATTCAAGATTATTATTGGCGATGATAACACTTTTCTGCAATTAATTTAAAACGATGACTAATAAAGAAAGATTGAAAAAAATATACGTGCCTGGAACAAAACCAGCAGTACAGGCTTTAACGAACATCAATAATACGGTATACCAAAGTCTTTACAATGAAAAGATTGGACACTTCACGGACTTTGCGTAATGACCTGCGTCAATTTGCGTGTAAAATAGTGTAGGTGCCTAGTCTTTCCCTTGTCGTGTCTTTGATATGAATATAAATCGCGCGCCCTCTTTAGACGAAAATTGATATCGGCGCTGACCAAATTTTATCTCCGTGAAATCTTCACTAAAGATCAAGAAAATATACATATTTTTTAGAAGAAACTTCAAGGAGAAGTCACGGAAAGATCTAAATGATTGGGTAAGTGTCATAGCAGAATGTGAAATCCCTAATTATGTGTGATGTTTTATGTGAGCGAAAGCCCAGTAGTATATTGATGTGTCGTGTGTGTCGCGTTATTATGAATGATATTCCTTCGCACGCGAGATGATATGAGCCCATGGGTGGGCGTGGCCTAGCATTTGACTGGGCTCGAGCGGCAAATTTGAATTCGAATAATAATGAGCAAAAGGTCACGCACGATCCTTGAACTTTCGACGTTTAAAAATGATCAACGACCACAATCAGCGACAATTAGCTACGGGAGAGTTACAGGGATTAAGCGGCTTATCGTTTCCTGACAAAGGCCATAGTTTGACACTTAATAATAATATCTTCACTTTTAGGAAACCTTTGGAACTGGGAGTTGGTATGTTTGTTTTGGTTTGGTTTTCTCTTTCTATTCATTGTTTATTTAAATGTAAAGACGTTCAAATAAAAATTCTAGGATTTTATTTTGTCCACCCTACTACCAAGTCTCACGCATTGTGCGTGAGACTCACGCATCCAGGGTCCGTCTCACGATCTCACGCATGGCGCCCATTTTTCTCACGCATCGGGACCCGACAGAAAAAAAAGAGAAAAAGTAGCATTATTCGTTAGATTATGCGCACTGGCCGACCGCCTTCGCACGCCGTCGCGTCTACCCCGACACGCGAGACGAATCGAGAGTGCAGTCAGCGCACAGCTAGTACGTGATACGAGGAATCGTGTGCGTGCATCGCGTGGTTTTGTAGTATGGATCAATATCATGATGAAGCCCATATCTCGCGCGCGCCTTTTCGAAACGTACAAGTGTAAGTACTGGCCGCGCGCGTGCAGAGACGCCGAGTCATGAAAATCTCACGCATAACATTTTTTTGAACTTGGCATCTCTGAATATCTGTGATTGATTGCAAATATTTTCTTGCAACGCCACCTAAGTCATTAAGTGACCTAATTCCTGACCTAAGTTCAAGTTCAATCTTCTCTCTCTCTCTCTGAGTCTCTCTCTCCTGTTTAATTGTATAATTAAACGCATTAATATAATTTATAACTTGTTAGGTCCATGTAGGTCAGGTCAGGACTTGTTAATATCAGCTGAATTGCCGGCCTTCATGATATTCTTTCATTTCAATAATAAGACATGTGATTGTGAAGAATCATTGTTTCAGCGATTTTCAAAAAAATTGATGCAAAAAATGTATTGGGTGAAAGTGTGAGACTTTTAATGCAACTCGCTGGTTTCGTCTTCTTTTTAGTGCAATATTTCCTCTGACAAAAATTTCCAGTGGTGGACTGTCGTGTACACTTTTTTAGATAACATTGGTCAAACTAAGATGATGAATCACCACCCCTCATACTTGTATGGCTTCATTTCAAATATGAAATTATTTTATTGATTAGAGGGTCGTGGGTTCGAATCCCAGCTATGGCGTAATTTCCTTCGGCAAGAAACTGATCCATAATGTGCTGCACTCAATCCAGGTGAGGTAAATGGGTACCGGTAGGAAGTAATTCCTTAAAAAGCTGTGTGCGCTATGAACGCCTAGCTTAGCCGGGTAATATAGGAGCGCCTTGAGCACCTAACAAGGTGGATATGTGCGCAATATAAATCCCCTATATCAGTGGCGTACCTAGGATTTTCCACAGGGGGGGCAAAATCGGCTGCCAAAAAATTTGACAAGCAAAAAAAAAAAAAAGGTCTTCAATAAAAAATTTTAGGTTTTCGTACCAGAAAATAATTTGACAAGCAAAAAAAAAAAAAAAAGGTCTTCAGGCTCTTCAGGGGGGGCATTAAAGGTCTTCAAGTTCGTCAGGGGGGCAAAAAAGGTCTTTTAAGCTCGTCAGGGGGGGCAGGTATATGTCTTTTGTATGGGTTGTGGCTCGTCAGGGGGGCAGAGTGCCCCCTCTGCCCCCCCTCCCCCGTAGGTACGCTAGTGCCCTATATTATTATTATTATTAATCTATAATATATCTACCCCACACTTCCCTGATCTTCAAGACCACTGAGCCAGTTCACACAGTTGAAATAAAAAGTTCAAAATCAATCCCATTCGCTGGTCCTCAATTTCACAAGAATGCTGACAAGTTAATAACTTTTAAACTTCATCATGTAGAAAATAGAGTCTGAAACTGGTACAAATTCACTGGCCTACATGTAGCCCTTTGTTTTTAATTTTCTGTGACATCAGGCTACTTAAATCATACTATGCATGCGGTGCCAAACCAAATTATATATTACATGTACGTCGTATGTGATCATTATTTAACAAATGATAGCAATAAACATATGAACATACAAATTATTTGTGAATCATTTTTAACCGATATTTATTATCAGGATATGAAAATAATAATAATTTATACTCTTTTAGTCATGAATAATTACAATCTTAATTTGTATTATTATTATTTATAAATTATTCAATCTTCTTCCATTATTTGTAAATGACTGCAATTTGTACTTCATTGTTATTTGCCTGTAATAAAGTAAATCCATCATTTATGAATAATGAAAAATATAATAATTAGTTATTTGAAAATTTCACACAAATATCACTTTGAGTGAATTCATATGATTGAATTCATAAATCTGAGCCATCATTTGTTACAGTCAATTTTATACTAGTACCCTTACAAAACACTCTTATCATAATTTCTATTTTCTTTCTATTTCTTTTTCCACTTTTTCAGAAATATATATGAAATGTCTGGTAAACACTGACCGTCATGGCTCTTATATTTGGAGTAGGAACTGGCCTCTTCGTGCTAGCGATACTCTGGGCTCTTGCCATCCTACTCTGTGCTGTCTTCTCCAGAGCAGATAAATTGAGGTGAGTTTCATTCGACCACTGAACAGGTTCATCTCATTGGTGTGATGAGATAAGACAATATTATTTTTTCCCTATCACGAAAGTTTACCTTTTTTGGGGGGGAGGTTGATAAGTTTTTACTTGGGAGGCTACAAGCTTCGTCATACCTTTGTCAAAGACTGCACAGTGAAGGGTGAAGAGAGATTAAGGACACAACGCTCTCTTTATATTATATTTTTATAGAAAACAACCTTGAAAAATATCTATGATGGCCAAAGTAGTCAAATTGACTGGTTGCCAAATAAAAAGAAGAACCCCCCCCCCCCCCCCCCCCCCGTCGACATAAATTCTGATTCTAACGCCTCAACATGATGCATCAGCATCTGCACTAGACCGATAAATGGGTCTATTTGTGTTAGGGATATGCTCCGCTGAGACTTTGTTTGGCTCCGCGCCATCCTCTCCGTCAATAGACCAATGACGGCCAAACAGATTAGGATCAGCCAGGTTCTTCTTCAGGCGCTCAATTGCCGTCAGTGCAGCTACAGCTGAGCGTACAAAACGTGTCAGCTGATACGCTGGCACGTCCGCATGCTCAGCTGTAGCTGACGGTGATTGAAGAAGAACCTGGATGATCCTTATCTGTTTGTCATCAAAATTCGCTATTTTCCGGCATATTTTTCGGAAAGGTGGTAAGCTGATTGTATTTATGGGTAATATAAATTTATCTTTATTATTTCTTCTTTTTTCCCCATCAAAAAGAAAAATTTAGGAGTAATCAATAAGGGTGCGCCAGCAACCCTTTTCTCCATAGACGCTGTAGTTGAGGCATTGGTGGAGCTCCGCCATTACAAGCTGAGCGCAATGGCCATCATCCGTTTGTAGGAGGACCAAAAAAATGTTGAAACACTCCTCCTAAACAGCGGATTTATCAGTCTACATCTGCACTATCTATGATGATTAAATCTTTGTGAAACACCCCCCCCCCCCCCCCCCCCGGTATTGTTTTAGTAGATCAGACCACTAGATAATTCAATATGGCCGTGGCATATTACCTTTAAATTTTCAATTGTTTTCTTTCATTAACAGTCTTTCTCTTTTCTCTCCCTCTTCTTCCCTATGTCAGAGGAGCAGCCTTTGGGATAGTACTTCTTGTTATCATAATCACCCTCATCCTAGTATTTATTCCTAGAGAAGATTCCTTTACACAGCCATCAGATATAAAGGTGAGTGCTGTTGGTGCATTTTTTTTGTTCATTGTAATAATGATGTAATTGTGGGATTGTTGTTTTTGCTTTTGCTTCTATTCAAATATTTAATGTATGGAATTTGTATTTATTGTAATTTATTATGTTTACCGTAGGTATTCCAGCTCTTGAATTAATAAACTTCATTGCTTTTTTTATTATTATTACTTTGTATTCAACTTTTAGTAGGCTCGTTACCAAATTTGTAATATGATAATGCTTTACACAGTACATTTTTATTCTTGTTTGTTAAATGTTCAATTATATTAATGTATTTTACTTAATCTTTTTTTGCAAAGCCCTTAGAAACATGATAAATACAATGTATTATTATTATTATCACATATAGTGCTGTTCATAAGTTACGCATAACTTTATGCTCGAATAGTGACCATTTTTTCTGCTAAATGATATATCCCTGTATAGCTGAGCACCTGAGAATGTACATGTTCTAGTTATGGGTAAACATACGTGCATATTCGTGCGTAACTAACTATACAGTTAGCTGTATGAAACACCATCCTGATTTGTGCTGTGTACAAAAATTGAGAAAATAGGCATGAAAGGACTTATCGGACGATTTATCCGACAAGTCCTGTTTTATTGACAGTTGGCATAGTAACAGTGGTCCTCAGCCAATCCAAATCAAGGAAAGTTGTCAGATTTGACAACTTGTCTGACAAAAGTGTTGATAAAATGCTCCCCAGGTCTTTTTCCAAATGAAAAAAAAGACCCTGTCCACATATGTGCTTATCTGTTTGGGTGATCTTCAGTGTGATCGTATGCAGCTTAGATTTCACAAAGGTTTAGATCCCGATGATAGAGTGAACGAATATTTACAGCCGCCAGAGGAGGTGGTTGGAACTACATTGTATGGTTCCCGAAGTGACGCCGAAATGCGACTGTTTTCCTGAGGGATGCAGCCCCAAAGGAAAATAGTCGCATTTGCGTCACTGAGGGACCATAGTTTCACCACACCTCTGACCGCAGGCCGTATATATATTTGGTTTATATCCGTCATCGGTATCATTCAGTATAACAGATAAAAAATGTAACTGAATATAGTAAATAATCCCAGTCTTCAAGTGTGAAATAATTAATGAAATTTGATAATGTTAATTGCTCACTGTGTGTGCGCGGGCATGCTCTGTTACAAGATCTCAGTGCGATTGACTTTATAGGCCATGCCCATGAAGCCGTAACCAGTTTTAAAACTATTTACGGCTCGGATTATGACGGATATGACAGTTAACCTTGGTTTTAAAGACTTTGTCATGAAGTTGTTTTTTTTTGCTGCTACTGCTCGCTCTCGGCTTTCAGCTAATTATCTTTCTCTCTCTCTCTTTCTATCCCATTCTCTCTCCAGATCACAGATCAGACGTTCATCCCACGTGTATTGATGTTGACGTTATTTGGACTGTTTGCCTTCCTCTCTCTCATCTTCATGTTTTCACTGCATTGGACAGAGCCTATACACGCCAAACCCATCAAGAGCAAAAGATTTTAGCTTTTAAAGTGACAGCATGTTGACATTCCTGCTTCCCGTGACGTGAAACGTAAAGGTCAAGTCCACCTCCCAAAAAATGTTGATTTGAATTCTGACAAGCATAACGCTGAAAATTTCATCAAAATCAGATGTAACATAAGAAAGTTATGACATTTTAAAGTCGCTTATTTTTCACAAAGCAGTTATATGCACAACTCGGTGATATGCAAATGAGACAGTCGATGATGCCCCTCCCTCACTATTTCTTTAGTTTTGCATTGTTTGAATAATACAATATTTACAATTTTTACAAATTTGAGAAAAATGACAAACTTGACTTAACCATGAAATGTTAAAACGATGGTAATTCCACATGTTCAGCGAGGAATAAAACTTCTTTTTACATGCAAAGGAAGAGAAAATTATAATATTTCATGTCTCATATAATGAAATGCAAATTAAATAGTGAGTAGGTGATTTTATCAGCCCCCTCGTTTACATACCACCTGGATGTATTGTGAATATACAATGTAACACTATTTTTTTTTTTTTAATGTCATAACTTATTATACTTCAGATTTTGATGAAATTTTCAATGTTATGCCAGTTGTATTTTTGTCTCACCTGCATAGCAGAGTGAGACTATAGGCGCCGCTTTTCCGACGGCGACGGCGGCGGCGGCGACGGCGACGGCGGCGTCAACACCAAATCTTAACCTGAGGTTAAGTTTTTGAAATGACAGCATAACTTAGAAAGTATATGGACCTAGTTCATGAAACTTGGCCATAAGGTTAATCAAGTATTACTGAACATCCTGCCTGAGTTTCATGTCACATGACCAAGGTCAAAGGTCATTTAGGGTCAATGAACTTAGACCATGTTGGGGGAATCAACATCAAAATCTTAACCTAAGGTTAAGTTTTTGAAATGTCATCATAACTTAGAAAATATATGGACCTAGTTCATGAAACTTATACATAAGGTTAATCAAGTATCACTGAACATCCTGCTTGAGTTTCACATCACATGACCAAGGTCAAAGGTCATTTAGGGTCAATGAACTTTGGCCGAATTGGGGGTATCTGTTGAATTACCATCATAACTTTGAAAGTTTATGGATCTGATTCATGAAACTTGGACATAATAGTAATCAAGTATTACTGAACATCCTGTGCAAGTTTCAGGTCACATGATCAAGGTCAAAGGTCATTTAGGGTCAATGAACTTTGGCCAAATTGGGGTATTTGTTGAATTACAGCCATAAATTTGAAAGTGTGTTGGTCTAGTTCATAAAACTTGGACATAATAGTAATCGAGTATCACTAAACATCCTGTGCGAGTTTCAGGTCACATGATCAAGGTCAAAGATCATGTAAGGTCAAAGAACTTTGGCCACGTTGGGGGTATTTGTTGAATTGCCATCATATCTCTATGAGTGTATTGGTCTAGTTCATAAAACGTGGAAATAAGAGTAACCAAGTATCACTGAACATCTTGTGCGAGTTATAGTAGTTTTCAAAATCAGCACTGCTGCTATATTGAATCGCGTGATGCAGGTGAGACGGCCAGAGGCATTCCACTTGTTCTATTCTACTTCAAATCAACTCTTTGTTTGGGTGGACTTGTCCTTTAACAATTGTTCGGGGGGGGGGGGGGGCTGGTTTCTACAATTTAATAAACTGATTGTTTATGATTTATTGTCAAACTTAGCCTCCCGATCAATCGTAAAGTTTTATTTTACAGGGCCCAGTCCATGTATTAGAAAGATATGCCGCATAGTCATGTAATTTTCCGGTTACAGCCAATTATTCCAAAGGTTCAATTACTCTGGAAACTAATAAGATTTGGATGATGTTTGAAGGATTGCATGTGGTATGAAACAATTGAGGAAGAGGTTTACTCTACATAACGCCATGTGTTACACAAGGTGTACCGCAAAAATAACATTTGTTATTTTGAAGGCTTGTTAGTCCAAAAAGGAAGTAGTAACATTCTGTATTTTTTACCTATACAGTTTTGTACATACTGGTACTTGTTGATACTGTACAAAATATTTTGGATTTTGTAAATATTGTCAGTATTGTAAATACTAATTTTTATTTGTTAATATGTAAAATAAAATTGTTATTGATTAAAAATCACTATTAGATATCTATGTGGATGTTAGTTCTCCTCATATCTTTCTTATGTAAATTTATTCCATAGGTCAGGACATGTCCAAAGTACAATGTAGTCAGCATACCTAGGATTTTCCAGAAGAAGGGCAAATTTTTTGGAGGATATTTCGTCCGCGAAAAAAAAAAAGGTCTTCAACCAAAAAAAAGGATTCCTTACCAGAAAAAATTTGACAAGCAAAAAAAAAAAAAAGGTCTTCAACCAAAAAAAAGGATTCCTTACCAGAAAAAAATTTGACAAGCAAAAAAAAAAAAAAAGGGTCTTCAGGTTCAAAAGAGGGGGTACACGTCTGTTTTTATTGCATTTTTACATTGCAAATTATTAATTTGGCTTCTCAAAAGGGGGGTGGGGGGAGACGTCCCCTGTATCAGTTGTGACTCGTCAGGGGGGGGGTAGGGATACAGTTTATGGGAGATGATGGGTTCTATAACAGCCTCAGTGGTGCAATTATCTTGTGTGTTTAACCTGTTGACCACTGAATTCTGTGATTCATACAGGCTTTGTAAAGGGATTGTGTGGTTCCAGTAGGCAATGGGTTAATATGTATTCGCAGTTGAAACAGAGGGGAAGAGAGGATGAAATGGGACTGAGGAGGGAGAGAGACGGAGAAAGAATGAGTGGAAGGAAAGATTGTGACAGAGAGACAGAAGGAAAGAGTAAGTGGAAGGCAGATGAGAGAGACAGATAGAGTGGAAGAAGAGAGAGAGAGAGGAGGGGGAGAGAAAGAAGGAGGGAAAAGGAAGAGTGCGTGTGAGAGGGCCGGAGAGAGAGAGCGTGAGATGGCAAGCATTATGTCATTGAAGGGAGACTCGGAGAGCGGAGCAGGTGGAATAAATAAGATTGCGAAGAGGAGGACGGTGTAGACAGGAAAGGAAGATTAAAGTGAGAATTTTAAAGAAATGAATAAGATTGGTAAAGCTGCTGCATCTTTCATAGGATTTTGGCATGAAAATAAATTACTTCCTATTGATATAGAGCTGTGTTATGGCAGGTGATGGAGTGAGAATATGCACCATGACACTAATATAAGCATTAAGGATGACACCACGGGGTGGGGGCAGGGGGAACCTCCCCCTATAAATCTTATAAGTATTAAAAAAAGGAGGAGAAAAGACGAAAAATGAGAAAACGAGAAAGGGGAGAAAGGAAGAAGAAAAGTATATAGGCGGAGTAGGCCCTTTAAAAAGGAAGGTCTGGATGAGGATCAAGTTGAGAAAAAAAATATTTTCCATGCTATCATAATTCATATTCTATTAGTACACATACACTCTACCCCTTGCAGTTTAATGTTTTTGTTTCTTATGCATTTACCCAATGGTCAATCAAGTATAACAAAAATTTAATAGGGCAAAATGTTTGCCATCAGTCGCGTCGAGATATGAGAAAGAAGAAGGCTTATAATGTTTTTGACGTTGATGGCGTAGTATCAATCCAGGGAAACTGGCTGTAGAGATTTGGTCCACCAAACACAACTTCCAAGAAAGTTATCACAAATCAGCGATATGGCGCTTCTTTTAAGGTAAGTGGTGCTTTAACGTTAAATGGAAATTAAATTTTAGGAGTGTGTTTCGTTTCGTGTTCACATACTAAGTTCAGTTCTTCTGTGAAACCTTTGCTTTTTCTTCGTTTTTTGTAGTCTGGATGTCTTTCTCAGCTCGGTTCCACATATTGATTTTGGTGTAACGTTGACATATTTTAGCGTAGGCCGGCGTAGCCGTAGGCGTACATGTAGGCACTCCTAGTACCAATGAGGTCCAACATTACATGTATGGACCTCATAGGCGACATCAGTAGTATTTTGTGTCAGAAATCTTTGTGAAGATGATTATTTTTGTATTTTATCAAAACTACAAGATATCGTACTGTCTAATCATTACATTTCGATCTCACTAGTTGAATACATTGTTAGCAATAAAAAAAATTGAAAGAAATGAAGGGGAACTTACATTTTCACGGCTTTTTCCTGATTTTCTGGGCAACTGCTCTTCTCTTCTGACTCGCGATCGAAGCTGATATGAAGATCACGTGATTCGCGTTCTCGTCAGCTGATCGGTTGGTTATTCTTTTCGTCAGACGTTAATAATATATATTTTATAATGCTAGCATTCATCGCTAATTTAGGTGAAAGAGATTGAAGTTAAACAGCGCCAGGTCGGAATCATAATTATTTTGGAAGAGTGTATTTATACACTCGATCTCATACCTGACGTAGACGGCGCTATTCAACAAATGCACAATCTATTTAAAAATAAAACAGAAAGAACGCCTTGAACACAGGCCAAAATGCCTAACGATTTCTCCGCGGCATTAACAACTATCGTAAAGGGCGCTCCATTTATCAATAAAGATGGATGCTAAGCTGTCTATGGCGACAAAATTTGCCGCAAATATTTACGAAGAATTGTGAGAAATGGTCTGAAAATGCAACAAAAGAACCGGTGAGTACCGATTAAACATTATCAATTTATTTAATAGAACATATTTAATTACTACAATGTAACGATTTCTAGATAATATTGCTTAGTTCTAAGCTAGGGAGGCCCAAACGCGCGTGAGCGGAGTCCCACTTTATTAGCACGGGTAAGTATTGGGGTGTCGCCTAGAGTGCATGTAGGTTTAAAGTAAGACTAAGATAACACATTTTAGATCTAATTCTGAGACAGATCTAATTCAAGTCGGTGATAAGAAGAAGTGTAATATGGATGAAATGAGATATAAGTAGAAGGAGAAAGAATAAGCTATTTTTTAGCCTGAATCGAATCATTAAATTTGGTGTTGTTCGATTTATGTCATCGACGAGAGCCGGTACAGATTTTGTAAAATGAGTGCATCGAAAAAATGACAGTGTGAAGGAAAGAAATATGGCCTGTTCTTTTGGTACACACAGTCATAAAAATGAACAGTTATGTCTAAATTAACTACTAGATCTACTTACCGTAGGCCTACTTGAATTAACATGATTATTAAAATTCTCACAAATTAAAGTTTGAAACCCCTTAATTCTTAAACCTATTGTGTAATTATGAATATATTATTTATGATGCCTATCCGCCATTAGGCATTAATTTGAACTAATGTTGTAAATCGGATCAAAAATCAGATCGAAAATCGGATCGGCAGTTAAGCTTCTAAAATCAAAATCGAATCGGCGATGTTTTAAAAACAAAGGAATAGGCCCCTACATGAAAATTTTGTTTGCGGTCTCGCGCATCTTCCTGACAAAGTCACAAAGACGAATGCATAGGAATGGAAGTCGCCAAAATGCGCGATCGTTTGGAACATGTTTTAAAGGGGTTTTGAGGTGTTATTGCTTTAAAATAAACCGAGTGATTTTTGTTAGAAAGATAAACGAAAGACGCATCTTCCGAGCAAAGGCGCAAAGGAAAAGAAAATGAAAATATTTCTCAAAGATCACAGGTTAATGAACGATCGGCGGGACATCTTTTATAAGTATTTTTAGGTGCTAGCTATTTAGAATTATTGGAATGATCTCTTGATCTCGTACGACGCATCATCTTAAAGTCGCAAGTGCAATTAAAATGTAGTAGAAGACGCAAGCACGCACCTATCTTGAGAAATGAACTTTTGATATCTAAGAAGAAATATAAAAGAAGCATCTCCCGACGAAGTTGCAAAGACAAATAAATTGAGGTTGAGAAGATGTATATCATCATAAACAATCTAAGAGAGTAACGCAATGAGCTCTGTCAGTAGCACGATCTTTAAAAGTATACGGCGGGGTCCGCTATCACCACGAGGTTGAAGAGAAGATGTCTATCATCATAAAAGAGGTAAGAGAGTAGCGCAGTGATGCCCATCGGTAATACGACCTTTAAAGTTCACGGCGGCGTCCGCTATCACCACGAGGTTGAAAATAAAATGTATATCAATTATCATCATAAACGATGTAAGAGAGTAACGCAATGAGCTCCGTCAGTAGCACGATCTTTAAAAGTATACGGCGGGGTCCGCTATCACCACGAGGTTGAAAATAGAATGTATATCTTCATAAACGATGTAAGAGAGTAACACAATGAGCTCCGTCGATAATACGACTTTTAAAAATTTACAGCGGGGTACGCTATCACCACGAGGTTGAAGAGAAGATGTCTATCATCATAAACGATGTAAGAGAGTAGCGCAGTGATCTCCATCAGTAATACGACCTTTAAAAATTTCACGGCGGCATCCGCTATCACCATGAGTTGGAAGAGAAAATATCTATCCTCTTAAACATCGTCAGAGATGATACCGCGTCTTTCTCCCTGAATAATGCGACCTCTAAATAGCTAGCACCTCAAAAACAATCTTGAAATATCTTCTGAACGATCACGCACTGTAACTAGATCTACGCCGATTTTTTATTTTCGATTTTTTCCTTCAAGGGGCATGATCGAAGATCGGCAAGTGATCGCCGATTGTGGTGAAATCGAACGGAATCGGTTGCCGATTGCAAAATCGGTTACAAGCTTAGCTTTATTTTGATCCCAGTTCGAGTCTTTCTTGTCTGTTTTATGCTGAGATAATTTATGCATGGTGAATTCATGAATAGATTGTCATCAATTTACACTTGCGCACTGTGCTCAAACCAGGCCATCCATTTAGATCTAAAAAGGGAAATTATGACACAATCAACACCCAACATAAATTATATTTTTCAAAGATAAATTACATTCCGGTAAATTGTTTCTTCTTTAATCTGGAAATTTTTTTTTCTTGAAAAGCTGGGAACCCTGTTGTTTACCTTTGTAAACAGTATTGTACATGCCAGTAGGCCTACTGTAGTAAAATTATTTTATTTGAAACCAACTGGACTTCGTTCAGATATTTGCACACTTTATTTCTGGCAGATTGTCAGATGTGTGTTTGTGCTTATAAAGTATGTGAAACGTAATCTCAATATAAATTTTATGACCAAACAGGTAAATACATGTATATTATGTACGTTTATAATTCAAACTAAATTATTAATATTCCCCTGATAGAATGTCCTTTATTATATAGCATGTCAAGGACAGAGCAGTCTATAAAAGTAGAATTAAATTCCAATATTTACTTTGATATTTTAGCTGAATTGTAATTTGTTATGTTGTCACTTGTCAGTTTGAAGGGAAGTCAGAAGTTGTTAAAACAGTCAGTGCTTTTAATTTATTTTTGCATTGCACTTGCATCTTATATTTTCTGTCTCACAAATACTGAACTATAAATATTCCATATTGTGTTCTTCTCAACTTTTCATCAACGAGTCAAAAATGCAGAAAAGTTCTAAAATATCATTGCAATAAAGAAAAAAATAGTTCATGAAATTTTAAGGCCAATGTATTAAATTGATGGTAAAGAATGTTTATTTCCTCCTCTGCTACTAATTCTCTCCTACTTCGGGTTTGCTTTTCATCTCAAGTGATAATATATTAATAGAACATTAACAAAGGTATGACTCTAAATGATTACCGGTATAATATAAATACAATGCAATAACGTTAAGATGCATACATGTAATGCCGACACATAGAAATACCTGTGAAAATACAAAGGGGAATTTATTTGAAATCCTATGTTATATTCAAGACTCACATGTAGGGCAGTTTAATGATTGATAGTGGGTGGAAAAGTCTTGCCTCAGACAGTAAATCGATTATGAATTATTAAAGGACAAGTCCACCCTAACAAAAAGTAGATTTGAATAAAAAGAGAAAAATCCAACGAGCATAGCACTGAAAATTTCATCAAAATCAGATGTAAAATAAGAAAGTTATGATATTTTAAAGTTTCGCTTAATTTCACAAAACAGTTTTATGCACATCCTTGTTGCCTTGTTGGTATGCAAATGAGGAGACCGATGACATCATCCACTCACTATTTCTTTTGTATTTCATTATATGAAATACTGAATATTCTAATTTTCACTTTATTGTCAAGTGAAACAAAGATTAATTCTTCCCTGAACATGTGGAATTAACATTATTTTAATACTATATGGGTCAGTCAAGTTGGCCCTTGTTGTCAATTCTGTAAAAAATGAAAAATTGTATAATTCAGACAATAAAAAACAAAAGAAATAGTGAGTGATGGACATCATTGACTCTCATTTTCATGTCATTAAGTTGTGCATATAACTGTTTTGTGAAAAATAAGCCAAGCTTTAAAATGCCATAACTTTTCTTATTTTACATCCGATTTTGATCAAATTTTCAGCATTATGCTGGTTTGATTTTTCTCTATTTATTCAAATCAACATTTTTCTGGGATGGACTTGACCTTTGATATTGACTCATCTTATTTTCTCCCTTTTCTTAATATTTCTTCTCTTTTTCATCAGGGGAGTATGCAGGAATCATCAGCTTCTTGCCAGGCTGCAACCCATGATGACAAGCAGGTAGGCAACAAAACAACTCTGCTTCGGGAGAGCCCTAAATATTTGGTTAATTTTCAAGGCTTTCACAGGCTTTTTAGTTGTAAAATCACTGTGATTGTTTCTTTTCTTCTGCACCTGTTTTTCGAATGTTGCAGGCCTATGCAGACCCCAAAAAAAAAGAAGTAAAAAATATGCAGATATAGACTAGGTAATGTCCATATATATGCAATTTGCTCCTTTTCTTTCATTTTATAATGTACATCAAAGGCCTATATTGCGGCTTAATATTGTTAAAATTGATTAACCTTTATGGGGGATGATAAATTTTTGTTAGAGGGCCTACATTTCTTAAATTGATGTGATATTATGTGTGTTTTCCTCTCTGAATCACTAATTCATTTGTTTATTATTAATAAGGAATGTTTGATTTCCTGGCTTACAATCCAGTTATATGTGTTTCGGGCAATGTTTATTTATTGATATATAATTCTTCCGTATATGTTATCATTTTGCAAGAGGCTGAGTCTGCCACCTTTTGATTACAACAAAGTATTATTATTACAATTATTCTTGTTACATGTGTTTCATGATCTTGTTATGTCTGAAATGCAGGGTTACCATGGCAATGACAGCCAAACAGGAGCAAGATAACTTTTGGGAGAAGAACAAGCAACTGAACCGACCCATGTCTCCTCATCTCACCATATACAGGTAATTCATCATTCTATAAATAAAATTATAAAATAATGAATAAATATATAAAATAAAAGATTTCACTTAAAACATAAAATAATTTGGTTAAAAAATTTAGAATTAAGAAAATGAATTAAAAAAATTACTGAAATGTGATTTCATACACAATTAGCCATTGCCTGTTTCCTGTTGTTTGTTTATATCTGCAGTCCCCAGGTAACATCAATGTTGTCAATTACACACAGAGGAACTGGTGTTGGACTCACTGTTGGTAAATATCACCCAAATATTCTTCTTCTTTTTATAAGCCTCCTACATGCATACTAAAAATATTGACTTTGATGAGAATACTAATATTCCATCATTTGGTTTAATTTTTTTTTTCTTCCATCCCTTCCCCCCTGCTTTGAATGGCTTTCTTCAGATGTTAAAGGTCAAGTCCACCTTAGAAAAATTCAAAAAATTGAGATAAATCAAACTAGCATAACGCTTAAAATCTCGTCAAAATCGGATGTAAAATAAGAAAGTTATGACATTTTAAAGTTTTGCTTATTTTCACAAAACAGTGATATGCACAACTCAGTGACATGCAAATGAGTCCGTCAATGATGTCCATCACTCACCATTTCTTTTGTTTTTTATTGTTTGAATAATACAATATTTCATTTTTTACAGATTTGACAACAAGGACCAAGTTGAATGAACCATGTGGTATTAAACAATGCTAATTCCACATGTTCAGGGAGGAATTAATCATTGTTTCACTTGACAATGAGGAGAAAATTAGAATATTTCATATAATAAAATACAAAAGAGATAGTGAGTGGATGACGTCATCAGTTGTCTGATTTGCATACCAACCAGGATGTACAAATAACTTGTGAAATTAAGCGAAACTTTAAAACTCTTATTTTACATCCAATTTTGATGAAATTTTCAGTGTTATGATTGTTGGATTTTTCTCTTTTTATTCAAATCAACTTTTTGTTGGGTTGGACTTGTCTTTTAAGTATTTATCACACTATCTGTGAAGTGTTCCTCCTCTGGTCCAAAAATACAATAGCTAATTAGTAATATAATACCAAACTATCATAAAATTGATTTGTAATTTTCAAAGCAATAAACTAATTCAAAATCAGCCATACGGTTAATTACTATCAAGTTTTTGTCTCACCTGCATAGCAGAGTGAGACTATAGGCGCCGCTTTTCCGATGGCGGCGGCGGCGGCGTCAACACCAAATCTTAACCTGAGGTTAAGTTTTTGAAATGACAGCATAACTTAGAAAGTATATGGACCTAGTTCATGAAACTTGGCCATAAGGTTAATCAAGTATTACTGAACATTCTGCCTGAGTTTCATGTCACATGACCAAGGTCAAAGGTCATTTAGGGTCAATGAACTTAGACCATGTTGGGGGAATCAACATCAAAATCTTAACCTAAGGTTAAGTTTTTGAAATGTCATCATAACTTAGAAAATATATGGACCTAGTTCATGAAACTTATACATAAGGTTAATCAAGTATCACTGAACATCCTGCTTGAGTTTCACATCACATGACCAAGGTCAAAGGTCATTTAGGGTCAATGAACTTTGGCCGAATTGGGGGTATCTGTTGAATTACCATCATAACTTTGAAAGTTTATGGATCTGATTCATGAAACTTGGACATAATAGTAATCAAGTATTACTGAACATCCTGTGCAAGTTTCAGGTCACATGATCAAGGTCAAAGGTCATTTAGGGTCAATGAACTTTGGCCAAATTGGGGTATTTGTTGAATTACAGCCATAAATTTGAAAGTGTGTTGGTCTAGTTCATAAAACTTGGACATAATAGTAATCAAGTATCACTGAACATCCTGTGCGAGTTTCAGGTCACATGATCAAGGTCAAAGGTCATGTAAGGTCAAAGAACTTTGGCCACGTTGGGGGTATTTGTTGAATTGCCATCATATCTCTATAAGTGTATTGGTCTAGTTCATAAAACGTGGAAATAAGAGTAACCAAGTATCACTGAACATCTTGTGCGAGTTATAGTAGTTTTCAAAATCAGCACTGCTGCTATATTGAATCGTGTGATGCAGGTGAGACGGCCAGAGGCATTCCACTTGTTGTACTATGAAGGTCATTTATTGATCTAATATGTGGACCAATTAAATATAATTTCTATCATGCATTTTGCTGGTAAATTGAAATGGCAGTGAAATGAATATACCAGGTAAGTACACCTAAGTTGACATTCTGTATGTCAAATTTGGCTAAATAGAAGCAATTTTTGGACCAGAACATGCATAGTATGTATCATTGACATCTTCTCTGCCTAACTCAATTAGAATTCTTTGTCCTTCCAAATTTGACGTAGGTAGGTTTCACCTGTATTTATCTCATTTTCTTTCAGGTATCTATGCTCTAGGTTTATCAATGAGTGTCTTGCCGCATGACTTTGCATACTACCTAGATGCCATCAAGTCTCTTTCATATGGTCCATCGCTCCTCTTTCTCACCAAGATGGCGATCGTCTGGCCAATGGCCTACCATACTCTCAACGGTGTCAGGCATCTGGTAAGTCCAAAGGTCAAAGATCATTAACATTCGGTAGAGATCCCCTTCGGCCCTTTACTTTCAACCTTTTAGGGCAAAGCCAGTTTCCAAAAGGGCACATTATATTAAAGGAGAATGAAACCAGCGGAATCCATATCAAAGAGAAAAATCAAAGAAACATATTGTTGAAAGTTTGAGGAAGATTGAATGAATAATAAGAAAGTTATGAGCATTTGAATATTGAGATCACTAATGCCATGTAGATCCTCCTATTGGCAATGCGACCAAGATCTGTGATGTCACACATGTACAACTCCCTCATTACTTTAGTACTTATTTCACTTATATTCTCACTTTTATAGAGTATATCACAAGGTGAGGTGTTCTCTTTATGAGAGGACAAGTACAGAGGTTTCACAACATTATATCATTGATGAATCGTTTGTCATATGAGAATGAGCAAAAAGAGATGTTTTGGGGTATATTTTCAGTGTCCAAAAGGGGAGAGTTGTTCATCTGTGACATCATAGATCTTGGTCGCATTGCCAATGGGAGGATCTCCATAGAATTAGTGATCTCGACATTCAAATGCTCATAACTCCTCTATTGCTAGTCCTATTTTACTCAAACTTTTGTTGATCGTATTCTTTGATTTTTCTGCTTTCACAAAAGCTAACTTGCTCCAAGAGTTTCATTCTCCTTTAAAGCACAAATAGAAAAATTGAAAAGGGTAAAAAATATCCAAAGTCAGTAAAAAGGCCAGGGGCATTGAGACCCATCGCCTGTTATCAAAGCTATAAGAATTAGCTTCTTTTTTTTTATTTCATACAATAAAATATGAAATAAATAGGAAGAGTGCATGATGCCCTTGACTCCCTTTATTTGCAGACTGACCAGGGCCTGTTGCTTCAAAGTTTTTTTCTGGGTTGGTCATTGGTGGTGGAGCAGAGGATTATCTTTTGTGTTTGGGGGGGACGTCTATTGTTGCGTCCCCCCCCCCCCCCCCCAAACACAAAAGATAATCCTCTGCTCCGCCGCCAATGGGTTTGGTAACTACAATGGTGAGAATACTCAACAGCAATTTAAAACCAAAAAGTTTAAATTGAAATTTAAAGTTATCAAGACTAACGTTATACAGTGCGTATCAAAAAAAAGTTTACACTTTGAAAAAGCCCTGGGGATTAAAAAATATACAACATGTGGGTATTTTTTTCACATATAATCTTGGTTTTGGGTCTCATCTGTCCAATGAAAGGAAAAGTTTTGACAGAATGTTACAATTGAGTGAGCACTGTCCATTTTTGTAAAGCTCGCAGAAATCTGTTTGCGCAGAAATGCTCGTTTTCACGCTGTGTCAAGGGGAAAGGGGCGAAATCAAACTTACCCTGCGAAACATTTCTCATACATGTCCCTTGCACTTTTATTCAATTGAAATTAGACGGATACATTCAAGCATTTTGTAACAATTTTGCCACCCAAATTGAAATTTCAACACTTAGTAAGCACAACCTTTACCCTTTATGTGCCAGCTGGATCTGAGGACATTTTATAACTGAATTTTTTTTTATCATTTAAAGTGGGTTTACATATCATTTTTCATTCAATACTTGTTTCTCCACTTTTTTCAAGCTTGAAAAGCTTGAAAATGATTAACAAAATGAAAATCAAGCCTAAGTCATTTCATGTAAATCACAGCTCGGTGTAAAGCAAATGTCGTCATAATGGCCTTGTTGTGTGGGGGAGTGGGGTGGGGCGCACTTATACTTAGAAGTGTTTTGGGCAAGGAAACAAGTTAAAAAAGGTAAAAGATATCTTCAAATCAATTTTACAAACTAAATTCCACGTGTTCTTCATGATTAAGGTCTACCTTTATTCGCATAAGTATTTCAAGGTTCTGCGCAAATGATTTTTCACAAACTTTTCAAAAGTAAGTGGTGCTCACTCAAGCGGAAATATTTTTCGACAGTTATATCGTCATTTGCTTAAATGGATCTGTACCAATGTTAAAATGTGGAAAAATCTTCAGTATATTACAAATGTATAATTTTAGAGGATTTTTTCAAAGTGTAATTTTTTTTTGATACGCACTGTATATATGATTTTGAAGAAATTTTCAGAGCTGAAGTCTCTGCTGTGTGTGATATTCTCTATTTTTTTTTCAAATCAATTTGTAATGTGGAGCGTTGTGGCCCAGTGGATTAGTCTCTGGACTTTCAAACAGAGGGTCGTGGGTTCGAATCCCAGCCATGGCTTAATTTCCTTCAGCAAGAAATGTATCCACACTGTGCTGCACACTCAACCCAGGGGAGGTGAATGGATACCCGGCAGGATTGATTCCTTGAATGCACTGAGCGCTGAAAGGCAGCTCGAGCTAAATAATAATAAACAATGCGCCTCGGAATAGATTATTTATAGACAGATGGCGCTATATAAATGCCTATTATTATTAATGTGGACTTGACCTTTAAGATTTTTAATTTTTTGTCCCTCCCTTTTTCTCCTCCACCTTCTCTCCTCTCTCTCCTATCCCCCGGGCCCTCCCCCCTTTACCCCTACTCTCGCACACACTCTCTCTTTCCTTTATTTCCTCTTTCACACAGGCATGGGACACTGGCTATGGCTTTGATATCAAGACACTCTACAAGACAGGCTACTTTGTGCTTGGTCTGTCATTCGTAGTTACAGCTGGAATTGCTATGTTATAAAGTATTATATATATATATATATAAGATATGAGTAATGATATAACCCATGCCCCCTCTGGGGTATACAATTTACAATTAATAGATTAAAGAGTCAGTTGCATACTTGCATAGCCACTCTGAAGAAGTCATATTATAAAACTCGGTAAGCATATTCATGAGTCGATGTTTCATGCAACCCTCTCGACTAAGTACCATCGTTACATATCAACATTCGATCAAAATGTTCACAAATCATATTCTGATGAAATATAACTTTACTAATGAGAGTGTCCCATCAGAGAAGATGAAGATGAGTCTCTGGTATTATGTCCTGTTCTGCTGGCATTTCTTATTACTTTAACCATGTACCAGTATCTTATGCACATCATCCAAATCTTTGAGTACTCTGTAGTTCTTAATACAATATTTTTGTATTAAAGTTAAACAGAAGAATGTCATCATAAATGCATCATGATGTTGCCTTGTAATATACTCAATTATTTTCATTCTTTGACATGCCGTGTTTCTGTTGAATTATATATTGCGTCTTATCCTTGTCGTATATATGAAGTTTTTGGATATGAGGGTGATGTAGCAGGACCCTCATTCACCTTTTCTGAAAGAAACAAGAGTAGAAATGTGTTGTCTGAAATGTACACATTAGATATTAAAAATTCCCCATTTTTATGCATTTAACAGGGAACTGTTGCTAATATTAATAAGATTTTAAAAAATATAGATTTATAGACCTTGGAATTACATGCTTAGCATACATAAATGTTATCACCAGGCAATTACTAAACATGTGGTTTATTTGCAGACATTAATTTATTGTACCGAACACAGAATCTTCATAAAAAAATAAAATGAAAAATTGTTTAGTCAAGAATGATAAATCTTGTCATATATATTCAGGTCGTATAT
Source organism: Lytechinus pictus (assembly GCF_037042905.1). NCBI lineage: Eukaryota > Metazoa > Echinodermata > Echinoidea > Temnopleuroida > Toxopneustidae > Lytechinus > Lytechinus pictus. The sequence goes on along the minus strand of NC_087252.1, from coordinate 19,338,067 downwards.
GAGAATGTTTTTCTTTTTCCTTCTTTTAGTATTTTGCTTTTTTGTTTGTCATCTTTACGGAATCTTAGAAGGTATCCATTTTGTCAGTAACTATTGTTTCTTCAGGAACTTTGACATATAGATTTGTGTATATTTTTTTTTTAGAATTGAAAATATTTGAAATTCATTTTATCTGTACTGAAATGAGTAATGTGAGAATGTGTTTTCAATGAAGCCTTCTTAAAGCATTTCAAGAAATTCCATCCAAAAACATCCTGAATGTGGCCACGACAAATTTAATTCAGGCCACATTTTGGGAGTATTTTGGAGTGTATTTGGCTGGTTTGAATATTTTAAAACTTTGAGCCGAATCCCTCCACGAATGTTCCTGAATCCCTCCCGAGTTTTTTTGCTTTTTTGGGGGGGAGGCAGAATAGAATACTCCTGAATTTGTTTATTCGGATTGCTTCGCAGCTAATTCGGTTCCGATGTAACCCAGGCTTTAGGAGAAGTGTATTAATTGGAAAATCTGTCTTTTATCCTTTCTGTAACACAGTTTGGATTCTGATATACATATATTATCACCTGAATATGCAAAATGTGTTTTAGTTTGTGTTGGAAAGAAACAAAGGATCATAATTATACAATGTAATTATGGTTTATCAAACGGGCGAAATGGGTTATTAAAATTTTCCTTGGTTGATTAATAATACTGCAAACAAATTAAGCTTCAAAGGAGCATATGTGACATTACTGCATAGACTGTAAGTCTACAATGATGTATGTACACGAAAAGAAAGATACATTAAAATAATGAAATTTGTATTTCTCGAAATGAACCGTCGTTAATGATACCCAATTATTTCCTGTAATAGTCATTTGTAATATTCATGTCATGCTTTTTCATCCTTTGAAAAACTATTTGGCTTGGTCTGCTGGTGCGGATGCTTGTCGATGTGCATGGATGATGATTACGATGATGATGGCGACGATGATGGTGCTGATGGCAACCGCGTAGCCAGGATTTCATTTTGGAGGGGGCGGTAATCGCATGCGAAGCGTGCCAACACTTACAGAGCGCGCGAAGCGCGCTCCCTAGGGGGTGTGTGCAGGGAGGGGGAGTTTTCCCTTCCCGCGCGAAGCTTTTGGTGTTTCATAAATAAAAATGAAAAGGAGCCGTCTCTCTTGTCTCTAGTACCTATATCACCTCCAATTCAGTTGACAATATTGTGATTTTGAACCTTTTTTTCATGAACCTTGTTTTCAAAGGTGATTGTGAGCGAACGCATAAAAAGGGAATACAATGGAGGAAATTAAAATAATAACCCCGCGTGAAGCGCGGAAGCTAAAGCGTTTTTTCAATTTTTTTTCTGCCATGAAAAGGGTCCCGATAAAAGGTAATTTTCAAAGATATATTGAATACTTCCCTTGGAAAGATCAGATTTGATTACAAACAATTTAGCGACAGTGCATAACTCGCAAAACAGAGGAGAAGAAATGTATATGCCGGAAGGAAGATATTCCTCCCCGCGCAGAGCAATGAAACTCTGAAGTTTCAAAGGGCGGACGTTTCATCAAATGCAGATATCTCTAATACCCCATCGGGTCTAATTCGATTGATTTTCTAAGATTATTGAACTTCATTACAAGGAAAATAGTGCGCAAAAAGTTGAAACTTCTGTGATTCATTGAAATTATATAAAAAAGGATGCCTAATTTCTTTGACTTATCCTGAAGCGCTTCATTTTGAATTATAAAGAACCCTAAGTGTCATTCAAAATTTCAAACTGAGTGCGCAAAACATGAATGTGCAGGGAAATGACATGAAGTTTAATAGAATTTGATAATAAATATTGTACTTTTTTATCTAATACGACACAAATTTTATACCTTCCTCTTCTTAAATTAGGAACCTGTTTGCCCCAAAATTATGGTTGTTTAGTAATGAGCTGAAAAGCAGGAGAAGTTGACTTTATGGAGGTGACGGCAGAAATTGATATAAAGATTTTACCCGCCCAGGGCCGACCCGTCCAGAAGTTGCGCAATCAATTTAAAAAAAAAGATAACTTCATATACTTCGGCCTAACCTTACTCTAATTATATGCCCTAATGTATACATTTGAACTTTAACTGGCAAGAAACACATATAGCTGAGGTGGAAAAACAGGGTTAGAGAAAGGGTGGGGAAACAATGGAGAACTTCAATATTATCATTTAACCGCGCGGAAGCAAAATTCATATATAAATTTAGAGCAAGAGAGAAGGAGTTTCTCTTTTGAGAAAAAAAATAAAGAAAAAAAAAAACAAACACAAAGCTACCTTTCCTCCCTTCCCTTTTCCTTTTCTCCCCTCTTTTTTCCCTTCTTTTTTTTCTTTTTGGGGACGTTTTTTTGGGGGGCGACCGCCCCCACCGCCCCCCCCCCCCCTGGCTACGTGCCTGGATGATGGGGATGGTGATGACCATGATGGTGATGATGATGATGACCATGATGGTAATGGTGGTGATGATGACAATAATGATGTCCTTTTTTTTTTGCTTTGGTCATGTCATTGATGTTGATTCATGCAAACAGCAAAGATTTCCTAACTTAGCCTAAAATCTTGAGAATAGAATGCAAATAAATTAACTTGAGACAGCGGCCTATAAAACTTTTATTTACAATGATGGCATTTATACTGCATGAGAAAAAGCCAGAGGTAAATTAATCTGAAGTTTTCACATTTTAGAAATTTAGCAAATTAAAGCAGAAACGAAAGATTAGTATTTACCTTACCCCTTGTACTGCCCCCCAGCCCCCGTCCCCTCCTTCCCCTAGCCTAGCACATTCCTTTGTTTTGTTTTTATATCCGGCGGCCGTACTGCACTGGGATGGGATGTGAACCCGCGCTGGGCATTGTAACGCGCGAAAACAAGCGCTGAAACTGGGAAGAAACTCGCTTTTTCTTGACGTTGTCTTTGGCATTTGACGAAGGTATGAATTTTTACATTACATAGTTGTTAATGGGTTATGCTTTCTTGATCTTGGTAGCTTTCTTTATCATGCCATATTTTTATGCTTAGCGCTTGGGAAGTATTTGGCTGCCTTGGCAAGCCCCTTAGCCCCTGCTTGAGCTTGGGCTTTGGCTGGCTGCTGATTAGAACGCAGCTAGCCTGGCCTAGCCCGATGGAGCTGGTCAGGGATCCGGCTGGTCTTGGAGGACGCTGTACGTACTGGTGCGTGCCTCCAACCAAGATTCCCAGCTAGCTAGCTAGCGCTAGCCAGGTGACGAAGTTTAATTGGAAGGAAGGAATGAATGAATGATGAATGAATGGAGAACAAATGAATGAATGAAATGGAATGAATAGAGAACAAATGAATGAATGAATGGAGAACGAATGATCGAATCAATGAATGTCAATGAATGGATGGAAATGGAAGAAATAAAAATAAAAATAAAAATTAGGAACAGACGGGGACATTCCTTCCAGTTTGAGGTACCATCTTCCAGGCTCGATGTGTACAAGAACTCCTTCTTTCCCCGCACAATTGCATCGTGGAATGATCTCCACCCTACCCTGGCATGCCTGGTATGTCAAACTGACCCAGATAAATTTAAAGCTGCAATTCTAAAAACTCCCTAAATCCACCCTCAACCACCACAACCTCCAGTTAAAATTCCATCAGGAGTATTTTGGAGGAACCACAACCAAGTACCATCATCCATGCAAGTACCAAAGGAATGAAATTGATTGAAAATGACTGGGTGAATGAATGAAATATGAATGAGGAAGGCCGACTCGGTGGAGGGGGGGGGGGGGGGCTGTGTCCACACCCAAGTGATCTCCTACATGTAGGTATAGCTATAGCGGTCTACTCTCGGGTACATTCAGGGGAGCGTTTCAAGGACATGTCGGACGTTTCATCCGACAAGTCCCATTTTATCCGACGGTTACCATAGTGACAGTGCTTCTCAGCCAATCATAATCAATGAAAGTTGTTAGACGTGACAACTTGTCGGACAAAATGTTGATGAAACGCTCCCCAGTTGTGATATCGAGATTTTTTTTTACTGCATTTACTTTTTAGGAGGATCTTATCGGGACCATGGTTAACATATATATTTTTAAAAAGCGGCAGGCCAAAAATGCTCAAAAACATGTTTTCATGTAGGCCTAGGTCTACAGTTTCAATACAAATTGTTTGTTCAGCCAAAATTCATAAATGTGTGAATTTAAGTCTGCCAACTCAGCAGCTTCCTGCAGAGAAATATCAGGGACTGCCCTCTCAAGACAAAAGTGTTGTGCTACAAAGCACTTGTCCTTCCAGTACTGGAGTGGTCTATTGCATCATCAACAAGCTTATTAGGGCCGTCTGCACCATCCCGAGTTTTCAAATTAGCGCGCTATTTCTGATCCGGCAAATTATCCCGATCTGAACAATCTCGAGATTATTTGTAATGGAGACGCAATTATCGCGCTAGTTCGTAGGATTAATCTCGAAATTGCAATCCCAAGTCAACTTGGGATTATTTACAAAATAGCGCGCTATTTTACAAATTATCGCGCTAATTCGCAGGTGCAGATGCACTCAGGATTATTTATTCACGGCGTCAGACCATAATGCATCGATGCCTTGCTCGAGCAGGAATCGCTCTTGCGATGGTGGAGACGGGGGTTTCTTGAATCTAGATTAATCGCGAAGAGGGCCGATCTGTCTAAAATCTCGCGATTGAGCAAACTCGGGATAGTGCAGCACCGCCTATTGACATCCCGGATGACCAGTTTATCAACTGGACCATGTAGGCGTGGAAATCCTGATAAGTTCCAAATCCCATATGCCAGAACACAAATATCTCAAAAGACATTCTTTCCTGAAGCTATCAGAATATGGAACTCACTCCCAGGCCCAGCAAAGATAATCCACAGCACCTCCCTCGCGTCTTTCAAGCAGGAGGTGCAGCAAAGGAGGCTTCATTAAGGCCTTTTCTGTTTTTAGCCGCACATAGTTTTGTAGAGATTTTTACTCGCACTATTCATCTGGGCACTTGACAAGCACAACCAGTACGATAATATATGCCAACGGCAGTCTGTACTTTACAGGAAGAAGAAGAAGTAGAAATTTATTAAATTTATGCAGTTTGTGTTTTTAATTGGATGTAACCATATAAATCATTATAAAATGTTGAAAAATGAAAAGGTAAAAAAAGAGAGAACATAAGAAATTCCCTTAAACAATAGAATACTGGGTACATAATGATAAATTAATTAATTTTACTTTTGTTTTAATACCGTAAGTGAATTTGTTAAGAACATTGACAAGGCCTACCTAGACAAGAAAATCAGTGCATTTTGGCCTTCATAATGATGAAAATAAACTATTTTCTGAATTTCCCATTTACTTTGTACATTATGGTCCCATACGTAAGGCAATTGCTTCATATGTAAGCACTTTCTTGATTTGTTATAAAATAAAACACTAATTAAATTTCAAGTTTTCAACACCTAGTTTTGTTTTTTAGTTCTAAGTCAAAGTAAATAAATTAGAAAGTCTAAGAATATGACGGTCTGTGGAAACACTGGAAAGAATCACAAAAGGATGGTAATTTTTATGTTTTTGTACATAGATTTGGAAAAAAGTGGGGGGCTAAAGCCCCACCAGCCCCTTGGTTCTGCGGCCCCTGTAGCCGCGGCTTTCTAATTGAAATTTGAATGTGCAATGCTCTAATTAAATGCGAGGGATGCAAAATCACTGAAATGAAACTTAGCGATATATTTTCAGACTTTCTGAAACATTGAGATGTATTTTTTAAATTCAATATTATGATAGAAAAAAGGCAAGTATATATGGTTGGAATCAGTGGATTCAGGGGGGGGGGGCACACCTGGCCTGTGCCTCCCCCCCCATTTTTGGGAACCATAATCAAAATTTGTAATGTAAAAATACTGTTTTTACTTAGATGTGCCCCCCCCCCCTTTTTTTTTTTAAAGTGAGGACAATTTTTTCTTCCTTTCTTTTTTGCCTGTCAAATTTTTATTGGGAATATGTGACCCCTTTTTGGAAAATTATGGATCCGCCCCTGGTTGGAAGAGTACTTTGTGTTGGTAACAGGCACAGTCCCCCCCCCCCCCCCAAGATATAACATGGAAAAGACTTCAGTCTAAATCTTGAAGAACCTGTCTATAGCAGACATGCCAAGTCTTGTATCTTAGACGTGAGATTCCCACATTAGGGGACTCTTGCTCATCCCCCATATCTCTTTGTCATGCACGTATCACAGGCACAGCCTATTCTTCTGTACACTCCTGGGTCCCGTAACACAAAGATTAGCGATTAATCGCTAAATAAAATGGCCTCTCTGTCGAGATCATCGTTGCATGTGCATTTTGCTCAGAAGACTGACTAGGAAGTAGGAACCAATCAGAATTGTTCTTTCAAATTAGTGATTGATCGCTAAGCTTTGTGTTACGGGACCCGGATGATCTCATGCCGGTTGCGTGCCTAAAACCTCACGCATTGCTGGTCTTTGATAGGCATCTCTGCTCCAATGGGCATTTTTTTTTTCTGTTTCACATTTGTGGCCTTAATAGACCAGGGGGTTGTCTTACAAAAATTTGCGATTGGTCCGATCAATCACAACTATGGAAAGCCAGCAGAGTCAACATATAAAATGCATGTTTGTTTAAAAATATTTGTAGTTATGAATTTATATCCATAAATTCATTGATTTCTGGACAATTTAGTGTGTTCTCCTTTGTTTACAAAGGACAGTTTGCAAATTTCCTGTAGAAGAATTTATGACACTGATGGATTTCCATAGAGTAACGATTGATCCAATCAATCGTAACTCTTTGTAAGACAGGGCCCTATTTGTACGAGAAATGAAAATGAAAATCCATATTTTATTGTTCGAAATAGAAATCTGAAACAGAAACTCTTTGCCCAATTGACCTTGGGCCTGGCAGCCACAGTGCAGCACCAGATAATCGTTGCTCTATCCCTTCAATCGTTGAACACCAAACAAGGTAGCAGTAGCACCCATCTTAAATGAAGTTTGGTCTGATGCGGCCGGCGTTTGAAATCTCGACCTGGTTGTGAGACACGCCCAATATGTTTTTTTTTTCTTTTGTGTGTGTGTGTGTGTGCAGGTACTCTGATCACTGCTCTATTAAAGACGTATTGAAGGTCAAAGGTCATAATGCCAACTTCTGTGATGCAGCGATTGATCTCCTACTCAGACAAGTATGAAGATGATCAATTTGAATATAGGTAAGATTAGATGTCATGTTTCTTGGTAGTGTTTTTATTTTGATTTCAGATAGCTGTTTGATCACTTACTTTCCATATTTAAATAGAAAGCTACTGACAATTATCCTGTCCTGAAAATATTCAGCCCATTGCATGCTTTTACAAGACAAGAATTTTCAGGTATTTTCTTTTCATGGCCTTGCCACCCAAATTAAATTAAATTTTGATGTCAAATCCGTAAATTTATCCAATAAAACACATATTTAGTTTATTTCCTTCAGACCACAACCGTTTTGGGGCACATGCATTAATATAGGATCTAGTATATGGAATAGAATAGTGACATGTACTTTTGGGGGATTTAAAAAAACTAAAGATAGGCTTTTATTATATATGAAATAAAATGGCAACTTTCTTTCAATATTAACATGTACATGTAGTCATTATTATCACGCAACTTCAGAAAATGGATAGATCATGTTAGAACAAATGTACATGTATTTGACAAGTGTATGATGAATAAAGATTATTTGAAAAGCACTTTTTACAATCCCTTCTAACAATATCTGTTTTGACGATTAGTAATCTTAATTTTTTTCTTGATGTTTTCCTCCCTCTAAATGTACATGTATGATATATGTGACAAGTGTATGGTAAATAAAGATTATTTTAATAGCACAGTTTACAATCCCTTTTAACAATATTACATATAACTGTTTTGATGATTAGTGTAATCTTGAAATTTTTTTCTTGATGTTTCCTCCCTCTGTTTATTTCCACAGCAACGTTGTTTGTTTTGTATTTCTTTGACAGTTTGTGCATCTTTCTTTCCCATTTTCAGAATGTGTCCATGGCCCTGTAACATAAAGCTTAGCAATGGATCGGAGGCTGATTTCTGTGATTGATCATACACAATAGTCAATAAAATCAATCTTAGAAATAAAGCCCCATGATTAATCACAAAGCTTTTTGTTACCTGGGTCATTTAGGGCGAACCATTCAAGGCCTGTACCTATGTGGCTTTGTACAGTACATGTAACTCCTCCGATGGCTGGGGCACTCTTCCTGGAAAATTTCCAATTTGTCTAATGCCAATTCATCCAATTGCCACCTTGTCTACTATCATTTGGTCTACCATCATTTCATCCACTATCCACATGGTCTAATCGCCATTTCATCTAATAACCAGTTGTTCCAATAACCATTTAGTCCATACCATTTGGTCTAATTGGACTTAGTGTTTGTTGTGCAAAATGAATGAAAATGAAAAGGATTTTAGACCAACTGGTCATGAGACGAAATGGTCGGAGACGAAATGAAGATTGGACAAAGTGATGATTGGACTAAATGGTTATTGGACCAAATGGTCGCTAGACAAAATGTTGAATGGCATTAGACTAAATGAAAGTAGACCACGTGGTGATCGAGTGGACGAGTTGGCAGTAGAAGAATTGGAAATTTACCCTCTTCCGAGCGGCCTTGGTTGCCAACTGCTTTCGGGAAGCCTTCCCTCTGGTAGATTTGCGAGTCGTCTGCTTGGTGCCTGCCATGGTTGGTTATACTTGTCTGATGTTAATTTGAAATATGCTGACTTTTTTAGCAATGAAATTATTCACTTGAAATAAATTGCTTGTATGTTTTTTTTTATTGGTGCTAGACATGTTGTCCTGCCGACAGAGCTTGTGAAACAGGTCCCCAAGCTACACCTGATGACGGAGACGGAATGGAGGAATCTAGGAGTCCAGCAAAGCCCTGGATGGGTTCATTATATGATACATAACCCAGGTGAGTTAGATGTATGATAGAGTATTCAAAGTCCGATTCAATTTGTTTACATTCTCAACAGAAACATGAATAAACGTATGTAAGATATCCACAAAAAAAATCACATTAAAGAAAATTTTTTATGAGAATGAGGGGGCAGAATGAAAAAGAGCAAATAGCTTTATAAAACGTTGGAAATATTTTAGAGGTCAGTACCATTGCTTTGCGAGCGTTCTTAATCTGCAGCTGGCGTATATCTGACAACTCCATTTATGCATATTCCAATATCCTCTAAGGGAGGGCGCTAAGAGATTATGACATCATGTATTACAGGGTTCCCAGCCCATCAGGGAAAATTATTTTACTTTTTTCCAGTCAGGGAAATATCAGGGAATTTGGTAAAAGATACATGTACCTCAAATCAGGGGAAAATGCCTCAAATGAGGGAAAAATCAGGGAGTTTTGATCAGCCCAAAAGTCGAAAGCACGGTAATCGGTCAGACTCTGTTTTATTTTGTTACATATCAAAACAACATCCATTGAATGACTGGTTATGGTGGTACTGATTAGTTTTACATTATTGTTCTTATACTGAAAATACATGTAATTCACTGCAACAACTTAGAAAACCTGCTAAACTAGGAATGTGTTAAAATGATTATCAGGGAATTTAAACTTCATCAGGAAAAAATCAAGGATTTTTTTTTTCTTGAAAAGCTAAGAACCTTGTATTTGTCTTTTGAATTAAATTACAAAACTGTGTGTTCTATTTTCTCCTTTTTTCTCTCCTGTCAGAGCCACACATCTTACTATTCAGGAGACCGAAGCCTTGATAGAAACCAAGCAAGGTGCTGTTGGCTTCAACTTTGATATATAAGGAACAATGTGAACTTCTGTAATATGGACTTCAGATAGACTTTGCTTTCCTTCTTTTGGAGTTTGGTGTTCTGTAGGTTCTCTTGACTAAACTGCGCATCTTGGTATCATTTTCTATCAAATGAGGACAGTTGTACGATGGCGACTAGAAGCTTAAGATAGTTTTGCAGCATTGAAATTGAGTGAGACTATTTGCAAGTTGGTGAATCAGAGAGCAGTGAGTTTTTTTTCATGTAGCTGTTCGTAAGTTATGAATGACTTTATGAATGATT